>NC_083232.1:38833599-39433599 GCF_032191835.1 Heteronotia binoei | reverse complement strand
CAAAAAATGTATAAAAGTTCATGAGGGGCCCCAGAGGAGCATAACATCTTTATTGTTTATAAAATATGCAACAAAGTATGTTAAAACACAGTTGCCTCAAGGTCATTTCAGCATTAGGCACCAAAAGCAAGACCCCAAAAAGAAACAAAGAAGTTGGTGACACATCTAAAGTTTAGAAACGGCTTTAAAGTAGAAGTAAGTCTGTAGTCAGGGCCGGCCCTCCCGCTAGGCAAACTAGGCAGTTGCCTAGGGAGCCGAGAGGCGGGGGGCGGCAAATTTGGCTCTTGCCCCCCCTCCGGTGCCCCAGGCAGGGTGCCGAAACGCGGCGTTAGAGCCGGTTCCGGCATTGATATGTGGGGGAGGGAGGAAGGGAAAGCGGAGGGGAGGGGGCGTGGAGCCGAAGGGGGGGAGCCATGGGGGGTGCTTTGGGGGGTGCCAGAGAGCAAGTCTGCCTAGGGCGCCCTAGGGCGTCAGGCCGGCCCTGTCTGTAGTGCATGAAAATAATATTGTTTCAAAGAATCCTGTGGGTTTCTCCTTCATTTCCCTCTTGAGAGTTCTGGCACCTCTTTTTCCAGAAAAAAAGTCCTGTCAGCCCTACTATTAATCGAGTTCATGCCTGAGCATTGCTGAAGTCTTGTTCAGAACAGCTTGTGCATCAAGGTCAGTACTCTTTGCCAGCAGTGGTGTAAGAGATCACGAGTTTCAAGAGTCAACTAGGTGATACCCTGGAGATCCAAGACACCTTAATCTTTTTGGGGGGAAGGCAGCCATTAGGGCAGGGAGAAATGGGTGATGGTACTGCCATTTGGGAAGCAAGAGGAAATATCTTTGTGTTTGGTCATCATATGTATACCTCATAAACCCAAGTTTGAGGGTCCTATATATCCAGAGCAAAATAGCTGGGACAATATTTGGGAAATATGAGAAAGGATGTTCTTTATTAACTAATTATTCTTTATTGGGTACAGCAGTAATGAGAGAAGAAATGGAAGCCAGTTTCAAAGATGCATTATAATGAAATCAAGTGCAAGGAAGGGCACTGAGACAATTGGTAGTGGAAGAGGTCATGCCAACTGGATTTATCACTCATGGCTAATCCAGACCAAACTCACCCATGTGTGTGTGTACAGGGTTCTCAAGGAGGTAGAAGAGAAGATTCAGAAGGAAGGCAGGTGTTGCAATAAAAGCTGGAAAATAATTAGACTGACAACAGAGGAGGGAAGAATCAGTATTGAGACACAGGTGAGGAAAAAGGGGCAGAGAAGAGCAGCATGAGCTCCAGGGTAATTAGAAGAAGCTGGCTGGGAGGAAAGAGACAGAAAGACAGCAGAAGGCCAAGGAACAGGTTGCACAAGAAGAGATGGGAATGCACTCCTAGCAAAAAGGGCCTAGCTCAAGCTCCAAGAAAGAGAAAGAGGTCTCTTGATTGGAAAGAGCATGGGTGTGGCAAACGTAAAAGAGAGATCAGAGAGGAAATTTAAGAGAGGGGGAGCAAGATTCATATATTGCCCTTTTAATCCCCAGAATACATGCCTTTTTCTGCTACTGATGGGAAGAGACATGCTTGAGCAATTCCAAGGGGGATGCTAATGTATTAGGAAACAAACACAGATATTATCACTGAGGACTTGATTGCTTTAAGTGGATGGCAGGTATTATTCTGGACATTCTTTGCATAGGTCAGGATATTCTTCCACAAACACTGACAATTCGTTTAGTGCGGCTGTGGGAAGATCCCATGGAGTCTTTGATGGAGGAGTGTAGCAGTTTCTCCTGGGAATTTGGCTCTCATCATAAGATGGCATTTTAATGCAATTAGTTTCTATCATCATTCCTTGGCTGGATCCAAGATGGAATCTGCCTACACTTTGGCTTCATAGGCCCCAGGGATGCAGGAATTCTGGAGGCTAACAATAGCTCTTCTTAGGGTTTGTAGAATCTTTCAGGCTCAAGTGCCGTGTTCTACTGGAGAAAGTTTTCCTTCCAGACGTTTCGTTCTCAGCTGCGGAGAACATCCTCAGTGGCGTTGCAGCCGGAGCAAGTGCTCTGACCTTCTTGGCTGCTGTGCATTCAATGCACAGCAGCCAAGAAGGTCAGAGCGCCTGTGCACTCAATGCACAGCAGCCAAGAAGGTCAGAGCGCCTGCTCCGGCTGCAACGCCACTGAGGATGTTCTCCGCAGCTGAGAACGAAACGTCTGGAAGGAAAACTTTCTCCAGTAGAACACGGCACTTGAGCCCGAAAGATTCTACAAACCCTAATGATATTACCAGCTGTGAAAACCTGAAATCTTTAATAGCTCTTCTATCTTTAATGCTGTCAGGGCTCGGGTTGCAGATAAGGAACGACGGCTGCCAACGTCCGGCAGCTGGCCAGAACTCTGTCAGCCGGCTGGGGCGGAGCGCAGGGGTGGTCGTTAAACAGTCCAATTATTTCAACACCGTAAATCAGTCCGGCCGAAGGAGGAGACAGAAAGCTTGGTCACAGGAATGCAGGGGGTCGGAAGCCAGAGAAAACAACGCCAATTACCTAGGTCAGTCCACAAAGCAAAGTCAGAGTCCAGAAGTTCAAGTCCAAGGTTCAGGCCGGGTCAGGAGTTACACGGGTTCTCGCAGCAAGCAAGAGGGTGCAGAGCGTAGTCACGTCCCAGGAGGGTCATTCGTTGCCAGCACAGTTTGCCTTGAGGTCAGGGTTACAGATATACTGTGCTGGCTTGTTAACTTGTTAGTACTCTGGGCTGAGATCTCTCCTCCCACGCATGCGTGCATCTCTCCGTCTGTTTCTGAGCTCCTGTCGCCTCCTCTCACGTAGCCGGCTTACAGGAGGTGGTGATTCAGGAGGGGATGTGCTAGGGCCTGGTGTGGCCTGATCAGTTTCAGGTGGCTCCTGCTCTGAGTTAGCAAGGGCGGGGGCTGAGCTAGGGCCTGGTGTGGCCTGATCAGGTTCAGGTGGCTCCTGCTCTGCGTTAGCAAGGGCTGGGTCTGGGGCAGGCACGACAAATGCTATAATCTCGATGTAAATTTCCTGACTGTGAAGCAATTATTTCCCCCTTGGGGCAAATGGGGTGCCTGTAAACTATTGTTCTGAGTCAATAGCTACCCCTCACAAGAGGAATAGAAGTCTGCAAAGGGATGGAAGTAGAATTTGTCAGATTTGTCCCATTGGTCTCTACTTCAAGTAGGACAGCCAGCTGCATTTAGCTACAGTTCAGGGATATGTCGAACATGAAGAATACCACCAAAAGAAATATATTCAGTTTGCTCAAAATGAAAGGTACATTTTAAGTGAATTCTCTAAAATTGCTATAATCCAATCAAGATGAAAAACAATTGCTATTAAATCCTCAGTAAAGCACCTTGATGTAGTGGTTAATCTATTGGATTAAGTAGGTGTAGGTCTTCCTGAGAGCTCTATTCATCTTTGCTAGTAATATATGACTTAACAATGCATATTTTATCCCTTTATTTTGTCTTACCAACAGAGATAAATACACTACGGGCTTTTATTTGGCAAGAGTAACATTTTCATGGAAAAATACTTCTTAGATTGTTTAGGGCTAGAATAACATTTTTTTTTCTGCTGCTGGCACAATCACCTGATCAACCAATGCTAAGTTTTACAGCCCCTACACACGCTGGTAAATTATTCACACTTCCCTCAGCAGGCTATTAGAGCCCTCACTTCAGTTGTAAGTAAATGGAAGTTAGTATCTAAATTTCAGAATCAGCTGAACCATCTAATCCAGAGATTTTTTGCTCTTGCAAGAGCAACACTGTGCTCCTAAAAATGTTACTACCACCAACTATGTTTTGAGTTAACTAATATCAACATTCTAATAGCAATGGATTTCACAATTTTAAGCAAACAGTATACACAACTACACAGAAAGAGAGATACACTCCTATGACAGCAATTGTATTCTTATGAAATACATTCCTATGACAGCATTTCTTATGAAGTGACAGCTGACAGTGGTTAAACAATTCACCACTAAGACTGGAGAAAGACTGGATTCCGCCCCCCCCCCCTTGCAGGGGTTAAAAGTGTGCATACCTGAGGCCTGAGCCAAAAAGTCACACCAAAACTTCTGAAAATTGATAGCTAAAATTCATATTGATGTTTCTTACATGCCCAGGGAAATGTTGTTCACTTCATTTGCATCCCAATAAGGGGTCAGGCAGCAATTTTTCTCCAGGCCAGTTTCCAGGTATCCTGGAGGGTTTGGGGGGGGGGGGTTTGACCATCTTCTGGCTGTGGAACAGGTATCAATGGGGGTGTGCGGGGGAAAGTATTTGTAAATTTCCTGCATTGTGCAGGGGGTTGGACTAGATGATCCTGAAGGTCCTGTCCAACGCTATGATTCTGTGATTGAAAATTTCCATCTCAAAATACAGGCTGCCTTGTTTATCTGTTTGTGATCCTGATGGTAACAATGTCTGTACCATCTGCTGCCATAAGGTACTGCCATTTCTACCTGCTTTTAAAAAACAAAAATACACCAACGTGGTGAAGCAGTTAAATGTTGGACTAGGATCTGAGTGACCCAGGTTGAAATCTCTACTGGCTTGCAGGGTGACACACTCTTTGCCTAACCTACCTCAAAAAGTTGTTGTGAGACTAAAAGAGAGAAAAGAGAATGTTGTAAGCCTCTTTGGGTCCCCACTGGGGAGAATAATGGGATATAAAATATATAAATAAATAAATGGTAATGACAAGGAACACTGCCCCCCAGAGGTTGTTTCATAGAAAAATAAGTGGTGGAGCTCATTAGTATAAATCATTGGCATATGCCGCCACCCCTCCAGCTAAAAGCAACCCAATGCAAGAAAGCAGAGCCCTGGGCAAGTGAGGTCTGCTTCGGCTGGCTGGAGATCCAGCCAGCCCAAGCAGGCCTTGCTCACCTGGGGCTCTACTGGGCCCCTCTCCTCAGTCAAAAGGCCAGCAAGCCACCCACCGCCCAAAATCACATAAGAAGTGGGAAAAGGGTGGTGTGGGCTTCTCCAGTGGTTAATGAGGGCTGCTGGGTGTAGCAAAGCTCCTGTTGGCTGGCTGGCTGCTCTCCTAATCCAGGGATTGTTATTCATGGACAAGGTAGGTGGGGAGGAAGAGGGGGAACCATCAGAAAGATTCAGGAGCTGTGCTGCTGTGAGCTCCTGCTGAATCTGAGGCCTGTTGCCCCCTATTGACTTCAGGTGTCATTACCTAGCCAAATCTCATTGGTTGTACCTTGTCATAATCAAGCCAATCAAGTGAGGACAATGCCCTTATTCTAGAACCTTTAGGTTTTTTGGTTTTTGTTTAAAACAGCAACAGCAGAATGATTATCATCATTAATCAGTGAAATCTACTATCAGCAAATTGCTGCAAAGGACTGTTCACCAGCTACAACTAGCAGTGAAATTAGCTTTCAGGTTAGCTCCTACTACATTCATCCCATTTTTGTTTCTGGGAAGTGGCTGTCGTTTCAAAAATCTGCAAAACCCATTTGACCAGAGCACAAAACAAATACATTATGTACACCATGAGAAGCAATTCTTCTCAAATACTAATTTCAAGTCAGATTAAAAAAAAAATTGTCCACCTACAGATGAAATTATTTCCTGCAGCCTGCTAGGTTATCTGAAACTTCCCTCCCTCCTTGGCATCAGTGAAAAGCAGTAAATCCTATACAGCAGTTAAAATGCAGATTTGGCACAGAAATCTATAATTACCACTGTTGTGAGAGAGAGACAGCAAGAGCAAATAAATTAGTTTAAATTGCCTGAGCAACGAGGTAAATTCTGGAACTGAGCATCTTATGAAATGTTATCACTCAGAGCTTAACCTTAGGCAATAACAGGAAGTACTCCCTGAAATGAACTTAAGGTTCTGCATTACAAAGGATCCACATGGGAAACATAATAGCTGAACTATTCCTGTAATGCTGTGAGGATTTGTTATTTCAGTATCCTCATCTCCACCCACTGCTTGGCCTGACCTTCTGAATTATTAATCATTCAATACTACCCATACATCTCATAGATATTCTTTGTCTATGTTTAACTCAATGCAACACTACTTTTTGTCATAAAAGTCCCCTTAAGTAAGTACCCAAAATGTCCCATACTAGGCCATGTAGACACTTAAGTTAAAAAGTTTACATTGTAAAAATGTTCAAAATTGGATTCAGCTGTACCAATAGTCCTGTACAATTTGTGGGTTATCAAAGTAGGGATGCAAAGCTCCAGTTTGAACCTTGACTTGCCCACAACTCCAGATTATGCATATCAGTTTTCCTGGAGGAAATGGAACCTTTGGAAAGTGATCCATGATATCAAATCTCTGCTGAATTCCCTCCACTATCCAGACTCCACCATTCTCAGGTACTATCCCCAGACCTCCAGGATTTTCCTGGTGAGAGCCAGTTTGGTGTAGTTGTTAAGTGTGTGGGCTCTTGTCTGGGAGAACCGGGTTTGATTCCCCACTCCTCAACTGGCACCTGCTGGAATGGCCTTGGGTTAGCCATAGCTATCGCAGAGGTTGTCCTTGAAAGGGCAGCTGCTGTGAGAGCCCTCTCAGCCCCACCCACCTCACAGGGTGTCTGTTGTTGGGGAAGATATGGGAGATTGTAAGCCGCTCTGAGTCTCTGATTCAGAGAGAAGGGCGGGGTATAAATCTGCAATTCTTCTTCTTCCCAAGCTAGAGGTGGCAACCCGCAGAGACTGCCTCCTCAAGGTCAAATTTCTGGGCTGATACTCCCTCCAGCATCCCTTGAATGAGGCTTTAGCACTGCCTTAATAATTAGTGGGGTTTAGACACCCATAGCCTATATCCTCTCCACAGGCTGCTGGAAGGATTTTGGCACATTCTCTCTAGGGATTGGCACAAACCAGGAAAATATAGTTCAGTTTGTGGTTTGTGGCATGCTCGGTTCATGAATCATGAACTGTCATGAATGTTTAGGGGCTAAATAAACCTGTTCATGAGGCTGAGACTCAGTAGTATGCCCCCTCCAGCATGCTAGAGACACCTAACTCACTCCTCTACCTGCCCTCTGAGTTTAGTGAGGGTTGGATTTACAAGGTTCATGTTATGTCCCCCCAAAGAAGGTACCCTCAGGAAAGTGCTTTCTGGAGAAATGATCAGTGGTCATTATGACAGGCGCTAGTTCAGGAGGTTCAGGAGTGTATAGAATGGATAATGTGCGATCTAGAAACATCAAGGTCACAGGACCTCCCCCGTATGCTCCTCTACATGCCCTCCATGTTTTATATCCCCCATTGCTTTGAAGTTTGGTAAAAGTTTTGAATGAGTTGAGACAGTCTGTCTAGAAATGTATCCATTTTGTGAACTAGCACAAACCATTACAAATAGTTTGAAAATTCGTGGAAAGTTCATGCCAGTTGACTTGCCACAAACTTTACTTTGCAAACCATGAAACGGCCAAAATTAGTCACAATCGTGATCTTGCAGCCTGCAGCGTAGCTGCTAGGCTGCTTGGATCTGTTTGCCCTCCAGGCCGGGAGAGTTGGTCTGCGCCCTGTTTGGGCGCGCTTTGCAGGGGGCGGGGTCTAGCCGCGTCAACGGCTAGCTCCCCGTCCCTTTCCTCAGTCCCTCGCGGCTGCCATGGGGTTTCCTTCCACCTCTATTCAGAGGTTGGGGTGTTGGCGTTCTTCAGCCTATAAGGCATACATACGCCCCTTTTGCGTGCACTGAGCACTTTGGATTGGGTGCATGAGTTGGTTCTGTTTGTGTTTAATGGTTTTTCTCTTTTTAGATGCTGCTGTTCCTGGCCAGAGGAGCCGGTGCCGAGTTCTCATCTGCGGCCATAGCTACGTGTTTTGGGCTGCTCTTCAAGCACGGAGAACTGCGGTCGGCTCTCAGCTGGGACTCAGCCAGCATGCGGTTATCGAATGGCAGGGGCGCCGAGGCCTCCAGTGGCCAGGCTTGCTGCCATTGTTATTCAAAGGTAGAGCGGGTCCTCCTCCACAGGTCTTAATTGTTCACCTGGGAGGTAATGATCTGGGGTTATTGAAGGGTAAGGCCTTGGTGTGGCAAGCCCGGGATGACTTCCAGCGCATTAGGGAGCGATGGCCGGAGACCACAATAGTTTGGTCAGCCATGCTGCCCCGCCAAGTGTGGCGTCATGCTGTGGACCCTGCAGCCTTAGAAAGAGCTAGGTATAAAGCCAATAAAGAAATTAAAAAATTTCTTGAGAAGGGTTTGGGCCACTATTTACCCCATCCGGATATTTCGGTGAGATGTCCTGACCTCTACAGAGGGGATGGGGTACATCTCTCGGAAAAGGGTAATGTGCTTTTTCTGAGAGATTTGCAGCAAGGGTTGCGGGTGGCTTTGGGCCTCCCGGTGGGTGCTAAGCCCTAAGTAGAGACTTGGCCTTATTAGTGGCAGGTTTTAGGGGTTTAGGACACTATGCGGCTAGGGGAGGACTGTGAAGCATCCCCCACTTTGGGGGAAATTTGGGGTCTGGCATGATCGGTTTTGGGGTTTGGAGACCCGGGTTGGAGAATGCAGACTGTCCAGGAGGCTCGGCTAGAGGGTGCCTTTCCGCCGAGACGTGCATCTGGGTTTGAGCCCTCTGGTGCGGGCCTCCCTGCTGGGCCTGCCTGGAGGGAGCTGAGCAGCTCAGCTCCAGAAGGGGGGCTGGGTCCTCGCCCGTTAATGGCAGGGGAGCAGTCGCGGTGACCCCTAGCCCTGGCCAGGCCGCTGGTGGGGTACCCTTGCTGTTCATGTTGTAAGTTAATAAAGTGGCCCAATTTCAATCCAATGCATCGTGTCCGACTCGTTATTCCGACCTTGGTGGGCAAACTTTAGTTTGTGAGCTGGTTCATGCCCATCTCTACTCATCTCTGGAGCCTGTCTGGGACTCCTTTTAAGAGACAGGCTATAAGGAGGCCATTCCAGAAATTTCAGAAGGCTTCATTAGGAGGCATGTCCCAACACTGTGCCTACCTGATCTGCACCCCTTTCCCACTTTCCATGCCAGGGCCCAATCAACCAGTCTAGGCCCAGAGATGCAAATGCCGCATTGAACCATGCCCCACACACTATGGTGGGTGCAGTTCCCCAGAATTGCCCTGGTTGAGTGCCTGCACCATGGCTCTGCTTTTGGCCCATGTTGTCACTCCTCACACACTGTTATGCCTCCAGCTCTCTCCACCAGAGCCACCCCAGCCACCAGGATCAGAGATGCACTAGAACATGAGCTATGAGACCACAGAATTGCCCTAGTAGCCTGGTCTCCTCCCTGCCCCCATGGAGTGAGAAGTCTGCCCCCAGACAGAACCTTATGAATGTGACTCCCTGGGCCACAATATCTGTTGGTCTGCCATCCCAAGAAGGAAATTAAGCAGTGGATCAGTATATCTGCATGCATCTTATTCATTTATGTTTTATTTATTAATTTAACTCCCTTGTGCCCTGCAATCTCAGTTTCAGCTCCCAAGCAAGATTTCAGCAAGCAGTTTTAACACGATTAAAGTATGAATCCATCAAAATGAGGCAAGGAAATGCTGACAGTAAATAAATAAATAATGCTGGGCTTGATTTATCCGAAATACTTTTTATCCCAAAGTTGCAGGGTGGTTAATAGCAACAAACAGTTTTACTGTTTTTAGCCCAAAGTTGCAGGGTGGTTAATAGCATAAAACATCACAAACTTTAAAAAAACAACCCTGTGAGTTTGGAATAACTGTGCCCAGCTTTCCAGAAATACAAAAAAAAATTTAAAGATTTGATTAGTCATATTTTAATATTAGCAGAATACTTTCACGGGGTGGGGGGAGAACTACCTCTTAAAGGTCAACGAAGAAGGTTACTGGTGTACTGCTTCACACAAGTCATCCATAACTGAGAAAAACTGATTCCCTTGCCACTCAGATTTTCCAAGTGATCAGCAAATGCTGATGGGCAGATCTAAGAAGATCTATTGGTCAAAGAGCAAGAAAGGTCTTCAAGTATATGGCTGCCTGTTTGTGAAGGGCTTTGAACATAACCATCAGCAACTTGTGTTTTAATCCATGTATGAGCAAGGCAGTGGTTGCATTTTGGACCAGCTGTGGCTTTTGGGTTGTTTTCAAGGGTAGTCTGCACATACAGTGTGTGCAAGAGATTACAGTGGCAAGGGATTAGCTTGGCCAGATCACCAAATCTAGAAAGCATAATCATTTCTTAACCAAATATAATTGCCAAAAAACAGGGCTCTTTTTGAGCAGGAATGCAGTTCTGGCTGACTTTGCATTAGGGGGTGTGGTCTAATATGCAAATAAGTTCCTGCTGGGCTTTTTCTACAAAAAAGGTCCTGCCAAAAAAGCATTTTTAAACAGTATCTGTGTGTTTTTCAAAAAAGTTGGGAAGAGTTCAAAAATATCCTAAGACTCTTTATCTGCTCTAACCAATGTCAAATTCAAATTCTCTACAATGATAATTTTAATAGTTATGGCAGTTACTTGTCATAGTATTTGGATTTTTCTTCAGTGTGGAGGAGCCAGTGCCCTGGACAGAGACAACTGTATTGGGAGGCTTATTTGATTAAAGATTTGATTGAGAGCCAGTTTAGTGTAGTGGTTAAGAGTGATGGACTCTACTCTGAAGAACCGGGTTTAATTCCCTACTTCTCCACATGCAGTGGCTGGGTGACCTTGGGTCAGTCACAGTTTTCTCAGAGCTGTCCTCTCAAGAGCAGTTCTCTCAGAGCTCTCTAAGCCCCATCAACTTCACAGGATGTCTATTGTGAAGAGAGGAAGGGAAGGAGATTGTATACCGCTCTGAGACTCCAAGTGAAGGGCAGGGTATTAATCCAATCTTTTCTTCCTCTAAATAGAGACACGCTATCATCAGCATATTGGTCACACCCAATCCAAAGTGCCAGATGATTTCACTGAGTAGTGTAATATAAATATTAAGCAACTTGAAGGATAAGATAGAGCCCTGAGGTACTCTTTATTATACAAGGGGCAGGCTGTTGATTCTATGCCTCAAATGGAAACTTTTTGCATTCTATCAAGCAAAAAAGGAATGAAATCACATGAATGCTGCGCCCATAACTCCAGCCCTCTTCTCCAATCAATGAACAAAATGAAATGTCAGTGATATCAAACTGATGCAACTGATTGTGGCTGACATATTAGTGGGGTGGTCCACCCCTCCAAATACAGCTGACATTTGGTGCCAGCACCAGCTGTAGGGTGCTCTGGTGCTGCAGGCCAGGGAAATGAACCACCCTGGTCCACTAATTGCATTTGCCAGCCACAATCAGCTTTAAGCAGTCAGAGACTCCTCCCATTACCCTGCAGCATTGCCAGCAGCTGCCTGAGATGCTGCAGAGTAGAGGTGACTTCAAAGGCAAAAGGAGGAGATTAGGGCCTCCATCCCTCTTTGTCTGCTACATCTGTGCAACCAGTCTGTCAAGCCATGTATCTACACAACCAGCCAGACTCGAGCTGTACCCATGTTCTGAGAAGGCAGTGTGTCCATAGTCCTCCCTCTTGCCCATCTGCTCCCAGTGCTGAAGCGGCCATCCAGTCCTACTTTTCCTCCTTCTGCTCCTGAGTGGAGATCAGCAGGCAAGCAGCTAAATGTAAGTCGTCCCTTATTCAGCCCATCATGAGGCACATCCACCATTAGCAATACAACAATAGCAATGGTTATGAAACATTTGCTAAATTGGATAGACTCAGGGCTTTTTTTTTTTGTAGCAAAAATTCCTTTGCATATTAGGCCACACATCCCTGATGTACCCAATCCTTCTGGAGCTCACAGTAGGTCCTGTTCTAAGAGCCCTGTAAACTCTTAGAGCAGGGGTGTCAAACATGCAGCCCGGGGGCTGAATCAAGCCTTTGGAGGGCTCTTACCAGACCCCCGAGCTACTGGCTGTCATCTGCTTCCTTCTCCCTCTCTCTTGCTTCCTTCTGCATCACAGCTTGCCTTGCCAGGCTTGCTTAGTCACACAGGAGCTACAGAGCAAAGCCTCTATTTTCTCCATTGGCTGAGGCTCCTCCTTTGGGGAGGAAGGGGGGACGGGAAAGCTTGCTTTGCCAGGCTCTCTCAATCACACAGCAGAGCTACTGAGCCAAGTCCTTCTTTCTTCTACTGGCTGAGGCTCCTCTCCCTTGGGGAGGGAAGGAAAGAGCCAGAGCTTCCTTTGCCCAGTTCCCTAGATCCCATGAGAAAGAAACAAAGAAAGCACCTTTAAGACCAACAAGTGCTAATGTTTTAAAGGATGTTTTATTTTAAGTTTTTTCAATAATCTTTATTGTGTTTGTCTGTGTTCTTTATAAAGTTTATTTCTCTGCTACCTGGCATTACATTTGATGATGCTCATGGCCTGGCCTGACAAGGTCACATTTATGTCAGATCCAGCCCTCATTACAAATGAGTTCGACACTTCTGTCTTAGAGGATTGGCTATATCAGGGATGTGCGGCCTAATATGCAAAGGGATTCCTGCTACAAAAAAAAAGCCCTAAATAGACTGTATCTAAAGTAATGGGGCTCATAGGTTTTTAATTTTGTAATCATTTTTATCCATTGCAAACCACGTCAGCAGCCATTTGACCAAGGGTGCATCTAAAAATAATTAAAATAAATTAACATAGAGAAGTGCAACTATGAAAGAATCACATTATTTCACTGCATTACAATCTTGTCCTTATTCTGACAGAAACTGTTGTTTCGAAGGAAAACAAAAATGTTTTGCATCTCACGATGGGCAATTATTTTTAAATGGAAATGAAGCAAGAAGAATCAAGAGTGGGATAGATAAGAAAGTTGGTTGTTATCAGTACACTGGGGGATGGGAAGAGGAAGAGGATGTGTTGCCAAGGTTAAAAATATCCCATGCTCCCTGTAATTAACTGATATTAGAAGCTCCAGACCAACACGGCTACCCCACTAGAAGCTCTGGTTGTTGATATGACTGTGTATTAGTGCTGTGCATATCACTTCCAGAGACTGGAATCAGTCCAGTTCAGGCCTCAGATATGAACCCTTGAACATTTCACAGCGTGCACAGGCTTATGCATACACACAGCCAGATTTAGAAATAATGTAGGAAAGCATCACAGCAAGAGGGCCCTCTAAATAAGAAAAAAAAATAATTAAAGTTTTTCTTTCTTTGTGCCTTTGTAGATATGCAAAAACATAGGTCTCCTGTTCATATTTTCTGGACCCCTTCTGTGAGAATAACAATAATTATTTCTATCATACAAGGAATAGTTTTAACTGACATAGTTAGGATCTCTGAACACCATAAGAAGTTGGGTAGGTGTTAACAAGCCCTTCAACCTGTCCAACTGCAAAGAGCTCTGCACATGCTCAGAGGACCTGCTACAACATAGGTAATGTCTGTTTAGCTTAGTAGATCAGCTGTATTGCTTTTCATTTGAACCTCTCTGTGCTGTTGCTGCTATGTGCCTTTCCCTGTATTGTGTTTTTGTCCTTTTTTCACCACCCTTGAATCTGACCACACTTTCCTTTTTTTAACCACCTCTGTATCTGACCACACAAGAGCCAGTTTGGTGTAGTGGTTAAGAGTACAGACTCTAATCTGGGAAAACCGGGTTTGATTCCCCACTCTTCCACATATAGCTGCTGGTGTCAGCCACAAGTTCTCTCAGAGCTATTGTCAAAATTGCTCTCTCAGCCCACCTACCTCACAGGGTGTCTTTTGTGGGGAGGGGAAGGAAAAGGGAATTGCAACACTCTGAGACTGCAAGTGAAGGGTGGGGGTATAAATCCAGTCTTCTTCTTTTTCTTCTTCCTTTCCCCCCATCTCTTTTATAACAGATTCATAATGCCATGATCCAGACCCACCAATTCACCCACACCATGAAATATGGGAAAGTAGTTCTGCAGGGCTATTTAGTTTTCACTTACTCCACAGTGACCTCTGCCAACTAGTACAGCACCATGTATGTGTATATATTGACACTGGGTATACACAGGCTTGCCACTTGCCCACTATCTAGAGGCAAACTCCCATTTACGCTCTGTCATTCCTGTTATTGCTCAGTTGAGTGGTGGTTTTGGGATGAGGCAAAAGACATTGAAAACAGATTACTGTAAATTATGGCTGGAACCTGGAAGTGACATCATCAGCATTCTATGAATCTTCTTAATCTCTATGGCAGATACCACAGAGATTTTGACCATGTTTTTCCCCCATGTCCTTCCCACCATAAGGCCCATGGGAGCTCCAGGCATATGCCTGGCAACTCTAGCTATGTGAACACAACAGGACCCACCCACCCCCAAAACAAACCCAAGACATAGGCACATCCTAAGATGCCAACAGGCAGTATGAAATTTCAGCGTTACTCACAGAGGCCAAGGCATCACTCCAAACAATTATACCAAAAAGCAATTCTACATGCCAAAGAAAACTTTCCTCAAGCAATTGGAATAGGACTGAATTTGTACTAAAAGCTTCAAATGTTACTCATGCTCATTTGACCTCTGTAAAATCAAAATATTTATTTGCTACAATTCATTTGTTATTTTTGAGGCTATTTCCTTCTTAAGTAGGAAAAGTATGATGTTTTCTAGAGCATTTTTGTTTTTGCCTAGAGAACTTTGAGTTTATTGCTGGATGTTTCTATGAAGGGCTCCATTATGGCAAATTAAAATATCTTACCATTTCAAAAGACCCAGAGTGCAGAAGAGATGTACACATTGTTCTGGATGATAATAACCCGTTCTCTAAAAGGATTTTTTAAAAAGGCCTTTTAGCATATTCAACATAATCCATGACATAATGTCAAATGTCAACGTTTAATGTACATATCCATATTTTGTGAGTTAAAAGGCAGACCTGGTCATAACGTTCCTGTTTTCATAACAAGTGTCATTAAGTATTTCTCCCATTGTTACAAAGTACTGATGCCATTTACGCTGCCTGCTATTTTTGGTTTATTTGGCAATAAATGCTCCTCTAGCAATTTAAAAGCTAAGAAGGTGCTTGTTTTCCTGCCTAAATATATATATATATATATATATATATGAAAAAAAATTGATCTTCAGAGTGCAATCAATCAATGGCATGTTGTATATTGCATGGTGAGTTAGTGTTCCTGCTCAAGTATTTGCATGTATGTGCACTGAAGCCAAGGGGCATCCAATCCCTGCTCAGAGATCTATATGTAAAGACCTTGGAAATCCTAAGAAATGACAACTCTTAATATTTTATAACAATATTTTAAAGAGAAGTTCCCAAAAAACAGGCTCAGTGCAGGGACAGTGACTTACCAGGGATGAGTACCCCAAGATAATTGCTGCTCCTGAAACATAAGGACATGTTTTGACAGCCATATCCATGACAGTTTCCTTCTCTGAGATGCCTAAGAGATTAACTGCTACTGAACTCTTCAATCAAGAATAATTATATTAAATCACATTTCTATTAAATACATAAACAACCTGCCTCACATGCCTGCTCAACAGTAGCTAACAGTTCATAAGATTTCTGCAAAGGAAGCTGGCAGGAGGCTGAAAGTTAAAACTAAAAGCAAAAATGGCTGATTTTCTAACAATGCTTCTACAATAAACTGGGAACACTCAAAGGATTTCACATATGTTATCTTGGTTCTTCTGCTAATAGTTCTATTAAGTAGGACCAGGGCTTTTATGGGGCGGGAGTACACAAGAGCAGAGTTCCATCTAGGCTGGCCAGGGCTCCAACTGGCACACTGAGGAAGGCATGGGGAGGCATTTTTTCAGCCTTCCCCAGGCAGGTGCGCAGGTCCCCAGGAATTCTGTAAGATACAAAAAAAAAAAAAAGATCCTTCCTTCAGTTTTGATCCCCATAATCACTTTTGAAGTGGTATAATCATTGTGAGATATTTAACCCATCAAATTCATGTAGTATATACAGGTCTTTTTTTGAGCAGAAATGCACAGGAACGCACTTCCGGCTGGTTGGCATCAGGGGGTGTGGCCTTATATGCAAATGAACTTCTGCTGGGCTTTTTCTACAAAAAAGCCCTATGCTAAACAATGGTGATATCAGGGGGTGTCGCCTAATATGAAAATGAGTTCCTGCTGGGCTTTTTCTACAAAAAAGGCCCTGAATATATCTGTAATGAATATGGCATGTATGGCAATAGGGAACATTTTTTCAGTAGGTCTATTTAATTTGTTTTGCCATTATGTCCAGAAACTTTAGCTTCCATGGCTCAAGAACACAGAAAACAGAGGCATTCACCTTGTGCATCATTTGACATCCTTGCATCTGTAAGCCTTTTATCTTGTATTATATTTTTTCTATTTTTCTTTCAAAGGGCATGGTACAGTATGAAGGCTATTGTGGTGTGGTGTGGTATTGTGGTGTGGTGGTTGAGAATGGCAGACTTTAATCTGAAGAACTGGGTTTGATTCCACTTCTCCATATGAAGCCTGCTGTGTGACCTTGGGCCAGTCACAGTTTTCTCAGAGCTCTCTCAGCCTCACCTATACTAGGTGGCTGTTGCAGGGAGAGGAAGGGAATGTGATTGTAAGCCACTTTGAGACTCTTTTCTCATTGGATCCTCAAAACAATCCTGTGAAGTAGGTCAGGCTGAGAGACAGCTAGGGTTGCCAGGTCTGCATTGGAAAATACCTGAAGACTTTGGAGGTGGATCCAGAAAAGGGTGGGGTCTGGGGAGGGAAGGGTCCTCAGCTGGATTCAATGCCATAGAGGCCACCCTTCAAAGCAGCCACTTTCTTCAGGGGAGCTGATCTCTGCCAGCCAGAGATCAGTTGTAAAAGCGGGAAATCTCCAGGCCCCAACTGGAGGCTGACAGCACTAGAGACAGTAACTGATCCAAGGTCATCCAGAGATCTGAAGTTGGATCTCCCCAATCTCAGTTCAGGCCTCTAACCACTATACCATACTGGCTCTTTATGTTATAATAAATATAACTACCATTCTGTCTTATTAGTTATTTGCAGCCTACTGCCCTTCAAACAAAATTCTCCAGTATGGCTCATCATCAAATAAAACCCATCTCTCGGCTTGACTTCGCGAACGAAGATTTAAGAAGGGTGCAGTAGTCCACGTCTGCTGCAGGCTCGCTGGTGGCTGACAAGACCAATGCGGGACAGGCAGATCCGGCCACAGTGGCTGCAGGGAAAAGTCTGATTTGGGGTTGGTGCTGTAGCAGTGCAATTCTTCCTCAATCTCCTTTTGTCCTCAAGACCAGCTATGCGTGCGTTCTCAACGGAAGAGACAGCCTGGTGGATGGTGTGCCTCCATGCTTTGCGATCTGAGGCTAGGTCAGACCACTGGTGATGGTTGATGCAACAATTGCCAAGGGATTTCTTCAAGCAGTCCTTGTACCTCTTCTTTGGTGCCCCTCTATTTCGATGGCCAGTGGAAAGTTCGCCATACAGAGCAATCTTGGGAAGGCGGTGGTTTTCCATCCTAGAAATATGCCCTGCCCAGCGCAGCTGCGTCTTCAACAGCAGTGCCTCGATGCTTGTAACCTCCGCCCGCTTGAGGACATCAGTGTTGGTCACAAAGTCACTCCAGTGGATGCTGAGGATGGTGCAAAGGCAGCGCTGATGAAAGCGCTCAAGGAGTCGCAGGTGATGACAGTATAAAACCCACGATTCGGAGCCGTAGATGAGGGTTGTCATCACAACCGCTTTGTAAACATTGATCTTTGTGCCTTTTTTCAGATGCTTGTTGCTCCACACTCTTTTGTGCAGTCGGCCAAATGCACGGTTTGCCTTTGCCAGCCTGTTGTCAATCTCCTTGTCGATCTTGGCATCTGAGGAGATGATGCACCCCAGGTAGCTGAACTGCTGG
The DNA here is from genome assembly GCF_032191835.1 of Heteronotia binoei. NCBI lineage: Eukaryota > Metazoa > Chordata > Lepidosauria > Squamata > Gekkonidae > Heteronotia > Heteronotia binoei. The sequence goes on along the minus strand of NC_083232.1, from coordinate 39,415,819 downwards.
ACTGTCTTCAGAACTGATTCACCCACAGTGATGCAGGGAGGGTGATAATCTTCCTGGGGTGCAGGCTGGTGGAGAACTTCTGTCTTCTTCAGACTAACTTCTAGGCCGAATAGCTTGGCAGCCTCTGCAAAGCAGGACGTCATATGCTGCAGAGCTGATACCGAGTGGGAGACGAGTGCAGCATCATCAGCAAACAGTAGCTCTCAGATAAGTTTTTACATTGTCTTGGAGTGAGCCTTTAGTGCCTCAGGTTGAACAGGCTGCCATCGGTGCGATAGCAGATGTAGACACCATCGTCATCATCTAGATCTACTGTGGCTCTTTGAAGCATCATGCTAAAGAAGATTGTAAAGAGAGTTGGCGCGAGAACACAGCCTTGCTTTACACCTGTGCCTATTGGGAAGGGCTCCGAGAGGTCGTTGCAGTGTCTGACTTGGCCTCGCTGGTCTTCATGTAGCTGGATGATCATGCTGAGGAACCTTGGGGGACATCCTAAACGTTCCAAGATTTGCCACAGGCCTTTCCTGCTAACGGTATCGAAAGCTTTGGTAAGGTCGACAAAAGTCACATATAGACCCTTGTTCTGTTCCCTGCATTTCTCTTGGAACTGCCTGAGAACAAATACCATGTTGGTGGTGCTCCTGTTAGCTCTGAAGCCGCACTGGCTCTCTGGGAGGAGTTCTTCTGCAATGGTGGGCACCAGTCTGTTCAGGAGTATTCTGGCAAGGATTTTACCTGCGATGGAGAGTAGTTGGAGCAGACTGACTTTTCCCCTTTGTTCTTGTGTAGAGTGATGATGATTGCATTGCGAAAGTCCTGTGGTAGTTTGCCTTGTTCGCAGCAGGTGACAAGTACTTTGTGAAGTGTGCTATGTAGTACTGTGCCCCCATGCTTCCAGATCTCTGGTGGGATTCCATCAACTCCTGCTGCCTTGCCACTTTTCAGTTGCTTGATGGCTTTAACAGTCTCTTCTAGGGTGGGGATCTCATCCAACTCTGTTTTCACTGGTTGAAGTGGGGTGAGGTGGATTGCTGAATCTTGAACTACGCGGTTGGCACTGAAGAGAACCTGAAAATACTCCGACCACCGGTTCAGTATGGATGCCTTGTCTGTGAGGAGCACTTGGCCGTCTGCACTACGCAAGGGACTCTGAGCCTGATATGATGGGCCATATACTGCCTTCAGGGCTTCGTAGAACCCTCTTAAATCACCAGTGTCTGCACACAGCTGGGTTCTCTCTGCAAGCTTGGTCCACCACTCATTCTGGATGTCTTGAAGCTTGCGCTGGAGGCTGCTACATGCAGCGCGAAAGTTTGCTTTTTTCCCGGGACAGTAGGGCTGAGCAAGATGTGCTTGGTAGGCAGATCTCCTTTTTTGCTAGTAATTCTTGGATCTCTTGATTGTTCTCGTCAAACCAGTCCTTGTTCTTCCTTGTGGAGAACCCGAGGACTTCTTCAGAGATCAACAGGATGGTAGTTTTTAGGTGTTCCCAGAGTGCTTCTGGAGAAGGGTCTGTGGGGCAACTGGGGTCCTCAATTCTTGACTGGAGTTTTGCCTGGAAGGCAGCTTTAACTTCGGCTGACTGGAGACTGCCAACCTGAAGCTTCCTCCGAGGGATACCTCCTCTCCTGGGTGTGGGTTTAAAGTGAAGACGGAGATTGCAGCGTACAAGACGATGATCCGTATGACATTCCACACTGGGCATTACTTGGGTGTGTAAGACATCTCGAAGGTCTCTCTGGTGCACCAGAATGTAGTCGATAAGGTGCCAGTGCTTGGACCGTGGGTGCATCCAGGTTGTCTTCAGGCTGTTCTTCTGCTGAAAGATAGTGTTGGTGATGGTGAGCTGGTGCTCCATGCAGAATTCTAGCAGGAGGCGCCCATTATCATTGCAGTTGCCAATGCCGTGTTTGCCAAGTACTCCTTTCCAGGCTTCCGAGTCTTTACCTACTCTGGCATTGAAGTCGCCAAGGATGATCACCTTGTCCTCTGTAGGGGTCTTCCGTACGAGGTTGCATAGATCAGCATAGAACTTGTTCTTTTCTGCAGGATCTGCTTGAAGGATTGGGGCATACACACTGAAGAGTGTTGCATGCTGCTTGTTTTGAAGTGGGAGGCGCATGGACATGATGCGATCTGAGTGACCTGTTGGCAGGTTTTCGAGTTTGGAGGCAATGGAGTTTCTGACCATGAAGCCAACGCCAGAAAGGCGGCTCTCAGCCTTTGACTTACCCGACCAGTAGAGGGTATAGCCAGCACCACGTTCTTGAAGACTACCTTCCTCAGGGAAACCGACCTCACTGAGAGCTGCTATGTCAATATTCAACCTGAGAAGTTCGTGGGCAACTAGAGCAGAGCGTCGTTCAGGGTGACCACTGTCTACTGTGTCAAGCATGGTTCTGATGTTCCAACACGCAAGCTTTAGTCTTTGCACACTTTGTGAGGCAGGTGCATGCCTTTTCTTTGTTGTTATTTTTTGACCGCAAGTAAGGATGCCCGTTGACCGTGGCTAGCCAACTGGAGTGAGGGAGACAAGCTTTGTTTAGGCCACCTTTTCTAGGCCCCTCTCCGTGCGGAGCAAGCAGTGCTGTCCCTAGATAAGGCTGCTTGGTCATTCAGGGTGCTGCCAAAAAATGCTTTCATCTCCGGGTCAGCATCAGGCGACCAATACCCTGAACCGCCTACATGCAGGATCGGGACTGCGGCTTCCAGTGGCATCTTCCACCTGCCGTTTCGCCCCTTGCCCATCGCTGCAGGACTTGGCCTGCGCAGAGGAATTTTTAGGTGAAGCACAGTGTGCGCGGTACTGGCTCCACCCTTTCACCTTGGGGTCATCTGCCATGGCCCAGTAAGCCGGGACGCCGGCAGCGAGTCCTCCAGGTGGTAGGTGTTACATTAACGAGCTCTATCTGCCCGGGTTTGATGTTAAGAGTTTTCCTTCTCTTGGCTGGCGAGGTTGGTTGAGCCCAGCCTGCCCATCCGGTTATACGCCGGACATTCGGTCGCACCATGACGTGGCAAACTCTGTGAGAAACGGGGGGGGGGGGGGGAACCAGCGGGAAGGTGTTGCCACGGATGCAGTAATGCAGGAGAGGCCATTGCAGTGACCATCTGCCAGACATAGCCAGACAGTGACCACGCGGCGTTCACTACACCGGGAAAGGAGAGGCTATGTATTGCGCATACACTTTCTCTGGGGGGGGGCAGGATACCCAAGAGGGAGCCCACCCCTCCCCCCCATAAAACCCATAATACGTAGATTAAAATCAGCACAAAACAACAAAATAGACAATTATTTTATCTATACCCCACCTTCCTTGGCAATGAGGATCCAAAATAGCTAACATCATTTCTGTCTCATCCACTTTATCTTCATGACAACCCTGTGAAGAACGCTAGGCTGGGAGTATGTAACTGGCCCAAGGCCACCTAGCAAGCCTCCTTGGCAGAATGAGGATTCAAACCCAGATCCCAGTCCAGCACTCTAATCGTCATACGGTACTGGATCTCAATAACAAGAAATACAGTAAATTAAAATTAACAATAAATTCAAAATCACAGTACAAACTGAAACTTTCTGTACCACCAGAACCCCAGCTCCAAGTAGTCTCAGAAGTCTAGCCGTTTGGTGTTTTTCAACAGTGCTGCTAATAATTTTTGTGCTGTGTTTCACTTGCGGGATTCTCCCCCAATCCCACTGTCTTCCATACTAATGAGATCCACACAAGACTCTTCAGCTACAGGCATTCAAACTCCGATTGCATCACAAAAAGCTAACTTTAACATTTGAAACTGGAAAAGGTTTTATGCCTAGCAGTGATGATTGTGCCTACTGGCGAAGGTTGTTCTGCAATACTATGTGTTCCTTTTTTTTCTTTTTAAAAGAAGAGACTTTGAAATTTTGGAAGCTGATGTAATTTCCAGAAGGTATTGCTTTAAGGAACAAGTTAACAGATGTTTTTATGTCTCTTGTGCTCTTGGACCACACTTCAAAATGAGTCCAGTTCAGAGCACAGACATTTGACTCAAAACAAGTGCTTGGAAATGTAGTGTGATCTGCAAACCAGGAACTCGCTGAAGTTTACAGAAGAGGTAAAGAATGGCAGGTTCTATGCTTACAGGTGGGCACAGTGCCAATATGTAATACAACATGAATTAACAACATCTGCAGCCTCCTGCTGGCGGCAGGGGTTCCCCTGATTTTGGGGCCTCCAACCTGCCAGCACAGGATTGGCCGGCAGGGGAGCCCTGCCCCCAAAGAACTCCATCATGCCAGGTGCAATAACATCACCTAGAAGTGATGTAATCATGCCAGGCACATTGTGTAGGGATGCTCTAGCATTTTGATAAAAACTATGATACCATAGAGGTTTTGTTACCAAAATGCTAAAGGGAAATCCCCTCACCGGTAGCCAGGTAAGACCTAGCAACCCTAAGACAGAAGCAGTGGAGAAATGCCACTGCAAATTAAAAGATTATCCAAACTTAGAAAGCAGCTCAAATTTTAGCTGTTTGAGAGACCTAAATTAAGGCATTACACTAAATTAAAGCACTAAAATTAAGAACTGTGAGACAAACAGTTAACCTCAAGGTCAGTTGGATGCTCCCTATTAAAATTAAAACAAATCATTAAACAGAACATAGAAAAATATTAGCCACTTACATGTTAACTGGATATAAGGCATGCCAGGTTCTTAGGCTATTTCTCTACAATCTTTTTCCTGGAAGAAATATATAAACAAAAGTCACTGGCAGTGTAATATAATTAAGGGTAGAAAAATTTCATAGGAAAATTTCTCTGTGAGAACATGTGACTGACTCAAGGTCACATCAGCATGTGGAGGAGTGGGGAATCAAAACCAGTTCTTCCAGATAAGAGTGAAGGGCAGGGTGAGGATAGGCCTTAAAAGGCCTCTAGACATCCTCAAAGCATGAAGACCTTAAGCAGAAAAGGCTGCCTCTGTCCTAAAAAGAAAAGCTGCTCAAAAAGTAAAGCCATGATGGGACGTCATTCCTAAGAGGTGAAGATAGAGGCGTGACTTAATTTTTACCTCATTCACGTTTTTGTTTGTCCCAGGGGACTGCCAGCCACAAACCATAACATCTTTCCAGTATCACAACAACAACAACAATTTTTATTTGTATCCCGCCCTCCCCACCGGAGCAGGCTCAGGGCGGCTAACAACATTATTTCATACATTAATCATACAATCAATAAAACTACTACATTGACAGTTTAATTAAAATTCTAATTAAAATTCTAAAATTAATAAAATTAATAAAATATATACTGGTGCTATGATTACGTTTACATTTATGATGGCGAGTTCTTTAGCAGTTTCCCTCTTAATCGGTGAAGGCCAACCGGAAGAGGGTGGTCTTGCAGGCCCTGCGGAACTGTTCAAGGTCCCGCAGGGCCCGCATTTCCTCTGGAAGTTGGTTCCACAGGCGTGGAGCCATGGTAGAGAAAGCTCGGTTGCAGGTGCTTTGCAACTTCACCTATTTCGGCCCGGGAATGTTCAGCAGGTTTTTCCCAGCTGACCTCAGTGCTCTCTGGGGTTCATACGGTGAGAGACGGTCCCTAAGGTAGGCAGGTCCTCGACCATATAGGGCTTTAAAGGTAATAACCAGCACTTTGTAACGAATCCGGTACACAACTGGCAGCCAGTGCAGTTCACGCAGCCCAGGCTGTATGTGACCCCACATTGGGAGCCCTAACAGCAATCTAGCCGCCGCGTTCTGCACTAGCTGCAGCTTCCGGATTCGGTACAGAGGCAGCCCCAAGTAGAGGGCATTACACAAAACAACTTGTTGGTTTGAGCTCTTCTTATCAGTCATGAGATTTGTCTTCCTGTTTGTCAGAGATGCAGGTGTTCATCAGGGGGGTGTTTGTCAGTCTTCATGCCTTGTCAGCAATCAGCAGTACATTCTGGGGCTTTCCAATTATGAGTGTTGGGCTGGAAAAGTACTCCTGGGCTGATTACAGACCAGCACTTTGGGTTAACTAAGAGATGCCTCTAAAGTTGACCCAAAAAAACTGGCCAAACATCAACATCTGCCACCCGCCCCCGTCCCATACTTACCCCGTCCTGAGAGAAGCTGCAACCGCCTCAAAAAGAAACTACTCGGAAAGTGGTCCCTTTTCGTTGGGGGGGCTCTGAGGCGGCACCCGGCCATTCGGAAGCCTGGAGAGCACCTTACAAGTGCCCAGGGAGCTGCAAGTGGGACACAGGAGCTTTCCACATGCGCCCCAGCAGTCCAAGGCCCGCCCCTTCCTGCAATGCCATCCGGAAGCTCTGGGGCGCTCTTCTTCTGGCCAGCTTTCTTCGGGGCAGCTGCAAGCCACCCTGAACTGGCCATCTGTTATCAGCCCTGAATACCATGATTGTGCATGCTAACAGTGAAGGGCAGTCTTTCCACCCCTCATATGTAAAAGCCAATCCTGTGCAATCCAGTCCTCATGACATTTTAGCAGCTGCTTTTCTTAATTCAATTGACAAAGTTACTATTCAAACTGTCACACCAGTTTCTGAACTCCTGTAGCTTAATCCACAGATTTCCCAAAAGCTATTGGAGTAATCAGGGGGGAATGTAAAAAAAAACCCAGCAGGAACTCATTTGCATATTAAGCCACACCCCTGACATCACCATTGTTTCACATAGGGCTTTTTGGTAGAAAAAGCCCAGGAGGGGCTCATTTGCATATTAGGCCACACCCCCTGACACCAAGCCAGCCAGAACTGCTTTCCTGCTCAAAAAAGGCCCTGGGAGTAATCCCACAAAAAATTATCAAAAATCCAGCAATCCGTGTTTCTCTACACCCCATAATACTATGTAGGGTCAAACATATTTAAGGTCCTCTCATGGGAGGGGTCTTCTGTTGTTAAAAAAAATTGGACAAGATTTAAACATGTTTTAGGCAAGTTTTGAGCAAGTTGTCCCCTTAATGAAAGCTTTCTCTCAATACTAAGAGGTGCTTTCTCCGTTTTTATGGCTACTTGTGGTTAGATGTTCCTCATGGAATGCACAACTATCATCCAGTGCTGTATCATTGCAGTCTCAGCAAAAGTCACACTTTCTAATGGCAAACTACACAGAGTCAGTCAGGGTCTGAAATCCATTTTGTTCAAAGACGGAAACTATTATTAGGCTAATTCAAGGCCAAAAAGGTACCAGATTAACATTATATTCAGTCCAAACTCAATCATGACATTCTTGGAGCTTTCCCTTTTAATCCTCTTTAATCCAGTTTAAAGGGAAATCTTTGGAGTGTGCATGTGGGCACTAAATCTGTTGCCAGTGGGGGGTGGGTGGGGAGGACAGGAACACAGCTATGCTGAACTTTCAAAATGGTGTGGCCAGGCCAAAAGTGGAGGAGCAGGAATTGGGGTGTGTAAATGTCCTCCGCCCTCATTTCTGCTAGTGCTTCTGCCATGACAAAGGTGTATAACCACACCTCTATAAGAGAGCAGTCCTTAAAAGATTCAGAGTCTCTCTTGGATTAATTCAAGTAGGGGGTTTTTTAAGTTTTGTTCCAGATTTCTCAGAATAACTATAGGAGTTGTATACCTCAGAGCAAGAAAATAGAAAACAACGCTTTGTATTGTGTCTTGGAACAAGATAATGTGTGATGAGGGCATTGCTGGAGAACTTTATTTCCCATTTTCAGTGCCTGAAAGGTTACTCGCAGTCTGAGGAATTCACTGGGAAATTGTTAATGTTCTATGTTAATGAAAGTCCTGATATTGTGAGATCTTCTTCAAAAGCTAATTCTTTTGGTACATATACTGTTATTAGTTAATTGTAATTATCAAGGACTTTAAAGTTTTACCCCCTTCCTTCCAATTTGAATAATGGTTATAGATTTAGTCTTGTATTTTATGTGATTTACTAAATAACTTTAATGTAATTTTTTTTTATTAATAGGCTGATGTACATGCCTTTGAGATATGCTCTCATTTTAATGATCCTAGTTTGGCATTGTATTAAAGTCTGTTATTATTTGTCTTATTTGAAAAGCTCCTGATAAAAATATTTGTTTGTAAAGGAAATTGCCTATAGAAGCAAAAGTATTTATCCTTTTGGCATTGTACCCTGTACACAGGCCCAACTATTGTTTATAGGAAAAATCACTCACTGCAAAATGAGCAAGTTGATTAGACATCAAGGAATTCACCTGGAATAATCACATGTCACCAGAAATATAACAGCCCCCTTCTGCCTTCTCTAAATTGTATCTGTGGAAACTTGAAAGAAGATCTGGGTACAGTAAATTATGATAGCTGAAAGATATGAATATCACCAAAGGGAAATTGACTTCCAATCCAGCCTCAGCCTATTCATTGCCTCATAATTGGCATGAATCTTTAATGGCTCATTTTAATGTATCAGAAGGGAGATATTACAAATAGTAACATACTCCTGTTCATCTTCACAAGAGATACAGTGAAGGCAATCCAGATTCCTTTGACCTCAGTGAACATGCTACAAAGCAGAATCTGATTGGCCATGTGACACTTGAATGTCACCATAGTCACAGCTTAAGCACTGAGTGGCTAGAATCCTCATAAAGAAGGGAAAGAAGAAAAAGTGACATCTAAGGAGCTGCAGAGAAAGAGAATGCTGCAAAGAGTCACGAACATCCTTCAAAACAGTATGTTTGGGGATTGCCTGGAGCAACATTCTATGCACCTTAAAAAACTCTTATTTTTCCAACAATCTTGATATATGGATATTTATTGTCACCCTATTTACTTGCCAAACCCTTGGTTCATTCTCTTTGGCATCTAGCTGCTTCTCCTTCAACGCTCTTTTGCAGTTTGTTTGGGGGGTTTTTTGGTCTTGCAATGCTTTTGTTAAGGTGATCTTTCCCAGAATGGTCTTCATCCTTATCTCTGTGTTCCAAGAGGCTATCTTTCCTGAAACTCTACTGAAGCTCTTCACTTCATTCCTTTCTTACTCATTTCATTCCATTCTCTTTATTGTGCAAGTTGATGTGCCACAGTTCCTTCTCCAACTTTCACCTCTATACTGCTGCTGTATATCTCCTTGTTCCTCAACAGTTCACCCCACCTTCTCCTCCTTCATCCTTCTTCCACAGCAAAGTATTGTAAGGGTGTAAGCAGGTTTGCTTGCAACTCAATTACTGTGCAGCACTTACTAGTCAAGGACCTTATAAACTATCGTCATCATCATCCTGAATCATCTTAACCCAGTTCCACAACCTGAAACAAAGTCCTCTAAAGATAGATCCAAGTGGGCAGTCATGTTGGTCTGAAGCAATAGAACAATGCAGTAGAAAAGTTGCGCCTTTAAGACTAAGTAAGTTTTATTTAGAATGTAAGCTTTCGTATGCTCTAAGCAGACTTCATCAGATAAAAATGGAATGGCAAGCAGTCCTAAATATAGAGAAAGTGGGCAGTGAGTTGGTATGTAGAGTCATGGAAATGTTTTTAGCAGATTAAAAGAATCACAAATTGGGGTCTGTGTTTGTTAGTGTTGTTAACTGGGCTGAAACAATGGTGGAGGGTGATAAAAAAGCAGATTGATGTCATAGGTGTGAAGCGCCATAAATCTGGGTATCATTCTGGCTTTGTCAGTTCAGGTTTAAATAGAGGGCATTAGTTTCCCAAGCATATGTAATGAGATAAAAAACCAATATCCCTGTTCAGTCCTGGGGAGGTGCTTGTTCCAAGTTTCATAATAATTTGTAATTCAGCAATTTCTTCTCCATTCTGTTCTTGAAGTTCCTTTGCAGTTTCCTCTGAAGTTCAATTAGCAGTGCTGATCAAAAATACAGCCGTTTACTTTTTTTCATGAATGCCTCTAAACTCATGCCCATAGCATCATTGACGATGACTTGCAGGACCCCCTCCCCAATACATGGTATAGTCAGACAGACAGATAGGTAAACCTTGTAAAAATGTTTGTTTATTAATAAAGAAAGTACATGCTTTCACCTGCATGCTGGGCCTAGTCTAAAAACACTGTCCTCTAGAAGTAGGCATTTCCTACAGAGAGGCTGGGTGAGCCATTGCCTGGCAATAGGGAGGAGAAGGAGCGGCAGCCAGGGAAAGAAGGAGGTGTTTTTCCTCCTGATGATGGGGAGAAGTTCTACAGAAGTTGTTCCTGGGGAAAAGAGACTGTGGAGTTGGAGAAAGGTAATTAGCAGAGGAGTAGCCATCTTATGGAGTGAGCTGTCAATCCATAGAGAGTGTAGTTTCTCAGGCTTCCTGGTGGTTGTGGGATGGCTTCTCAGTGACTATGAGGAAAAGTGACTAGGAGACTTCCTTCTCTTTTTGCCCTAAGTTTGGGACTGCCATTATATTCATATTGTTTGTTAAATCTCCCTGAATAACCTTGTTATTTTCCTCACCTTTCAATAAACCTATGTTAAGGTTTTTAATGGTAACAAAATCCACAAAGCAGGGCCACAGAAATGTAATACCAATGAAAGAAAATAATCTGTGGTGTAGGCACTTAATAAAGCAAATTATGTCAAAAAGACTAAAGTGAATTATATTGTTTTTGTAGTGTGCAACAAATAACATGAACCCAATCATGGAATCACAAAGGAATGGGGAAATACACTAGTCCATACACAACTCATACAATCCAAACAAACGAGTCAATCTGGAATGTTTTGCTTAAAACAATCTCTCAAACAGGCAACAAAAGTATTACAGAGATCGCAAAGTCTTCAAAGAGACATGGAAAATCCCAAATACTCAACACAAGGTCAGTCCACAATGTTATGCTCAAAACAGTCTTCTCAAAAAAGGCAACAAAAGTATTACAGAGACTGCAGAGTTTTCAAAGAAACAACATGGAAGATTGGGTGAAAGGGAAGATTGGGGAAGATTTAATGGGGTGCTGCAGCTTCTATGGGGGCACTGGCCCAAGTGACTACAGCCCTGAGAGGAAGTGAGATGCTGGCTACTAGTCTTTGTGGGTCCCCTACCTGTAAATATCTAGTATCTTCACCTGTTACATTGAGCACAAAAACCCTCTACATACTCACTCAGTAGTATTTCTTCTTCTGCAGTTGCTTTCCAGGATCTCAGACGCAAAGAGATGTTTCTCAACATCTGCTACCCAAGATCCTTTTGCTGGAGTTGGCAGAGATAAAGCCTGTGAGTTTCTGCATGCAAAACAGGTTCCCTGACCTTCTTGATACAAAAGCAGCCCTGGCAATATGTATTATGACAGAGGTGAGATTCACACCACTAGGGTTCCATACTCTTGGGCATTTGCATAAACTTTCTAATGGATGATCATGCACCAGTGAAAAATGTTTCCAGAAGTAAAGCAGAATCAAACCAGAAATGATTGGATCTCTCAAGGTCAACAAAGTCTGCTGAAATCTAGTCCCTAAAATGTAAAGAATCAATATTTGGCCCAGGCAAACCCCCCCCCCCAAAAAAAGCTAAATTTAGAGGCCAATTTATTCGTAGAAATAATTTTATCTTCTTTATATTTTGGGGTTGTTATTTTCTTTTTGCATGATAAGTTTTAATCACTATGTAAATCAACTAAAAAGCTTCAGATGATTAATCAGAGGGGCCTAATTTTAATCAAGGAAGGCAAATTTTAGCAGTGGGGTTACAAGGTAAGCATCCACTCTTCTTCTGAGGCTGTTCTACATGCAGTCACTGTCGCAGGGAGTTTAAAAAACAGAATATTAATGATGATCTTTCCTTTTAGTTCTCAGGTAGCTTTGTTTATTAAACAGAAAGATATGTGTAACCCTTCTTTCTAATATCTCAGGAAGTCACTTATGTTGATGTTTTGAACATATGCAAAGAAGTTATTTATTAATCAATCAACTAAAAATTTCTTACTTGGTAAACAACACAAAATTTGTCTAGTTCACGAAAGGTGAATGTGTATCTGCTTGAGAGAATAATTGTTAAACAAATTATCTGCATGTTCATAATTGCTGATAAAAATGCAAGAGAGAGTGTGTGAAGTATGAAACTGACAACAATAGCAGTCAAGGAGTTGTTTTTAAAGGTCTTATTTTCCCTTGAGGAACATATGCGTTTCCTCCCCCCCCTGCACTAGAATGCACACCCTCAAGTGTGTGCTTCTTTTTAGTGCAAAGGAGGCAGAATAGACTTCTTATCCCAGCAAAGATTCTCAAATCAGATCTGTTCCTTTTCAGTTGTGATTGTAATGATATTTTTAGGAAAGGGACTTTGATGGAAGCTCATACCATTGCCCCAAATAATTCTCTATCTCAGGAATGTCAAACATGCAGCCCATGGGCCAAATCAGGCCCCTGGAGGGCTTGTCTGCTTCCTTCTTCCTCTCTCTTGCTTTCTTCTGCATCACAACTTGCTTTTCCAGGCTTGCTCAATTGCACAAGAGCTCCAAAGCAAAACCTCTGTTTTATCCATTGGCTGAGGCTCCTCTCTTGGGGAGGAGGGGTGACAGAGAGCTTGCTTTGACAGGCTGTCTCAATCGTACAGCGGAGCTACTGAGCCAAGCCTCTATTCCTTCTATTGGCTGAGGCTTCTCCCCCTTCTGGTCCCCTGGAGAAGGAAGGAAAGAGCCAGAGCTTCCTTTGCCCAGTTCCTGGGATCCCATGGGAGAGATACAAAGAAAGCGCCATTAAGATCAATGAGTGCTAATGTTTTAAGCATGTTTTAAGTTTTTTTAAAAAAAATCTTTAATTGTGTTTGTGTCTTTTATAAAGTTTATATCTCTGCTATCTGGCATTATATTTTATATCACACATGGCCCAACCCAACAAGGTCTCATTTATGTCAGATCCAGCCCTTGTAACAAATTAGATCAACATCTGAACTATCTGTATGAGCTTATGGACCAACACAGGGTCAAAATACACAGGAAACTGGAATTCAGACCATGGCACTGGGAAGGAGGGGTAAGCACTTCACCTTGCACTGTTTTCATAATTACACACACACAAACACAAACTCACCCTGCTGCTTTAAACCTCAGTAGGAAGGAAAAGCTGTTGCCTTGTCTTTGGGTTTATTTCTAACTGATCTAAACCCTTCTTCCTTGGTCTTGTCGCAGACCTCAAGAGCTTTTAGGGTCAAATTACAATCAGCTCGGTGTGCAAGACTGGACCAGGAGACATTCAGAGAGAGAAGCAGACAAGGATAGCAGTGGGGTGAGATGGAGCACTTGGTGGGATCTCTCAGTCTCTCTCTCCAGCTGTGAGGGTGGGGGATGTTGCTCTGTAAGAACATCTGTGCCCCTCTATTTGTCCACAAAGCAAATACCCTCTACATTATCGAACTACAGTACATTCTCCTTCTAAGAGTACTCAACCCTGATTGTAGAAGTGAGGTGCGTGGGACAACAGGAGTTGTCACTCAGTGCAGCCAGCCAAAACCAGGGATGCTCCTCCAGAGTAATTGTCTCTCATCTAAGCCACAGGTGGGGGCTGTTCCTGCCACTCCTGTTGCCACTCCTGTTGCCAGAGTTGCTGCACTGCATTTGACTCTAAAGCAGATGAGCAACTTTGAGGTACAAAGCTTACCTAGGAAGGCAGCCAGAGGAACTGGCGAGCATACAGAAAGCTGAAACTCACCAGTGTGAAGAAAGAGAAAGTGTCTGCAACCAAGCCTCACCCAATAAACTCCAGGGCAGGGATTTTCCCCAGGACTCTTAGCAGGAATTATATATTTTTTTTCTTGTGGGTACAGTCTTGCAAAATCCACAAACTTCCCAGCTCCCCCTCCCTTTCTTGCCTCTCTGCTTCAGCTCATAAATGCCTGAGGGTGACGGAGGACTTCTCCACTCTGTTCCAAGCATCAGGAAGACGCTGCAATTCTTTTATCCAGATGATGCTGCAGCTGTAGTTGGACTGAAGATCAGAAGGGGCAGGAACCACCAGAGAAGACTGGGGGTGAAAGGTGAGTCTCAGTTTCAATGCAAGTGTTTGCTATGGATCCCAACCCCAAAGCCTTTTGGTGGATACAATGACGGGAATTGCTTGAAGAATTCTCAGCTAGCGCTTCTGCTTTAGATTCAGTGCCAGATTCAATGTTAGCCTTCCCTTGTGCAAAGATGTGATTCACTCTGTCCTAGAAATGCAAAAAGGACTTTCATTTTTCTTTATTTATCTCTTTCTCTGTCTCCACACCCCCCCCACACACACATTGCTGGCACTGCAAAATGATTGCAGATTAGGATATCAGGATCAAGCTAGACACAAATGAGAGTCAGTGAACTGTAGTGCAGTGGCTAGACCCCTATTTGAATCCTCACCCTGCCATGAAAGCTTACAGGATGTTGGTGGGCCATCATGTACTCTCAGCTTAACCTACCTCACAGGGTTGTCATGATAAAAGAGAGGATGAGAGAATGATGTTGTAAGCTGCTTTGGGGTCCCCACCGGTGGGGAAAGTTGGGTATAGTTAACAAAACAAATAAATACATAAATTCAGTGGCCCATTAAAGACAGAGAAAGGCACTTCCAGGCTCAAGCAGCTGCAGAGTCCCTCAAAGCGGATTGAAGGGAGAATCTGGAGTAGGGAGACTGTAGTCCTCCTCCTCCATTCTACTTGTGAAGCAGCAGTTTTTCCATTCAAGAAAGTCTATTTGGATATTTGGGACACCAAACACCAAAAGAACTATTTGCTTGTCACAAGAAGCAATACAGTGTCAAACTGGATTCTCTCAGGCACATTCCATGGCCATTTTTCATGGATTTAACACAAGAATCTCCCACTTTAAATAAAGGTAAAACTTTTGCATGTGATATGAAGGGGATCTATTACTTTGGCAACACCTTCTGCAGTGCTCTATTTACTCCAGGCAAACTGACTGGAGGCATGATAACTCTAAGCTGCTTGCCATTCCATCGGTAGGATGCTGCCAAATGAGTGGGCATCAGATGACAGCCTAAACTAGAACATCAGGTTGCCAGACTGGCAAACCAAAGACTCTTTTTTGTTCCTGTTCCATCCACTGGTGAGACTGGTTAGGTGAGCTAAGAAGTGATACTTCCAGTGCACAGGAGATTGGGAGAGGCAGCACGAGAAGGCAGGGGAGGCTGGGTCATCCCTGTGGGGCTCCCTGGACCGTCGCACAGCACTGCAGCCACAGCGCGGCAGTGCTGGTTATCCAGCAACTGCTCACCAGCAGAGCACAGGCTTGACTTCCCACTGCCTCATGGACACCCTCTAGTAAGGACACGGATTCCTCCTCCACGGACTGCAACTCAACAGCAGCAGGCAAATGCTTCTCCCTGCTCCTTTTCACTTTAAATCAGTTCATTTAAAGGGGGAGAGCAAACTGAGGTGGGAAAATGCAAGCCCATGTTTTCCAAATTATAGTGAGCCTGCTGTTGTGCAGAAGGATCTCAGCTGACTCAAGAGTGTGAGTGTTAAATATTTACTTGCAGTTTATCACATCATTACTCCAGATATTACTTAGGATTGTAGAAAGTGCTCCTCTTCAGCTTGAAGATTTGCAAATCTTGTATTCCCTGCATATCTGTTGCTTTGCTGGCAAAAAATATAAATAAATAACCAAACCCAACTCTGAAATATGCAAGTACATTTTTCAAATTGTATTTTTAATGGTGCATTAAATTAGAAACTGTGACATTATTTTTTAAGACAGAAAAGGCGAGACGACCTTTCCAAGGTCCTAAATTGAATGATAGGGGTGATTTACAATAGTTTGAAATAATAATAACAAAGAAAGTATTCCAACTGCATACTAAAATATTTGCTAGCAGTTTCAAGCTTACAATCACTCACTTCATGCACTAGGGGGGAAAGTTAATAAATCTTAAGAGCACTTGACTAGAGACACTCTTTCAAAACTACTTTATGATAGAAAAGAGTGTTTTGAACATACTAGCTGGTTGTGCGATGGGGAAAACAAAACACTGGATAGTCCAAAATTTGTTTATGATTGTTGGGTGTGTATGTGTGTGTGTGAAGCACAGCTGATTTATGGCAATCCCCAAAAGGGGCTTTCAAGGCAAATAAGAAGCAGAGATGGCTTGCCATTGCTTCTCTCTGCGGAGTCTTCCTTGGAAGTCTCCTTTCCAAGTACTGACCTTGCTTATTTTCCAAGATATGACCAGATTTGTCTGTATCATGCAGCCTTCTCTCCTTGTGGGGGCATGGAAGGCCTTCATTTAACCTCTCTTCCATGTCTAATGTTCTTTTGGAAGAGAAAGCAGAAGAGGGACATTCTGTACACAGCAGATTTTATGTTTTCAGTACTAATATAAGTAAAATTGGTTCTGCTTCAAGCCTCATATATGAGAACATCCTTAAAGATACCCTTAAGGACATGAGAGCAGCCATGATGGAGTAGACAGATGATCTGTCTTGGTGCAAAGTGGCTTCATACGTGCCATAAATGTGGTTCACAAATAGATCTTCTGTGGAAAAGGATCTGCAGTGACTGGCCCTTAGTTTGTGGCCCTAGGATGGGAATGGCATATTATGCTGCTCTGCACATATCATTCGTTTGATCCTGATAAAGGCCCTACAAACCTCATTCCCTTGCTATGTTTATCATTGCAATGCTCAGCAGCTGTCTTTCCAACAACATCTGGAAAGCCAATGCCCAGTGCCCAGCATCTTAAGACCCAACCAGATGCATTGTCTGCAACAAGTTAGATTGGGTTCCCTGGCCAATTTAAAGACAGATGTTACAATGGGAAACTAGCATTGTCAAGCACTTTGGGGCCTGATTTGTCTTGGGAGCACAGCACAGGAAGGAGGGGAGGGGCTTCAGACTCCCTGCACTGGTATTCCAAGCTGAAATGGCAGGGAGGGGGTCCCATTTGCCCCAATGCAGGATTTCATGTGCCCTAACTGTAGCATGATGCAGAGGAGAGCCCAAAGCCAAATCAGGTCCCCAAGCACTTGGGAACATTCATTCCTTAAAAAAAAACTTTTAAAATTATGTAACAATAGCAAAACATAACAATTACAGTAACACATCCAAAAAAGGAATAAATAAAAATAAAAGGCTTATCTACAGTTCTTAATATAAATTCACCTTAAACTCAAGAGGAGTAATAAAACATAGCAAAATAGCAAAGGGAACATTCATTCCTTGATGCAGCATTGGTCTATAAGTCAGGTTGGGGAAATCTGGCCCAGTTCAAGGTAAACACCACATCTGGTTGGGCCCTTACTTACCCTGTGAATGAGTCTACTGTAGATTTGCAGAAACAGATATCAATTCATTTACTGACTTTTAGTCTATTGTTTTCTGTCCACGTCACAATCACTAATATTTTTGTTTTTTGTTTCCTATCCCCTGTAGTTAATTACCTATTGGTTTAAAAACTTTTTATGTTACACCCATAGGAGACATTATACTTCTTGGGAAAAGAATCATGGACTAATCAGTTGCAAGATAGAAAATAAGATTTGTTTTTTAAAGAAAAAAAGATGTAGATAACTTTCATTGCTGAAACCAGTTCTCTGGGGCATCAGTGGAGTCTCTTTCACTGACATTTTCTAGGAAGAAATTGTTAAATAAGTAGTAAGAATTGTTTTGTTATACCAGCTTCTGCCCTAATGCAGGGTGGTTAACTTTGATGTCATTTCCAAGAGAATCTTTAATTTACTGTGGGAATGTAGTTGCAATGTGTATGACAGATTTCTTCATAGGAGCATCATCCCTTATGAACATCCCAGGGCTGAGTCATGCTTGTGACTCACAAGTCACGATTAATGTGCATCTACAAAGAAACACCACAACAATACCTTTCATGGCCATGCAAAGGGGAAAAAAAAGGAAACCCATCAACATTCCCTCCTCTATGCAACTTTTGAAGTCCCACAAGCCCTGTCCCTCTTGGCATCCTAGGTGAATAAATATTTAGTGATTTGTGATCTGAAGAGAAACCAGAGTATTAATAATTAGTGATGGCTTATAGTAAGTCTATAGAAGAGCCCCGTGATGCAGAGTGGTAAAGCTGCAGTACCGCAGTCCGAGCTCTCTGCTCACACCTGAGTTTGATCCTGGTGGAAGCTGGGTTCAGGTAGCTAGCTCAAGGTTGACTTCAGTCTTCCATCCTTCCAAGATCGATAAAATGAGTACCCAGGTTGCTGAGGGGAAAGTGTTGATGACTGGGGAAGGCAATGGCAAACCATCCCATAAAAATCTACCATGAAAACATCGTGATGAGACGTCACCCAGAGTCAGAAACGACTGGTGCTTGCACAGGGGACTACTTTTACCTTTCTAGTAAGTCTATAACATATGTAGCAAAAGTATCCAGGCATGTGCTCACAAATACTGCCCAACTTCTGTATTGTGCCAGTCTCTTCTCTTACTCCCTCTGCTCTGTGCAGAGGGCTCTGGGGAGAGGCAGAGATATTTCAATTAAATATGACGGAATGGCCAATGGTAGCTCTCCAAATGTTTTTTGCCTACAACTCCCATCAGCCCCAGCCATTGGCCATGCTGGCTGCGGCTGATGGGAGTTGTAGGCAAAAAACATCTTGAGTGCTACCTTTGGCCACCCCTGAAATATGAGAAGGATTAACTAACAGTGAGAGGCAAGTCTATGTTCCTTGACTTACTCAAGTCTGAGCACAAGTTAACACACACACATACACAGACCCAGGGAGAGAACACACATGGAATTCTCCAGGGAAAGGAAGAGATATTTCCCCCTTGTGCTGCATCAGAAAGAGCTGACCCAGGATCTCCTGTGCTGGATTACTTATAGATAATGAAAAGAAAAGCAAGAGAATATTCCAGATGCTTCTTACTTTTTCAAACCACAGCAGACCCCTCCTCCCCAAAGCCCTCTTTCTGGCTTGGAGAGAGAGGTGGGGAATTTCTTCCTGAGGTGTGGAGAAGGTACGAAAGAGACAAAGAGTGTTTTCACACAGAGCTTATCCCAGAGCGACGTCCCTCTTCACCGCGCAGCGTCTGTGCAGATTTCGCACCAACTGCTCCGCAGAACCAGGAAGAGCCATGAAGTGCCGAGCCTTTTGCATCGCAAATGTAAACCGCTAAAACCCAGTTTACATTAGCGATGCAAAAACCGCGGCTCTTCGCGCTCTTCCTGGTTTTGCGGAGCAGTTGGTGCGAAATCCGCGCAGACACTGCGCGGTGAAGAGGGACGTCGCTCCGGGGTAAGCTCTGTGCGAAAACGCCCAAAGATTCCTCTGTTTCTAAGTGCAAATAACAACTCTGTATCACTCCAGAGTCGGAAACGATTGGTGCTTGCACAGGGGGCTACCTTTTTTTATTAAACATGATGCTGGCTAGGCAAAAGAACTTGCACCTAGCATATCACTTCGCTAGCATATCACTTCACTTCAACGCTTCCCGTGCAAAGCAACCATGCATACTTAGGACCAAAAGACACATGCCATGCGACACAAGGTGTCTGACCTTCAGTCACACTTTCACACAGGAACCAATATTGTCTCTGCATGGCTCCAAATACTGTAAGGAGGGAGGGAAAGAGGAACTTCAGGCTTCCCTCTCATGTCAATTTTGTCAGTGGAAATGGTCCTGGGGTGGCTGTTTGTCTTTCCACAAGCTCCATGCATTCTAGAATGGACCTGTAGAACTGAAGAGGCAAACAGCCCCCTGCATCAATTCCCACGGATGAAAAAGGCTCAGGAGGAAAACCTGAAGCCCTCTCCCTTATTTGAAACCATGAGAAGGGACAGAGAGAAAGTGTGACTAAGAGTTGGATACCCATGACCTGATTCATGTCCTATATAACATGTACAGTATTTCGGCCCTTAACACATCAAAGATCTGTAGCCTGTGTGTGTGTGTGCTGAGCATATGTAGCTGCTTTGGCCAGTTTAAATGAGATAATGGGGTCACGTAAAGTTGCATGGGTTAACTCTTTTGCCTCACCAGCCACACAGTCAAATCAGGCCTGCCTAAACTGCCTAAGCAGTGCATGCAGAGACAGGCAGGGCTTTAGAGACAGGCCGAGTCTTACTTCAGCTGCATGAAGGTTTAGGATTAATTCACCTTTTGTCTCTATAGATTCTGGACTCTGATTTAATTAGCCCTAGAAAAAAATCAGCCTGACCTGGATAGCCCAGATTAGCATGATCTCATCAGATCTCAGCAGGGCTTTTTTTTTAAAGCCGGAGCCCACAGAAGCAGAGCTCCACCTGGACTGGACAGGGCTACGGCTGGTCCGACCTGCCATGTGGTAGCCACATGCTTCCAGGCCAAGTGGTGTGGCCTAATAGGCAAATGAGCTCCTGCTGGGCTTTTCCTACAAAAAAAAAAAAAAGCACTGGATCTCAGAAGCTAAGCAGGGTCAGCCCTGGTCAGTACTTGGATGGGAGACCTCCAAGGAATATTAGAGTTACCAGGCCTCAGATTCAGTGGGAGCTCACAGGAGTGCAGCTCCTGAGCCTTTCTGAGAGTCCCACCTCCTCCTTCTGAGAGTTCCACCTCCTTGTCCATTGAATAGTATGTGCAGCTGCATAACAATCCCTGGATGAGCTCCACCACCTATTTTTCTGCAAAATGAACTCTGAGGGTCACTATGCAAAGGCAAATCACCTTTGAACATCTCTTGTCTTGAAAACCCTATGGGGTCACCAGGGGTGGAATTCTAGCAGGAGCTCCTTTGCATATTAGGCCACACACTCCTGATGCAGCCAACCCTCCAAGAGATTACAAGGCTCTTTTTTGTAAGCTCTTTGAGGACTGGATACATCAGGGGTGTGTGGCCTAATATGCAAAGGAACTTCTATTAGAATTCCACCCCTCAGGGTCACTATAAATCAGCTGCAACTTGATGGCAAAAAAAATTGATAAAAACCAACAGCTTCCATCTTTGTCCAATAATCCCCTTGGTGCTCTTCCCTCTCTGCTTCTAGCTTAAGAAGCAACTCTTCTTTGTCCTCCTTACCATTTCTAGAAATACTCATCGTCCAGGTGCAACCTCTGGCTGACTGATGACTGTGGCTATAAGCCCCATTGTCTGTTAATTAGCCCAGTTCCAGTTAGAGAGCCAAACCCACTCTCAGGGCTTCCACCCATCTGCAAATTGTCAGATAGTGGCAGGAAATGCCTTTGATCTCCGAGCACAAGAGACTACATTTATACTGAGGCCTTAAGAGCTGTGCAAAGATAGCTGCGTGAAGAAGCCAGACATTCTTTTCCAGGAATGATGAAGCAGGTTAAAAAGAAAAAAGCCTTGCTTTGTCTGTGCAAGAAGTAATACCTGCTCCCCTTCCAAGGAATGCAAAGTGGTTTCTGGCATCTCTAGATGTTCTGAGCTATCAGAAATCAAGGGAGGAGGAGGGGGAGACACATTTAGGCTGTATGCAAGTAAACCCTATGGAATTACATGGGATTTATTTCTGAGTAGATATGCTTAAGGATAGAATAGACATGTTCTCTTTATTTTACAGAGTAGTCTGATTTAACTTCTGAAAAGAATTAACTTACACTCAAGCTTTAAAAAAAATAGAAAGATTTCTGTGTGTCAAGAGGCCTTCATCACAATATGGCCACTTTTTTAGAGATGAGCCTTATTTTAAGATGAAACCAGCAAAGGGATCATAGACAGCATAGGCTGTGCACTTCAGTAGGAGACAGTAGGGCAGCTAAACTTGAAAACATATATCTTGTGAAAGCAAAAGCGGGTCAAACCAATTCAAACACAGCTGTGTTACCTTATCAGTTATCTGACTGGTTTGGTTCCTGTTTAAAGGGGCTGAAGTAATTATTCCCTCAACTTTTCTGCTAAACCATGAACTGGTGTGGTGCTGTGCAAGAATATAAAGAGCAGGCCTTGAAGTCAGCAAGAGCTCACAGAAGCACAGCTCCTGAACCTTTCTGATGCCCCCCCTCCTCCTCCCCACCTACCTACCTTGCCCATTGAATAGTAGGTGCAGCTGCATAACAATCCCTGGATTAGAAGAATGGGCAGCCAGCCAGCCACTAGAAGCTTTGTCATACCCCCAGCAGCCCTTATTAACCCCTTCTCCACTTCTTAGGTGATTTTGGGCAGCAGGTGGCTTGCTGGCCTTTTGACTGTGGTGTAAGCCAAAATGCCCTCCAAAGAGGTTGGGGAATTGACAGGTGGGCAACTTTGGCTCAAAAGGATCTAGAATCTATGTGTACAGGATTCCACTTCCAGAAATTCTTGCTAAATTTACAGAGGACAATAATTAAGTAAAACAATTATGCTTTTATTACAGAAAACTATAGAACACACACATACAAGGTAATGGATACATATAGCATACATACAGACCTAATAAAACTAGAGAGAGAGAGATACAGAGGTAACACAAGGATGGACGAACAGGGTCATAATTACCAATCGTAGTCTTCGAGGAAGGCTCCAATGGCAACAAATGAGGGAGATGGGGGAAGGGACCGTCAACTGATCAGGTATCGGGGGCGTATCTAAACAGCAAGCTTGGGGTACTGTAAGATGCACACCTGTGGGGAGTTGGGTCAGAGGTTATAAGGACTACCTTGAGCCCTTAGGGGGTAAGAGGTGCAGGGGCGGATAACAGGTGGTCAGCTGGTATGTGACCTCAGAAAAGGGGAGGCTCCACAATGACCATAAGAGCTGGATTTATGCGGTGGCCAATGGCCAGTTTATTAGGGACACCTGATTGGATACCCATATCCAGCCAATGAGCTGACCTGGCCCTAGTTACCTGTGGGGGGGGGTGGCCAAGGAGAGCTCCAGGTGAGCAGGCCTCACTCACCTAGGGCTCTCCTTTCTTGCACCGGGTTGCTTTTGGCTGGTGGAGGGGCATATGCTAATGAGTTCTATCACCTCTTTTTCTGCAAAACGACCCCTGATAAAGAAGGTGTGACTTTTAAAATGTTAAATCATGCAAGTATTAGTTCCCAGACACAGACTTCAAACCTTTTCTGCTTACCACTGGAGGGATGTTGAGCACTCACGGCCTTTTTTTTTGTAGCAGGAACTCCTTTGCGTATTAGGCCACGCACCCCTGCCTGATATAGCCAATTTTCCAAGAGTTTACAATAGACCCTGTACTAGGGTTGCCCAGTCCAATTCAAGAAATATTTGTAGACTTTGGGGGTGGAGCCAGGAGACTTTGGGGGTGGAGCCAGGAGACATTAGGGGTGGAGCCAAGATCAAGACTGTGACAAGCATAATTGAACTCCAAAGGGAGTTCTGGCCATCACATTTAAAGGGATGGCCGGGAGGCTGGCAACTTTGGGACCCAGGCAGCGTGGCTTGGAGAGGGCTGGGAACACCTTGGCATCGGAACACCTCCCCCCGCTCCCCGGCCTCCTCGTCGGGCCGCCCCAGGAGAACCGGCCCTGCTGCTGCGCTCCTCATCCCCGCTCCTCATTTGATGTTCTGGCTTCTCTTGGGGTGCAAATATAGAAAGGTCCAATCAAAGCAGGGAAGAATCCATTCTTAATTACAGAAAATGGCCAGAGTGGGATAAACATAAAGTCTACTCAAAGGAGGTGCACATGACAAAAAAAAAAGCAGTGGATAGCTGAGCTCCCACCTCAAATTTCTCTGCATACAATTAAGGGGGGAGGGGGTTACAGAATGATTCCCTCTCCTGAAGTAGCCCCAAATCCCACCCACCCCTAATGCTGTTCCTGTGGGACAGGGGACCTGAGGAATAGTCTGGAGAAAGCAGAGATTCCTCAGGAAGGAAGAATTAATGGAAAATCAGTTCTCCCCTGCTAGTGCCTACAGAAATTCTAGGCAGGACCTGAGCCAATATCTAGAGAGAAGAGTCAACTTTGCAGAGAGAGGAAGAAGAAAGCACACCACTCAGCAGCACATTTCTTTCAGCCACGGCCAAGAGATTGCTGATATTATGACTGCAATTTGGCCTAACACTGAATGTGCCACTTGAAGAACTTTTCGGCTGCTCTCCTAACTGTTGGCATGTCAGCAAGAAAAACACAAAGGCAGTTCTAAAGACACTGATATCTGGTTTCTAAATCCTGTGGTGGCCATACAGGAAGGATGATATACAGCTGCACGTCAACCTTCCTGCACTTTGCAGAACACATGCGAGTTTGATCTAAGTCTAACTCTCCGCTTCGGCTTTGTTTTGCTTCTTCTGTCCCCTGCATGAATTCTTCTGTCCAAGGTAGAAACGTTTGTTTTGAAATGCTTTACGTCAGGCAGTGCTGAGAGTTCACTTACTGCCTTATTGCAGAGACTTTACCAGCAACAGCTGGCAACAATGGCCCATTGCAACATCAAGGAAATAACTGCTTGTGCAGGATTTGCTGAGCCACAACACACCATAAAAGCCTTTTCATTTTCCTGTGCAGAAACCAGAGCAGACTTCACACTAGAGGGGGTGATGACTGATCTCCAGAGTCCTGATGACTCCTACCAGAGTCTTGACCTAAGCTGCTCCCTGTTGGGATGGGGGGGGGGAGGCAGAGAAGAAGAGAGGAGTTACTGGTCATAAATATCCAAAAAATATAAAACTAACCAATTGACCAGCACCAGGCCCATAGCCATTATGGGGCCCACAGGGTCCAGGCCCCACAGACCAGGACCCTAACCCCACCACTTACCACCCCAGATCTCTTCTGTCTCCCCTCTCCCTGGAGGATGAGCCCCTCACCAGCTCAGAGGGCAGCAGGTGGGGGCAGGAGGAGCAGGCGTCAGGGCCTGCTTCCCCCCCCCCTCCTTATGGCAGGAGGCACCGGGCTCCAGCAGAGGGGGGTGGAGCATTCCTGCACCTTGCTTTAAAGTGGCATTGGTTTGAAAGCTTGAAGGTCTGAAGACTTGAAAGTGGCATTGATTTGTTTTTTGCTCTGGGGAGGGGGTTATTGGTGGCCCCTGCCCCCCCCCAAACAAAAAATCATGTCTCTGTACCCCACTAAACTTTAAATCCTGGCTACAGCCCTGACTAGCACACTGAGTTAATAAACAGAATGCAGGATTAGGGTTTGTAGAATCTTTCGGGCTCAAGTGCCATGTTCTACTGGAGAAAGTTTTCCTTCCAGACGTTCCGTTCTCAGCTGAGAACGAAACATCTGGAAGGAAAACTTTCTCCAGTAGAACACGGCACTTGAGCCCGAAAGATTCTACAAACCCTAATGATGTTACCAGCCGTGAAAACTTGAAATCTTTGAGAATGCAGGATCTTATATATATATATATTTTAAAAACCACCTTAAGCTGCTGTGTAAGAAAACATACATCAAAATTCCAAACATTCCATTAAAACAGGAAGCATTTGAAAATATTAGTACCTGAACAGTGACATGAAGTCAAATGCAATGAGAACACTGACCCAAATACACCTTTTATTGCTCCAATCCAATTGTGTATGTATGTAGCAACCACAGCTGTGTAGGAACAGCACCATGAGATAATTGGCAGTCATGGTAATATGATGTTCCACAGGAAGGAAAGAGTGGGAGGACTATATCCCTTCCCATCCCTTTCTCTTGTTCTCAACAGCTGGGCAGTTTTCTCTCCAGCTCTCTGGCAGGGACAGCAGGCAGGCAGATCATGTGCAGAACCACACGCATGGCAAGCAATTGTACGCACACAGTCCCTATACACGTGCAGTACCTCACCCATAGGCTAGATTGGAACATGTATAAGCACAGCTCTGCTTATGGATTATAAACTTCAGCTCACCCTAAATTTTTTACCCTTTTCACTCTTGTGTAATGAAGAATGTTACCATAATCATGATAAGAGAGAAATCTATCCAGCAGCTGGATCACCAGTGCCACATTCATGCAAAGTTCCTTGCAAACCTATATTCAAATAATATTGCTTTTAACATTTATACACATGTAAATAAAGCACACAAATACCCTCTACTACAAGGGTCCCAAATGTTTTGAGCTTGTGGGCACTTTTGAAATTCTGACAAAAGGTGGTGGGTGCAACCACAAAATGATTCCCCACTCCTTCACTTGCAGCTGCTGGAATGGCCTTGAATTAGCCATAGATCTCATAGGAGTTGTCCTTGAAAGGGCAACTACTGTAAGAGCTCTCTCAGCCTCACCCACCTCACAGGGTGTCTTTTTTTGGGGCGGGGGAGGTAAAGGAGATTGTGACTGCTCTGAGATTCAGAGTATAGGGTGGGATATTGTAATGTACTCAGTGACGAGACGTGTTGAAGGCAACATACTTTATTAGTGGGTACATCACAAGAGAGAGAATGGCGGGCCGGGTCCCGATTATATACATGCCCTGGAACAACCCTCTGTGAGGCCAGGTCCAATCCTGGTCAGTTAAACTTCCCACCACAGATCTTGATTGGCAGTGCGTATTAGCGATCTTCATCTGGGGACCAGTGGGGTTCCACTGGTCGCCTCTGTAGCGTGCGCTGTGCTGTACATAGGGATTAGAATGCAGGACATAACAGATATAAATCCAATTTCTTCTTCTTCTCCTGTATGAGAGGCCAAGCCACACATACACACAGAGGAAGCCGAAGTGCAAGGGACAATTTTTTTAAAAAAAAGATACACTGGGGAAAAGGAATGTGCTAGAGAATAAAAACAAGCTGCCACCAAAACAATGTTATTTTAATCTGCACAGACCAACAGATCTCCAATGGCCAATCAGAAGCCCTACTGGTCAGGCACCCCACTTGGCCCCACCTACTTTCTTAAAACACTTGGTGGGTACCTAGAAAGGTGTCAGTAAGCAGCTGGGGACCTCTGCTCTATTATTGCAGTTTTAAGCAGTGTCCTCCATCACAGCATAAAAGGGTTGGTAGGACATTGGACAATAGTTTCCGTGCAGCTGGTTTGCATGTAAGAATGTGACTGCTACTGACTTTTTTTAAAAGTGCCTTGCCAGATTGATGACAGCACTTCACAGGATCTCGGCCTTCAATCTGCCCGATGAGGAGCTCTGTGCATGGCAAAAACTTGGACAACTATGACAGGAAGAGAAGTTGATCCAATATACCTTCATTCTTCATTTTGTATCACTTACAGGCCAGCCGCACACATTCCCAGAGCCGAGGGTATATCTGTTTTCTCCCCATCAGTCTTTTATACTTAAAGCTCTGCTCCACCTCTGAAACTTCTAGTATTTTATGGACTCATTTCTAATTCACTGTGCACTTGACTGGACCGGATTAACGTTTGATACTTTTAAACTCTGAACAGTTCAACAGCCCCGAAAATGCAAAGGAAATGACTCAACTTTTAAGCCCGGTCTTATGTATTTATGGGAACAGGTTGAGGTGGCAAGATTTGCAGCTCTCTCAGTACTTTATGATTTAGACAACATTAAGCATATCTTTTTAGGCCTCTGCTTCATGCGTCTGCAGGGGCTCCAGGCAGCTTTAGTGTTCTCCTGATAAAAAGCGGAGATGTGAGGAGCAGAATAGTTGTGCGTTCTCCATGGGAGGATTTATCACCTCTAACAATTCGTTTTATCTGCTGTGTCAAAACTCACAGCTCAGGCCCTTTTGCTGAAAGTATCTGCCCAGGAAAAAAAAACCTCATTTCCTTAAAAATAAAACACAGCAATAATTTACTGCATTAAAACCGTGGAGAGTTTTTAAAATATATTTTTCATATTTGTAATTTTCTGTGACAACTCCATAATAGAACATCAGTCCAGTTCATAATACACTAACCCCCCCCCTCCTTTTAACTAGATATGTTATCTCCCTGATATAGGGATACTGAAGGGAAGAAAGCAGATTACAAAGTAGCAGAAGGGAAGAAAGCAGATTACAAATGAAGTATGAGCAAGGAAAAAGATAAATTGGTGGAGGTTTTTTTAAAAAAAAAAATTCAGTCCAAACAATAGTTGTAGAAGGGTGTTTGTTTTCATACCTAGGACCTAAAGACTTGAACAGGAATCTGAGAAAGTAAGAATTCTTTTACATAAATGAGACTCAATCAGATGCCCCTGAAAAGGATTTTTGTTTTTATTTCTAGCAATGTACTCTTAATGTAGGAGGCAAAATAAGGCATGTATATGTTGCTCTCTTTTCCTTCAACTTGTGACCTCCTTTGTATTCTGAAAGTTGTCAGAAATGTCACTTGCATTTATATGCCTTTTCACTGCGGGAGCTAAAAGTTCTCCAGGTCACAATAAATGCCAAATCTTACCATATGGCTCCGCATTTCCCAGTGTTTACAACAAAGAGAACAATGACAAGGGGCAAAGAGTCACATAATAGATGCACATTAGGAATGTGAAAAAACAAATGTGAACATTGGGTCTAAGTGCACTAAGAACCTCTCTCATGAGCAACAGTGAAATTACAAGGGGTAAAAAAGATGCTGCCAGTATTGCTATCACAACTGATATTTGGTTGTGCACATATATGCCTTAAACATTTCATAAAGTGCAACAGTCATGAGGCATCGCTTGTGAAATCTGTGAAATCGTCTGAAAGTTTTCCTGCTTTTACTTACTAACAGACTGATGCGGTCAGGACTTGGCAAGTAGGTGATTTGGATTGGAGGTGAAGGAGGAGCAGGGAGGCCATGACCAGACCTGGAGCCAGATAGAAAGGCCAGGACTCTCGAAGCCCCCACTACCCCATTGGTTGGCTTGGAGAAGGCATTTGTCTTTTTAAATCACTTCTCCAGGCCATGGAAGCCAGTGACTTGGAGAATGCATTTAAAGTTGCTTTCTTTCCACCTCTCTCTTCCTCCTTCCTCTTCCCCATCTATTTGTTTTCCTTCCTTCCTGTCTTGTGGCTCTCAGACATCTGACATTTATTCTATGTGTCTCTTATGTTAAGCAAGTTTGACCACCCCTGCTGTAAAGTATCTCTAAGAATCCCTTCAGTTCCCTAAAGGTCTTTGCCTGCCATTTCCTTCACACACTGGTTATTCTGACATGCCACCTACCCCTTTAGTTGGCCTGCTCAAATTTGGAAGGTACCTCATATCAGCATATAGGTCCTTCCTTAAGACATTAATCTGTCACAGTCATTCATCTATCAGACAGCACCAACCCGCTCTAATTGCTCAAATAGTGCACATGGCTGAAAGCAAAGAAATGACAGACTGCTAATAAAATACAATTTGCCCTCTGAGAAATGGGTTTGAGAGAGAAATTTATCCTGATGTCAATTTGTCAGTTACTACCTAGTTCTGAGATTTGCTGCACCAGCACATAGATACAAGTTAATCACACATCAAGGTTATGCTGCGGTCATAGGTATGAGAATCACTGGGGATTTCCTCTATAGAAGGGGGCCCCAACCCCCAGGCCGCAGACTGGTACTGGTCTGTGGCCTGTTAGCAACTGGGCCATGGAGTGAGGCAGAGACCTTTGCCTACTCCTCATTTAAAGACCCCTATGGGGGGGCAGCCTGGGGCAGCAAAATCCCCAGCACTCCCACCCCCACCGGGCTATGGAAAAATTATTCCACAAAACCGGTCCCTGGTGCCAAAAAGGTTGGGGGCCACTGCTCTATAGAAACCTGCATTTTTAAAGGGAAGCTAGAAAGGAGTAGTATCTGTATTATAATAGACTGAGAATTTTTTTGTGGTGTAGAGAAACTTTTTGACTGGGCTGGCCTAATGTCTCAGACTGGCAGAGGGTTATCACCAACTCCTCACATTGACCGATTCTGCATTTAGCACTCACCACCCTTCTGTGCAGGATTATTGGGGGGGCGGGGGGCGGGGCAGGGACTGAGAGCAGGGATGGAAAAATTCTTGCTGTCACTGGGCAAATGGTAAAGTAGCTTAAGTAGTTCAGGGAGCAACCCCAAACTTCCTGCTCAGAAGTTTTACACCCCATTTTATTCAATCGGCATCTAAAAGGAAAAGAATATCAGAGAAAATGGGCTTAGAGCAGAACTGCATGTTGCCAAAAATGGCAGAGTTGATGAATCACATATCCATTTTAAAAGAACAAATTCTGGGCTGCAGAAAGCCCTGGGTAATACCAATGTGCACTGCTAAACTAACAATACGATTCAATGCACTTATTTTACAGTGGCGTGTTTGTCAGTGTGTTGGTTTTGGATACTTAAAAAAAACTCCCCCTTTCTCATGCCCTCTCAGCTCTGAAGTTCACTGCATAGCCTTGGGCAACTGTCACCCTCTCTCAGGCTGTCCTTTACCGGGCTATTGTGAGCCTGAAACACAGAAATGAGGTCCTTGGATGAAAGTCAAAAAGCAAATGTAATTAGTAAATAATTGTGGGTTGGACTGATTAATGGGTCTCTTTCAAACACATCTCCCCCTTATCTTTCTGCAGCGGACAGAATGTATAATCATAAAAAATAGCCATCAAGTTACATATCAAAAGCCTCCATGCAACTATTTGTAATTGGACAGCAGTGTGCTGTCCTGGCACGCCTACCCAAACTGGGGCAGAAATGCCCCATGCAGCACTAACTGTGAAGAAACCTAGAAGCATAGAGTTGGAAGGGATTTATAGGATCATCTAGTCCAACCCCCTGCACAGGAACTTCATAAATACCTTCCCTCTACACACACATATATCCCCAGTGACGCCGGCTCCATGCCCAGAAGATGGCAAAAACCTCTAGGATCCCTTGCCAAACTGGGTGTCTGCAATGATGTGCTTGAATCACAGCATGCACAATGTGGGCCTCAATGGGTTGCTGTACCATCTTAATGCTCTGCACATGATGCTCTGCACATGCAAAGGTCCACAGGAGAGTGCTTTGTCTCCATCACCATTGCACTGGATAATCACTTTCATTTATCAATCATGGTCACAGATTAAAAATGAAACCCATCAATGTGTTGGGGGAGGGGGTGTCAAGGAGGAGATCTGAGGACAACTTTCAGAAAAGAGGCAGAACTCCTGCATTCATTATAGACTTCTACTTAATTTATTATTTATTAAAATACTTATACCCTGCCCTTCCTCTTGCCTCAAGGCAGCTTGCAAATGATAAATTAAAACGTCACAGATTAAAAACAAAGAAAGCCCTCCTTCCTCCTGGTTCAAAGCCACCTGACGCTCAAATCCCTTCAAAAGCCCTGGCAGTCAAACAAGCCTTGAATCTCCAAGGAGGGGCTTCCTTTCAGCTCTTCAGACAGCCCATTCCACAGCATGGGAGCCACAATGGAAAAGGCCCAGACCCGGGTCTGTACTAGATGGGCCACATGGCATAGAAGAACATCCAGCGGGTGGCAGCCTGACACATCCAGCAAGTGGCAGCCTGTCCCTAGTCAGCACATGGGAACATATGGGAGGAGATGGTTCTCTTCAGTATCTGGCCTTCAGTCTGCAAAGGGCTTTAGAGCTCATAACCAGCACCTTGAACTGAACTGGAAAGCACCCAGCACTGCTGTTTCAGAATGGGCAAGACATTTTCCCATCCAGTCCCTGAAAACAAGTGGGCAGCTGCATTCTGGACCAGCTGTAGTTTCTGGGTCTTTACTGGCAGCCCAGTGCACAGAGCCTTACAGTAGTTCAACCAGAAGGTTATATATTCCTTATGCAATGTCTTTCTTGCAACATTCTCTATTCTTTTTTCCTGAGACAATTATTTATGTTATTTGTAGTCTGCCTTTCTCACTGAAACTCAAGGCAGATTATATAACATAGGTCAACAATGATCAACAGGCCAGGAGATCAAATAAACTACCCAATCGGGTTTGGATTGCAGAAATCTGAAGCAGAGCTGAAACACACCAGACACAAAGCATAAGCACTGAAACACAGCGTGTGAAATGATGCTGAAATTACTCAGTAGGAGTCTACTTACAGCAGCAAATGTTACACAGCAGTATAGCCCACAGCCCCTGTCCTTTCACCAAAGCATCATTACACTACAACCCTGTAACCTCTGGGGGTTTTTTTGTTTTTTTTTTTGGGGGGGGGGGTTAAACCTTCTGAAGAATTCAGTTTTGCATGGTTTGCGGGAAGCCAGGAGCGTGGGAACCTTCCTAACCTTATCAAGCAAGCCATTCCAGAACGAGGGGATTATACTTCCAAAACATAATATGTAACTGTTAGGGCTTTTTTTGTAAAAAAAAAAAAAAAGCCCAGCAGGAACTCATTTGTATATTGGGCCACACTCCCTGATGCCAAGCCAGCTGGAACTATGTTCCTGTGCATTCCTGCTCAAAAAAAGCCCTGGTAATTGTACAGTTCAAGTCACTAGTGTAGATTGTGCACAGACACAACAGAACAACATATGAATGCCTCTGTTCCTTGGAGAGTAAGAATACAGTAAGAAATAAATAAGTTACATTACATTAGGACTGCACACTATCATACGTTGTGCTCCCAGACAATGTCCACATAGGTGGTGGGGGTTTTGGGGGGTTGTGTGTGTGTCTGCACCTGAAAGTTATGTGACCTCTGGTGACAGTCCTCCAGGGGGGCCTGGAGGATATTCAGGGAAGTGGCTGACTAAAACCAGCTCTTGCCTCTGGACATCTCAAGGAGGTCTCGCATCCAAGTACTCGCCAGAGTCAACTTTGCTTAGCTTCCGAGATCTGATGAAAACTGGCCTGCCTCCCCCAGGCTATCCAGGTCAAAGCAACGTCCACATGTTTCAAAGGGGGTTGTACAAAAAAACATTTCTGGTAGATCATGCATTCCATTGGGACCATCCCCTAAACTCCAAGAGCCACAGCTCTTTAACCGCTTGGGAGGGAAATGCACTCATGTGCCTGGCCACTATATTTAGCCTTTTTTGTTCAATTTTGGTGGAAACAGTGAGATGATAGAGCTATACTTAGTAAAAAATACAGTGCACAGTAAATGTAGTTTTACTTATTTATTGCATTTCTATAGTGTTTATTCCCCATAAGAGAACTAAATATATTTCTCCAGTATTCTGTTGCCAAAAAGCAATACATAGCCCTAAAATCATAATACTGCCAAATAAAGCAATACTGCCACCTAGTGGTATAAAATGCTGTCTATGTACCTAAATCTCCGAGAGCTCTTTTGAATACTGCCTTTAACGTTCCCTAGTGGTGATGAGCTTGTACTGTCTATTTTCTCTTAACCAGCACAGAAAGAAACTGTTGTTTTGTCCCCAAGACCAGAAGTTGTTAAGAAAATAAGTGACCAAGGTGGCCTAATGCGGTGTCAGTAGTGGGAAGGGAACTGGTTTGCAAGGGCTCCTTAATAAACCCAAATTACCTGGAGTCTCACTCCCACAATACACAAGGCATTTCTTCATCTGCACACACATCTCCAAATTAAATAAAGAAGAAACTTTAGAATCAATTGTCTATTATCATCATTATATAATATGACTGAAGACCTAGGGAGAAACAATTAGCAGTGTTGCATTAATGTTACCCATTAGATCAGCATTTGATTGATGCTGAATATAGCCATTCTCACGTTCCACTGAATTCACTCTTGTAACTTGCAGCACAATTCTATGCATCATCAATCAGTGTGTCTAGAATTTCACCATTAGCAGGACATTGAAGAGATTTGTGAGCAAGTTACATAGACAAAATACATTATGGGTTTGATATACATTAAAAACATTGATTATTTCTGTTAATTATAAAGTCCTTAGAACTCTGCATAAGTTTCTTGCAAAAACACTGAGGAATACTTTCTTTCATAAAACACTTTGCTTTTATGAATTCCTCACCACCCTTGGAAAGAAAGAAACCTTAATTGAAGCAGATGGTGCTGGTGTATATGTGTGAGTCAAGACTTTAGGGAACAAAAAGTTACCCAACATATCTGTAAAACCCACTAATCCATATAACACTGACAGTTCTAGAGACTTGTCTTCAATGTGGCTAGCATCCTGTTCCAAACACAATCATTTTGTGACAAGGCATACAAGGGAGCATATATTAATGTATTAAATTCTGAACAACTTGTAGCACAACTTGTAAAACACAAGCGTCTCTTGAGTTTTGTGCTAAACCCCAAGAATATATGTAAAAGAGAAATCTGCAGAGCTTCTTCCACTGGAGTCTTGCAGGACACCAGAATCATTAGAAAGTCTTTTAAACATGACAGAAATCTATACTCAGCCTCCCTTCTCAGAGAATACAAACCCTGAAGAGAGATTTGTCAACCCACCCTTTGATGGGATCCTTGGAGAGACCCAGTTATATCTTTTGCCAGTTAACTTTGAAGACTGACTCACTGTTCCCAATGGAGTCAAATGTATGTCACTATTTTAAATAGTTTAGTGATTAAAAGTAATTTCTTCATCAATTTCTGCAGGAACAATTTTTGTATTGACTTATGAACAGGATAGAGAGTAGACAGAGAAAACTTTTTCTCCCTCTCTGTCAAGGGCATCCAATAAAGCTGATGGGCAGTAGATTCAGGACAGCCAAAAGGAAATACTTCTTTATGCAACAAGCAATTAAAATGTGAAATTGCTGCCAGAGAACGTAGTGACGGCAACAGGCATAGATGGCTTTAAAGGGGGACTAAATGGATTCATAGAAGCTTCTCAGTGGTGACTAAAGGGAAGTAAATCTCTGACTAGCAGTGCTAAGAGGCAACATGGGTGGAAAGCCAATGCCTCTATACCCTTTCAGAGCAGCTAGTCAGCCACAGTGTGAGGCAGGATGCTGGACAAGATGGACTGCTGGTTTTATTCAGCAGAACTCTTGTTATGTTATTATCTTCTTGTTATGTTTGAGAGCCAGGTTGGTGTAGTGGTTAAGAGCATGGACTCTAATCTAGGAGAACCAGGGTTTGATTCCCCCACTGCTCCACATGCAGTTGCTGGATCAGTCACAGTTCTCTCAAAGTTGTTCTCGAAAGAGCTCTCTCAGCCCTGCCTATCTCACAGGGGTCGTTTTCGCACTCACCTTCCGCCGGCGCGACCCCTCTCTTCACCGCGCAGGATCTGCGCGGATTTCGCACTAAACGCTGCGGAGCAGCCAGAAAAGCCGGAAGCTCCCGGCGCAAAAGCCGCTCAAACTGAAACCGCCAAAAAGCAGTTTGGCGTTTGCGCGGCTTTTGCGACGGGAGCTTCCGGCTTTTCTGGCTGCTCCGCAGCGTTTAGTGCGAAATCCGCGCAGATCCTGCGCGGTGAAGAGGGGGGTCGCGCCGGCGGAAGGTGAGTGCGAAAACGACCACAATGTCTGTTGTGGAGAGAGAAAAGGAAAGTGATTGTAAGCTGCTTGGAGACTCTGAGTAAAAGTCAGGGTATAAATCCAATTACTTCTTGTTATTTAAGAATTTAATGAATTTAGCAAGCAGGACACATGTCAATCTTTTTACCACTTTTTTTGGAATTACTTGCACTCTATATTTGTATAGACTTCTTTTATTCCTCCTGGTTTTGCTTCAGTACATTTCCAGTTTACATAGGGGGGGGGGAGATTTTTTTAAAAAAGGAAGCTGACTGGGCTCAGAAAAATGAAATGTAGTCACAGATTGCCAAATGTAGAATTTTGTAGAGATCAAACATTTCTGATGAGCACCCAGAAGGCAACCCTCCTGAGGCATGGCTTGGACCTTAGGACAACTGATACTCAAAAAGGTTCTTGTACCTCACTCCATTGATTTCGGCCACATGCACACATCAACAGAGTGATCTGAATAAGGCCCATTTTATTCAGTGGGGTTTCTCCCAGGAAAGTGTTCCTAGGACGGCAGCCAAAATGCCTTAGCTTCTCTTGCTTATGTTGGCTTCCATTTACCAAGCTGCCCTGTCTTCTACTGCAGCTCCCACTCACATGGCCATTATTTCATTGTGAAAACACTTGTCTGGGGAATAAAGGCAGTGACTACACAGTCCACATTTGCCCACCCGCCCGCCCACCCCTCCTGCTTTCTCAAAATAGCTGCCTGAAACTACCTTTCTTTAAACTTTGCTTCTCTCCATTCTTGGTGCACTATATGCAGTGTCAATATCCATTGCTGGTTGTGAAGAATTCTAAGGACAACTGAGACCTCCTGATGTGAACAGCATATACATTTAGGAATGTGCATGTACAATATTTGTCCATTTTATTTATACCCATTAGACCTATCCATTCTCTGCACCCTGGAAGAAGAAACTGACTGTCAGAACTGCAGTGTTTGATTTATTTTGTATTCATGAAGGGTCAAAGAATGCAACAGGTCCATAGAAATAGAGCAGTGTTGCATTAAAACATCCAGGAGACAAACAATTCACTGTAGTATTTGGCAGGAGCTAGTCTGGTTTCCAGTGCCAGCATAAGGCAGGACTTTTAGATGCAAGCAAGTGATCTTATGCAGTCATGTTTCAGATAGGGAGGGTGGGTCTTCTTGTCAAGAAACAATGCATGCCAAAGATCAGGCCACCATGAGCCCCTTTAGTTGCAGGAAATGAGTAGGTTAAAAAAAGAACTTTAATATTTACCATCTTGTATTTACAGATAACTTCATACTTGTTCAAAATGGAGACACATTCCCCCAATACAATGCCACTTACTTCAGATCCACCTAACAAGAAGCAGACTGTGTGTGTTTTTGGAACAGGAGATTTTGGAAGATCTCTAGGACATAAGATGATGCAGTGTGGCTATACTATAGTATACGGAAGCCGAAATCCTAAGAATTCCAAACTAATTCCTCAAGGAGCCACAGTGTTCTCCCACACAGAAGCAGCAGAGACCTCTGACATCATCATCATAGCAATCCACAGAAGATATTATGAATTTCTGGAAAGCCTCAAGGAAACTCTCAATGGGAAAGTGCTGGTGGACGTTAGCAACAACCTCAAAATAAACCAGTATCCTGAGAGCAATGCTGAATATCTTGCTCGGCTGTTACCAGAGAGTAAAGTGGTAAAAGCATTTAACACAGTGTCAGCATGGGCTCTACAGTCAGGAGCACTGGATGCAAGCAGACAGGTAAAAATATCTTTGGAACAAAAGGTGACACCCACACCACCAGTCAGGAGACCCAAGCCTGGATCCCTCTGAGCTACTGCCTCCTAGACTAGTAAACAGTGCTCATACTTGTGGGTCCCTGAGATTAAATACACACAAGACCAAAACCTTTAGAAAAATGCATGCAGGCTTACTGAGCAATACCTAAAATACTACTAGGTAGCACAATCCCTAGAGTTAATTACCAAAGAACACAACAAAAACTAACTTTTATTTCTGACACTTTAGTACCTGGCATTATTAACTGGTTCACCATTCAAAATTGCAAAGTCCAGGCTAGATATGTCCCTGTCCCATGGGATCAAAAGTTAGTGTAGCATCAACCTTATCTAAGGCCCAGTTTCTTGCTCTCTGGCATCAAGTGGCCTTCGGAATCCAGTTAGAGCCCTCATTCACTGAAGTCCTCCAAGAGATGATGCAACTTGCTCCTGGTTCCCCCCTCCCATCTAGTTACTGAACTGAACACAGGTTTTTCATTTCTCCAATTATTGCATTCTGCTACCAGGCCTTGAAAGTGATACAGCTAGCATCTATAAAAAAAGGGTAGTTAGAAATACCTGCAAGCTCAAGTAGACCCACTATTATTCATGTTAACCCTTGGCAAAACTAAGGTGCTTTTCCTCAGACACACCCCAGTATGTAAAGGGAAGTTACAGAAGGTAAGGTTGAATGATCCCATTCCATGTTCAGATTTCCACTTCGTCATATGTGATGAACCTTGGCTCTCATAAGATTATGCCCTGGAAATTCTGTCCGTCTTTAAGATGCTACTGAACTCGATTCTTTCTCCTCTTCTGCAGACTGACAGGGCTAGCCAACTGAAACTATGTTCCTGAACTGTATCACTTAGACTTCAGGTCTCATTATCTAGAGAAAGTCTAAAGGCACAACTCTCTTATTTTTCTCTTCTGTCCCAAAAAGCCAATATAGGGAAACCATTTCATCATGAGAACAACCAGATTCTTGTTCAAGTCAGATACACTATTGCAATAAAGATGCAAAATATTCCTGTTGTTGTTTGCTTTTGCTGCAGGTATTTGTCTGTGGCAATGACAGCAAATCAAAAGAAAAGGTGATGGATATTGTACGAAGCCTTGGCCTCACTCCGCTGGATAAGGGATCACTCTTAGCAGCCAAAGAAATTGAAGATTACCCTCTGCAACTCTTCCCTATGTGGAAATACCCCATTTTTCTGTCCTTTGGCCTTGCTGCATTTATTTTCATCTACTCTGTAATCCGCGATGTAGTCTACAGTTCTGTTGTGAAAAACAAAGATATTTCATATTCCATAGTTATTAGAATTCCAAACCGTGTTTGCCCCATTGTGGCACTCGTCCTTCTTGCTTTAGTTTACTTGCCTGGGATCTTTGCAGCTATTCTTCAGTTATACAATGGGACAAAATACAGGCGCTTCCCAGACTGGCTGGACAAGTGGATGCTGTGCAGAAAACAGCTTGGCCTGGTTGCCTTGGCTTTTGCTTTCATACACGTTTTATATACACTCGTCATTCCTATACGCTATTCTGTAAGATGGAAGTGGAACTCTTACATTATCCAACAGGTAAGTTGACATTGTGCTGTTTCTTATCCTATTTCACCACCAGCCATGGAACAGCTTTGTAGAAGCATAGGCTGCTGGATGGCCCTTTACTGTCAGTGGGAAAATACAAGAGGATACCATCCTTGATACACTCCACTTTGTGCAGATAGCATTCTCTTCACTGTCACCTCCCTTACACAGAGACATCTGAGAGGAAGGGGAATGATGAGGAAGGCCTGCTCCATGTGGGAGTGGTGTGGCAATCACCTAGGCCTCAAGGCCCCAGCACAACCTCACTGATGCAGTGGGGCCATCCCAGTCTTTTTGGATTTCTTGCATAGTCTGTGACCATAGTGATGACTTCAAAACGTATTTATTTATTTACAGAATGAGTGTTTTAAAATAATTAAAATCCACCTCTTTAACACTTCATTAAAATAATTAAAAACACCTGAAATACATACCAAAACATAAAAACAGCAATTAAAGCATTGGTTAGGAAAAAGGAATAACTGAGGGAATGTCACACAACAGGAATAATTGAGGGAATGCTTCACCCACTGGAGAAAGATGGCATCAGAAGGGGGGGCAGATGAATGTCCCTGGGGACTTTGGTACCAGTCTTCCAGGTCTTTGGTATCATGACTGAGGAAGCCCTCTTCCAGGTTGCCACCTGCCTAACATCAGAAGTCAGCAGCACCCAAAGCAAGTCAGGCAGGCTCATAAGGGAGTAGGGAATTCTTCAGATATATTAGTCCCAAGCCATATAGGGCAGGGGTGTCGAACTCATCAGTTATGTGGGCTGCTTCTGACATAAATGGGACTTTAAGGGGCTGGACCATGCATGTAATAAAATAGGCTTCCCAGTCTCCAGGTCCCAGAGGAGGATTCCCTGGTTTCCAGGCTCCTTCCCGCCCATAGTCAGCTAGCTGGCAGGGGAAGCCCACCCCAATAGCCACCGTGTGCTTTTCCACTTTGGAAAGCTAGAAGAAGCTTGGAAACTGTTTGCTTTTTAGAAGTTGTGTGTGCCTTTAAATCTGTAAGAGTCAGGCTGAATAGGGGCGGGGCAAACCAGCAGAACAACATGGCTGCTCCCAGTGAACTGCTAGAAAGGAAGGAAAACAAGTACCGTTTTCGCACACAGCTTACCACGTGGTCACATCCCTGTTCTGTCCGCAGCGTCTGTTGGATTTCCCACCATCTGCGCCGGAATTATAGGAAGTGCTGCAGCTTTTGCGTAGCAAACGTAAACTGGGTTTTAGTGGTTTACGTTTGCTACGCAAAAGCCGCAGCACTTCCTGTAACTTTGGCGCAGATGGTGGGAAAACCGACGGACGCTACAGAGAGAACAGGGATGTGACTGCGTGGTAAGCTGTGTGCTAAAACAGTCAAGCACAACAAATGGAGAGTTTGTTTTACATTCCTTTCAGAAGTCATTTGCACAGTAAAATAGAGAGTAAAGAGTAAATGAGAGTCTTTGGTTTCCCTGTGTTAGTCTGAAGAACTTGGTTGAATATACAGCAGATGGTTACATTCAATAACTCTGTGAGTAAATTGCCCCAGTAAGATCACAAAAGTGTAGGATTGCAAACTGTTTATGTTGGCTACGTTGTGTGTGATGGGGGATGTGCAGCTGCTGGGGGATGAGGAAATGAATTCTGTATTCAGGGGAACTGCGCTGTTGTATTTTATTTATTTTAGGGAATGTGAGTCTCCAGGCTCCACCCCCAAAGTCCCCAGATATTTTCTGAGATAGACTTGGCAACCCTATCATAAAATGTAATACCAGGTAGCAGAGATACAAGCTTTACAAAGGACACAGACAAACAATTAAAGATATTATTTTTTGCTTAAAATACAAACATGCTGAAAACTCTTGCAGTATTTTGTTTAAAATGGAAAAGTGGAAGATAATGGGATTTGGCAATGCATTTATAAAAACAAAACATCAAGAAAAAGCACAAAGATCACAGCAGAAACTAAAATATAAAATGCTCCGAGTCTAGAAAAATATGATATGACTGGGCATTGCAAGCTTCCCCCCCACCCCAAGATCTACTCAGATTGGCAATGGCTCTCCAGTGTAATATCCCCATTTGGCTGTGGGTTCCCAGGTTAGAGTACTGACTGGGCACCAGTTCTCAGGTCCATTCAGCAGAGAGAAGCTGGCTCAAAGCATCAAGCCTTTATTTGGAAGGAGACCACTACAGCAAGCAACAGTTTCAACCAACCATACAAACGCTGGAAAGTAAAACTGCTTGAGCTCCACTCCATTGAAACTCATTGTAGCACAGACAAAGTTGTAAGGAAAACACAGGATGCATTTCACATTAAGGGAGCAGTCTATCTGTGCACAGACACCTTA
The DNA here is from genome assembly GCF_032191835.1 of Heteronotia binoei. Taxonomy (NCBI): domain Eukaryota; kingdom Metazoa; phylum Chordata; class Lepidosauria; order Squamata; family Gekkonidae; genus Heteronotia; species Heteronotia binoei. The sequence goes on along the minus strand of NC_083232.1, from coordinate 39,375,176 downwards.
ATGGAAAATCCATTCTGCATTTTCTTCACAGCTTTGCAAACCCAGCATTGCTTCCTGCTTCAGTCTGCAAAGACAGGGCAGAAGGAACTGGGCACTTTGGCAGCCTTGGAACTTCAAAGGGTGAGGACAGGAGGAGGGAGAAAAAGAAGAAGATGATGATATTGGATTTGTATTGTACCCTCCACTCCAAATCTCAGAGTGGCCTACAATCTCCTTTATCTTCTTCCCCTGCAACAAGCAATGTGTGAGGTGGATGGGGCTGAAAGAGCTCTCACAGAAGCTGCCCTTTCAAAGACAACTCTGTGAGAGCCATGACTCACCCAAGGCCACTCCAGCAGCTGCAAGTGGAGGAGTAGGGAATCAAACCGGTTCTCCCAGATAAGAGTCTGTGCACTTAACCACTACACTAAACTGAGATGAGCTGTAAGCATGATTAAAGCCCTGGGTAGACTGGGTGTATCCCACATGCCACACTCCTAATATAGGGCTTTGAAGGCCAAGACCAGCACCTCAAATTTATTTTATTTTATTTTATTTATTTGTAATTTATATCCCGCCCTTCCCACCAGGTGGCTCAGGGCGGTTTACAACACATAAAATCTAACATAAGAGTATAAAATTAAGCATAAAAGTTTAAACATTTCACAATTTACGTAGTTAAAATCTAAACATTTCTCACAGTTATATACTTAAAACATTAGAAACATACAATCTAAATTGTGCTTAGAAAGAAATCAGGAGCCTATGTAGATTGGCCAAGACTGGAGTGATATGGTCCCTATGACTCACTCCGTCCAGCCAACATTTTTGCTGCAGCATTCTGTACCAGCTGAAGTTTCCAAACACTTCTCAAGGGCAACTCCACACAGAGCACATTGCAGTAATCTAATCTACATGTAACCAGGGCATGCACCACCATGACCAGATCTCTTCTGCCCAGGACAGGCCACAGCTGGCTAACGAGTTGAAGTTGGTAAAAGGTACTCCTGGCCACAAATGTCACCTGGTTATCCAGCAGTAGGCCTGGGTCCAAGAGCCCCCTCCCCCCCAGACTATGGACCTGTTTCTCTAAGGGGGGTGCAACTCCCATCTGGAATAGATGACACCATAAATTCCCAGTTCAAACCTTCCACTCACCAATAGCACTTCAAGTTCCATTTTGTTGGGATTCTGTCTTGGTGGGATTAAATGAGTCAATTAGAGAAACAAACGCTGTGATGTACTGGCTAACAATGTTTAGTAAAACCATTTTAGAAAAACCCTTTTTAGAATCACATCATCTTTTAATACATTACAACAACACTAGAAATATCCATTCACATAACAATATTGCAAGAAAGGTCCATTCTCACATTACAATATTACATTACAATATTACAAGAAAGGGCCAATGAGCATCTGGATATTGGCTCATTTTGATAATGAACTTCCTCAGGAGTAGTCCGTCCTCTTTCTTTCCAGCCTCTTGTAACAATCCAATGTTAATGCTCTTCTGCAACATCTTTTACTTCAAGTTCTATCGTCCTGGAATAAACCAAGGAAATAACACCACAAAGCTGAATAAAAATAGATGATTCTTAATTTTTTAAATTTTAAGGTATTGTTACTGGTTGTTGAAAATGAGTCTGCAAGAAAGAAAACTGAACAAATTTGTATCCTTTACATTTGTATCCCACCACTCCTCCAGACAGCTCACGGGTAGCACATTTGATGCCCTCTTTCATTTTATCTTTGCAAGCACCCTTCAAAGGAGATTATTTGCATCACTGCTGTGGACTGCTTCTCACTTATGTCACTTTGTCCATCATTTTAGCCTCTGAGCTGTCCAAAGGAACATTTGAACAAAAGTGTGTGCTGGGTGCTTTTCGTAGACCAGAACAATCCCATTTTATGGGATTCCTGTCAGTTTCTATCATCTTATCCAGTCTTCCCTTATTTCACTGTGTACTGCCCTCAGTTGACTGAAAGCAATGTGGGTAAACCTTCATCTTCCATCACCATGAAGGGGAACTCTTTGTTTCCCAGCCTTTCACCCTAATTGACCAAATATTAACAACTGGATTTTCTCTGTTTAACCGAATATTAACAACTGAATATTAATTAACTTTAATATTTAATGAACCAAATATTGACAACCTGAAGGATTTTCTCTATCCCCAAGTAAGTGTAATTTTTTGTCCCTTGCAAGGCAAAGATTATATAAGTTTATAAAACTATCAAGACCAACTTTTTGACTCATGGTGACAGACAACTACAAATCTGTTTTTAAATTTTTCTCATCTTAGGCATTGAACAACAAAACAGATCCACTTAGTCTTGGAAATGCCTGGCATAGTGACGCATATCTTGCTTTGGGTATCTTGGGCTTCTTCTTCTTTCTCCTGCTCGGGATCACATCTTTGCCCTCCGTCGCCAACAGTGTCAACTGGAGAGAGTTTCGGTTTGTCCAGGTAAGAACCTCTTGCCAGAGCTTCTCTTCTTGTGTTCCTATCCAAACTAGAAGTGGGATCCACCAATTTCAGTGCAGCCGCCTATCAAGTATGTGCATGGGACATCAGTCTCTTGACAGACAGGATTCTTTTCCTTTGGTGAATTTTATTTTATATGGTATTGAAGTGTGAACAGGAGTGGACCAGGTAGAATCAAGTCCAGTAGTACCGTAGAAACAAAGATATAATCTTAGAGACCAAAGTATAACGACAGAGTAGAAATATAGACATGAGACCTTCTATCCTAGTTAGAAGGTAGGAGGAGTGTTGTAAAGAAGGAACTTAGGATGCAGATGTTCCAGACATATCATCATCAGCTTGATTAGAGCAGACGGGAAATGTTTGAGGGCAGAAAATTAGCATCTGTCAGGGAGGAGAGGGAGTAGAAGAACCACCATGATCTTTCATTTATCCATTTTTGAGTTAATCACCAAAGTGTCTTCTCCTGGTTCCTTCCTGTAGAATATCTCCTGCCTTATCTGTGGTTGCCCCAATTTGTAGAACAATCTTTCATTTTTATTCTTGCTTCCTGGACTGTGGACATTTTGTAAATATCATTTACTCATATAAAATACAGTTAATCAAAAGTTTGTGTTTGGATAAGAGGCCACCTGACTTTTAGTGAAGTCTGGAGTAATAGAGTTGCCAGCTCCAGGCTGAAGAAATTTCTGGAGATTTGGGAGTGGAGCTTTAGGAAAGATAGCTTTGAGGAGAGGAGGGACCTCAGTGGGGTATAGTGCCATAGAGTTCACCCTCCAAAACACTATCGGCGGGGGCGGGAATGAGACTTGTCTCTGTAGTCTGGAGATCAGTTGTGATTCTGGGAGGTCTCCAGGCTCCACTTGAAGGTTGGCAGCCATAAATAGTAGGGAACTAACAGTAGTAAGTAAGTAAGTAAAATTTTATTTGTATCCCACCCTCCCCCGCCAAGCAGGCTCAGGGCGGCTAACAGCATCCGAGAGTAAACAATACAGTAATAAAAACATTAAATTAACATTAAAACCAATCAATACTTAATTAAAACATTACTAAATCTGACAGAAACATTGTTGTTTGACGCTATACCTGTCAGTTGGTATAATAATAACAGATCCCTGGACCGGACCATTCTGGCGTTTTCCTTTATTGTACACTTATTGTTCAGCCATTCATAAACGCCAGTTTGAAATGCCAGTAGGTGCAACATGGGCTGTTGTAGTGGTTGCAGTTGGAGCCTCTAGGTCCAAGTTGAGTAATCAGGAACACACAGGAATGCAGTTCCAGCTGGCTTGGCCAGGGCTCTGGCTCAAAAAAGGTCTCAGGCAGAGGGAAGGTGGTAGGCAGCCACATGCTCCCAGACCAAACGCTCCATCCCCTCTCCTGCTTCCAGCCTTCAATGGGCTTGCGAAGAGAGTGAGAGATGTGGTGCTGCCTCTGAGCACCCCCTCCTGGGAGAAGCTGGGCCTGCTGCTGCCCACTCTGCCACACATGGCGCTCTCTCTGGCCGTGTTTGGGGGGGGGGGCAAAACAAGGTCTTTCACTGGGCTGGATGAGAACACACATCCATGAAATGCAGCTGATGGCACTGTACTGTTCTGTGTCAATATAAAGAGAGTAACCTACTGAACATGTGGCATCACTTTCGGTGACATCAGGGGGTGAGTCTACAAAAAAGCCCTGTAATATATAAATAAATATGTAGATTTTCTTCATAAAAGGCTGAAATAAATTCATTGAGGAACCTCGAAGGATCTTCTAAAAAAATTTCAGACTCTATGGGTAACATATTACTGAGGATTTTATCCTATGCTGCTATAAATTATGGGATTTGAAATTTATTCTTGTACCGGTTTCATTTTTTCCCCTTTCATAAAAAAAACCCTCTGTCACTGGGAAATATTTTAAATAAATGTAATTCTCCTCAGGGCTTTTTTAGTAGAAAAGGCCCAGCAGGAATTCATTTGCATATGAGTACACACCCCCTGACATCGCCATTGTTTCACACAGGGCTTTTTGTAGAAAAAGCCCGGCAGGAACTCATTTGCATATTAGGTCACACACCCCTGCTGCCAAGCCAGCCAGAACTGCGTTTCTGTGTTTTCCTTCTAAAAAAAAAAGTCCTGGTTCTCCTGCCAACTCTTTGCTATTGTTCACTGCATGTCTTTCTAATCTTATGTAAAGGAAGGAACATAGTGCCCCATGGGGCTAATTATTGGAAGGTCTGGCTCACATGATTACAGTGGTAAACTTCCAACTCCAAGAATATTGTCATCCATAAGTAGAGTAATCCTGGTCAGCAAACATCACAATGAAGTCTTAGCTAATGCATCACAATTTTTGCCATTGGTAAAACCTGTAGAAGAACACAGTGGGCTTCATTAGCCCAAGAGATCCCTAAGTCAATTCAGCCAATAACACAGAGGAACTTTTAGCTCTATTGAGAATAATTTTTGATAACTGTGGAATCCTCTTTTAAGGGCCCCAGTGCCTTTTGAAGAATGTTTTTGCTTTATAATGGAGAAAATTTGAGCACCTTGGAGGAAAGCAAGAGGGAAAAATGAATTAATGGATATTTTACAATTATTTATTCTCTCTTTTTCTTCCCACAGTCCTATCTGGGCTATCTTACACTGGTTCTGTGCACTGCCCATACACTGGGCTATGGTGGAAAGAGATTTTTGAACGCTGCTTCATATCCATGGGGACTTCCTGCCGCTTACATCCTCTCTCTCATTATCCCTTGCATTGTGTTGGTAATAAAGTTTGTTCTGATGTTTCCATGCTTAGACAGACCACTCACCGCCATTCGACAGGGCTGGGAGAGAAAGCCCAAACACCTGTGTGAGCCACACAATCTTAGTGGGTCCTCTGTATAAATTCTTAGCCAATGTACTGTGACTTGTATATAAGTGTAAATACTTAAAAATGGCCAGGGAGTGAGCAACTGAAACACGCTTAAAATGGCTCAAAATTGTGAACACCATAATTACTCTGTAACCTAAAGGACAACCATCCTTGGCATCGGTTAAATCAGCGGTCCCCAACCTTTTTGACACCGGGGAGCAGTTTTGTGGAAGACAATTTTTCCATGGGCGGGGGTGGGGGGGGAGACGATGATTTCGGGATGATACAATTATGCACTTTATTTTGGTGTAGTAGTTAAGTGTGCGGACCAGATTTGATTTCCCACTCCTCCACTTACAGTTGCTGGAATGGCCTTGGGTCAGCCATAGCTCTGTCAGAGGTTGTCCTTGCAAGGGCAGCTGCTGTAAGAGCTCTCTCAGCCTCACCTACCTCACAGGGTGTCTGTTGTGGTGGGGGGGGGGAGAGAAAGGAGATTGTGAGCCCTCTGAGATTCGGAGTGGAGGGCAGGATACAAATCCAATGTCATCTTCTTATTTTTATTACTACATTGTAATATATAATGAAATAATTATACAATTCATGGCCCGGTTGCTAACAGGCCATGGACCGGGGGTTGGGGACCCCTGTGTTAAATGATCATCATCTAGTTTCCATTCTGCTGCAGAGGACATCTATTTCTTCCTACATCTGGGATTGTAGGGAGCAATTTTAACTGTTTCTTATCGTCTACCTTACGTAGAAACCCAGCTTGCACTATTTTGTAGTTTTTATTTTTTTTAAAAAAAATTCAAAGCATATTTATTTTCATTTTATGTTGTTAAAACAACCCCTTTTGCATTATTATATATTTCTTTTCTCCCCACCCACCCCCTTACTGTTATGGCTGGATGGTACTGTTTCCCTGATGTAGCCAGGCAAGTACTAGGGAATCTATTTCCTAGATCTCCTCTGGCACTGCTTTTTGATGCCTCCAGGACACTGTAGCCCGGTCACTCTGGGAATGTAGTTCTGTAGTGCCTGACATTATTAGCCAGGCATCCAGCATTTCAGATATGCCAAAAAGAGCACTCAAATTGTCAGGGGAATGAGATATTCTGCCCACAGCTGCCTCCTGCCCAGCCTGGCCAGCAGCAGTGATAAGCATGACAGCAGCCCAGCCAACATAGAATAAATGGGGGCGGGGGGGGGGTAGATAAGCATTGCCCTGCCAGTTGCCAGAGCAATGAAGAGATCCTAATATTACCAAATGCCATTAATGTTATACTATTATCAATATAATGAGTATATAATGATTTAGTTATTTAATTTGTTACTGTAAAAATTCATGTCCCTGTGTTGATGTTGAGCATCATATTTTAAAAGTGCGCATGCCAGCTATGAGTGCAAATGAGCCAATAGGCCATAACATTTGTAAATGATGACTTCTCTTCCTGTTCTACCCCTTTTCATTCTTGTCTTAATGCTAAAATCACTTCAAACATTGTACAACTGGCAATGGCTTCTCAAAATATTTGTATGAACATATTATGTGAAATATCTACACACAAACACATACAGAATCCCTTTTTTTAAAGGAATTTTGCCATTTTTCAAGCTGGCTATGGCTTTATGGTGGATTTGAGGAGTGTAGTATTACATGGTGGACTTCTTTTTCTGTAAATGGAAAGCCAGTGGAATATGATTTTTATGACTATTGAAACAACCTACAACTGTGAATAAAAGCAGAACTTCTAACTACACAATTGCAATGGGAGAGAAGTAATTAATCCATCAGATAATTCTCTCTATATATTTGTTGTAAATTCCCTGCAGCTAGAGGAGAAACCTAAGCAAAAAGGTGTTTTGTGGTACAAGCCCACTGACTTCAATTGACTTAGAAAGCGGCAACTCTGTTTAGATTTGTGCTGTGATCAGCTTATTATAAAGAGCCCCGTGGCACAGAGTGTTAAAGCTGCAGTCTTAAGGTCTGCTCATGACGTGAGTTCGATCCCCGGAGGAAGCTGGGTTTTCAGGTAGCCGGCTCGAGGTTGACTCAGCCTTCCATCAGCTTGCTGGGGGGAAAGTGTAGATGACTGGGAAAGGCAATGGCAAACCACCCCGTAAAAAGTCTGCTGTGAAAACGTTGTGAAAGCAACGTCACCTCAGAGTCAGAAACGACTGGTGCTTGCACAGGGGACCTTTCCTTTTCCTTTTCCAGCTTATTAAGCATGAGCCTTTGTATAGGCCAAAGACAACATCACTGGAGAAAAGCCGGTAAACGAGGATGATTTTCATCATCCAAAGCAGCATAGCAGACTAGGGCCTGGGACAAGCAGGTTTGTATCCCTTCTCTGCCACAGAAACCTACCACGTGACTCTGGGCCCGTCACATTCTCTCAACCTAACCTAGTTCACAAGACTGTTGTTGTGATAACAGAGTGGAGGAAAGGAGAAAAATGTGATAACACAGCTTTGGGTCCTGATTAGGAAGAAACATGGGATATAAATTTTAAAAATATGCAACCTCACAAGCTAAATCAATAATAAGTAGGGCTTTTTTTGGAGAAAAAGCCCAGTAGGAACTCATTTACATATTAGGTCACACCCCCTGACACCAAGCCAGCTGAAACTGTATTCCTGTGCGTTCCTGCTAAAAAAAAAAAGACCTGATAATATGCACATAGTTCAGCTCACTGGTATACACTATGTTTTATTACTGTATGTCACCATACTGGATCTCCTTCCCATAACATGTATGCCACTTGCAAGTCACTATTCATGAAGACTCTATACTATGTATCTTTTCAACATAAAAAATTCATTTTAAGAATCAATTTATTGTCTTTGTTGCTCATATAATGGTAGTAACACCATCAGATTTCTTGGTTCTTGTTCCTCCTTTGCTGATAAAGAATTGCTGAACTATAAATGGGAAGAAAGTAATTAAATGAAGAGGGACCTGGTCAGCCACCCTGTACTAGGGAAAGCAAGAGAAGAATCTTGAGTAAAGTAGGAGTTTACACATCCGAGCCTAACAAATGCAGCTTATAAAATGCATCTAGGAAACTGTACTGCTTAATAAGACTATATATCAGCACAGTTCTTCACAGAAACATGTTTCTGTGTCTTTTTCAATTAGGGTGCTAAAGTAAGTTATGGGCAAATCCCCATACTAACCCTGAAACCCCTTGAAGCTTTGCAAGCATCCCTACTGAACACTCAAAAATGTTAATAGATCGTTGAGAATATTTGCTTGAATGCTTGCAAAATATACACAGGTGATCACTCCTGTGCCCATACTCCCCCCCCCCCGCCTTCCCTCACTTCCAGGGCTTTTTTTCCTACAAAAAGAGGTGCTGGAACTCTCAAGAGGGAAATGAAGGAGAAACACATGGGTTCCCCCTCAAACAACACCCTACCTTTTTAAAAGAAGGGGAGTAAGTTGCCACAGAAGGCAGCTTTACAGGGTCCAAATGGTGCCAATATTTTCTGTATGTAAAGGACTAGCTGGTAGTAGTGTAGATACTCAGGAAGAAGTAAAGAACAGGAACCAGGAGAGCTCAGGGGAGTGGTGTGTAGGAGAAATGTCTCAACCTCTCAGAAGACTCAAGGCAGAACATCACTCATGGTCACCAATCCCCTTCATGTCTGCCTCATGGGTCCATTCTATTTCTTTACGTTATTTATAGTTCACCTTTCTCACTGGGTTACACAGAGTGAGTTAACACAATCAGGATGGCAAGCATCAAGGTGTCCCCCCCCTCAAACCTTAAAGTTTTGCATTCCAGTCTATTATCATCCACAGGTTGCCTATTCCAGGTGAAAAGCTTTTCCAGGGTAGAATGATGCCTCTGAAAGCTAGACACATCCTGAAGGTTTCATGTAGGTAGGTTGCCAATCCCCAGTTGGGGGCAGGGGATCCCCCACTTTGGAGGCCCTCCCCCTGCTTGAGGGTTAGAAAGCAGGGGAGGAGGGAAATGTCTGCTAGGCCCTCCATTATACCCCATGGAGACCAGTTCCCATAAGGTATAATGGAGAATCAATTTGTGGGTATCTGAGGCTCTGGGGGAGGCTATACTTTTATATAACCACCAAATTCTCAGCATAGCTTCCAGTGCCTTTCCTCAAAACACCTCCCAAGTTTTAAAAAGATTGGACCAGGGGATCCAATTCTATGAATCCCAAAAGAAGGTGCTTCTATCCTTCATTATTTCCAGATGGAGGAAAAGCATTTAAAAGCTGCAGGGTCCCTTTAAATGGGATGGCCAGAACTCCCTTTTGGCGTTCAATTGTGCTTGCTCCTGGCTCCACCCCCAAAGTCCCCAGATATTTCTACATGCAAGCCAGGTACGAGTTGAAGAAATTGTTACCCTTCCTGAATTAAGGGGGGGGGGGGGCGGGATAAGTTGTAGCTGGGATGTAACATAGTGCAGCCTGTAACATACTGTAGCCTGATTTCATCAGATCTTGGAAGCTAAGTAGGGTTGGTACTTGGAAGGGAGACCACCAAGGAAGACTAAGCAGAGGAAGGCAATGGAAAACCACCTCTACTTCTCACCTGCCTTGAAAGCCCCTTACTTGTGTCACCATACATTGGTTGGACTTGACAGCACTTTGCACACACAAACTGTAACCACAAGTAGATGTATTTCAACAAGAATAATCTCTAACTAAAAAATTTATTTATTTATTTATTACTTTGCATTTATATCCCGCCCTCTCCGCAAGCGGACTCAGGGCGGCTTACAGTATCATAAAAACAATCATTCCATAAAACATATAAAACCATAATACATTTATCAGTTTAAAACTATTACGCTATCTCGATCCAGTCTGGCGGTATTGGGTTCTGACTATGACCACCAGCTTCTGTAGGATGTCCGGTGGCAGCTCATTTTCAGTCAACCAGAAATGCCTGTCTAAACAGTTCGGTCTTACAGGCCCTGCGGAACGCCGACAGATCCCGCAGGGCCCTTATAGCTTCTGGGAGGGTGTTCCAGAGTTCTGGTGCTGCCACCGAGAAGGCCCTAGATCTTGTTGCACATAGCCTGGCTTCTTTTGGGCCAGGGGCAGACAGCAGATTTTTTGTCCCTGATCGCAGTGCTCTCTGGGGGATATATGGGGAAAGGCGGTCCCGTAGATAGGCAGGTCCCTGACCATAAAGGGCTTTAAAGGTTAATACCAACACCTTGAAGCGAACTCGGAACACAACAAAAAAAAAGGTAAAAGAGCAAATGAGTTTTAACTAATAGAAAATAGGGTTTTATTTTGTTGTCAGTTTAAGACATTTTGACAGTTGTTTTTTTTAGAAACCTTGAATGTTCACAAAAACACTTTTTATTGAGCTTTTATGCGAATTATTTGATGAAAACCATGAAGATTTACTGATATAAAAGAAAACGTTTTATCTCATGACTAAACATTTTCCATAAAGAATGAAATCACATTTGCTTCCTTCTTAACTAGGGGCGTTTTTGCACTGACCTTACTCCGAAGCGACGTCCCTCTTCACCGCGCAGCGTCTGCGTGGATTTCGCACACGTTGCTCCGCAGAACCCGAAAGAGCCGCAAAGTCCGGCGGCTTTTGCGTCACAAATGTAAACCGGCAAAAACCAGTTTACATTTGCGACGCAAAAGCTGCAGGACTTTGCGGCTCTTCCGGGTTCTGCGGAGCAACGTGTGCGAAATCCACGCAGATGCTGCGCGGTGAAGAGGCACGTCGCTCCGGAGTAAGGTCAGTGCGAAAACGCCCTAGATTATTTACCCTCTAAGGGAAAGAATATAGTGTGTCCCTATTTAGCAGGCACAATCCTTTTTAAAAAGCATTTATCCCTACTAGATGACTGCCCTTACCTTTCCCTTCTAGAACATGATAGTTCTTTGCTAATATAACTTTTGCAACCTGCCTTTGTTAATATAACTACTGCCACACAACCCCAAGACTGTTGTCTTTTTGCACCCCAAGATCCTTTCACCTTCCCAAGTCATAAGGCACAGATGACTACATCCATTTTGATATCAAAGGAATCTGGATTATGACAGGAATTTCCCAAGGTTATGGAAGGAATTTCAAGAGGAGGTAGCTCAACTGCCTACATGATCCAAAAGAACTTTAATCAAGGCTTTTTTGTGTGACCCTCCCAAACTTCTCACATTCAAGTTTGCAGTATAATAATCAAAACTCTCGGAATCTTCTCCACAAAATAGACTTCTCTGGTAGTTCAACTATAAGCCCAAAATGGGCCATCAGCCCATCCCTGACAAATGAAAATCTATCCAGACTGAAATAAATCAGGGATGGCCAAATTTGCTTAATGTCAGCCACATGACGTGAACACCAGTTGTTTGAGAGTCGCAAGGAAGGAAGGAAGGAAGGAAACCTTAAATGTTCACAAAAACTCATTTTATTGTAGCTTCTATGCAAACTATTTGATGTTGGGGGCTTTGAGAGCCACAGTGTGGCCACCACTGCAATAAAGTCTTGCTTTAGATTTATTAAGCTATAAAAAAAAAACCCAGAAAGATGTACAAGGCAGGCTGGTGATTAGACTACCTTCGACATGTGTGCTACTTTCTGTGCCATAGTGCAGAAAGAAGGTAATGCAAAACACAAGAAGCAAGCATCATCTTGACAGGCCAACTGAGTGACAGCAGTCACCCACCAAGGTAGCCAATTTTGTTTCCAATTTGGAATTTCCATTTACCCACGCTTTAACACTGCTGCAAAATTTTCCTGTCTTCAAGAGAGACAAATTATACATGTCATTTTCCAGAACGTTTTCACTGCCTACACTGCAGGTCTCAGTTGGGGCTTAAATTGCTTTTCATACAACACTGCTCCAAGATAAACTATTGGTATAGACAGACCCTTGCAACCTGCATAGTTGTGGGCAGTTTTTCTATTTAGTCTTGCAGGCTAATTCCATGAGTCTGACAGCTGTGCAAGCAAAGCACCTAATTGGATCTTATACTGGAGTCCCAGGGGCACCACTAGCAAAAAATTAACTATCAGCACTCCTGACCTTCCAATCATGCTATGCAAATCCAGTTACAGGGCTCTGGAGGAAAGTGAAATCACAGTGACCTTCTGGTCTTACTTGGAAAATTCTGGAACATGGTGGCTTACAGTGGCCTTGAAAAGCAACACAGACACAAGACAATTGCATAGGAACATAAGAAGAGCTATGATGGATCAGACCAATGGTCCATCAAATCCACCATTCTGTTCACACAGCACCCAACCAGTTGCCTCTAAGAGGCCCATAAGCAGAATGACTGCAACAGCATCTTCCTGCCGGTAATCCTCTGCAACTGATATAAATAAGCTGAATGTTTCTGGTACTGGAGGGAGCAGATAATCGCAATCACTAGTAGCCATTGTGACTAATGGCTATATAAAGTAATGATATGGGCAAAAAGCCTGAAAAGCACACAGACCTGCTAAACTCTGGTATGCCAGGCACTGGGTTGAACTAACCAGCTTTTCTGCTGATCAGCAAAGAAGGCAGCATCCTCTTTGACCACCCATAATGAGACTCATGGGACATGCATGTACAAAAACCATGTGACTCGAGGGCTGCAGTATGAACCAGAACTGTATGTCTTAGAACCTGGTTTGATAATGTGAGACAAAACAGTGAATGAATTCAGTTAGGGAGAATTTGTGCCTTTAGAGCAGTAGAGGTAGGAAGAAATCTTTTCTCAGGAAACTCTGTATGTCTCCAAGCCTGGATTTTAGAATAAAGCAGGCTAGTTTCAGTGAATAAAAAGAGGAGCTACGGTTTTCAGATATAGCAGGGTAAGTTATTAGAACTTCCAGAAGGAGCTCACAATATGAGAATCCTAATTTAGTGGAATGTAGGAATGTCACATGACTCAGGGTTGATGTTCATCGCACCAGTCTGTCTCTGCTGCTCGTGTCTGAGTGACAGTGGTTGCGTTGCTTTATTTTTATACATTCCTCTGTACACATTTATTGACTAACAACGTGCAGAATAATGAGACCGATGTTTACCTTAGCTTGTTACCCCAAATGTGTATTCCAGGAAGGAGGTGAAAAGGCAGCACATTCTGAGGCCCTCAGCATTCTTGCATAGGGCAAAGTACATGAAGGCTTAAGCCTGCCTTTTAAGTTTATAGATGAAGTCAGGACAAGGTTGGCCTTCCTTCATCCCATTCTTTTCTGGGTTTTTTTAAAGGGTATCATAAACATTCTGACCCCTCGCCATCACTCTCTGGAATCGATTGTATTAAAGGGGTGTATTACTCCAATTGCTTTGCTAATACATATGCATGACTGGCTTGCAAGGTATATTCTTCTCTTGACGGTTTACATATTCTTGTACACAAGACACATAAGGAAGGCAAGCATTGTACAAAGCAACACACCGCTACAGCTAACATCCCCAAACCCCACTGACACAAAGTGCCCAACTATCTTGTGGGCAACCAGGACCATAATGTTTCCCACCAGGATGGTAGAATGTCCTTATGAATGGAAGCAGCCAACTGCCGTAGGTTATCGAGCTGATGGATTATTCTTTGAGAATTGTCAGTGATATTGAAGCAGCACATATTTTGCAATGATTCACACCCTTGGTGGTGGAGGAGGAGCAGATAGTCTAAACCAGCATACCGCAGCTCCATTTGTTCTACATTCAAAGCATCCAAGGCGATGGAGGTAGAATTAATAGTTTTTGCTAAACTGCAAGCAATTTTACTTGTGATTAATAACAGCTAAGGCTGGCACCCTGATGAGTGAAGCAGCAAGCGACACATATTCAGCTTGAGATAATAATGCCATATCAGAAGAATCACAAATACAGTCTAAGGGGACAGTTTCTTTGCTAATGCATGAGGCAGAGGATTCCATAAGCCAGGATCTTTGAGGCAACACTACAGCATGGTGACTTAAACAACATACAGAAAAGAGATATATTGGCAGGAATATAACTAAAAGTTCAATGGAAGCAAGGGAAAAACCAACCAGGTGGTGGGCATAATTACTGGTTACATTAATTGTTGTATTACATTTCCACAAAGGGGCACCTGTTTGCAGGCAACTGTGCAATGGCTTATGGTGGGAGCAATTTACCATCTGTGCACAAGTAAGATTTTCATGGTTAGCCACATATGGGGTATACAGAGTTAAGGCATCCACTTGAAGCTTATAGGTGGGAATGCCCTAGTTGGGTAGAGTTGCATAAGAGACTTGGGATTCATTTAAACATTTACCAAGAGCTGTATCAGTTCCTGGAGCTTTGCAAACAGGAATTAGACAGGTTCCTAATAACATATGTAAATCAGTGTGTTGTGTCAAACAAAAAGGTGAAACATTGTTAATGTTAGCTAAGCATTCCCAGATATTAAACTGAAGATGATCTCCAAAATTAATAGCCTTAACAGGAGACAAAATACATAAACACAAACAACAAAGTTTGTTAGCTGTGCAAAAATAGCAGCCACTAAATTCTCTGGAGATGGCTCTCGCACAGCCTCTTCCAACGTTTGTTGAGCTGGATTAGTTAGACACTTCACATCTCCCATGTGACATCACGAGCTGTCTGGGTGCGTGGATTTCACCATCTCCCATGTGAGGCTGAGATTGAAATTGGGAATCGGATTTGTTTAGCTGGGCGAGCACAACGTGCCAGAACCCGCAAAGGACCTGTAAGAGAGAACACAGCAGCATGCCGGCACCCCCAATTAATAAGGGGAACTGGGCCATGCCAAGTTAATAAGCCCAAATTCGATTGTTCCTGAACCCGCATTTGGGTAGGAACCTTCATTTTCACTCCTTTTAATTGTTTTTGAAGAGTGTTTTTCAATGTCTGATTAGCATGTTCCACAATAGCTTGACCTGTGGAATTATATGCAATGCTATGCTGGATTTGAATGTTCCATTGTGTGCAAAAATCAACAAATTCAGAAAAACTATATGCTGGGGCGTTATCAGTTTTCAACAGTTGCTGATGACCCATTACCACAAAGGCAGAAATAAGGTGAGCCATGACATGTTTTGTGGCTTCACCACAGAGGGCAGTAGCCCAAAGATATCCAGAGTACGTGTCTATGCAAACAAGAACACAGTACCAGGGTTTCAAGGAAGCTATATGGGTAACATCCATTTCCCATAGCTTGTTAGGGAACACTTTCCCTATGAAGACAGGTTAAAACACTTGGGGCTCTTTGGCTTGGAGAAACATCGACTGTGGGGTGACATGGTAAGAGGTTAACAAGATTATGCATGGGATGGAGAAAGTAGAGAAAGAAGTACTTTCTCCCTTTCTCACAATACAAAAACTTGTGGGCATTCAATGAAATCGCTGAGCAGTCAGGTTAAAACAGATAAAAGGAAGTACTTCTTCAACCAAAGGGTGATTAACATGTGGAATTCACTGCCCCAGGAGGTAGTGGCAGCTACAAGCATAGCCAGCCCCAAGAGGGGACTGGATAAAAAAGATGGAGCAGAGGTCCATCAGTTGCTATTAGTCACAATATATATATATATATATATATATATATATATATATATATATATATATATATATATACACATACGTGTGTGTGTGTGTGTGTAAAAGAAGATATTGGATTTATATTCTGCCCTCCACTCAAGCATCTCAGAGCGGCTCACAATCTCCTTTACCTCCCTCCCCCACAACAGACATCCTGTGAGGTGGGTGGGGCTGAGAGGATTCTCACAGCAGCTGCCCTTTCAAGGACAACCTCTGCCAGAGTTATGGCTAATCCAAGGCCATTCCAGCAGTTGTAAGTGGAGGAGTGGGGTATCAAACCTGGCTCTCCCAGATACGAGTCCACACACTTAACCGCTACACCAAACTGACACATATATTGGTCACTGTATGACACAGAGTGCTGGACTGGATGGACCATTGTCCTGATCAAAAGGTAATGAGAACTGTTTGACAAATGCTTTGGCATTCTGGTGAAAATAGCTATGACTGAGAGAGGGATTAGTAAATAGAGAGGTAACACTTTTTAAGCCTTATCAGCATGCATTGCCCTGAGCAATCACATCAGGAAGATTAGAATGGCTTTGAATGTGAGCAATGAAAAAAGTTAACTCACATCAAGAAATTAAAAACTGCAAGGTTAAAAATATAGCCAATCAAATTAAGGTCAATTTGAGAAGTGATACATGCACCAGGAAGTTGATGAATCAGATTTAATGCATATAAGATGTCAAGTATTAAGTTGAAAGACCTTTGTAAATAGTTTTTCTAGCAGCAATTTCAGCCTGCTGCACTGAGCGCTGTTGCAAAGTAAAGTGTGTCTTTTGCACTTTCTCCCCAACAAACTGGGTACTCATTTGACCAACCTAGGAAGGATGGAAGGCTGAGTAACCTTGAGGCAGTTACCTGAAATCAGCTTTCGCCAGGATCAAACTCAAGCCGTGAGCAGAGCTTAAGACTGCAATACTGCAGCTTTAACACTGCACCACGGGACTCTTTCTGAATCCAAATTAGCATTTTCCTTGGCCAATTTCATCATCAATTCTCCTGCTACATCAGGATTATCACCCTGTCTTCTGATTGCTGCCTGAAGACAGTTGATAAAGTCTAAATAGGGCTCTTGTGGCTTTTGACAGACAATTGCAACAGGGAACACAGCTTGTGCTTCAATAGTACTGAACTGCCCAGATCCATATAGTTGTTCAGCAGTATAAGTCTCATTGGAGCCATGCCCTTGAGCATTAGCCAAATTACAACATTCACTGTCCCATACCTCATACTGTCCAGGAGTTAACATCATCCCCATCATATTTTTCCAATCTTGAGGAATCACAGTGTATCCATTAGAGAGTCCTTCTAAAAGACTCTGCACATTGGTTCCCCTTATGCCCATGTCTCTGACAGCCTTTTGAATTTCACTCAAAACAGAGTGGGGCAACACAGTATAGTTAACAACCTGTTGTCTTTTCTCATTCTGTGCATATGTTACTGGGCATACCGATAAAAGGTCAGGTAATTCTTCCCCTGTCAAATGTACAGGGCAAATAGACAACATTTCTGCCAATTCTGGAACATTTTCCAATTTAGCCTGATCAAGTTCCTTCTCCAAAACTTCACAGACCATGTTTCCCGGGGCGTTAGATGGTGGGCTCACGGATGGATCCATTGGTGGAGGAGGGGGAAAAGGAGGGGCAGGAGGCACAAGCTGGACACCAGTGCATTTTAGGCGACAATCTTTGGAGAGCTGGCTTGTGTTAGAAACGGGCATACATTTCCCTACTGCATACCTGCATTTATGCCAGGCTTGAAGCAGTTCAACAGAAGCTCGAGGCTCTGTATGAAGAGTCTTCCCTATCTTCTCCCAGTCCCTAAGTTTAAGAGAACCTCCCTCCGGGTACCAGGGGCATTGCTTACTGATCTCTTGTAAGAGAGTCTTAAGTTGCCCAGAAGTCACGGACCCGCCGTACTTCTGAATGAGGAACCACAACTCCTCCAAATGTTTCTGCTGGGTTTGCGAGAACTGTCCTCCCATACTCACCAATGAAGGGGTCGTTTAGAACAACTCAAGGAGCCTATGCCAGGTGCTGATGAGAGGGGTCCCTGTTCGGGAGCCACTTGTAGGAATGTCACATGACTCAGGGTTGATGTTCATCGCACCAGTCTGTCTCTGCTGCTCGTGTCTGAGTGACAGTGGTTGCGTTGCTTTATTTTTATACATTCCTCTGTACACATTCATTGACTAACAACGTGGAGAATAATGAGACTGATGTTTACCTTAGCTTGTTACCCCAAATGTATATTCCAGGAAGGAGGTGAAAGGGCAGCACATTCTGAGGCCCTCAGCATTCTTGCATAGGGCAAAGTACATGAAGGCTTAAGCCTGCCTTCTAAGTCTATAGATGAAGTCAGGACAAGGTTGGCCAGGCCATTGACCCTTCCTTCAATGGAAAGGCCAAAGATTTATTTCAACTTGGCTGAGAGCTGCTATCTGCACTCCTGCTTTATTCATTGAAACTTTATAACTTTCAGAGTCCAGCAAATTGTGAGTGTTTTATATATACTGTTATCGGCTTTCACCCTGGTTTTTGGCATTATGTCTCTTTATATACTTTATTAACTATATATACTTTATTTTAAACATTTTTAATAGTGAAATGTTGTAATGTTTGATGTTTACTGTCTTGGCCTAGTTGGATGGAAACGGGACAGAAATATTTTAAATAAATAAAATACAATTTCAAACCATTTATCTAACAACCTTATTCCATCTAAGAAAGTTAATAAAAGCCCCCCCTCCCTTTTATCTCAAATGTCATCTGGGAATTACTACTTTTAGAAACCACTTGGGGCCCATCTAGTAGACAGAGGTTGAGGTAAAGACCACATTGGTCAAATGATACAGCATGGTACTTCTTTTTAAATGCCACTTAAACTCTCAACCTTCACAAAAAGTCGCTTAAGCTTGTTCTGTTAAAGAAACACTGTCAAAATGAAGCTATGTAATTAGATAGTGTGGAGAAATGAAGTTATGCCACAAGTTTCAAATTCACCACTTTGAGAAAATATGGCTTTTTAAACAGCTTGTTCCCTCAGTCCCTCCCCACTCTTCCTTCATTGATACAGAGTGCAATTCAAAACTTTCTGGTCTGATCATGTTCCAATTCACCAGAAAGTTTTGCGGAAAACTGAAAAAAGCTTCCTGTGAATATTTTTCTCTCTGTGCTACTGCAAAATATTCCTATCTTCAAGAGACACATTATACATGACCATTCCCTAATGTTTTCACTATCTATGAAAAAAAATGTATTTTTGAAAAAGGAGATTTTCAGAGGTAAGGTAAACAGAACAAAGTACCAGCTCTAGCAAAACAAATGTAAAAAAACCACAGAAGGAGAATTAAACACATTAAGGCAAACAATAAGTGTTTCTTCAAATATATCAACAGGAAAGTATTTACTTTGTGAATGAACTGTCAGACTATGGCTTGTGTTTGCTCACCAAGGAAAGGGTTTTTTGCACACACCCCACCTATACTCAGATGAACACACTGAAAAGGTGATTTTTCAATTGATATAAGCAGTCAGCCTCATATTATACTTCATAACCTTACCAACTGGTACCTTTTCACTTTCTCCTCTTTTCCCTGAACCCTTTCTATAGGTGAAGGAAATAGAAACCCCTGCCTACGTTGCTAGTCAAGCAAGAAGCACAAGCATGCAATCACAACCAAAGAACAGCACAGTAAGTTATTGTCTATTTTCTTTGACATTGTGAATGATCTTTGACATTAATGTGAAGCCATTTCTGGAATAAATAAGTTGTACGCCACATTGAGTACAATATCAGAACAGGAAAAGTAACTTAAAAGAACAAGACTGCAATCCTAAACCCACCTACTTGGATTACATCCAACTAAAATCAGCAGAATTTGAGATTTTGAGTAATAAGCGTAGCATCAGAGGTCATGCCTTGAAGACTCCATCACATGACAAACTACATATGAGTATTTCTCAAACTGGAATCCAGGAGCCCCTGGGTGCTCATGAGAATACTACAGTGTGCTTGCAAATCCTATCTGGCCATCCCATAGAAACAGGTGTCTGCCACCCGCTGTAGCACACAACAGTGGTGGTCAGACAATACTGGGTCTTGTGAGAAGACAGATGAACCACAAGACATATGCAACTTGCTACAAAGGTAATAATAGAGAATAGCATTGATACTGCAGATTTCTGGTGATCAGAGCCCAGTAGGAGAATGGATATTTTCATTACATAGGCCAAATCTCTTCCTTGATGTGGGAACTTTCAGGCATCTTAAACCTTTAAAATAAATACTACCACATGTATTGTTCTAGATTCTAGACTGACTGATACAGTTGTCCTTGCTGCTGTTCATTCATCATTTTATGATCATGTTTTAAAACTGGGTCGAACTCTCTTGGGTATTAAATGCTTTCATAGACTGGTGTTTGTGTGTATTGTGAACATTATCTGGAATGGAAATGAAGATGTAACATAAATGTTAATACAATAATAAATCTGCTCCAAGCAGATATTCCATGTGTTTAAAAATGGAACATATCAAAATGCAACTTCTGCACCTTACTCACTTGAATCTTGTGATATAAAGTATCATAAAGTCCTCATGCAAGTTTCCAGCACAAATTAAGCCAAAGTATGAATAGGTCAAAAGGTGCATTCCTCCTTCAGATGCTATGACCTCATTTAAACATGATATATTTAAGACAGAATTCATATGTGTCAGATGGCAAAGCCAGCAGTTCGTTTAAATTGGGCCCCTGGCTACTGTGCATGCACTGTTAGTATCCCAGAGATCTATAGCCCTTGGGGAAATTATGCTGGCTTGCTAACACTGCATTTGGAACTTAAGTCTAAATGAGACATAAGATTTCCACCTTCATGGATATAAACAAGCTTCAGCCTGGGGAGGGGGCTAGCAATCCTCAGTCATGGTCAAGAAAGTATCTTTACTTGATGCCTAAATAGTAGTTCAATAGAAATAAAATGATGTCTGTCAAGAAAACAATAACATCTGCCAGAGGAAATAATGTTCTTTATGGATCCAAGCACAATGATCAGTTGGATCCTGAACATGAAGCAAGCCCTGTAGATCAGGGGGTGGTCCAACTTGCTTAACACAAAAAATAAACATCAGATGTTTGAGAGCTGAAAGACATGAAGAAATATCACACAGATTTATTAAAACTCTTTAATACTTTGCTCTCTCTCTCTCTCTCTCGGCTTGGCTTCGCGAACGAAGATTTAAGAAGGGTGCAGTAGTCCACGTTTGCTGCAGGCTCGCTGGTGGCTGACAAGACCAATGTGGGACAGGCAGGTCCGTCCACAGCGGCTGCAGGGAAAAGTCTGATTTAGGGTTGGTCCTGTAGCAGTGCGATTCTTCCTCAATCTCCTTTTGTCCTCAAGACCAGCTATGCGTGTGTTCTCAAAGGAAGAGACAGCCTGGTGGATGGTGTGCCTCCATGCTTTGCGATCTGAGGCTAGGTCAGACCACTGGTGATGGTTGATGTGACAGGTGCTAAGGGATTTCTTCAAGGAGTCCTTGTACCTCTTCTTTGGTGCCCCTCTATTTCGATGACCGGTGGAGAGTTCGCCATACAGAGCAATCTTGGGAGGCGGTGGTTTTCCATCCTAGAAATATGCCCTGCCCAGCGCAGCTGCGTCTTCAACAGCAGTGCCTCGATGCTGGTAACCTCTGCCCACTTGAGGACTTCAGTGTTGGTCACAAAGTCACTCCAGTGGATGTTGAGGATGGTGCGAAGGCAGCGCTGATGAAAGCGCTCAAGGAGTCGCAGGTGATGACGGTATAAAACCCACGATTCGGAGCCATAGATGAGGGTTGTCATCACAACCGCTTTGTAAACATTGATCTTTGTGCCTTTTTTCAGATGCTTGTTGCTCCACACTCTTTTGTGCAGTCGGCCAAATGCACGGTTTGCCTTTGCCAGCCTGTTGTCAATCTCCTTGTCGATCTTGGCATCTGAGGAGATGATGCACCCCAGGTAGCTGAACTGCTGGACTGTCTTCAGAACTGATTCACCCACAGTGATGCAGGGAGGGTGATAATCTTCCTGGGGTGCAGGCTGGTGGAGAACTTCTGTCTTCTTCAGACTAACTTCTAGGCCGAATAGCTTGGCAGCCTCTGCAAAGCAGGACGTCATATGCTGCAGAGCTGATACCGAGTGGGAGACGAGTGCAGCATCATCAGCAAACAGTAGCTCTCGGATGAGTTTTTCCATTGTCTTGGAGTGTGCCTTTAGTCGCCTCAGGTTGAACAGGCTGCCATCGGTGCGATAGCGGATGTAGACACCATCGTCCTCATCTAGATCTACTGCGGCTCTTTGAAGCATCATGCTAAAGAAGATCGTAAAGAGAGTTGGCGCGAGAACGCAGCCTTGCTTTACACCTGTGCCTATTGGGAAGGGCTCCGAGAGGTCGTTGCAGTGTCTGACTTGGCCTCGCTGGTCTTCGTGTAGCTGGATGATCATGCTGAGGAACCTTGGGGGACATCCTAAACGTTCCAAGATTTGCCACAGGCCTTTCCTGCTAACGGTATCGAAAGCTTTGGTAAGGTCGACAAAAGTCACATACAGACCCTTGTTCTGTTCCCTGCATTTCTCTTGGAGCTGTCTGAGAACAAATACCATGTCGGTGGTGCTCCTGTTAGCTCTGAAGCCGCACTGGCTCTCTGGGAGGAGTTCTTCTGCAATGGTGGGCACCAGTCTGTTCAGGAGTATTCTGGCAAGGATTTTGCCTGCGATGGAGAGCAGGGTTATCCCCCGGTAGTTGGAGCAGTCTGACTTTTCCCCTTTGTTCTTGTATAGGGTGATGATGATTGCATCGCGAAAGTCCTGTGGTAATTTGCCTTGTTCCCAGCAGGTGACAAGTACTTTGTGAAGTGAGCTATGTAGTACTGTGCCCCCATGCTTCCAGATCTCTGGTGGAATTCCATCAACTCCTGCTGCCTTGCCACTTTTCAGTTGCTTGATGGCTTTAACAGTCTCTTCTAGGGTGGGGATCTCATCCAACTCTGTTTTCACCGGTTGAAGTGGGGTGAGGTGGATTGCTGAATCTTGAACTACGCGGTTGGCACTGAAGAGAACCTGAAAATACTCCGACCACCGGTTCAGTATGGATGCCTTGTCTGTGAGGAGCACTTGGCCGTCTGCACTATGCAAGGGACTCTGAGCCTGATATGATGGACCATATACTGCCTTCAGGGCTTCGTAGAACCCTCTTAAATCACCAGTGTCTGCACACAGCTGGGTTCTCTCTGCAAGCTTGGTCCACCACTCGTTCTGAATGTCTCGAAGCTTGCGCTGGAGGTTGCTACATGCAGCGCGAAAGGTTGCTTTTTTCCCAGGACAGGAGGGCTGAGCAAGATGTGCTTGGTAGGCAGATCTCTTTTTTGCCAGTAATTCTTGGATCTCTTGATTGTTCTCATCAAACCAGTCCTTGTTCTTCCTTGTGGAGAACCCGAGGACTTCTTCAGAGATCTGCAGGACGGTAGTTTTTAGGTGTTCCCAGAGTGCTTCTGGAGAAGGGTCTGTGGGGCAACTGAGGTCCTCAATTCTTGACTGGAGTTTTGCCTGGAAGGCAGCTTTAACTTCGGCTGACTGGAGGCTGCCAACCTGAAACTTCCTCCGAGGGATACCTCCTCTCCTGGGTGTGGGTTTAAAGTGAAGACGGAGATTGCAGCGTACAAGACGATGATCCGTATGACATTCTGCGCTGGGCATTACTCGGGTGTGTAAGACATCTCGAAGGTCTCTCTGGCGCACCAGAATGTAGTCGATAAGGTGCCAATGCTTGGACCGTGGGTGCATCCAGGTTGTCTTCAGACTGTTCTTCTGCTGGAAGATAGTGTTGGTGATGGTGAGCTGGTGCTCCATGCAGAATTCTAGCAGGAGGCGCCCGTTGTCATTGCAGTTGCCAATGCCGTGTTTGCCAAGTACTCCTTTCCAGGCTTCCGAGTCTTTACCTACTCTGGCATTGAAGTCGCCAAGGATGATCACCTTGTCCTCTGTAGGGGTCTTCCGTACGAGGTTGCGTAGATCAGCATAGAACTTGTTCTTTTCTGCAGGATCTGCTTGAAGGGTTGGGGCATACACACTGAAGAGTGTTGCATGCTGCTTGTTTTGAAGTGGGAGGCGCATGGACATGATGCGATCTGAGTGACCTGTTGGAAGGTTTTCGAGTTTGGAGGCAATGGAGTTCCTGACCATGAAGCCAACGCCAGAAAGGCGGCTCTCAGCCTTTGACTTACCCGACCAGTAGAGGGTATAGCCAGCACCGTGTTCTTGAAGACTACCTTCCTCAGGGAAACGGACCTCACTGAGAGCTGCTATGTCGATATTCAACCTGAGAAGTTCGTGGGCAACTAGAGCAGAGCGTCGTTCAGGGCGACCACTGCCTACTGTGTCAAGCATGGTTCTGATGTTCCAACACGCAAGCTTTAGTCTTTGCACACTTTGTGAGGCAGGTGCATGCCTTTTCTTTGTTGTTATTTTTCTTTGCACAGAAAGATAAAATACACATGCATACACTTTACAACAGAACCATACTAGCAGACTTTTTCAAAAACAAAAGCTGGGAATAACAATCTCCATAAAACCAGCATAGGGAAAGGTTAGGGAATTATTTTTTGGCACCAGTGGGAGAAGGAAACACACATGTACCATATACAACACTGGCCGCTGTTTGCATCATTATGCATCTCTCTTTGCCTTGATCCCAAGGTGAGTAAATATGGCTTCTACAAGGGCTACGAAACTAATGGGGGACCCTGCACTGCCCTCTTTAATTCCACCCCTCCTTCCAGTAGCTCCCTCAGCCCTTGCACTCTCTTTACCCATTCTAGTTCTTCAGGTGACCTCTGTTGTGAAGAGCTCACAAGCCTGCCTATTTCTCCCTCCTTTTCCACTTCACACATGGCAGAAATAGTCACCTACCTAAGGAAGGCTGACTGAGGTCCCAATGTTAAGCATGCTTACTTGAAAGTGAGCCTGCATTAATTTCCTCCTCGACCTCTGGGAGCCGCACAATATGTGTGAAAAAGCCGCATGTGGCTCCCAAGCCTCAGTTTGGCCATCCCTGCTATAGATTGATTGCTGCTACCTTTTTGTTCTAATGCTTCTCTAATGGTGCAAGATGCTCACAGGAAATGAGAAAAATGGAAGGCTTTTAAGGTAGGGAAAATAAGCTCCCTTGACAACAAGTGGAGATCTGCAGAGTCAAATGAAGCAGAAAGCAATCTAAATGCATTTTCAGGCCACACACTTTCTTTACCTTGGGTCCTCAGATGGCTCAAGAAAAAGGCAGCTACATAAATACTGGAAATAAAAAGATTGCTCTTGAGATGCTGGACAGGTGCAAGTACAATTAGCTAATATATAGCAGTTAGAAGTATTCCATTACTTAGTGTTTTCCTATTTTGAGATCCAGAACAATGTTACAAAGTCAACCTCTGAGGGATAGCACACTTAAAGATATAGCTTCTGCATCCTATGCAGTGTAACCAAGAGTAACACAAACTTGCAACAAATAAAACAAAAAAGCCAAATAAAACAAACAAAAAAAGAACAGTTTTCTTATCTAAATACTTAGAGGAGGGTGGGGTCCTATGCCTTTTGTTATGTGGGTGACCAGAGCAGAATGAGTCATTCCTTCACTTCACTTATTTAAATTGCTCTAATGAACTCCACCCCAAAACAATCAAGCATTACTTAGCAACAAACGTTTCAACAAGCGGGTTTAGAGGTAAGGAAAGAACAAATCCAAGCTAATACACTCACAGGGGCGGAGCACTTGAAGCGCTGGGCCATCCATGGCTTCTTTAGTCTGAATCAGGTTTACTCCCAAGTACCGCTGATTTAACCCCATATATAAAAACACAGAACAGGAAAAGATCCCCAAGGGTCATCTAGTACAACCCCCCGCACAGTGCATGAAATTCACAGCTAACCACCACCCCCTGCCCAGAGCAGTCTGCAGATGTGCATCAAGGCCAAATGGACGAATACAGACTTCAAACGAACGAACTCAATTCAAGCAGCATAGCTATGACACTTCCAATGAAGTCGCTGGAACAGAAACCGAGAAATATAGCAATAAACCAACATAAGGGTTGAATGGATCATAGAGCAACCAAATACAAGTGGAGACTTGTTTCATATCGGAGCGGAGGGGGTGCGTACGATGTATGTGCATGTAATAACTTAATTATTCGGCTTCCCTAGGCTTGTTTACTGTGCTACATATGGCCACGGTTTGATCTAAAATCACATTTGCTCCTTCCTTGAAAAGCTGAAGGAGAAACCCACGACTTTCCCAGGGATTTTGAGGAAGCCCAGAACTGCTTAGCTCCAGTAAAGGAGTGGAGCATAGGACGCCCAGCCAGGTTCCCACTTCTTCAAGCCCATCCCCGCAAATCCAAGCCCTCCCGCGCCATCGATGTGGGAGCTTCCAAAAGCACCACGAAGCTCCCACCGACAACTTTCGTTTTGGCTCCATAAACAGGAAACTCAGCTCGTACCATTACTCTCGCGCAGGAGGTGGGTCGTTTTGGGAAGCCCCAGCTCGACAACTCATTTCTTGTAAATTTAAGGGGGGGGAGGAGAGCGAGAGACGCTCCCTATCTGGCCTCAAGGGGCGCTCCTTTTCCTCTTCTCCCCACCTCCTCCTCTGCGCTCCCCTCCGCGAGAATGGGCTGACCCGGATTTCCTCCGGGCGGTGTCAAGCCGCTGAGGTCAGGCCCGGGCTGTGGCGCTGCTGAGTCTGCAGAGCATCATGGCGTATCCTGGGCATCCCGGCGCTGGAGGCGGCTACTACCAGGGCGGGGTGAGCCAGCCTGAGGCGGTGGAACTGGGGAGGAGGCGTCTGGGGCGCGCACAGGCAGTCCCCGCGGCGCTCAGCGCTACTTCAGATTCCCCAGTCCCGGGGTTCGCTCTGCTTTCCTCACTATCAGACATGCCCAGTGCCTGCTTTAAGGGGAGCCGGGGGCTTTAGCTAGCATGGTGGACTGTAGGAGGGAAGAATGTGTGCTGAGTCGTGCGATGGAAGGGCGTGGGCTTGTTTGTTAATATTTTTTTGCAAGTGTCTTGACGCGCCTTCCCACGTTTGTAGGGTTGCCAGATCGAAGTTAGGAAACTCCTGGAGAATAGGGAATGGAGCCTGGGGAAGGCAGGGACCCCCAGTGGGCTACAGTGCCATAGAGTCAACCCTTCATAGCATCCATTTTCTCCAGGGGTCTTTGTAGTCCAGAGACGAGTTGTAATTCTTGGAGATATACAGGTCCCACCTGGAGACTGGCATTCCTAAAGGGGTTGGATGGTGGAGCTGAATCCCTTGGTAAAATCAGTTATTATAGAACTGAAAGAGGTTCATGCTGAGAACAGCTTTGTTCATGACACACATGATTGTAAACGTGTATGCCTCCCTTGAGTTAAATGTGTTTATGAACAGTGAGGGGTTTGCTGATGATGTGGTTCACACCACCTCTGGGAGTCGTATTATGCCTACTGAAAATGTTTGAGAGGCCTGTGTTGATTCGTAGGTCATATGTGGTGAGCATGTTACCTATGGCCATCAGTATGCAGGACACATACAGGAGAATCTGGAACACCAGTGTTGCAGAATGATATGTGTGCACTGCAGGTTCAGACTGTAGGTTGTGGATTTTGTCCCCACAAAACCCTCCACAGCAATGAGAAGTTCTACTCACATATATTCTCTCCCTCACCTGGTGCTTAGTGTACTGGTTTTGTCTTGGTAGGGAATATTAACCTAGAGAAACATTCCAGAATATTCACTCTTAAGTGCTGACGTTGATTCCGCCACTTCCTGAATTAATTCACCACACTTGGTTGGGTATGGGACCTGAGCCATGCTGACTGGCTGCTCTGGATGCGCCTTAACCCTAGCATGCAGCAGAACAACTTTGCACTCTTAGTGGGAGGGGGGAGCTGCTTGCTGCATTGTAAGGAGGAGACTACACTCTTGAAAGATAGCTGCAGGATGTGTGACACATAGGTGCCTGTGATTGGTGTGTTTTGCACATAGTATGCACCCTTCTGGCTGCCTTCTTGTGTCTCAGGAGGATATAGGTGTTGCTTACCTTATTTTGGTGTTACTTTGGTGTTTACTTTGGAAAAATAAATGAATAATTAGCTCTGTCTAAGTGTACATTATAGCCCAGTGATCCCCAAGAGGGCCATGGCTGCCAGTATATTTTCTAGCTCCTCCTCCTTGATCTTTGCGGCCAAGTCCAAAAGGCCATGTATGGAACAAAAAACAAACAGGAAACTTCAGGCCACTCCTTACCAGTGGGCTGACTAGCAAAGAAAGCACTGAACCCTTCCCAGGCAGGTGTGTTAATAACTATGCATCCTTAGCTTGGCAACAGTCACTGGCTGCCTTCCTGTGGTCACAGAAGCCTCTCCCTGTGATGATATGGAAAGCAAACCCTTTCTTATTAAAAACTGAAACCAGGCAGCATCTCTTCCCTGAAGCAAATAGTCAGGCCTTTGGCTTGGAGTGCTGTTAACATATTTCAAAAACCTTATGCAGTCTGTAGTTTTTTTGTATATGTTTCACAACATTGTAAGAGAACTACCAGGCATATGAAACTCTATTTTTAAAAAAATAGATCAGACAAGATAGGGTGTAGAAAGTCCACTGGGATCCAGCTCCAAAAAGTAACTTCCTGTGCTCTTGCTTTTGGAAACTTCTGGTCTGCAGTTGTCTCTAAGCAAAGGCATATGTGCAAAGATTCATGGCTGGCAATAAAGTTTTGGATTGATAGTTACAATGAGTCTCTGCTCTGCATTGAGGACAAGGCAGTACCTGTGTGGTTCAAGAGGAAGCAGAAGTGAAATAGAAAGCAGTGACTACTATCTTCAGTGTGTAGCTTATGGCCTTTCCCTCTTTTTCTGTGTACATGCGTAAATAGAAGAAATGGTAAATCTCATTGTGAATTAACATTTCAGTGGTTAGAATTGCTTGTCATTTCAGCCAGGCCTTATTGACAACATGTTGTACCACAACCTTCAAAATGACTAAGAAAATAAAAATTAACTGGGTTCAGTCAAAGGGATCCAAATAAGGAAACAACTAACCAATAGAAGCAAGTGCTTTACTAGTTGGTTATGATCAAGGAAAGTATCCACATAGGAGTTTAGTGTGTCAAACTCCTGTTCTATTGTTCATCTTTGGTACAATAGCAACTTTTACATTAAAAAAGCAGTAACATATAGCCATGTGTAACATACAGCGATCTATACTTCCCTCTTAATGTAATTTTCAGAATTCTGCTATCTTATTTATTACGTGCTACAAACATTATCAGAATTGCTGACCAAGAAAGCAAGATATAGCTTAAAAGCTAGTTTACCTATATAAAGCAAGGAATATAGACTTTTGCAGACTTCAGTTAAAACACAATTAACAATGCTGGATCAGCAGTAGGTCAAAAACTTCAGTTCTTTATTTGACTTTCACAAACATGGCTTCACAGTGGCTCACTCACATTTCCCCTTTTCCCCCTTCAAATACATGCTTTGTTGAAAAGATTAAGGAGAAGTATTACATACCTAAAGTACCACAAAAGTATTGACTTTATTGCTTCTTCTTACTAGTATGGGAGTGCTCCTGGAGGTCCGGCATTTCCTGGTCAAGCTCAGGATCCCTTATATGGTTATTTTGCAGCTGTTGCTGGGCAGGTATGTTCTCCTTTTTCATTTGAAATTACTGTGTTGGTTCCTCTTTATTGCTGATATATCTGTGTGTTCCTTAATTTAGCATTATTTTAGATATACTGTATATTGCAAAATATGCAACATATGTATCCTTAATTCTTGTTTTTAAGAGCTGTAGAGCTCTTATAATGCATTATTGTAAGTAAAATATTTACAAGAGTTCTACTGTGCATGAAAATTGGGCACCTGATTGGGTCCTGCGTTTACACTTTTTGTGTTATGAAGTATTTATTTTTACATCTTTTACCGAATCCTGTTCCCACTTATTTGAGAAATTCATCAGATGTTTCTATACTAGGAGATGGATACCTGTATAATGCAGTGGAGCAGAATTAATGTTGGTAGCCTTCCTGTGCAAAGGCAAGGCTGGCTAAGAGTCATCACAGACTACCACAGATTTCATCCAGGCTTCCCTTCTCTTCCCTTATTTAACCCAAACATCATAGGAAAAGAAATCATATGGTTGAATCATTACTTCAAGAAGACCAGAGCTACTAGAATTTTGTTCCACTGGTGCCATTCTTTTAGCAGCCTTGTGTAGATATTTGGACTGAGATTACTGGTCAGAATTACCCCACTATAAGAAACTAGGTAGCAGTGGCAGACTGTACTAGAGTTTGGGTTGGATTGTGCGTTAGCAAAACAGAAAGACAGCCCACAGATCTTTAAGAAGTGCTGTTCCTGGACAAGGGACCTTGAGGGATGTGTGTAGTGGGAAGGGGGGCTTAGTGGAAGTGTCCCACCAGTTTTTGTCTGTGGCCCGGTTCATTTGTCTTAAAAGAAACTGAGTGGCTTAAGAAAGTTAGTGATGGTTGACTGTTCATTAATACTGACTATTGATCTGCCTCCTTGTTTGTTTTTAATTGTCTTTTACCGTTTTTAAAAGTGGATTTAAATCACTTGTCTTTTTTTTGCTGCTTTGAGGTCTCTAATTGGGCAGAAAGTGGCATACAGATGTTTTTAAATAGGCAAATAAATAATAAATTGGGTGTAAAGCTAGTAAAAATTGGCATGATTATTCTTCTGTTTTCCAAAGGATGGGCAAATAGATGCTGATGAGCTTCAAAGGTGTCTGACCCAATCAGGCATTGCAGGAGCATATAAACGTAAGTTTAGCAGGTTTAAAAATATAAATCTTTTAATACAGCAGAGCTGTTAAGAGGCTTCATATAGTTCACTATTTAAATGATAATTTAAACACACCAAGCAATCCTCTGTGGTTATTCACCTATTGTAACAAATTGAGAAGTCTGAAATTACATAAACCCTGAGGAAATAATAACCTTGGCAGAATTGACTTTTTGAGTCATGACTGAGTGCCTTCATACTGTTTAATTCCCAACCTTCAAAACTCCTTTTCTCGGGAATTAGGGAAAAAATGAAAGCATTGCGGGGGGGCGGGGGGTAATGCATATTGGCTAAGACCATAGATGTTGCTGTTGACTAATGAATTCTCTCTTCCCCCCCTTCCCCCAACTCTGCAACAGCGTTCAACTTAGAGACATGCAGGCTCATGATCTCCATGCTTGATGTATCCTTTGAATTGTCTGACTTGCAGTACTTTTTTGCTTTGAGGTTGTGGAGGAAGTTTTTATGGCTGGAATGCCTTGTAATGCTTTTTAAAAATATATGCAGTTCAAAATTGCGTGGTAAGTTTTTGGTGGGGGTCATTACACCTTTTTGTATTTCCTACAGAAGTTTTTCCTGCATATGAAATCTGTAAGACATGAGAAGAATAGTATCCAGACAGAAATGTAGATACCTCTAGGTCTTTTGTAAGCTTTATGTTTAGATTCAACCAACCAATCTGCTGTGTTGAAATAGAATGACATATTTTGGGAGCAATCATAAGCCTGTCTACTCAGAATTAAGTCCCATTTTGTTAAGTGGGGATTGTTCCCAGGAAAGTGTCCTTAGGTTTGCAGCCTTTGTTCCACAGTACTTTTTAAAAAAATTATGAGGCCTTGATTATATATACTTTTAGACTTTTAAACTCATATTAGTACCAAGTGGCTTTGTGACTTTTTTGTAGATGAACTGTAAAAAAAGTTACCGTAAGCCACCTAGAAGGTTGCTGTGATGAAATGACAAGTTTGAAATGAGTTTTAAATGAGTAGATTAAGATGCAAATTGGCACAGGAATGAACTTGTGGTGCACCTTCCTTATGACCTTGAAAACAAAGTAATTGATTAGAATTTTGTCTAAAAAGACTAGTGCTGGAATGACAGAAATATAATTCTAGGAGACCTTTGTAGACTCTTATAGTTGACTTGTCTTGTGTTCCTGTGCCTGATAACACTTGATTTATCATATGTTTGTTCTGCTACTAAATGGCATGATCCTTAAGCACTGTTCAGAGAGACATGTCTGGCACAATGGGCTTTAATGAATTCAAAGAGCTTTGGGCTGTGCTGAATGGCTGGAGGCAGCATTTCATGAATGTTGACTCAGACCACAGTGGTGCAGTGGATTCTCAAGAGATGCAGAAAGCTTTGGCAACCATGGGTAAGCAAGATGAGAAGAGCCCTGGAGAACAGACCAGTGGCCCATCTAGTCCAGCAACTTGAGTCACACAGCTGCCAACCAGTTGCCCAGGAGGGCCAACCAATAGGGCATAGAAGCCAAAGCCCTCCCCAGCTGTTGCCTCCTAGCGCTGGTGTTCAGAGGTTCGCTGCTTCAGAATATGGAGGTTCCCTTTAGTCACCTGGCTATTAGCCATTCCGCAATCTAAGTCCCTGTAAAAGCCATCTGTGCTTGTGGTCATCACTTACATCCACGGGCAGTGACTTCAACAACCTAATTGTTGAGTGAGGAAGTGTTTCCTTTTGTCTGTCTGGAATCTGATGGAGATCAACTGCATTGGGTACACCTGAGTGCTAGTCATCTGGGAGAGAAGCTGAGAGTTTCCTCTGGACTGGACACTAGGCAAATAAGAAAAAAAAAAAACCAAACCCTATCTTGCTCATTTGACTTGAGTGGCCCTTGTGTGCCATTCTTGATGGGCTGTACCCCATTAGTAAGTAATGCAAAGTGCACACAGAGAAATTTGATGGCTGTATGAAAGTCCCTTGCATCTTGTTTTCTGTCCTTTTTTTCCATTTAGGATTTAGGTTGAGTCCACAAGCAATCAACGCTATAGCAAAACGGTATAGTTCTCATGGAAAGATAACATTTGATGACTACATTGCTTGCTGTGTTAAACTCAG
Source organism: Heteronotia binoei (assembly GCF_032191835.1). Lineage (NCBI taxonomy): Eukaryota > Metazoa > Chordata > Lepidosauria > Squamata > Gekkonidae > Heteronotia > Heteronotia binoei. Next base: position 39,342,387 of record NC_083232.1, on the reverse strand, counting down.
AGCTCTCACTGGTATGTTATAGGGCATGACTTTATTACTGAAATTAATGGATATATGCTAAATACTGGATCTCCTTTGTCTAATTTTCAGTGCATTTCATATCGGTAGCTGTTCATATAAGTGAATCTGCTGCTCATTCAGACCATCTGTGTGTGTGTGTGTGAGTGAGAGAGAGAGAGACTACAGGCACATAAATCAGCAAATAAAATTAGTGTAAACAGCTTGATACTGGCATTTCAATCCTAGTACTCTCCACCCCTGCTCTGCAAATGCCCTCATGCTTGTTCATTCTAGTATATGTGTAAGTTAACCCTCACTCTTACCTTTGGCTCTCTACTTCTGCAACATCATGTGATTAGTTCACAAAATATTTTTCAAAAGTGTATTAAAATTGCCTTGCCCATTTCTAAAGAAAGAGAGGACATTAGATAAAACAAGCAAGGAAAAAGCCTTGCCACTAGGAAAAGATTGTAAACAGGAACCATGTAAGACTTCGAGCAAGTATTTTAATAAAATATCATGTTATGTTAGCACGCATCTCACATATTTTTATGGGTGGCACTTTATATGCACTGAATTGTCTCTTAATGCACAGTTTTTCCTTTATGTTTTTTGCAGATAGCTTTCGAAGAAGGGATGCAGCCCAGCAGGGAATGGTGAACTTCCAATATGATGATGTAAGTGACTCTAAATCTGGGTTGGCTAGAAGAGGTACAAAAATAGAACAGTTAGTGGTACATGGTTAATAGCCATTTATTGTAAGCTTAAAGCTTCAGTTTATTTATTGTCGCTTGTATCCTGCCCTTTTCTGGGGAATAGAACAGCGCTTCTGGTCTGTAAACCAGTTTGATGAAAAAATAATTATATGACTAAACCTTTTCGGGTTCATTATGGCAACAGCTTAACACTTTTGAAGTAGTGTGAGAATTAGCATATTGCTATATGTAGGCAGTGTTTAGGAGGTGCCCAAATCTCTCAGCCTTGAGAAGGACTTTATCCATATTAACTTGTGCAAGCTCATGTGTATTTTCCATGGAACTTCTGGACATATTAAAACAGGGGTGTCAAACCCATTTGTTATGAGAGCCGGATCAGACATAAATGAGACCTTGTCGGGCTGAGTCATGTTGAGCTGGGCCATGTGTGTGCCTATTTAAGATTAGGTAGCAGAGATATAAGCTTTATAAAGGACACAGACAAACACAAAGATTTTTTAAAAAAAACAGCTTAATATAAAACATGCTTAAAACATTAGCACTTGTTGGTTTTAAAGGTGCTTTCTTTGTATTTCTCCCATGGGATCCAAGGAACTGGGCAAAGGATGCTCTGGCTCTTACCTTCCTTCCCCAGGTGGCCAGGAGGGGGGAGGCACTTCAGTCAATAGAAGGGAGGCTTGGCTCAGTAGCTCTGCTGTGCAATTGAGAGAGCCTGGCAAAGCAAGCTTTGCCACCCCTCCTTCCTCCCCAAGGGAGGAGCTTCAGCCAATGGAGAAAATGGAGGCTTTGCTCTGTAGCTCCTGTGCGATTTAACAGGCTTGGCAAAGCAAGGAAGAGAAAGAGAAAAGGAAGCAGATGACAGCCAGTAGTTCGGGGGCCTGATTCGGCCCCTGGGCCACATGTTTGATACCTCTGTGCTAAAATAAAACCATGGCAACCGGAGCAGTCCAGTAGTTCTGTCTCATCCCTCATCTTGTCCCTGAAAGGCCTCACCAGCAGCTCACACAGGCTGAAGCGTGATTTAGACCTGGGCCTAACTAACTGGCAAAGCTGAAAAAACAGACATTACACAGTTCCCTCCTCAGCCCTTAATGTAGCTCATTAGTATATACTAAGTTAAAGTGGCAGTTATCTTCCCACACAGGTTCTTAACTCACCTGTCTCTTGCCTTTTCCAAGATTCTTTGTGTCTGGTGCTACAGTGCTGGAGAACTCCTGTACTCACAGAATGAGACATTGCAGAAGAAATGGGGCATATGCTGGGTTATGCCAGTTCATATGAAGCTGCACCTGCCAGATTGAGAGGCCCTGTCCCTTCTTCCCACCCCAGTATACTTAGCATACTCAGTGTTCCCTTTATGCAAGGGAAGATCAATCATGGAAGAGAATTGTCTTTCACAGAAGATTGTCTGGTAGGATTAAGCTACCCTTCAAGGATTCTCTCAGAATTTAAGACACATAGTTTGAAAGTCATTCTGTTCAAAAGCATTTCTACTAGCCCTGTCAGCAGGTTCTAAGGAAAACATTTCAGTACTAGAGAAAGATGTGTGATCGTACACGGGATTTAACATATGCCTTGTTTTGTTTTTGTCTTCTTGCAGTTCATTCAGTGTGTCATGAGCATCTAATTTGTAATGAAGGAAGAGACTGAGCATGATCAACATTCCACTTTGGTTTTTGCTTTGCATCCCCAAAAATCATGGCTGTATAACTAAATGGTATTTGCATATTTTATTAATATTGATTTATATGCCTTTATAATTTTGATAACTAACAAAAAGAAGTGAAATAAATCCTGTTTTGAGTTGATTGGTCTTTCATATTTGTAATTCACTTTCTGTATCAAGTAACATTATAATTCAGTTTTAAATCTTTTCCTGTACTTCTAACCGTTTATACCTTCTTGTTATTTTGTGCCTTTGGCATGTAGATGTATGGCAATACTGTATAAGGTGGTAGAGAAACTTAGGGGTTCAGTGGGAACTGAGACTTCCCAAGCAATCCAGATATGTCTTTCCAAACATGCAATCTTTTAAAATCCATTTTTGCTTTTATGCAACAGGAAATACTAAATTAGTAGTTTATTATTTTTGAACCCAAGTCTACTTACACTGGTAAGGTTAAGCAGCCACTTATGTCTGTATTCTCTGATTTAAATGTTAACACTTCCCAGTATATATAGGGGAAAGACAGACAGGAAAGTTGTAAATAAGTCTGCAATCTCATTGGGATCAGAAGGGATACTTGGATGAATTTCTTAATTCCTCAATAGGCAGAGGTTCCTCAGTTTTCGTACCTTAAAGATACAGAACACTGTTATATCACCACCCAATACTGTTGCACATGCTTATTTTAATATAATTTCCCATTTAACATAGTAGCTATGCCACATATTCAGTGTATGCTTCAGTGCATGTGCAAAAAATGTGAATTCATGACTATGTATAATGTGAACTGCAATGTAAAATAGCTTTCTGCTTAATTATAAGGCACATTCTATGTTAATGAACACAGGGTGAGAATTGCATTTTCTTTTTTTTTTTTAGAGTCCATAAAATATAGTTAGTCCTCTGTTGATTGGCTATAACAGAAAAAAAATCCTTTGTCTGCAAACATTTCTTTTGCCAGGGGGCGGGAAGAGGAAGCTAGCCCTGCTTGCTAAGATGGGGGGGGGGCCTCCCTATTTCAAACATTTTTGGAGGTACAGGATTGGTGCTTGCTAACTCCATATCAATGTGGAAATGATTATGTTTTAGAAAGACTTGATCCTTTAATTATTATATCTGGATCTGGTTAGCTTAATTTTATTTGAGCCTTGTTGAAAGATCCAAAAAGAAACTACTCGCCCCGCAACTGAATGTAAATTTTTGCTGTTCCCCTTCCAGTGCACTGTATGTTTAAAAGACAAAAGGTATTTCTTACCTATGAGTGTTCATGCATCCATTCCACATGTTGTAGGGAAAAATTAATTTTTTTGCTAGAGAATTTCTCTGAACTGCTTTCCAGTGTACATTTAAACCATTACACTTATAGAACCTCCCTGCTTTGTGGAAGAATGCCCTGGATACCTGCATCAGTGAAAGTTCTTCACAGGTTCCCTTTGTGCCCTGTGGTAGTCAGCCTGACCTTCCCTCTAAGATGCTGCAAGCGAGTGCTGCTGATCGCAATGGAAGGTGCTGGGATTTGCTAGGGAGCAGCCAGGCTCGGGCTGATGAAATGACAGGACAAGCTGCAACTCCCGATAGTCAAACCAAGAAGCTGACAGAGAAGTCTATAGCTCAGGAGGCTTCAGCAGAGTTGTAGCTTTATTATATTTGTCTACAGTTGTCAGTAAATCCTTCATAATTATGGCACTACTGTCCTGTGTAATGTTTTGGGTTAACTTAGTTTCAAACTGCAAAAAAGTACCATATTATTTGTAGAACAAAATTCAAGTCCAGCAGCACCTTCAACATTTCCTAGAGTATAAGTTTTTCCCAGTCAAAGCTCACTTCTTCAGATACAGATATTATTTGTGCTATCAGTGCTTATATAAACAATTAAGAAGTTTGACAACAACAAGCCCTTCCAGTAGCCCAAGATCTTGGGAAACTGATAGAAAATGTTTCACAACTGATGCTCTTTTGGACCACTTTCAAACCTATGGTTTGACCCCAAGCACAGCAGATCTTTCTCTGCTTCTCCATTCCTCTTGAAGCCCAGTGAACTTCCAGAAATGCTGTTCCTAGTGGCTGGGGAATATTGGAGTGTGGAGAGAGCTTATGAGCAAAAATCAAGCCTTCCTGCTAGAAAAAGATGGTCATACATACATGCTTCAAAGGATTCCTTGTTACAGCATTCTGAATTCTTCCATATAATGTAGTGAAGAGCCCATTTAAACGGATGATTCACCCAGAAGAGGTAATGGAAAACTAACAAGAATTCCTTACCTTTCAAATGAGAATTTCCTCTTTTTTAAAGAAGCTTTACCTCTTGCTTCCTCTACAAGTATATGTGCAGCCTTCCCATCCAAGACTACATGGGGGAGAAAAAGATAGACACTAGAGCAAGGGTGCCATGTAGAATAAACATCAGATATTTGAGAGCCGCAAAACATGAATGTCAGATGTTGGAGAGCCGCAAGACAAGAAAGGAAGGGGGAGGGAGGGAGAGGGGGAAAGAAAAATTTTGACTTTAAATGCATTCTTCAAACTGCCCGCTAGCTTGGCTTGGAGAAGTGATTTAAAGAGAAAAATACCATCTCCAAGCTGACCAACAGGGCAGTGGAGGCTTCAAGAGCCACACAATATGTGTAAAAGGGCCACATGTGGCTCCCGAGTTGCAGTTTGGCCACCCCTGCACTGTAGGGTAAAGCCAGCCCCTGTGTTGAAACAGGCAATGGAGCTAAGCAGCTTCCAAACATTCGTAATAGTTCTTGGCTTCTTATTGTACTAAATGGAATATGAAATTAGTTGTCACAAAACTTGCTTTTTATTTTTTTAGCAAGAGATCTGCCTCTGAAAGTATCATGGCACATTTGAGCTACTGTTGTTACTAGGGTTAGTTTAATATGGGGATGGAAGTTGAACATTTATCTTGCTTACAATAGTTTTTTTTTTTTTTGTGCCATCAAGTTACTTATTGTGGCCCTGTAGGGTTTTCAAGGCAAGAAACATTCAGAGGTGGTTTGCCAATGTCTCTCTCTGCATTATGACCCTGGAATTCTTTGGAGGTATCCCATCCAAATACTAGCTAGGCCAACACTGCTTAGCTGATATTGTGCTGGCTTGGGCTCTCCAGGTCAATGCTTATAAGACAGGGATTTTTAATGTAAGTCTTCCCAAGTACATATACAAAATAAAATTAAGAACTTTTTAAAGAACATGCAAAACATCATACATTTGAAAGCCATTTTAATTGATTTTACAATATGGAAATAATGAAAACAAAAAGCATTTTATAGTAAATATTCTCATAATTTCTGACAAATTGAGTTTTATAAAAAGGAACATTCTTTAGTTAATAGGAAATTTAGCTTAATAGATTTTATTGTTCATAGCAAAAAGCTGCAGTGACATGAATGGGCATGTTTTGTTAGTATTTTTTTTAAAAAATGTTTTAGCAGTGTATCAGGTAAGAATTAGAGTTCTATACAGCAAAACAAGTACAAGATACAACATAGCCAGTCTTCAGTGGTGAATAGAATTATCTTGTTACCAAATGAGATTGTTTTTATATGTTAAACAGATTTTCTTCAATAGGAACACAAACACACCTGTAAAAATTCACCCAATGGATATCTACTACATCCAAAGCACTGTTGAAATTGACTGTCATACTGGAAATATTTTTAGCAACAAATGTATTAAATTTTGCTATAATTATTGTACAAAGTTGACATGGATCTGGCCGTGTTTAAATACACTCATTTGATTTAATGGAAATTAAAGGGACCAAAAGCATACAACGTCTAAGTAATACTATGGTATAAAGACAACTTGAATGTTCCATTTCATTCTTAGTGTGCATCAGACTGCCTGTCTGAGCAAACACTCCAGAGATGCTCAGTGGGAATTGCTGTGTTGATGCCAGCGATATATTGCAGAATTACAACTGTTATTTGATAGCTGTCAGTTAGCACCACTATATTCAAGGGCAGTAAAGCATATTTACAAGTGTTTCCAAACTGTTTGTAAAAATATACATTGCAAAACTTGAATGTTTAAGGTCTCTCATACTTAAAACCTATGCCTATTTTTCCAAACTGCAAAACTAGAGGGGGGAAAAATATAGTTCAGTTCCCCATACAATTTAATTTAACTTTCATACAACCATTGGCCAGGCCTCTGCTCTATTCTCTCAGGCTGATCCTTAATCTAAAACAGTGGGACTTGATATTCCACAGCTTCGGTGAAGGGGGTAAAGCAGAGCAATAATTTGCAGACTTGGGTCCTACATTCAGGCCTAGGCAATTCCAATTACAGCTATCTCGGGTAGTAAAAGCTTTGTTTTCTCAGGACCATGAAAAACCACTAGCAATTGGAGAAGACAGTTCTGAGATACATGGACCAATGGTCTGATACAGTAAAAGGCTGCAGCATCCACTGCTGTCACATTAATCCAACTCTTCCACTGCATCCCCCCACACACTCACACTCTATCCACCTTGGTTTATTTTTCCATAGCTGCAATTTAGGTAAGGAAAACTCTTATCAACTACCAGATCCTTTTTACCAAAAAAATAATTTCATTGGGTATGAACACTAAACCAGGGGTGTCAAACGTAAGACCTGCCCAGGGCTTTAATCAGGCCCAACACAACTCTTTCACCTCCTCCTCCCCTCACCCTTTGAAGCTTTTCTGGACTTCCAAAGCTGCGCAGAAAATGTAGAAAGGGTTTTCCATTAAGGTGTCTAAGCCAGTAGTCTTATCTGGACTCAGAGACCTTAATGGAAAATCCATTCCATGTTTTCCTTGCAACTTTGTGCTGCAGTGTATTTCGGTAGAATGGAACTCAAGCAGTTTTACTTTCCAGTGTTTGCATGGCCAGTTGAAGCTGTTGCTTCCTGGAGTTGTGACCTTGCAAAGAAAAGGTTGATGCTTTGCCAGCTTGTTTCTGCTGAATGGGCATGATAACTAGTGCCTACTGGGTACTCTAACCTGGGAACCACAACCAAAGGGAGATATTACACGAGACAGCCATTGCTAATCTGGGAGTGGAAGGAGAAGATTGCAATGCCCAGCCATTTCATGTTTTCTTAGGCTCAGAGCATTCTATATTTTTAGTTTCTGCTGTTATCCTTGTGCTTTTTCTTAATGTTTTAAAAATTGAATTGCCAAATCCCATTATTCCTCTACCTTTCCATTTTAAACAAAATCATCACAACAGTTTTACAGTTTTAAGTTTTAAAAAAATCTTTGTGTTTGTCTGTATCCTTTATAAAGTTTACATCTCCACTACCTGGCATTACATTTTACGACACACATAGCCTGGCCCCACAAAGCCCCATTTATGTCAGATCTGGCCCTTGTAACAAATGAGTTCAACACCTTTGCACTAAATTTATTTTCAGAAGATCAAGAAACTTCAGAGATATATCTAAATTCAAATACCAGAAGGCCCAATACTGAAAGGAAGCTTTTTATTTAAAAAGATGGCACAGGAAACAATTTTGTTTTTACCTACAAATTCCTACAAAAATCCTACACAGCAACACCCATAATGTTGTTTACTCAAAAGAAAGATTAGAATTTCTTTCCCCGGGTGTGCCATCAAGTAAAAAGAGAATTGTTACATTTGCATACAAATATGTACAGTAAAAATGGGTATCAGTATTTCTAGGTGAGTCATCTTACATTCAGGACCATCTTCCCTTTGGATAAATAGAGTAAATCTTTTATAAAATCCTTTAACCCAATGACAAATAAGCTTGACAGGAATTTCTCTCTGGCATCCCTATGTAGGATACGCTCAGTCATGGGTCAGTATGTTTGCTTGTTTCCTGCCTTTCTCCCCAGCTGTAAGGTATAATCACTGATTTACCATCAGCAATTGCAAAAGTAATGCAATTGCCTTACTAAAGTGGTAAGGTTTGTAGTTTTGGCAGTTTCTATCTGCACATCTGGCTACTTCATGGCCTGAGGCTGCAGTAACCAGTTTTGATGCTCCCCCCCTTATAATTAGTTTTTTTTTAAAAAAAAGTCTGGAAAAGAACAGGACAGTGTTTGATATATGTTGGCATACTTCATGTATTAGATTTATTTTGCAGTCTGATCCCAAGGCTTCTTACTGAGGATTAATCCAGATGTGATATGATTAGCTATAAGAGGCTCAAGACTGAAAAGAATACTTTAAGATAAAATTAATATTTATTCCTTCAGTGTTATCTATGCTATAAAGTAAAATATGTTCAAATTAATCAGCCACACTTCTTTTCTCCTAAACATGCCATCTATGGAAGTATGAAAAAATATGCAGCATTGTTATAACTTTATGAATGGGAGAGGGGAAATGAAAGTTGTGTCCAAAATTTCTAACACAGATACCTTATAGCTTGGATCCTGCCTAAATGTCCATGGAACCAAAGGGTGGTGGGAACAATTTTCACCAATTCCTCCCTTCAGCAAGCAGCCCAAAACAAATCCCAAAATTATGCTCCAGGGGGACAGGCAAGCCCCCAGATTACCTCAGGGGGGATCAGAAATCTCCTACAGGTGAAAGGATTGGCAAAAATTACCCTCCTTGTACCGATATAATTCTAGGAGGGATCCAAGCCATTAATTATATGGTGTTCTATTGAACCTACTAATAGAAGATTTTGTACAGAAATGCAGTATAAAGATCACAAAAAATCTGCAGATCAGTCCCAGAAAAAGCTACTCCTTAAAACGTAAATACTTAAAATGCTGATATTCCAGATAGGTAGCTGACCTAGATAGTTTAGGTTAGCCTGATCTCATCAGACCTCAGAAGCTAAGCAGGGCCAGCCCTGCTTAATATTTTGATGGAAGACCACCAAGAAAGTCCAGGGTTGCAATGCACAGCCAGGCAATGGCAAACCGCTTCTGAATGTCTCTTGCCTTGAAAACCCCATGGGGTTGTCAAAACGTGTGACTTGATGCTGGGGGTGGGGGAAGCTGGATGTTAGTCTGTTGCAACAAAACAGAGGTCCACAGGCACCTTAAATACTAATGCTTGTATTCTAGCCTATGCTTCCGTAGGTAAGAGCTCACCATCAGATGCATCATAATGTAGATGCATCACTTCATTTTGACAGCTTATGCTGGAAGAAATTCTTTTCATCTCTGAAGTGTCACTGGACTGTTCCAAGAGGACTGGCACTTTCTTGTGCCTGTCATTTAGAACAAGACTGCATTGCTTATGGAAAACTTACGAGTTGGAAATATTTGTAAGTCTTAAAGCAAAATGCAAATTAGGGCTACTGAAAGTCTTACCTGCATTTGCTGATTCAAAGATCCTTTCAAGCAGGTGAAAATAGTTCATTTTTACATAATAGTTTTTTTAAAAACCCAAATGCATCTTGGATTGCCCTGAGATTTATTACTTCTGATATGTGAATTCATTTTGACATCTCCATGCTATTCAAGGCTTTTTTGTAGCAGGGCTTTTTTGTAGCAGAAACTCCTTTGCATATTAGGCCACACCAAGTTGATGTAGCCAATCCTCTTAGAGTTTACAGGGCTGTTAGTACAGGGCCTGCTGTAAGCTCTTGGACGATTGGCTACATCAGGGGTCTGCGGCCTAATATGTAAATGAGTTTCTGCTACAAAAAAAAGCCCTGAGTATGGTACTGATAGCATACAGCAATGAAACTGTGGCTATCAGGTAAACTCCCTCTATCAGATGGCACAGCTGGCTTTCTAGTGGGTAATAGTAAGGATAGTTTGGAAAGGATAGTAAGGAAACTTTGTTATGTTTTTAAATGCATCTTTTTATTGTTTGTTTCCATACTGTGCAAAGGCTTTGATTATTATAGCTATGCAACATCTACAATTTTTGACAATATGAGGAATTTGAAAAACTCTACAGTCCGGCTTCTTTCTACTACTTCTTGGTCTGCGTGACAGTTCATAGGAAGGCTGTTGATCAGGACTGATTTCAATCATTTTTTGGTCTAATCTTTTTCTATAAGGATCAAAGAAGCTCAGGTTGGATATAAGCTAAGATTTCTCACAATACAAGAACTCGTGGGCATTCAATTAAATTGCTGAGCAGTAAGGTTAAAATGGATAAAAGGAAATACTTCTTCACCCAAAAGGTGATTAACATGTGGAATTCACTGCTACAGGAGGTGGTGACGGCTACAAGCATAGGCAGCTTCAAGAGGGGATTGGATAAAAATATGGAGCAGATCAGTGGCTATTAGCCACAGTATATATGTGTATATATTGGCCACTGTGTGACACAGAGTGTTGGACTGGATGGGCCATTGGCCTGATCCAACTTGGCTTATCTTATGTTCTTACTTATTCTTGAAAAAGATGGATCATTGTGAGAAACTTTCCACTGCCTCTGTTCAAATGCCTAAAAGCTTCATGCCCTCATTCTTCATTCAAGCAATTAAAATAGATATATACTGTCAAGCATGGTAGAATTCCATTGGTAATTGATTGTTTTAGGGTCCCCCATAAAGCTGGCCTGTGAAATATCATGGAGGACCAAGGTCTGTTAACTCTGTTATTCTTTCCCCTTCCCCCTTCTTACTTTATTGCTTGCAAAGTAGAAGTAGAGAGAAACGAAACTAACTTGAGAAAGAGTAATCAGTACCTTCCCATACATTCCTGTTAGGGAGTGTGGCACATTTGGGGAAAGCAAGGATGGAGTCCTGATAATGCCATGAGAATGTAGACATTTATGATAGTTTATGTGTGAGAGCGCATTCTTTCCCCCTCTTCCTACTGAGTGTCATTCACAAACCTTTCACACATCAAGGCAAGGTTATGAGCTGTACTAGACCATGGAAGTAAAAGCAAAAATTTATTAAAATTACTATTTAGCTTTACACTGAAATTACCAATTGGCTACATATTTACAAATATTAGCAATGATCCAAGGAGGCTCAATTCAAAGGTTAAAAATGAATAAGAACGGAAAATGACCAAAGCAGTGAGCACAATGTATGTCATTATTTTAAAGAAAGACGTTTTCTCAGTGAAGACTTGCCTCGATGCCCACCAAGTTACATTCAGCTGTCTGCCCTCCTCCACAAAACAAAAAAACTTTTCTCAAAAATCTGGAAACAAGATGAATAAAAGCAGATACCAAAAATATCACCGAACTATTTCAAGTGGCAAATGGGTTTTATCATATCAAAACATTGGAAAAGGCACATGAGAAACATCTAAATATTTCAGCAACAGAGGACTATAAAAAGCTAGTATGTAAGATTTGGCCATTTTACCTTAACTGCTCTTGAATTTAGTGGGAAATGTTCTAGATGTTGATTCTACATCCAGTGAAACTGTAGAAAACCTATAGAAAGGCATCCATGACTTCAACAGAATTTCCCAAGCCCTAGCAGCAAGAGATATTGACACAGTTTCTATTGTCCAATTCCTGACCTACTTTAAATGGTTTCAAAACTAACCTCTTATATATAACCAACAATCTCTTAGACATTTCTTATGTATTTGCACTTTGTATTATTTCATATTTGTTACAAATTAAAAATACCAAAGTATTATGTTTCTTTATAGGGATATTTATGGCTTCAAGGCCCGAATTGTATAAATATAACCTGCAAAGTCTTATAAATATAATACTTTTAAAGTCTTGAATATTTTACAATTAGGAACATCCTTAACTTTATATTCTCACAGAATGGACATTCTCAGTTAAGTGGGATTTCTTGAAACAAATCCAGTTACATGTAAGGAGGCAATAAGTGGAATACAATACCAAAGGAATCACATAAAAGAGGTAGGAAGTTCTGAATGATCACTTATTAATCTATTCACAAATACTATAAAATGACTGGATGATGTTCTTGCCTTAGGTAGGCTTGTAACAGAATCCCCCCACCCAAGAAGAAAACAGCCATGGGGTAGTCCCCTTAATTTCTTTTCATAGATTGATACTTCCGCTTTTATCCTATCCATTGCAAGGGAATATTGTCCTAGTAGTTTCTAGGAAGCATCATGGTGTAACCCCTCAGAGTTCAAAGGTAGCATACATTTCTCTCATTTCAGTATGTTTGCAGAGAAAATTGTGCAGCTGTAAAGTGCCATACATAAACCTTGCAAAAACATGTATCTTGGGAAGACAACATTCGACCACAGTTGCAGTAAGGTGCTTTATTCCTATAATATAATCTTGCATAAATTTGGAACAAAATATGCAAGATTACCACAGCATAACTGATTGGAACTTTTTTTTACTGTACAGCAAAAAAATAAAAAATTAAAGGCGTTTTTATGCCATCTCATCAAAAAAAATCCCAAGGCAGGAAAAGTCTTTACAGATCACCCCGTTCTCTCTCTCTCTCTCTCTCTTTCTTTCTTTCTTTCTAGCTGTCTGCTTCAATTCCAAGTCACAGTTGCCTGGCATTATATTACTTGAATATAAAATTTTTACTGGCAGTATCATGCTGCCTTCATCAAGTGTCTGTGTCTGTTAAAACTGCATGAAGATTTTTGTAAGGAATTCAAGGGAAAGGCTTCATCTATCTTTTTTCTAAAAGGGAAATAGATCCATTCATGCCCATCATCTGTCTGCAACTGGTAATTGCACATTCTGTACATGCATGTTATACAGAGTTATGCTTGTTCACCTTACCTGGAAATGAAGAACTGCCTGTGTATATTACTACTGGATGTCTGAAGAAACTTTCTACATAACATACAATTCAGTTACAGTGACTGGCAATTTTATCAGACTATTCAGATGATGTTTCCTGTTTGATCAAAATGCTGCTGTTTGCAAAAGTATTATCATGTAGGATAAATGGCGTACAGCTGAACTTTATAAAATATTTAGTACATACAGCAAATTTGCCATTCTGAGCATCATTACCCTGTTGTTGTTTCCAGACTGCAGAGTAAAAATTGTGTTTTGTTGAAGACGCAGGATGATCCAGCCAGAACTAACCACATTTAAAGATGTATCAAGTTCAGTGGGATAGAGAATGAAATTTCTTACCATGAATTCCCCCCTGGCTCCCAGTGGGAATTCTAGGTCCTTTGGGTTAGTACCTCCTTTTGGAATAGGAGGCAGGGCTAAGTTCTTTGATTAATTGCTCCAACAAAAAGTGCTTTTCTAATTTTCAAAAAGAAACCCTTCAGCCTACAAATGACAATTCTCCCTGCACAATACTCAATATGACAGAAGCATGAAAATGGCAACCAAAACAAAGGAAGACACAGACTGGACAGGTGGACACCCCTAGGGTTACCAGCTCTCGAGGTTTTGGAGGCGGAGCCTGGGGAGGGCAAGGACTTCAGCAGGGTATAATGCCATAGAGTCCACTCTCCAAAGCAGCCATTTTCTCCAGCAGAACTGATCTTGGTCATCAATTGTAATAGCAGATCTCCTAATGCCATGTAGAGGTTGGCAACTCAAGATACCCCACACCCCTGCCTTCACATAAGCCCTTTTCACATTACCGTTCTAAACCAGATGCTATTCATTGTTGACCCAATTTTGAGTAAAGAGATAAAGGGATGGGGGTTTTCATATAGCAAATTTCCTTCTGTTAATGAGCCATCTCTGAAGCACTATGATCATTTAAAACTGCCACTTTTTCTCCACCTGTTTTTGCTATACAGTCTTCCTCTTTTAACATTCTAATATGAGTGCTATTGTGCTAAACCAACATAACATATCAGTGCTATAGCAGCACCATTGAGTTACCTTGACTCTATTGATTTACTTGAGTCAACAGAGTCAAGGCATCTCAATGGTGCCACTATAACACTGAAGTGCTACATTGGTTTAGCGCTATAGCACTCAATTTATATATATTTATATTTTTATATATATATGTATATGTATGTATGTATTTAAAAGTCTGAGGAACACTGTGTAGTGAAAAAGGGTGGGGGAAAGTGACATGGTAGGAAGAGTCTAGGGACATTTTAAATAGCACACTACACTGATTCAGAAATGCAACAAAGGGATAGAAAATGAAAGAAAGCAGTTTCTCTCAAAAGTGGCTCAACCACACTTGGCTAACCCAACACAAGTGAGTTTGTATAAACAGGTAAATAAATTCTGCTAGCAGCCAGTTACTAAAATGGGTCTGTCTGAAAAGACAGGAAAAAAAATCTGTTAATTACCAGTTACTAAAACAGAATACAAAGGCAATTTTTAAAGGGCCATATGGTTAGGCAGAAGTCTGGTTAAACCCTGATCTCATGCAATTCAGTTGTGGAGAGAATGCTCTGTAGATGTACTAGAGAGAAGGAACTCAGGAGAAGAAATTTCCTTTTCTCCCATAGCAATCTGAAGATACCTTAGAACCACCAGGATGCATGAAAGCAATGCCATTCCTAAGCATGCTTCCAGTTGGATTGGGACGCTTGTGGTACTGTAGCTTTCTGCAATATCCTTCTACTAAAAGCAAGAATCTGCAGGGGGAAAACTGTTTTTTTAATGCCTGGTAAACATGGACTGGAACCCAGTATATCAAAGCTGTATGTATTTTCTCAAAGAGGATCTAACTCTAATGGCAGTCTTGGCAACCATCCCAGTAATGGTGTCTATTGTAATTTCAACCAGAGATAATTCCGTAAGAATTCATAGGCCAAAATAAGCTTCAGAAAAACAGTAAAGCTGCAGTTTTTTGGATTTGGGCATAAATCTGGGAACATGCCTAAGCATCACTTTGCAATCACAGAAAATGCACAAATTTGGATTGGAAACAAGAAGAGGAGGGGAAATCAAAAAGAAAAACATGCTTGTATAATCCTTAGACTTTTGGATGCTTTATAAATAATCAAGTAATTTTTAAACAAGAAAAGCTTCTATCAGAAGTGACAGCAACCAGAGTTAACATCTTTAAAATGAGAATTTTCAGTGTTCAAAGGTGGGAGAGTCCCAATCATAGCAGTGGGAATTCAATTTATATTCCATCAAGGGAAATTATGTACCATTGGGGCACAACCAACTACAGCCAGGGCTGGTGTGTGGGAGTAGGCAAAGTAGGCAGTCGCCTAGGGCGCCACCTGGCCTAGAGGGCACCACTGGGTGCCCCCTCCCAGATGCATTACTCTGGCTCCTGTGAAAAATGTGAAAAGTTTCAAGTTTGGCACTCTTCATTTTCCCTATATTTTTAATAAGGGGGGGAGGTGCTAGTGGGTGATTCTCCTAGGGCACCAGAAAGCCTAGCACTGGCTCTGACTACAGCAAGAGTTGGTAGGGATTGTAAATATGTAGGGATTATAAATATGTAGGGATTGACAATAAACTCTCCTGTTCTAGTACAAGAGACTGTTCTGGACAGCCATTTTGCCACTTCACTGTATGCAGTCCTTTATGAAGGCTTTTTGCCTTTTTAAAGTTTCAGGAAAGTGAGATATGCCTTCCAAGGTTAGCTGTGATATGAGCTTAAGTCTGCTTGTTTATCAAGCAGTATACATTCAACACATATTCTGAGCTTGGGATGACACTTTTGCAGAGGAAGCTGATTTTGAGATACAGTTTTATGCATCCTGAAGGGTCTAGAATGATACCATGGAGCCAAAGGAGAAGGGATAAATTTCTTACTATGATGCTCCGGGCTCTACCACCCTCAAAGGGCATTTGCCCACCTGAAGGGTACCAGTGCATTTCAAGTCTTCTGACTCGCCAGATTTATGGATGAGAAAGGCTGGGAAATATGTAGATGTCCTTTGATCCTGTCTTCATTCTTTTGTTTGATGTTTGATACATTTCCCATCATTGTTACCTTTTATTGCACAATTCATGTATTGAGGGTTTTATCACTCTGAAAAAGCAGGGAGTTCCAACCCTCATTGATGTTAAGGCAGGAGTCCCGAAGTAGAAGTACTAACCCAAAGAATTAAAAACAATCTTTAGGAGCAAAGGAAGAAATAAACATTTACTTAATATCCTCTCATTTAAATCAATAGGACATAAATGTGCTTAACTTTGGCTGGACAACAGCTGAATTATCTCCTCCCTAGAGGTTAAATAAATTATATAGATTTTGGTCCAAAGCTCATTTCTTAGAGACAGTGTGCCGGTATCCCAACCACAGTATTTTTATAATTGCTCATTTCCAACACTCAGATCTTTGAAGTGCATGATAATGTTCAGTCATGACTGTTTTTTCAAACAAACACCACATTATATATGATTGCTTTGTTGGTATTTTATAACTTTTTACACATATATGCATTTCTTGTACTGAGAATATAATCACAAAAGGTAAAAAATTCACTTTTTTTGTTGGATGCTTATGTCAAATGTTTGCGTCTCATAGCTTTAGACCCCACCTGTGGAAAAGTCCTCCATTTCATATTCCTGCATGCTAATTCTACTACGATATAATGATTAATCCTTTACACATGGAAAGTGGAGAACAGAGGGATTCATGCACATAGCATAAATGTTTACATACCAAATTCTGAATTCCTTGGGGGTTTTTAGTTATTTGGGCTATATTAGACCAGAGAAAACCCACAGCTGGGACTCCAATTAGTTTTAGCAGCACGTCTACATATTATCTGTCATCATGCGGAATAACCATATCACGTTCAGTCCCACAGGTTAATATTCTTCTATTGTTTGGTTGTTCTTACACTTGTCATTAACAACATTCTAGCCAGCTGCAGAAAACTGATGATTCCATCATCAGGAGAACTTGTTTGCTCCCTGCAGGTGCACATCTCTGTCCTGTCAAACTGTCCAGTAAGCAGATGAATGTTCAGTGACTCAGTGATGCTGAGTTTGTATAAAAACTGAAGTAAACCATTCTGGCATCAGCTCAGGTAGACCGTGGAACTAAATGGAAGTCTCCCATAGCTAAAAGGGAATAAAAGATAAATGCTGATTACTAGGAATTACTGCATTTGATTTCTTTTGTTACAGTTTCAGCTTCAACAGCCAGTGTGGTTTAGCGGGCAGAGACTTTCCAGCCACAAATTTATGTGTGGCCTCAGGGGTTTTTTTTCCCCAGCCTCATCACTAGCCCCTTATCTGTAAAGTGTTCTAAGAAAAACTTGCTGTAATGCCCCAGACAACAACAACAATAGAAAGGTTTGAACACCAATACAAATCCAGATCTCCTTCCCAGCCACCAAAAAAGCCACCAATGAGGACTGTAAAGTGTCCTGGCAAATGAAAAGTGCTAAATGAACTCACATTAGTAACACAACAACAACAAAAATGCTTTCCCAGGGAAACAGGATGGAGGCACACAGCAGGACTTCTAAAGGTTACTGAACAAAACAGATCAATTTGAACTTAACTGATTGTGTAATTAACACAATTAACAGATGTCTTGAATGAGGAGTTCTTGCTCTGTCTGTAGCACTAATGGACTAAGGCAAAATGCATGAAGCAAAAGAAACTTTTAATATGTTCCTTTTGTGAGCACTGGCAAAATGCCACCTGCCATGAGTGGTCCATGAACCCCAATATCCTTGCTATTTCAGCCATCAGCGTAATGGCCAAGCTGAAAGATACAGTGGACCAATATGGAATTTTAATATTGGTCTATGCAAAGTGTGCTAAAGCAACTGAATGGACAAATTCAAGCCCCCTCTAAACTGCAGAGAATATGCTTATTTATCCCATTTTGAACTAGGGTTCCCATTGATACAAGAACAATACAACTTTGTTAACTCAGTATTTTTCAGAACTAAGCAAGACGGTGAACTTGGTTAAGTTTCACTGTCATAAACTATAACCACTACACCATTCCGGCTCTCAAAAAAGGTATGCTATATAACTGATGTAATAAATAAACAAAGTCAATCAGGGGTTCTGAGAGATTCCTTTTGCGAGTCCTGAATATCAACTGCTGGGTATTCCTCATGTTTGTAGGTTTTCCATAATAATCTTATTAGATTCTTTGTGGCCCAGGATGCTGAAACAGATGGACCATTGGGTCTGATCCAATATGACTACTCTTATGTATTCAGTTTTATATCGGCCCTATAAAATCATAAGAAATTTGATCCTAACTAGAGTGCTTCACCAAACAGGTATGTGCAGTAATATATGACAAGTATGACATGACACACAAAGTTTAAAATGATCCCTACCTGTACGTTCTGTAATGCTTTCACTCAAGCATGCAGCCACCACCAACAAGCACAGATGGGACTTACCCTGGCACTTGCTCTGTTGGCTTTTTTCTCCTCATCAGGAAGTGGAGGCATGGGGTATGGGTATTTTCTGCTGGAGGCAATGGAACCAGTAGATGATGATGGGGACTTTGCAGGAGAAAGAGTTCTGAAGTATTGAAACAGATAAAATTAACAGAACATCTTGGGATAACCAGCTTTTCTGCAATAAAGCAACTACACTTTGAAGCCTCATTAAGATGTTCATGCAGCTTTATATAGCTAGAAGGGAAGCCAAAGGCTTTTCACCTTTTGTGGCACAGTCTGCCAGACATTCTCTTTCATAAATGCAATCCCTATTGACAGCAACTGGGGCTGTATTCTTTGAAAATGACTAATAGTGCCATCTGAAGCAGACTTACACCCCTTCTAAGCTCATCAACTTCAACAGACTCAGAAGGGTGTAACTCTACTTACGATGGGAGTGAAAGTAACATAGAACAAATTCACTTCCAATATTTCTTTTCATACAGAAAATTAAACAATCAGTGTACCCAAAAAACTGTGTGATTTATGATGAGCCGTGAAACAGAACTAGGGTAACATAATGGCTAAGAGATCCTGTTATGAATCTCAACACAGCCATGAACACATCAGTCAGGCAAGCCTCTCCCTCTGAGAGGCAAACTACATATGATATCCAGATCCCCTGATATGCAGTTTAGCCTCCAAAATAGCCACAGAGCAGTTCAGCTTGAATCAGGGATTCAGCATAGGGGAAAGAAGGTTAAACTTCAAGCAGCACCACCATCTCAATATTGTACACTCATCATTTTAATTTACTGGTCAACAAAGGGCAAGGAGTACCTCTTGTTCCCCAGCACTGCTGTCACAGTACCTATTGCTCTCCACACACACAGCTGCTTTTGGCTGATAAATTATGCATGTCAGGTGATCCAGTCACATATAGGTTTTGTTTTGGTCATACTTCCCCATCTGCAGTATGGGGACAATACTTTATAGGTTTATTGTAAGGATTACTGAGATTGTGCTAGTGCTCCAAACGCTCTGAAGTATGATAAATATGTTAAGGCTGGACTTTATACCCCATTTTCCTCTACCCTAAGGAGTCTCAAAGTAGCTTACAATTGCCTTCCCTTCCTCTCTCCACAACAATCTCCTTGTGAGGTAGGTGGGGCTGAGAGAGTTCTGAGAGAACTGTAACTGACCCAAGATCACCCAGCAGGCTTCATGTAGAGGAGCGGGGAATCAAAATCTGGTTTTCCAGATCAGAGTCTGCCGCTCTTAACCACTACATCATGCTGGCTCTTTTATTTATCTAAAAATAAGGGTGTGTATGTGTGAGATGAACTAACTCCTTCAGTTTATTCATATATTTCTGTACTGGTTGAAAAAGTGAGAACAAACATAAGTGTTTTTAAAAACTACTGCATTGCAAAAGGTCACTTTAACAACCACTTACATTGATGCAAGTGCCACCGATACATGTGCAACTACATCAATATAAGTATATCACTGTTTATCATAACTTAAACAACATAGCAGATACATTTATCACAATGAACAAAGAGCGGGTTAGATTACACAAGGGCATGCAGTTTAGAGACCAAAACTGTTAATTATGAAGAAACAAAGGCAAAATACAAAGTGCTAAAAACACCCGAATTATTAGACATGCAGGCATCATCCAGTGCACATTTGTCCAGCCAAAGAAAGAGTCTGATGAGAGATAGACAAAAATGGACTGATTAGTAAAAGCAATCAGCATTTCTGTACAGGGTGAATAAGGTAAAGCAGCAGCAAGTCAAGGTCTGCATCACATGGAAGGCATTCTTTTTCTAAGTCAATAAGGCTTCTGCACTTTATTGACTGGAATTTTACACACAAAGACAGGAACTACTTTGAGGCTCTAGATTCTTTCAGAATCAAACAGACCTAGGAAGACCTGTGTCTAGAACATATGCAGAAAAATATTAAACCCATAAAAACATTGACCTCTGGACAGTTTAGCATCCTGATGAAATACTAACATCTTTCCAGCCTATCCTGCTCTTCTACATATCACAGCTCTTTCTTATAAACTGCCCCCTGCTCATTGATACTGGTGAACCCCATAGTTTTAACTCCAGATTCCTATGAGTGTGGTAGATTCTTCCTTGTACACTTATTCTCCATCCAGCAAATATTCTTGTTTCTATAATGCAGGGCAGCATAGTTTCTACCAGACCCAAATAATAGCTATATTTTCCACCTATATGTTTAAGTAGACAGGTGGTCATTCATTAGGAGGTATTTGTGGATTAGGTAAGTATTCAAGTTAAAGAAGCAGAAGTTACTCAGAGTAGCAATGGTAACAACATGTGAAAAGAACCTTAACACCCCAGATTTCAGCAGCTGCCACACACCAATCCACAGTTGAAATGCTACTGGCCCTCTTCATCTCCTAATTCTATGCTCACATAAAGTATGTATTGAGTAGTAGAATCTTACATGCAGAGTACAACAAATGCATGTGTGCACCTGAAAGTTATGGCAATCTCTGGTGACTGACCCCTACTGGGGGCCTGAAGAATATTCGTGGAGGTGGCTGAAGAAAGCCTGCCCCCACCTCCCAGCTGCTGGTATTCCAAGATGGCCTCCCATCCAAATACTTCCAGAGTCGACCCTGCTTAGCTTATGAGATCTGACTTGCTCTTGACCAGTATTAAACATATGCTATGAAGTTATTTTGCACATGGTTATCTGGTGTTTGTGAAATAGTATAAGTCACACAGAAAGCATCTTGCTTCTCTACAAAATCTCACTGACAGGGCTACTGAGCGGGGGGTGGAGGGCTGAGGGGGCAAAATTGGGGGGGGGGGGCCTAAGTCAACTGGAGGGCCCCTGAAGCCAGGGTTATGGTCAGTCAGAATGCATTTTTAAATGCAGCCATTAGGAGTGCAGGAAAAAGCACTTATCCATTGGCTCTGCCTTTTAGCAAAATTTACTAGAAGGCTGTGGGAAAAGGTTTGCTGATCAGATCCTATTAAACCCATCAGCCAAACCAGCACTGGAGTAAGGCAAAACCAGTAAGGTCAAGGTAGTCCTTGAGAGGATGCAGTCTCCTAACAAGGTCTTTATTTCTATGGGTTACTTTTCCTCAGTTACCCTCCTTCATTTTGTTCTCTTCCTTTCATAATCTGTCATTTGTCCACTGACATTTTCTCCCCTCCCCGCAAAAAAAAAGCAGATTACATCATTCTCCTCTCCTCCATTTTATCCTCACAACAAACCTGTGAGGTAGGTTAGTTTGAGAGTGTGTGACAGGCCCAAGGTCAGCCAGCAAGCTTCCATGGCAGAGTGGGGATTTGAACCTGAGTTTCCCAGATCCTTGTCGACACTTTAACAGTTACACATATTTTGCTTCCATTGCAAATAGAATTGGGCTGTGTGCATGTCTGGAGATAACCTGCCCAGGATACTCCAATTCCTTTAAATTTTGGTCCTGGAACTCCCATGATTATCCTGCAGCTGGTGGCCAATTTTGAGATCCCTAGTTTTATTTTCAGATGACGTCCACAAATGGACAAACAGATGGACATGCAGATCCTTTTATTATTACAGATGTGAAGTAACAGCCAGTCAAATGATTTGTTTTTGTTATATTTGGTTTGGATCAGGGTCATACGAGGGGCCCAAATGAAATCTTTGTCCAGGTAGTCTTTGGCAGTCCCGCTCATGGCTATATGTAAGTGGCAGCCTCTGCACTCAGTATTATGTGCCCAACTGAACACAAAAAAAAAACAAAACTGAAATTCCCTGTAGAACCTCCCCCTGAATGAAACCCAAATGCTCCATCTACAGGCAAAATTCGAAACACCCACCTTAACAACCCACTCCCCCATCTACCTTAGAAGGGGACACATAAGCCATTTTCAAGAGATTAGTTATCTAGCAGCTAGCTCACTTCCAGCATATCCCATTACATCATCCCCTTACATTATTTCCCTCCTGAACTAGCTTTTTGCTATTTTCAGTTTTACAATCTAAGTGCTAAAATTAAAAATAACAATATTGAAAGGGTCTTAACTTCCCAATGAAAAACTGTAGATTTTCTGCTGTACATCTTGATTTGTGTTTTCATGAGAGCTATAGGAGAACATATTTTAGGGATGGAAACTCTATTTTTCAACCTCAAAAAAATTTCAAAATCCCAACATTCTTAACAGATGGAAATTTAATCAAGTTTTGCTTATATGTTTTTGCCCCGCAGGATTTCAGGCTACCCACATTTCATTCTAATTGTAAATTCTTCCACAAACAATATGCTTTATACCAGGGGTGGGGAACCTCTGTCCCGAGGGCTGTATGTGGCCCTCGAGATCACTTGGTCTGGCCCTCAGGGATTGCTGGGCTGAGCCAAGCCACGTGGTGGCCTCCCTGGGGCCCAGCTGGCCGGCAAGGATCGTGGGGCCCAGCTGCTCTAGTGGCCCCAACTGGTCAGCAGGGATCGCAGGGCCCAGCTGTGCTGGTTGGTGGCCTCCCTGGAGCCTGGCTAGCCAGCCATGATTGCTGCGAAGCCTGGAAAAGTCACTGTCACAGTTCAGGTAAGTTTCCCCCTCATTTATTTATTTCCCTTTCTTTCTATTTCTTCCCTCCATTTCTTTGTTTCCCTTAATTCCACTTTCTTCCCCCTTTCTTTATTTCCCTTTCCCCCTTCTTTATTTTCCTTCATTATTCTTTCTTCCCCACATTTCTTTATTTCCCTTTCTTTCCATTTCTTCCCCACATTTCTTTATTTCCCTTTATTCCCCCCCCCCAATTTCGTTATTTTCCTTTCTTTCCATTTCTTCCACCATTTCTTTCTCTCTCTCTTGCTCTGGGAGCAGCTGCAGTTTCTGCATGGAGGGAGCAAGGGAGGGGTGGCAGGGGTGGGGGGTGGGAGCCAGCTACCATCAGTTCAATGTGCACTTGATTATCCCAGATGGTGTGGCCTAATATGCTAATGAGTGTGTGACCTAATATGCTAATATTAGGGAATGTGGTCTAATATGCTAATGGTTCCTGCTGGGCGTTTTCTGCAAAAAAAGTCCTGGACCTAAGCATTTGCCTAGGGTGGCGGATCAGGGGGTTAGAAATTAGACTCTCCCCACATGACTTCAAATAGAAAAACAATTATTTACATTAATTTTGCTAGCCTGAATTGTTCTCTCTCGGTGGAGCACTGTTTTTTAAGTTGATGATTTTGTATGGCACACGAATGATGCTGTAAATATCCAAATGACCCTTGGCAGGAAAAAAGTTCCCCACCCCTGCTTTATATATTAGATCTCCTTACCCTCCCTTGTGCTCCATCACAACTGCATTTTGGTCATCATGAAACATATGTTTTTATAAGCTAACCTAATGGAAAATTGGCAACAAAGCAAAAAGATGACAATAGCCAATGCAACATATAAATAAAGAATGAAGTGGGAGTTTTCTCTAGTGCTGCAATTTTATGATTTCAGCTGACATGGAAAAAAGACCTCTACCAGGGTCTACACTGTTCCTCTTTTGTAAGAGGATGGGCAAAAGAAGTCTAATTAGAAAGTGATGCTCTAATGAAGAGATTCTCTTTTATGCATTTTCAAAAGGCTCTATATAATCACCACAACCAAAACGTGCTGCTTCCAACAAGTTTTCACACAGATTGGCCAAGCAATTACATTATGAAAGAGTAGACCAGTAAACTTAATCTACTTTAGCATCTATTTTAAGAATGGATGAGGTTTGTTTATTTATCTCACCTCCACCCCTTTAATATAAATAGTTTTGGAGTACAAGAAAGGTTGCAGATTATATGGTGATATTTTGGTTGGTTTTAATAAGTGGTATCACCAAGATTTTTCATTTTAGATTTTGTCATGTCTTCACATGTTCCCCCCTCCCTTTTTCAGTACTATTGGATAAAAGATTGGACTGTGCGTCTATTGCCAGTGGGCTGTGTTAATTCATGCCATTTGCTTCCCTCACCTTTCTTTTTGGTCATTCTCATTTTGATCTTGTTGTGATCAACATTCAAATCCAATACAAGTGAATGTAGTTTGCCTACTTGCCATACATATTATTTTACCACAAACAGAAATTCATTCCTCCCAGCATATTGCTACACTGACCTCCAGTGGCTACACTAGGCACATCCTCCCTCCCTCTCTCAAACCCAAATGATGTCAGTCCCATTTATTTCCAAGGTAAAATTTCACCTCTAGCTGAGCCTGAACATTTTATAGCTTCCTCTGAAAAGAAATGTGTCATGAAACTGCTAGCTCAGGGACGCTAAATTCTAGCTATTTAGATTAAGCATTACCTGATTAGTGCTAGACATAGATCATGCCCATAGAAGACTTGGAATTAAATAATGAAATGGCTACTGAAAGCTAGAAATGGTGATGGGAAATGCATGCACTATGAACATCTTTTCGAACGGCTTCATCAAAACATTCAGAAAAGAACAGTTATTGCACAATGAAGCTCAAAAAAGACACCAGAAGGCAGCAAATGCACAAGAGCCCTTGGCACCTACAGAAATCACTTGTATTGGAAGATACAAGATAGGAAGTCCCATCATATCTGGAATGTGCTGGAAAAGCTCTTAAAGATGACAGAAAATTAATTTACAAAAATACCTAAAGTAGGGTCCTTCAGTGTTTTTATTCACATCTTCTACCCACTTAGCTACATTATATTCTCTTTTGAACCATGGGTTTAAATACCTGCAAAAAGCAACGGGAGGAACAGAGAAAGCAGAAGAATAGAGAAATATCTGAGAACACAAAGCACAAGCTCAGCAAGGATGCTTTCCATCCCCCAGACACCAGGGATCATGTTAAATCAGTGTGAATGTTGCACAGAATGTTGACAATCCACACAACCGTGTGAGAAAATCAGAGCCATGGGGTTCAAAGTTTATTAATTAGGCTTTTATTTTCAATTTAGTCTCCTTAAGAGAAAACATATTGATGTAATTCAGTGGCAGTTAGCCCAGAGAACTACAGATTTCTTAAATCTCCAAAGCAGAGCTCATTTTGGATACAAACAGGTTACAACGATGCAGTGGTAGAGGAGAAAGAAAGGAAATACAAATGCCTTCACTTGGGCAGTATAATATTCAAAGCAGGAATGGATATAGTCACCTCTGTGGATGATGTACAAATTCTAAATGTTGGACAGAATCTCCAGAATGGCTTTGGGCAAATCATATCTCAGTGCTACATATGCAACATAACACAAAATGAATGGAATACAGGAAAGTTATGTGCCTTGAGCTACAGCTACACTACAGCAAAACAGACATGCCATTCTGGACAAGTGCAAGTGACTCAAAGGAAATTAGTAGGTAGATAATTCCTGTATTTAAACCGGTGTGTGTGTGTGTGTGTGTGCAGATTTTTAAAAATGTTGCTTTGGTAGCAGGTGCCACCTCAGCACAAGGCTCTTCACTGCATGACAGAAGGTAAGTTGCATCCACCATTTTGTGGCTGAGTCTACCATGTTGTCTCAGAATTCCAAATATGCCCACAGGCTCAAAAACATTGGGAGGCCCCTGGAAGAATAAGGAATCGTGGGTATAAGCTTTCATGTGCACGATTTTTCTTATTCTTTTGTTCTATAGACAAAAGATCAAGGCACTGTCAAGTCTTATCAGAGCTTTCAGAAGGGGGAGGGAGATGGAATAGTTTAGCAACTTCTGCTTTCTCCCACCAGCTTCTCTGTTTCTTAACATCGAGTACATTCTACACCCTTCTTGCCCTTTCTGGTATTCTATTGGCAGTGGTAGTGTTTGGGATGAAATGCATATGCTTTTTGCTTGTGCTGAATGGAGTTTGTATCCTCAGTATTAATAGAATCAAACCTGGTTGATTTATAAAATCTAATAATCAAATTATGTTTGCATAAATTTAATAAAAAAATTATTCCCTCCATCTTCCAACCTCTGTCACACAGGAAGTTAGAATTCTCTGTAAGTCAAAAATTGTATCTAAATTAGTCCACTTAAGAACAAGAAAAAAGTAGGAGTGCTTAATGTTTTCCATGTCAGTTCCTAATTAAAAAGTAAAAGTTAAAAGCGTAGCTGCAAGACAAAATTGCTAGCAAAAGCAATGAGGGTTGATGGCAAAACTCTGCACTAATTTGTATATTTCAAATATTAATGGGCTCGTGCAAGAAAAAAAATACCTAAACCTTTAACCTACACTTTTTATTGGAAAGGCTCATTTGGTAACCATGAAGCACTCCTGATCTGGATTTTATAAATGAAAAAAGAGAAAGTTAATATGGAAACAAAGATAATATGGAAACAAATATGGACCAAGAGAGTTTTGAGGCTTCTTAATACCAGTTATAGACAATTTTACTTCTATTTCTTCCAGTTAATCTGCTGTTGTATTTTAACTTCATGCCAGGTTGGAGTATTAAATCAGGTGACCACTGTGCATCAGTCATCATTGATATATTATAACCCATTACATCAAAATGGTAAAACTTTGCTTAACCCTATGCCTGAAACGAAACCAATGGCTTGGCTTGGCTTACAGCGCAACATGCAACAATGCAGAACTTTCAAGTTTAAGAGTGAAAAATTACACATCAGGCCAGCAAGAAAAAGGGCTTAGCTCACGCTGCCATCCACAGAAGAATTTCCAAGCGATCAAAGGCGTTTTGCTACAGTGAATCTACTGGGAAGGAACTTTTAATGGGAAAAAATGGCTGCCCCAAATGGAAGGGCAGTTGAAACTGACCTGTGATCCCGATTCCCTGTCTGGGGGTGGTGAGAACCCCCTTGGCTTATGCCTTGGGTCGGGATTTGGTCGGTGTGGGAAAGCCCAGGCTCAGAAGCATGGGATACCCTGCTGCAAAAACACAATATATAATTGGGAAAAAAATCTAAGCCAAAGTTTATATCATTATAACAATGAGGATGATGCACACCTAGAAGCAAAGTTATTACAAATTAACAAAAACTGGGACTACCTGGGAATGGAATCCACTACAACATGCTTTAACACATGCTCATACTCCAACTGCCCAGCTCTTGGTTTTCATAGATAAAAGTATTATTCTATGTAACCACTCCTTTCTATTTTCAGAAAAAGCTGGACTGTTTGTTTTATCTTTGCAATTCTATGTTGTAAATATATTTTGTACAGATTTTTTTTTTAAGTTCTACAGAGCGCTGTACTTCTGTTCCATAAACAATTTGAACGCAAGCAAAATGACCACGTTACTTGTTCTGGTCTTTGTGACCAAAAAAAAACAATAACCCTCTGAATTCTGTGTACAAGAACCATTTAATTAATTCCCCCACAAAGAGATCAGGAAGCTTTTCACTGTCTTACAAGCACACTGGCAAAAACAGTTGTGTTTCTATGAATCTGTGGCATTGTCACAACTTCCTTGAATCGTTATATCCTTGTGGGTAAAATTTTATGAGCTACCCAAGTATGCTGCAGTGTATTTCATAGACAGCTTCACCAAATGTGACCAATTCTTCAAAAACAGAGAGTTACTTCTCTTTAGGCTCAGTTTGGACAACTGCATCACTGCAACCAGATCACACTATATGACAGCCTGTAGCAACCACATATTCACATGAAGTATGCATGTGTCATGTAGATAGTTTGATACAATGAGTTGGTAAATGCAAATACAAGTTTATAGGCATATCAATGACATTTCACAAAGCATATGATTGTAATAAAGCTTAGTAATATAAAATTTTCTCATAAAGTTTTTATTATTGTGAGATCTTCCAGTTAAATTAACATACAGGGAAGTCTATTCCCATTATAGCAGAGGCTTCCTCATACTTCATACACCTGGTAGATGAAAAGCCACTAAACATAATAGAGGGCAAAGTTGATGAGAGGCAAAAACAAATATAGAATTAGGAACAAAAAAGATTACATGAGCCTAATTCAAAGACTAAGAGCCCCGTGGCACAGAGTGGTAAAGCTGCAGTACTGCAGTCAGAGTCCTCTGCTCATGACCTGAGTTTGATCCCAGCGGGAGCTGGTTCAGGTAACCTGCTCCAGGTTGACTCAGCCTTCCATCCTTCCGAGGTCGGTAAAATGAATACCCAGCTTGCTGGGGGGAAAGTGTAGATGGGGAAGGCAATGGCAAACCACCCCATAAAAAGTCTGCCATGAAAACGTTGTGAAAGCAACATCACCCCAGAGTTGAAAATGACTGGTGCTTGCACAGGAGACTACCTTTACCTTTAATTTAAAGACTGGATTTTAGAGTATATTAAGTATCTGGCATATCTTTATTCATTGCTTTTAAAAACAGGCTGTCAAAGCTAATAGATAATGTGCAGCCTTTTAAACATTTCTAATTTAATTCTCCATAAGTGTTCTCACTTGATCATCTTCCATCTTCCAGGAGAGCATTAACGTCTACTTTCAATGGAAGCAGAACACGTATTTTTAGCCAACTAGGATCTAGATGCTTTGCATGCAAGTTAACATGCTGTAATCAAGTAGGCACTGGGAATGATGCAGCACGCACAGCAAGATATATAGGGTGCATATGGTACCACAGGCAAAATTCTACAGAATGCCTGCCTTAGAAGAAAGCCTATGAAGGAAGAACTTGCTGACCCTTCCTTGAAAAGCCTTTTCCCCTCCATCTGGTATTCTGCCTGCTGCTGAGGAACTGCTACTAGATAATAACAGGGGTGCATTTGCCTGCCAACTGCACATCAAGTAACACTGTGCAGGCACATGAGACTATGCATGCACAGGCACAGGCCAGACGCAGAGAAGAAAATTCTCAAGATTTCCACCTCTTTCTAAGGCTTCAGGAGTGCTCCCCCTTCCCTCTGGTGCAGGCCAGTGTTTTCCTGCCTAAACTGGCACATGACGGAGGCAGGGAGAGTGCTCCTCCCTCAGTCCTTCTTTACACAGCAGAGGATACCGCAGTGGGGCAAGGAGGGATAGATGTGTGGGACACAGCTTTAGTTGGGAAGGTCACAAATACACTTAAGTAACATCCTTGAGGGTTAACACACAGCTAGGCCAGACTGAGAAGAAGAAACAAGACAGATGAGTACCAACATACCAGTATTATCTAACCTTGCACTATGCCTTACTGTATTTTTATTGTGTTCCTAGGCAACAATAGAAGTAGGGGGTTCTTAGAGCTCCAAACTGGATTTATCTGGTCAAGGTGCATGTGAAGTAGAATTTCTTTCTGTCCAATGGGCACATGCCACCATGGCAGAGTGTATCAGTAGTGTGTAGCTAGCTCTTGCAATGAAATCGTGCTGGATGTTGCAACCAACATCCAGCTAACAGGTCATCAAGGGTATATTTTAACCATTTTGAAAGAATTTAGAGCAGTTTGGCAAGCAGGCCTTTGGTTTGGCTTGCCTTTGCTCTCCAGTTATTGCATTTTTTTCCTTTACTCCTTCACCAGGAGTCTGGCTGTATGTCTTTTATTGGCTAAGAACATTTCAGATGTGCAGATTTGTACAACAGATGTGTGCCTGCACAGAAGGTCACTTGATGAACAACAGTTACAAATAAGTGCAACCCTGTTTTCACCTAGGTGGCTTCTGTGCAGGCCTACATAGGAGAGTAGCAGGAGGTGGGCATGGGATCCTTAGTGAATGACTGAAGCACTACTTTCCACACAGCCACATCACTCAAAGAAGAGGGAGGAAGAGGAGGTTTGGATTTATACCCCACCCTTCACTTGAGAACAGCTTACAATCATCTTCCTTTCCTCTCTTCACAACAGACACCCCTGTGAGATAGGTAGGGCTGAGAGAGCTCTTTTGAGAACTGCTCTTGAAAGAACAGCTCTGTGAGAACTGTGGCTGCATGTGACGGAGTGGGGAATCAACCCTAGTTCTTCCAAATTAAGAGTCTGCACACTTAACCTCTAAATCATGCACTTAACCACTACACCAAACTGGATCTCAAGGAGATATACACTGGGAGAAAAGGGTAATCTACATTGATTGCATAATTTTTCACACAAGTCAATGCCAATGTTCATGTCGCTGTTTTACAGATGCTGAACAATGGTACCTTTCCCAAAAGCACTGCTGAAGAAGCCTGGGCCATGACAGCATGCACCTTGAGTGGAAAAGGACAGTCTACCTTAGATAATGAGTAAGTGTGTCTAATTGCTGACTACCACCCTGAGAGAGGAATGGAAGCTAGTTTAGACCAAACTCCCATAGCTATGTCTAGTAGTCCCTGTAGCACAGGGAAAAACTATAAGTCCGGAAGTGGCCAAGTACAGAAACTTGAGGATCCAATCCAATGGTTGCAAATCTGAGAAGACCATATCTAGTTGTAATGTATCTAGTTGTAATGACTTCACTTTTCTAATAAGTTGTTCCATGAAAAGACGAAGATCCATCATTGGGGAAACTGGCTCCAAATCCCCATGCCTTCATCCAAGGAAGGATCCGATCCCACCTCCAGCAGCATTGTGCCTTCTTTGAAGTTGGAGCCTGGTGGTTCCTATTCTGAAGGCATGGGAAGAAACTGCAGAATGAAAGATGTTGAAACCAAAGAAACTCATCTGGAATCAATGTTGTGTGCTGGTGCTGAAGACGGAGGCTGACCTAGTGCTCCCAAAGTAGGTTCAGAGGCCAATCCATAGGTGTAGGAGTCAAGGAGTATGGAAATAATGGCCCCTGAAGTGGACTCCAACTAAACTGAGCCCCTGGAACACAGAGATTCAACCAAGTTGCTTACTTTCCTTTGGCAGGAGGTTAAACTGCTTCTGGGGAGGATAGCTGAACTTAACAACCTCATCATCAGATGACTGTGGACTAGCCACTGATAGCAGAGGCAGAGATGGAGTTCAAGGTCAAACCAGTTGAGGCATAGGGGCCTTCAGTGGTGAGCACTTAGGATAAATCTTTAACCTTATGCTTGCATTTACCTTTCACTTTTTTAGTGGGCGGTTCCAATGTGGTCCAAGGAACTGGTGCAGGCTTTGAAATCAAAGCAATACAGAGAGCTCTAACTCTAACAAAGGAGTTAGACTGAACCTCCAGTCATCTGACTCTTCAAACAGGCTGTTCTTTATCTAGGGCTCACAAAACCTTATCTGATAGGAAAACATTATGACAAGATGCCCTTTCTTGGCAGGACTTGGGGATGAAACAGGCAACAACAGTGTGAGATTTGCACAGAGTAGTCAGATATTGCTCATGGTCATCTGACTGGACCACATTTGTCCCATGCTCCCCAAACGTTTAAAACAAAGCTATCCCAATAAGGAAAAGACTAATGTTATCTCACCAAAGATCTTCTTGAGGAAAAAAAAGTACAAGCTAGATCACAGAGGGTCATTTTTCCATGGTGGCAAAGAGAGGGCCAAGGAGGAGTGCTCTCCCTGCCTCTGTCATGACCTACTTTGGGTGGGAAAATGCCAGTGTGAGTTAGGAGAGGAGGGGGAGCACTTCTGATACTTTAGGAAGTGGTAGAAATATTGAGAATTTTCTTCTTTGCAGCTGGCCTGTGCATGCATGGTCCCATGTGGGACTCTACAGAAGCCATGAAGATTAGCATTAAGTATCCAATGTGTTCCATGTAAAATATGTTATTTTAGGACTGAAAATCTCCCTTTATTGATTGTCTGTTGCTCCTTTTGCTAATGCTGTGTCTGCTTATGATTTCTCAATCAGGCAGCAGCAGGCAACAGAGGCAGTTTTAAAAATAGTGCTAGACAGTTGCTGTTGAAGAAGATGGAATAATGAACTATGAAATCTTTTCAGGCAACATCCATACCAGCAAATCTATGCTATAAACTCTGTGATTTTTGCATGCAATACTTTGTTCACTCCCCATGATTACAAGAACTTTCTACACATTATGAAAATATCTTGAAGATTTTGAGTGTTTAAGCTACTATCTTCTCTCCTCTTAACTGGGTAAGGTAAACCCCTCATATCTTTCTTTCATTTATTCTCTTAGATTCAGGTTTCCTGCTTATAACAACATAGTAATAAAACTCAATATAATGATTTAAAGCAATTAAACAAACATAAGTGAGTGATCATAACAAGTAAATACTAGCAATTCCCTCCACTGACTAGCATTATTTGCCAATTGGTGTAGCCATGACATGAGGGGTATTTGGGCTTGGTTAGGTTAAAGTTGCAGTGACAAAGAACTCTGGAGTTCAATGGAGAAGGGCATTATCTCCTCTATCATGCAACCGATGCCACCTGACATTTATGCTAGGAAGTTACAGAATCAAACTGCCAGCCACAGAATTCAGGACCAGCAAATGTAAACAAAAGATGGAACAGTACTGAAACTAGAGAGGATAGCACTAGGAGGCACATTAAGAGCACATATATTTTAATATTCTAAGGAGAATTCAGTGTACTACTTTTCTGACATAAGGAAGACATTTATAGTGAATTGCTCTCCCCGCCCCCCCCCCCCATTATGTGTGCAAAGTATAGAATGTTATGGAACAATAAATGTGCCCTTGAAATAACACAGGCTTATCTGTGGAAATGGGAATAATTAAATCCTAACATTACATCCCCGGTATATATAGAGAGATTTATTTATTTATTTTTATTTACGTTATATTTATATCCTGCCCATTCCATACAGATTCAAGGTTGCTAACAGCATAAAATAGACAATAAACAAAACAATATTAAAACAATAAAACAATCAGAGAAATAACAATGGTGCTACTTCAGGCAGATCATATAATATTTTCTTTCTCACGCACACAGAACCTGGGCAGTTAGTAATCAAAGCTCTATGGATCCAGATGTAGTGGCAGCCCTCTCCCATTAGATGTTATATGCCATCCAAAACAGTTCAATCTTGCAGGTCCTGCAAAACTGTGATGAATCCTACAGGGCCCTGATGGCTTCTGGAAGGGTGTTCCAAAATATTGGGGCCACAACTGAGAACGCTCTTGCTCTGGTGGAGTTGAGCCTAGCCTCCTTTAGCCCAGGGACAGCCAAAAGATTTTGAGAACTTGATCGCAGTGCTCTCTGGGGAACATGTGGGGCAAGGCGGTCCCACAGATAGGTAGGTCCTAGGCCATATAGGGCTTTGAAGGTTAATACCAAGACCTTGAAACGGATTCGGTACGCAACAGACAGCCACTGCAGCGCTCTCAGCACAGGCTGAATGTGCTCCTGATGAGGAAGCCCCATTAGTAGCCTGGCTGCAGCATTATTATTATTATTATTAAATTTTATTTGTATCCCGCCCTCCCCGCCTAGGCAGGCTCAGGGCGGCATTCTGCACCAGCTGAAGCTTCCGACTCTGAGTCAAGGGCAGCCCCATGTAGACAGCGTTACAGTAATCCATTCTTGAGGTCATCTATGAGCTAACTAAAGGAAACTAAATCCCAGTTTAAATTTGCCACTTGGTCAAGCTGTTAAGCTCTGTGACAGATCACTACTGATGCCTTTAATCAGATTTTTGCAGTGTCTGGTCAAGAGCATGCTTGGAGGGGAACTTTAGGCCTGTACTTTTAATTTGGTTAAAAAGGAAATTTCAAGGCTGAAGAAAAATCTATAAAATTGTTAGCCTGGATTGGAGTTGGCTGTCAAAAACACAATCCAGACTTGTCAGGCTGTGACAAGACCTGCCAGGCTGTGCCAAGATGCTCATTCTTGTGCCCATTCCAAGGAGCACTGCCGGATTAAACCCTGTGGAGGCCCCTAGGCAGTTGAAATCTTGGGGGGTCCCTCGGAAATTATCTCCTAATACATTTTTAATTTTACCAACCAACAATTTTAATAAACCAATTTTATTACCCAAAACAAACATTAACAACCAGGGAAAACTGGGGGGGGGCGCAGCCTGGGGCCCCTAAAGGCGTGGTGGCCCATAGACCAGTGCCTACTTGGCCTGTTTGTTAATCCAGCCCTGCCAAGGAGGGAATGTTGAGGCTGTTTGTAAATTTAAAATTTAGTTATCAAGTTAGTTTTTCATACTTCTTTCTGCCTAAAATTATTTGTCTACTGATTATTCCCAATTATCTGCGCTGTTTAGGATTTATGCTTAGTTATTAAAGATTTGTTTTATTCATAGTTTTATCGTGAGGAATGATTGCTTCAAAAATCCTGTCCACAATACTGAAAACAACTGGGTTATGTTGACCAGTCTTTCAGTACTGAGTAAAAGAGAGCAAGTAAAAGAGGGAAAAAACAGAAACTCTAAAAGCCTCCGATTCACCCTCACGAGTACGTATATCCTAAACTTTTGGTGTGCCAGGATCAAACCATAAATGGGAGGAGGGATAATTCTCTTGATGGTGGAGTAACAACCCCAAACAAAGGGGGGTTAAGTAAGGTCCCCTCGGTTCTCAGCAAACATTGGTACATGGTAGCTGAAGACCAAGAGGGCAGTTGAGACAGAGGTTACTTCTACTGACCCTGTTGTTTGATTTTAGCCCTGATAAATAAAGGTTATTTTGAGTCTCTCAGTGCATATGGGACCACCTCTCCCCAGATGAGCCCCCTTGGGCTCTGAGGTCGTCTACACAACACATTCTTGTGATTCCTGCTCCTAAGGATGACTGGCTTCAACGAGGGGCAGGGCCTTTTCCGTCCGGGTCCCTACCTGGTGGAATGAGCTCCCACTGGAGATACGGGCCCTGCGGGACTTATCCAAGTTTCATGGGGCCTGCAAGACGGAGCCCTTCTGCCAGGCTTTCAACTGATCCAGCAGGCGTCCTCTGAAGTCATCGCTTCCCCCAGCACCCTACTATCAAGGTGCTGAAAGCTTCCAGTCTATATGCTGTTGTCTGGTTTGGGCCAATTGCATGGATTATGGTCTTCTGATTTCATGTGACATTTTTGTATTTATGATACTGCTTAATTTGATGTGATTCATTTTAATGTTGTTTTAATGCTGTAAGCCGCCCTGAGCCTGCTTGCAGGATAGGGCGAGGCATAAATTGAAAAATTAAATTAAATTGTCTAAATCTTCCAATTTTAGCTACAGTTCATTCTGTCTATTTACATTGCAAGACCCTCTATAAAAAGCAGTGCTGATTGTGGGAACTCAACATCATCAGTCCAATAAAAGTCAAATTGGCAAACTGCTGTTTGCAAAGTGCCCACTGAGTAACACTTTCTTTTAATTTCCTCCATATACACTGAGAGACACAAAATAACCTTTATTTATCAAAGCTAGAATCAAACCTGCTATCAGTATTCTTACAGATAGTGGAAGCAGAACTCCAAGTTTGTCCTTGATAAAGGCTGCTAGTTCAGAACTGCATCCAATCTATGATGCAAATTTTGTAAAATATATGCAGAATGGCATCTGTGGTGAGATTTGAGGGCTCCTTCAATATTTTTACATTGCAATTATTCTGCAATTGTCCATTAGATTGCTAGCTGTGGTGGTGGCAGGGAATTAGTAACACTATTTAATATGCCAGCATAGGCATGCAACATGGGACAAATACATCTAGACATTCTTCAACAGACCCAGAGCAGCCTGGCCGATTGTAAGTGAATAACTAAACTTGACTGATATTGCGATTTAAAAACTATCAAAGGTCTTCTCGGAGACACAATTTTTCCTCTGAAATGACTGGTTTTATTCTATGGCTTTTTCTTAAAATATTTACTGTATTATCACTACTTTGGAGAAGCTCAGAATCATATTATATACATATTAAATGAGGGTTTATTCATATATTATTTCAAGCTGACATGAAGTCTGAATGACGTGCCTTGTTCCTGAGTTTGTAATAATGCTTCGCTTTTTTTTTTTTCACCTGAGGTGCCTCAGTTCCCTTCTTGAGTGGTGCTGTGATGAATTTGTAATTTGCAATTCTATTGTTCCCATTGTTGTCTTAATCAGAGTATAATCCTAAACATCCTTATTTGGAAACTCAGACTTTTAAGAAAACGTAATTAGGATTGTGTTGTGAAGCAAGAAAGCAGTCTTATGCACTGCAAAAAAAAAAAAATGGTAAAAGCAGTCACTGCCAAATATCAGCTACCTAAAATGAAATGGTGTCACTTAAATGATAATCTCTGCTGTGAAATTTGAGAATGTGGCTGTTTATTATTTGCAAATCTTGTTATGCAACAATCTTAACTGCAATATAATTTAAACTATCAATGCCTTAACTGATAAAAAATGTAGCATCACCTCCAACTCTGAAATTTTTAACAAAATCAGATAATAATAAAATATAAAGGCTTGGTGCTGGTTTTCTCAATATGAATAGTGTAAAAAAATTAACAGTGGCTATGAGGTTCTGATGTGCACATCAAGTCCTGCAAAGCAGGAATGGTTCCATTCACTTAAGCATTAAGGTATGCTTGAATAAAAATATAATTTCTCAAAAATGAAGCAAAGGAGAGAGCCCCTGCTCATGTGGAAATCCACAATAACAACAGAGCACCATGTGGACCTTCACAAAAGCACTGGAATACCTGTTTGCACATCAGAACTTCTGCGAAATAGAATTTTCAAACTGAACTGGTGCTTAAACTAAACTAAATTGATGCAAGTGTTAAGAGGACAGGCCAGACAATCCAGCTTTATCACACATCCTGCTATATGGCTTACAATAAGCAAGCCCATAGTATTTCTTACAGGATGAAGCAAAGGAGAATTTGATCAAAATTATGTTTAGAAGACTAGAAATATGTATCTTAACTGAGTGTTTAAATATCGCATTCATTACCTTCTATTTTTTTCAACCTTCCTTGTTATCTTTCTGCAGGATGCTATTTATAAATGGGAAGCTTTGCACACTTTGTAAATCAATGGTGCAAACCCACCACTATGGGTAATTGTGGGTTTAAAAGATTTTATATTTCATCTATTTAGTCTTTTATCAAAGCTAAGAAATCCAACCCATGCAGCGGATTCTGGCACAAGATCCATGTATGAGTGCCTGTCCAACAGCATGATAAAATTATGAAATGGAAGGTCAATATTTGCCACTTAAATAATATACAATTAGCAGTGCACAGAATGTCTTCATAGTTCTGAACAGAGGAGCACAACAGTTAAAAGTATTTGATTACATTATGTTTTCCAATGGCTGTTAATTTGGCAATTAACAGGTAAGTATTGGCAAACTCCTAAGCTAAATGGTTCATGAGTGTGCTTTTGGTTTTAAAAGACATTCAAGTATAGATAAATTAAACTCGCACACTCACTTTTTTCAAAAGGAAGAAACTAACCATATTGCCTTCCTCACAATAGGGATGCAGAATGAGGGTAGTACATTAAAAATCCTGCTGAAGCTGGATATATTAAACAATTAACATAAAAAATATATTGAGGCAGTGAGGAGACTGTAATCATGGGTTGCTAGCCTGCAAAGAAACTTATGGGAGGAGGGATGAATTTTTAAAACTTTTTTGAACATAAGGTAAAAAGAAAAAAAAAATTACCACATCACTACACGTCAGTACTTTGAAAGAGAACAGATGTAATTGTTTCAAATAACTTCATAAGAAATGAAACAATCAGTTGAGGAACTTCTCTGTTTGCTCTTTCAACTAGAAGGCGAAACTTACTCAGTTGAATTGGACCGTGGCCTAAATCTTTTGCCTTTGCCTTTCTTTTTGTTTCCTCCTATATTACCTGAAAGAGAACAAAGGAGAAGATAGCTAAAAA
Organism: Heteronotia binoei; assembly: GCF_032191835.1. Taxonomy (NCBI): domain Eukaryota; kingdom Metazoa; phylum Chordata; class Lepidosauria; order Squamata; family Gekkonidae; genus Heteronotia; species Heteronotia binoei. The sequence continues at coordinate 39,304,302 of NC_083232.1, read as the reverse complement.
CACTTCAGATCCAGAAATGCAACACTCTAAAGGCTGCCTTTGTTTTATATTCTTTTCTCCTTCCACTCTTCCCTTGTACAAGTGACCTCTCCCTTGCACAAGCTGCCTCTTCTCATTCCTTTACATGCACACTTTCAATAGGAATGTATGATACAGAAAAAAAGATCCTTGCTTATCTGCCTTTTGATTTACCATCACAATACAAAAACCGCAAAAGGGAAAAGCATCAGAAATTCAGAAATACTAATCACATTATTTGGTACTTCTTCAATGATAATTATTACTATTACATAACTGTAACAAAATTCAGTTGGTGGTTACAACCCAAAGAATATTACAATTTTCAATACACAATTTCCAAGCTGCAAAATCCAATACAAAGTAGCACTAAAGGCTTACAGTTTGCATGAAAGATGCTACTGTGCACTCATAACTAGAAAACAATACAAGTTAGCACTAAGGTTTATAAATGCATAATTGATACCACTGTGCACTAGTAGCCAAAGTAATACACTATTGAAATGGAGGCTGAAATTAACTCCCCTTCTTCCTTCCTGCATTACCCCAATTAGAATTGCAACCATGCACTGACAGAGCTCCATTATCTCAATCATGTCTCTTTTGGCCCATAATTTCACTGTTTGGTTGCTGGCAAGGAAAGAAGAGCCCAAGCTATCTATTTAAAACTCCAGTGTTCCATTGTTCAAGAGCTCAGAATGGTCTAAATCCTTTACATGTGTCCATGAGGCATATTTCTATATAAAATCACAACACAGTGATGGTGTGCAATACTGCCAGTGCAATACTGCACTGCCAGTGCAATAGTCTTTCATACCTTGCCAGGAGTTACTCCTTGGCCTCCCGTTTTGACAGATGTCCGAAAGGTTCTTTGCATCTTGGATTCTTTCACTCCATGAATGAGATAATCCGTTTGACCTAGAGTAAATAGCAAGACTTGCATGTGGTTGTTGATTCTGGTATACTAATTTATAGTAATTCCATCCATCATTCATTGGCCTTTTAAAGGTCTGTCTACAATACCTCATTGGCCTGCCTAAAATAGCAGTCCATGTATTTTTGGTTGAGTTTCACTGGTACTCCAGCAATTTGTCCATTATTATTAATATAATGTGCACATTAGTTTGAAGTGTTTACTAGGATCTTTCATCTTAAGCAGATATCTGTTGTGCAGGGCCCATTTCTAGGTGCTATGCTAAAATTTGTGGTTCACCTTGCTGTTTGTTTCTATTCTGCCGGAGGTTGTACAAGACTGGTTGTCAAACATGTGAGCAGCAACATAAAGATACATGGTAATTAAGATACTACAGCACTCCAATGAAAGGCACAAAGATTTGGATACTGGGTGATCAATGAGGCCTTTGAAACTGGCTCTGGAGTTCCGAATACATCACTGAAATCATATAAGAACTAGAGCAGGTGTAGTCCAGGCTCATTTTCTTTTCTGCATAACAAACTACATGGCTGAGAAGACTGTTCTTGTCTTGCTTTGTTTTACCAGAAGAAAGCCTGGGAAAAGAAAAACATTTTTTGCTTTCTAAAATGTCATGTCCTTGAACTCAAGCTTGCCTACAAATCTTATCCTTTGACCTGAAAAAGCTCATGTCTGCGATATGCACTAATCCTAAATTCTGAAGGGGAAAAAATGTGCGTTGACTGTTCTGTTGCTTGATCCTTCTGTATACATAACTGCAAGAGATACATATGTCAGTTGTATTTTGCTCTAATATTTTCCTTGTGCTCTCGCCTCCACCAGATTTTGCAGATCTAAAGGAGTCACAAAGACTGGTCCAATGAAATTTTTACTGCCCATTATTCCAGCAGCTGTTACTCAAGACTTTTCTGATGTCAACTTGCCTGTTTGAAAATAAGCACCTGTTATACAAGCAATAGGCCTTTTCTAAATGTTGCAGATAACTGACAAAAGAATGAGGCATCAAACATTCTAGTGCAGACAGACCTTAGGAATTTCATAATGTTGTGCATTAAAGAACAAACAAGTGACTGAAATGAGGACTACATGAAAATATGGGGGAAGGGAGAAAAGACATTCAGCATAAACCCATGAAAGTTAAGCTATACCCATTTTAAAAATCAAACCACTGCTTTTTAGAAGGAATTTTGCTCCATTGTGCATAATTAAAGCCACATACTTGGGAAAATAATTTTCCAGAGATGTTTTTAGCTATCTGAAAACTTCACCAGTGGAAAATTGCATCATTTTAAGGAGATTTTTAGGAAACCGCAATGCTAATTTTACAACATACATAAATATTTTAGTCAAGAAACTGAGTACTGCATGTAAGTAAATCTTTATATAGTTGCCTGCCACATTATAATAAACAGAAATATCATGGGAGGTAAACCGTAATATTTTTGCAGATGCATCAACATCTGGCTTCTTTAAAAATGTGCTCTGTTCAATTGCTACATTCAAAGCTTTAAATAATCATATAACCTTTTCTTTCCCTAATTTCACATTTGAAAATCCTCAGAAGAGTAAAACATCTGATCATGCTAAAAAAAAACCCCTGAAGTTCTCAAATAGAGTAATTGAGGGCTATCCATGATTAGTTTTATTATATAGCAATTATTGTAAATTATTTTAAGATGCTGGTTAAAAAGCAATTTCACAATTGAAAATCTTACTGTTAAAGAACAGAAGTGACAAATCAACGTGATCTTGTTAAGTACTCATGATATATTACATGCACAGAGATGAGCCCATCATTTTAAAATGGAGTATACGCCTTTTCTCACATAGGGAGCAACAATGCTTCAGCTAAACAAAGCAACACTTAACCTCTGGCAGTTAGCATTTAACAATGAAGCAGCATGCATGCAAGTCTAATGCTTGGAAGAGCTATGCATGTCTCTCTTCATGAACAAAGTTCCAGATTCATAATTAAAGTGCACATGCATGTCATGACCATATCAACCAAAGAGTACAAGAAACCTATGCTCCCACTTGGGGCTTTAAACGTGGCCCCAGGGTTTTGGATTAAGATTTAAATTTGGAAGAATCAAAGAATCAATATCTGAAATATTGCTATGTCTAATCTGTGATGCAGTAACCCACACGGACAGTCAGTTGTTATACAACCACATGAGCACATGATTATACAGGAGGCTGTTTGAATGAGGCAGCTTCTTGAGCAGGTCCAGCATTTCTGGCTCAATCTTGGCCCAAACACATGAGAAGTCACTCATAAAAAGTAACTACTCATGTGACGTAGCAACCATGTGGCAGTCATTCATACTGATTACTGCATTCATAAATCAGGCCTTCATTCACCAGTAGAGAGAGACAAATGCAAGCTGGACAGGTCAACAGGGTATGCTGCTAGAAACAAAAAGCACAGAACATTAAGGATAAAACTCAGCACCACGTTCTAACATTTATATTAATCCATTATATTTCATAACTGTTAACGAACGTATGACAACATCCCCATTCTTTGATTACTTGATCATAATGTAAAATGTATGGAGATATACAGGCAACGATTTGCAATAGTTTTGCTTGATTATGAACTGGCACATTTCATAAGCAGCAAATGAATTACTTCTAGGCATGGAGATGAAGATCAAACAACTAAGGTTACTACCAAATGCATGGTTATCACTGACCTCAGGTGGGGTAGCTAAGCTGAAATATCATATCCTAGGAAGTGATATTTCTTTCTGTCTGATTTTTAGTACTCAAATATATATATACTTTTTGCGCAGGACAAGATGAAGGATACAAATAATCAGTAATCAAAGACTGAAGGAAGTCACTTTTAACACAATTCCACAAAAGGAAGGAAGGAAGTAATCAAACCTGCTGCAAAACAATGAAAGGTTCTGACTAATGGAATAATGTGTGATGGAACAGGTAGAAATCTGAAAATGCGACAGAAAAGCAGACCTCTTCTTAGAACTAGACGCAGAGTTTGTGCTGACTCCAGGAGGCATGTCGCTATAAAAGGAGTCGGCCTCACCAGGCTTTTTTACATAATCTCCCTGAGGAATTTGTCTAAAGCATAATGAACATTTTCGAGTCAGAAACAAACACATGCAGATACCCAATATATGTAACATATATATTCAGCACAGGAAAAGAGTTAAAAGATGAGACTAAGATATTTTGTCACATAACTATGCAAATAAAAAAATTCAGACAAAAGAATAAATGGGATTTACAATATTCTCCTTGAAATAATTAGCATCTTTAAAGCTTCTACAACAGATTGAACCATTGAACCAGATTGAACCAGATTGAACAACAGATTGAACCATTAATTTAGAATCTTTTGGGGTTGAGAATGGGATCCATTGAGATACTGAACCCCTTTTGAGATCACATCTCACTTCTACCCTTCCTCTTCCCACCCCTTTCCAACCTCTCGTGACCCCCCCACCAACAAATGGCCAGTTGAAAAAATCTGTAAAGAAGCCTTTTGTAATTAACAGGTAACCACTGGAAGACCTCTAACTGTGTCCAGGTGTGACCTGTTGATATTTGAGTGGATTCTCTCCTACAGTTGACATGTGACCAGAAAGACATTTGCCTCCTCCTGTCCTCCCTCCAAACCAGCAAAAAAGCCAACTGAGGGATGAATTGCACCTTCCTTTAAAAAAAACAACACCTAAATACAAGAAAGGTTCTTTATACATTCTCATCCACTACAAAGTTTTTTCTTTGTTTCAAATCCATTTAGGTTGAGACAAAAGGGGGGGGGTGGGGTGAAGCAGATTTCTTTCCTGCAATATTTACTTGAATGTTATACAAAAAAGTGAATTTATTAAAAATATCAACTTTAGCTGCAGAAATCAATTTAACTGGATTTACTTGTGTACTTTAATCACTTCTTACTTTTGAAAAAAACATTTTAAAATTTAAGTTGTGTTAATAGTTAGTAGATTTTGTAAGCATTTCTTAGAAGGTTTTCTTCCCTTTAGTTTCCAAGTAGTAAAAAGGTAAAGGTAGTCCCCTGTGCAAGCAGCAGTCATTTTCGACTCTGGGGTGACGTCACATCATGACATTTTCACGGCAGACTTTTTTACGGGGTGGTTTGCCATTGCCTTCCCCAGTCTACACTTTTCCCCCAGCAAGCTGGGTACTCATTTTACTGACCTCAGAAGGATGGAAGGTTGAGTCAACCATGAGCCGGCTACCTGAACCCAGCTTCTGTCAGGATCGAATTCAGGTCGTGAGCAGAGCTTAGGACTGCAGTACTGCAGCTTTACCACTCTGCGCCACAGGGCTCTTCCAAGTAGTAATCTAACACTATTTCAGTTAATTCACTATTGCAGACATTTATTTTACAGCTAATAGCAACTGTAGAAATGCAGCTTTCCTTACCACCACAGAAAGAGGCAGGCTTTTTTACTACCTTGACCATTTAAAAATAATTAAAATCTAGTCTGAACTTTTGGAAAATGTAAAGTTGTATTTCTATTACAGCTTTTAAAAAACAGAAAACATTTCTGGATTTCTACAAAATCCTCATGTACAAGAGAGTGTGGCTGCAGAACAGATGGAACGATGTCATGGGGGCAGAGAATAAGAGTAAACATGGTGCAAATTTTCATCCAAGCCCTCACATTTCCCTTTTCTTGGATCCTGAATAAATGCCTTCTCATTTATTCATTATTACTCATGTAATAAAGCAGCACTCTGACTATGTACTAGGAAGGAAACATTTAATCAATATTTAATTCCACTCCTAGGCCGCTTCCATATGGCAATGACTCTGCATGTAAACTCCCATTGCCATTGCAAATGCAGAGGCATTCGCAGCAGCAGCTGTGCATCCACATGACTGTTTCCCTTACACTTTGCCTGACTCTGCCCCACACGGTTGCTATCCTTCCCTATGTCACCACTGAGCTTTTTTAAAAAAAATAGCAACTGTTGTATTGCTACAGCATTATAATGCTACAACAATATAACAATCAAGTTTTTTTTAAACCCAGAAAAGCCCTCTGATATGAAGAGAAAATGGCAACAACAGAAGGCTGAGTCAAAGAAAATAGTGCAGGGGGCCTACAAAAAACTGGTTACATTCCTCTCCACGTAATGTGCAAATCTATTTTGACTATTTCCAAAAAATCAGTATCAAACCAAGTTTGGAGGAGTACAAAGCAGGGGGAGACTTGAGCAATGGACAATTATGGAACAACAACAATGTTCTTGAACTGCTCCAGAAAAAGAAGACTGGTTTTAAGATGTTCCATGCATATAGCAGAAAAGTGGGTAGTTCCGTGGATGTAAACAAGGCATGAGGGCTATTGGCATTAGGTAACATTCTCACTCTTCGTCAACAAAGCCTGAATCTCAACAAAGGCAAAGTTTAATGCAAATTCACTTCAGATATTATTATAGTCTAGGATCATTTGAAAATTCTTGGTGAAGGACTGTTAGACAGTAACCACACCTTAATTTGGTCTGAAAACAAAGTTCAACATTATGGTTCCTAAGAAAGTAAAGCTGTAATAGAAAACACAACTTTAAGGTGTGTTTTTAAATTGAATACAGGAATCCAAGTCTTCAGGCAGAATACATTACTGCAAGGAAGAGCCAAATAAATTGGAGGAAAATGGCTCTGTGTACACACAGACCCTCAAACTTAGTTGAATGGAGGAAGGTTGCTGAGTCCTATTATGGAATACAAAGCCACCTTATATTCTCCTTTGTATTGCCTCAATCAGCCACCAAAGGTTATTTATTAACAAGAGATGCCAAGGATTGAATCTGGGACTTTCTGTAAACTAAGCATGGCTAATTTGAAGCCACAGCACAACTGCAAAATATGACTTCCGCTAAATAAGCATATACCCATAGGGGCCACCATTCCAAGCCTGCTCAATGTAGCCACACTGCTTTTTCACCTACCTCTGTCTTCGATAGTTTCTTACAAGAGAAGGGAAGAGAGAAAGAGTGAGTTACCACATCGTCTTTGCTATCACTCTATTCAGTGTTATAAACAAAAAGGTAACAAATATTAAAGAAGCCCTAACAGAAATAGACTATTATTCTTTTTCACTAAGTAAATTGTCACTGAATGGGAAAAAGAAAACATATTCCATAACATTGTGGGGGAAATGCATGCAAGGAAGCATCTGTTTATGCTTGAAATATGAAATATAAGGGTGATTCCACACTCACGTTGGTCTGGGGCGGGCTTCTGTTTTGGGGCAGAGCAAGCTGGCAATTTCACACCAGATGCTCCACGCCGGCATTTTGCGCAGGCCAAACCCGTGATTTGCCCCGCCGCAGAGTAAACCTGAAAAAACGGGTTTACACTGCAGAGGGGCAAATCGTGGATTTGCCCCACGCAAAATGCCGGCTCAGAGCAACTGGTGCAAAATCTCGAGCTTGCTCCGCCCCAAAACGGAAGCCCACCCCAGACCAGCATAAGTGTGGAATCACCCTAAGTGTAGGAAAGGAAAGTCCTGTTTGGGGAAAAGAAATTTCTGCTTTACAAAAAAAGTAAAACTATTGCCCTGGATAATTACATGGACCACAATTTATATAAATTTTGCTCAAGAAGCAAGAACATAATCTCTTCTGCTATTTTTTTAGAGTTATCTTACATCTAAAGTGATGTAGCATAAAAAGAGCCCTGCTGGATCATACCACTGCTCCTGCATTCCTACAGGCTAAGCCAGATGTTTTGAGGAAATGCATAACCAAAATTTGGAAGGCAACATGCCTCTCCCCTGCTCCCCAGCAACTGCTGTTCAGAGGCACATGACCTGTGAACCAGGAGGTTCCATTCAGCTATCATAGCCAATAAACTTAACTCCCATTAGTATGTTCAGTCTTCATTTAAGACCATCTAAACAAGTGGTCGTTCAGTACCTCTTGCAGTAGTGAATTCTAGGAGTTAATGAAGCAGTGAGCTAAGGAATATTTTCTGTTGTCAATCATGAGGGAGAAAAAAAATTCTCTCTATACGTTTTCTCCACACCTTTATTCATAATACATATTAATGCTATTGCTATGCATGGAATTTAAGAATCTAATTACTCAGTACACTTTATGAAAAGTGATCTTGATTTTAAGATGTACTTTCAATCTAGTTAAGTTAGACAGTATCTTTCTCTTGTCTGGGCAATACTTTTTTTCATGGTAATTGCTTTATTTAGATGGACACACTGAAGGCAGGAGGATCTGAACAAATGAGGCCCATGGTGAGGACAGCCTCTGGAACTCCCTTCTTTGAGTTGGTTTGACTTTTAATACCATATTTTTAATTGTACCCACAGTCCATTGGTTGTCTTTGATGCATGATATACATACATGATTTATGTGCATATATGTGTAAAGTGCCGTCAAGTTGCAGTTGACTTATGTCAACTCCAGCACAGGGTTTTCAAGGCAAGTGAGAAGCAGAGGTGGATTCCCATTGCCTTCCTCTGCAGAGTCTTCCTTGGTGGTCTCCCTTCCAAGTACCAACCCTGCTTAGCTTCTGAGATCTGACAAGATCTGGCTACACCAAGCCACCTTCTCTCTACATGATCTATACCTGTCATATAAGACTGTAAGTTTGCATGGTCAAATCTGTATTCAGGACATATACAAACAAAAATAAACTTTTAAGAACATTTTTAAGAATAACTGAGATTTACTATACACTGTGCATTAGTAATTTGTGAATGTGTTTTAAACAGACTTGCACAGTAAGTGATAGCTATAGAACATTACCCTCAGTCATTCGGTTTGTACTACTTGTTTCACTTTGTTGACCAGATAATTGAGCAACAGGCACCTTTAAAGGTTGGTGCCCAGGAAGTTGTCTGGGTCAGTTCCCATTTAATTGTGCTCTGAACACACTTAAATATGGATGTACAACCAATACAATTAAAATCATCAAGTACTCAAATGATGACAGAGTTGTACTGTAAAATGGTTGTCGCCATTAGACAAAATAGGGTTGGATTCAAAAGGTTCCACTAACAGTTGCACCTTCCTTCCATGAAAGCAACCTCCTCCACCAAATAAGGCATGTTCTAACAGAGAAAGATCATTAGCAAAACAAAATATTTGGATTCAACCCATGAACATAAGAACATATGAAGCTGCCTTATACTGAATCAGACCTTTGGTCCATCAAAGTCAGTATTGTCTTCTCAGACTGGCAGCGGCTCTCCAGGGTCTCAAGCTGAGGTTTTTCACACCTATTTGCCTGGACCCTTTTTTGGAGATGCCAGGGATTGAACCTGGGACCTTCTGCTTCCCAAGCAGATGCTCTACCACTGAGCCACCATCCCTCCCCAAACCCATATTCTTTCTGATTATGTTGGCTCATTGCCAAATAAATGTTTGTTAAGAAGTGGGGTGGGAAGTTACCCAAAGGTGTTTAAAATGTGAATGACTGAATTTATTCCTCCACATCATGCTTCTTTTGTTCACTGTCCTAATATTTTCTTTCATCTGTGTAGTTTGAGAATACTGCAACCTGCCAGCACATAAAGTAGTTCATATTTTAATTAACTAAAAATATATATAAATTACTTACTTGTAACCCCAAGCAGTTATGCACAGAATGAGAGCCAACACTAAAATGGTACCAACAATGGCACCTATAATAATATTTGTGCTAGCCACACCTGTAAAAGAAAAGAATCTGAGAACAGTGCTTTTTGGAAAAATACATAAAATCACAAAGCTCCTTAAAACATCTGCCATTATAAGTACGAATTTCTCAAATAATCTTCCTGAAGTAGAGGGAAGCTGGATTAATTTGTTGAAGGAAATTTTGTGCTCTGATGTTTGCATTGCGGCATTCTGGGCTCAGGCAGTTTTCTTCTTCTAGTTTACTATCCCTCCCGTTTAATTTCTTCTAATGCATAAGCCAGTGTTATAACTGGTGGCAGAATAGTGGGTGCCTTGGGGGGACATCTGATAAAATTTATTTTCACGACTCAGTGGATTGATTTTCCTTATTTTCAGGAAGCTACCAAATTGTAACATAGCCTGCTTCGAAGACTGCCGCTTGACTAGATTTCTAGAGTTGTTTGGAGGAATTTGCTTTGTGTGAGGGTTTTTTAGGTCAAGGAGCAGCAATTCAGACTGCATTGCTTCTAGTCAACTCTATCACTAGACTGCACTAAGTTCTTGCTAGGCATCATCAAATGCAAGACAGTACCTACTGTTTCTTGTAATGGCAAAGCTGCTGCATTTCAGAATCAAGACAGAGTAGAAAAATAGGTTGCTTACCTGTAACTGATGATCTTCGAGTGGTCATCTGTGCAGTCACACACATGGGTTTTCTGCCTGGAAAGAACCCGACCTCGGAGAATTCAAAGCTAGCCTAGGCGTTTATTTTGGCATGCATTCCCTCTCGGTCTGGGGAGCAGGCATCCACTACGCATGCCTGGAGCGAGGGGAAGGCGCTCCACCCACCCAGTTTCTTCTAGCCACTGTACAGAGAAAAATGTTAATAGAGTAGAGCATAAACCAGCAGCGGAGAAGGCTGGGCGGGTGTGTGTGACTGCACAGATGACCACTCGAAGATCATTAGTTACAGGTAAGCAACCTGTTTATCTTCATTGTGGTCTCTGTGCAGTCCCACACATGGGTGACTGGTAAACTGAAGTGCACGGAGGCGGGTGCTGGTTCTGTAATAGAAGAACACATATTAACTATGCATATAGGAAATAAGAAGTATTGTACTTACAGGGCAAGAGACTGGAGGCGTCAGTCAAAAATGGAACGTGGTACAGCCTGCCCGAAGGATACGTCACGCCGAGCACGAATGTCTAAGGCGTAGTGCGTGGCAAATGTAGATGGAGAAGACCAGACCCCAGCAGCACAGATGTCCTCCATTGGTACGCCTCTACAGAAGGCTGATGACGTGGAAACGGTTCGTGTGGAATGAGCTCGCAAGTGTTCAGGTACGGGCTGTTTAGTCAGTTGGTAGCATAAGGCAATGGCAGCCACAATCCACTTTGAAAACCTCTGGGTTGAGATTTTGAGTCCCTGTTTATGAGTTCCGTAGGCCACAAAGAGTCTGGGGTCCTTACGGAAAGGACGTGTCCTTTCAATGTAGAAAGCAAGGGCCCTACGTACGTCAAGATTGTGTAGGGTTCGTTGACCAGCGTCACTAGGTTTTTGAAAGAAGGAAGGAAGGGTGGTCGACTTTCCCAGGTGATATGGTGATACGACTTTTGGCAGAAAAGCAGGGTCAGGGCGTAGAATCACTCTGTCATGGTGGAAGACAGTGTATGGAGGATCTGTCCAAAAAGCACAAACGTCACTGACTCTCCTGCCAGACGTAAGTGCCACCAACAACGCCGTCTTCCATGACAAGAGATGCAGTGGAATGGATGCCATCGGCTCAAAGCGGGGTTACATTAGTCGGCTCAGAACAAGAGATAAGTTCCATGTGGGCTGCAGTTAGCGAATTGGTGGTTGAAGATGTAAAATGCCCTTTAAGAAGGCTTTTGTTGTGGAATGGGAGAAGACAGTGCACCCTTCAATGTGTGGATGAAAGGCTGAGATAGCAGCCAAATGAACCTTTAGAGACCTGAGTTTTACAAGGACAAGGTGTAGGTCAGAATCTCAGCTACAGAGGACAATTTAGGAAGAAAGTCATGTAGAGCAGCGTACGCTGAGAAGCGCTTCCACTTTTGAGAGTAGGATTTTCTAGTAGAAGGTTTTTTGGCATTAAGCAAGACATGTCTGACTTCTGAGGGAAAATTTAAAAACTGATTCTCCAGGCAGTCAGTTGCAGAAGTCCCAGGTCATGGTGCAGGCCTTTTCCGTCCTGTTGAGATCTCGAACTTGGGGGAAACTATGAAACATACTGTTTGAGAGAAGGAGGAGGGTGCCACAAGGGAGTGATAAGGATACAGTTGGTCCGATCCAGTCGGATTTTCTGCAGCGTCCTTGTTATCAGTGGGATAGGAGGGAACAGGTAGTGTAATTGTCCCAACTATGAGTGGAGGAAGGCATCTCCCGTGGATTGCATGGATGGAGGGCCTCGAGTGTAGAAATGTGGGCATTGAGCGTTGTCCGGAGATGCAAAAGACATCTATGGTGGACTGTGCACGAGGCCTTTGATGGAAGGGCTGTTTAGCTGGTGGGGCTTTGCGCTTCCAGAAGTCAGCCTGTCTAGGTGAGTGAGGGCGTTTATAATAGGATGGCTTCCAGACTCTCTATTAGGTTGAGACTGTTGTTGATTGACTCTCAATCTCCTACCCCTTTTTTCTACTGTCATCAACAGTGGTCAGGATGTCGTCAGTTGTAGCATTGAAGAGGCCCTGACCGTCGAAGGGTAAGTCTTCAATTTTAAATTTGATATCTGGTTGCAATGAGGAGGAACAGAGCCAGGCATGATGACGCAAGGTGATGGACATGGCCATGGTTCTGGATGAACAAGCAACAGCGTGATGAACCGAATTGATCTGCTGTTTGCTGACGCTGGAAAGCTCTTGTAGGATTTGCGATGCTTGTTTCTGTGCAGAGTCAGGGAGAGATGGAACCATATTAGTAAGCTGGGATGTCAAATTAAAGGTGTAGGCCGAAAAGTATGCCAAGTAATTATGAATTTTAGAAGCTGCAGTCAAAAGGGAATAAATTTTCCTCCCTAAGGTGATTAGTTTCTTTCCTTCCTTCTCAGGTGGAACTGGATGATGTGTTTGCTTGGAATTAGACGATCATGGACTTTGGTGCAGGGTGTTTAAATAGAAATTTAGAATCTGCAGCATGGATTTTACATAAGGATTCAATCCTCTTTGATGTAGGTGGAACCGATGCGGGCTTATCCCAAGCCTCCTTTAAACCTTCTAGGTGAACAGGGAGCATTGGGAGGAAGGAGCCTGCCGGCAGGTCCGCATGGACTAAATCATGGACTACATCTGATACTCTTGGTAGGTCAGTGGTGAGCTTTATGTTAAGAGTATTAGCCATGTTAGTAAGTAGGTCTAAGTAAGCCTTGGATCCTTCAGATGGTGAGAGATCAGCCAGTTTCGTAATGTCGGAGACAGGTGATGCTGGTGCAGACGCTGTAGATTGAGAAGAATCTGAGTGTTCAGGTTCGGAGTCCTCCGGAACATTCATGGGAGTTGTAGGTTGGTCGTATGCGGGCTTGGTCGGTATCAAAATAGCCTTACTCAGAAGCGTAGGTTGGTTAGGTTGAGTTATCTGCTGTTTCAATGGAGTCGAGAAGGCAGATGTTGAAGGGGCTGGTGATAATGGTTTTGACTCCTGACTGTAATGTCAGGGTCGATGCGGAGATGAGCTTTTGTGGTATCGAGAGTAGGAAAACTCATGGTACCGGGGTCGATATGTGTCCTCATGGTACTGAGGCTCACGGTGTCTGGGATGGTAAACTTCATCACAGTACCGAGGCTGGTAGGATTCTTCATGGTACCAGGGTCGATGGGTCTCGCAAGATGGTGATCTATAGTATTGCCGGTATCTATGTGGAGACGGTGACCTGGAGTGTGATGGGCTGCAGTAATAATAATAATGATCCCTATGTCAGCTTGAGGACTGTTCAGTATAAATCTGAGTGGCCAGATCCTTGTGTGTTGGCTCTTGATGTAGAGAAGAGGCAGCCAAATCCTTGAAGATGCGAGGCATCGAGACTTCCCGGAACGAGTGTGCCCCAAGGAGATTAGCTCGCTGACCTCAAAATCGAAGCGACGGTTCCAAGGATTCAGTTGCAAGGATGTCTTCCGGTAGGGATTCGTGGACCGATGGAGATCTAGATTGGATGTGGACGACCTCATCGGTTATGACATCGATGGGAGTCGAGAGCTCCACCGGAACAGTCGGTGCCATTGATATCAAAGCTGAGGTGGATGCCGCCGGGTGTGAAGTTGAGGCCATGGTATGGTCGGAGGGCCTCGAGTCTGAGGACTGACGATCAGTATCCGGCGTGGATTTCGCGGGTGTCGAATCGGAGTGGCATTTGGAGGACGATTCCAATCGATGTTTTTTCTTGAAATCATCGGGTTTCTTGGAGTGTTTTCCAGACTTATGCTTACTGGGAGCCGATGCCACGGAAGCTGCCGGTCGAACCACGTCCCTTTGCAGAGTTAGGGAAGGTGGCCAAGTCTGGGACCCAGAAGCGTGGGACATTACAGGCCACAACAAGGACTCTAAAAGGTGGCTTTTAAGTCTGGCTGCACGATTATTTCTGTTCCCAAACTGGCTACAATGAACACAAGTATCGGTTCTGTGTGTTTCCCCCAAACAAAATAGGCACAAAGAGTGTCCGTCGGTCGAGGGAATTTTGGTCCCACATCGGGTGCACTTTTTGAAGATTGTTTGGGAGTCTTCCCCTTCCATACGCCCGGGGGGGGGGGGAGAGGGAAGGGAAATAGTAAAGAAGAGAAGTCCTTTTTTTTTAAAACGATACCAGTTGGTGAAGTAGTGAAGAAGAAGAAGAGAAGTCGTAAGATAAAGAAAAAACTCAATGAAGTTGAGGGAACGCAACGAGGTAGGTGTATCCCAAACGGCGGTTAAGAAGAAACTGGGTGGGTGGAACACCTTCCCCTCACTCCAGGCATGCGCAGTGGATGCCTGTCCCCAGACCGAGAGGGAATGTGCGCCAAAATAAACACCTAGGTTAGCTTTGAATTCTCCAAGGTCGGGTTCGTTCCAGGCGGAAAACCCATGTGTGGGACTGCACAGAGACCACGATGAAGATTAAAGCTGTTTAAAATACTTAACTAATTCAGAAATATCTATGGGTTTCTCATTATTATGATTTACACCATAGCAATAATTTCCAAACCATACATAGCAAAACAATACATAATTTTCCGTAAGAAATAATTAAAGTTTCTTGGAAACTCAAGAGGTAGCTTCTCACTGCATATTTCTTTTATCAATCTACTGCCCAAGCTTTCCCCGTACATCTCGGTAGGTCTGCCCACCAGACAAGCAGCAGAATTATCCAGGGTCAGTGAAAGTTGCCTGTTCTGCATCTGCATGAATCATGGCTCAGGGATTACCTCATTCCAATAACTTGGGGTATGGTTTTATCTTTAGTTGGGTGATTCTGATGCTTACAACACCCTCCAAGACTTTTCAGGATTCAGAGCAAAGAATACCTCCAACTTTGAAAAAAGTGTTTCTAAACTAACAAAGCAGAGCAAGGGAGGGCTAAAGGCAAGAAGCCAGCTGTCTACAAGTGCCACTGAGGCCCAAAAAATATGTGTTGCATAACCATGCATCTTCTATTTTCAATATGCTAAAATATAAAGGCAGCTGTGTTGGGTTAACTATACAACAGTCTAAGAATGTAATGTTCAGAGCTCCTAAGCATTTTTCTTTGCAAACAGCAATTGAGTAGGGGCCCTATTAGGACAACAAATGAATATACCATTTTTAATGGACTTGGGGAACTGCTATTTGCCCACCACATATTACATCAACCAGAATCCACTGCATCAGAAGCAACAGCCTACAACTGCTTAAAGCACAGACATTCGTTAACACTAACAAAGAGCTCTGTTGTTTTTACAGTATGGAAAGTATGGAAAGTGAAGAATCATTGTCAGATCACAAAGATGCCTATAAGCATTTCATTGAAATATTTATTTATTCAAAAATAAGTATATCTTGCTTCTCCCCCCCACCCATCAATGGAACTCAAAGAGGCATACAAATATAGCTGCACAACCTACATCTCACCTGGAGGGGCAATATCTTTGCCATTTTTTTGTTCTGCGAGGCTGGTGTTGCAGTCTTCACCTGCCCATAATGGATCACAGATACACTGTATTTCATTACTGCAAACCTACAGTAAGATAAAACCTGTTTTAAAAACATGAATGTTTCTCATCATAAGCATTTTTGCTGGTACAGACAGTTTGCTATTTTATTTTAGAGTTTCCACAGGCTCAGTTTGCAACATTAATTCCTAATCAAAAGTCAGAGGAGCAAAAGAGAGAGAGAATATGGATGTTTAAAGATGTCCAAGATGACGCTGGGAAGTATAAAAACTGTTGCTATGTTGAGATCTCCACCATGGATAGCAGACATGTTGTGATGCTGATTATTGGTCCCCATCAAGAGGCATTCCTAGAAGGGTCAGGAAGAATTGCAAACTCCTGAATTCATATGGAAATTGGGATGCCCATCTTACCCTTTTCAAAGCCACTGTCTTATAGTCTGGTAGACAATGAATTACTTATAAGGATCACACAGATCACTTCTTCCCTAAAATTTCTATGCAACAGAAAATGTCATCTACATTCAGGAGGTCCCTGTGTGACATCCTCTCAGAGAGGCCTGTACAATACAGTAACTGTGGGAGGAGAAGCCCTCCTGCAAACTTTGAATTGGCAAAGCCCCAACTGGAGTTCTATCACCTCAGCGCTGCAATTCCTTGCAGAAAAGAAACCTAGTGAACATAGAGAGCTTCCCCACCTGCACAAGTTTCTTCAGTCATTAATAAAGGGACAAATGCCAGGGAATGGGATGACCAATATGTGCAGGAGCTTCAATGACTGCCCTGAATTGAAACACAGGAACAGTTCTATTGCTTTACAGTAGGAAACTTGTGTTTTTAAAGTTAAGCACATGACCAAGTAGCCTCCTTGTCTATAATTCTTTCAGAAAGAAAATAATGTCAGCTTATACAGCTGACCCATCTGGGTAAACTTTAATAGTTAAATGAATAAATAGAAACATTAAGGTATTCATTAAGTGAAACAGAAATGTGTGCTTCTCTTCAGATGCTAAAGAATAAGCATACTCCATGTCCTGAACAAATGTTGCTTCCTGTGCTTCCTGGGCAGGAGCTGAAGTTAAATGAATCCACAGCAAGACATTTGTGTTCCCAACATATCCTGTCAGGGCCACAGGGCGTCCCATCTTCTACATAGCCAAGATCTCCATCCTCCTCTAGTTTAACATGACCACCACTGCAAAACAAACAGAAACAATTCACTGGCAAATAAAGTTCACCTTTTTACTACTATCCAAATATTTTTTTTACTCTCTTTCACGATTCATAATGTGATAAAACTAGACAATAGCCAAATTGGTTTTCATCCCATAGTATATGTGTTAGCCACAAAAAGTTGTATCCTACCAGCTATTCTGGGAAGAAACAGGAAGGAAAGGCAGCGTTTAACTTCTGAAAGGTTAAAGCAGGGATCATGGGGCCCACATGAACAAAAAATCACACGGAATCAGAACTGCAGTGAGGAAAGGAATCTGGAGGATTAAGTGGGAAAGCTAGTAGGGTACAACCCCCACCTCCCAATAATCCCATAGTACTCAGTTACCTAGGCTTTAACACTGAACTTTACCTGCAGTTATAAGATTTTCCCAAAGTTTGGAAAGATGATGATGTAATTTCACCTTCAAGTTCACCAAGTCTTGGGATGTTAGAGATGATGTTGGAACACAGAAGATAGCCACAAAGTACATCCCTATAAGGAATATTTGACAGGCATTGATTTGTTTATTTATTTACATGATTTATAGTCTGTCTTTCTTAATGAGATTCAGGTGGATTACACAGTTAAAGTCAATATGATTAGTCTAATAGAAAACAGTTATGTTCGTAAGAGTGAGGAAGTAGGTAAACTGCATCCAACCTCTGTAGACCCTCAGTTCCCCCCCAAAAATACCCTTGGAAATACACAGAACCAAAGTGAATGCAAACAAGGAAATCAATTAATAGTGTTTTAAAGGGAAACATAGAATCATAGAGTTGGAAGAAACCACCAGGGTCATCTAGTCCAACCATACACAGGTTCCCTGTTCAGTTTGGGATAATAGAGCATAGGGAGAAAGTACACCCATGACTGTAGTGTTGTAAAATGAAACCAACCATTAACCCTCTGGCATACACACAGTAACTCTGAAAGGAAACACAAGATAGGCAACAAGACGATGTTGCCTTTCCTCTCTTTCCTTCCTGACAACAACCTGAGGAATGTTAGTTTCAGACAGTAAAACCACATGGGAGAAGTACACCCACACTCTCCCTGCACCACACCATACCCACACAGTAGCTATTTCCCTTTTCCAAAACAATGCAACAACAAAAATCCCATTTGGAAGATATGTTCAAAGATTTCCCAGCATCACATCTCATTTAGTCCTCGAAGACCCTTTTTAAAAGTGCTTTTAAAGAAAAACAATAGAACAGCAGTAAAAGCCTTCCTCCCACTTAATCTACAGTCGCACCACCAGTCCTCTGGTGTGAAGAATTATTTTCTGTACATCTTCTATAAAAGCACATGTTAATTTCCTAGATAACTGGGATTGGTGCTTTGCTTTTTTGTTTTTTTCACCATGTGGAAGTCATCTAGCATTGCAAGTGAAGGTGGAAATAAGGCCCTGAATGTTTAGATTTGAGTCCAGCAGCACTTTTTGAAAGGAGCCCCATGGCGCAGTACTGCAATCCAGACTCTACTCACAACCTGAGTTCAATCTTGATGGAAGCTGGGTTCAGGCAGCCAGCTCAAGGCTGACTCAGCCTTCCATCCTTCCGAGGTCAGTAAAATGAGTACCCAGCTTGCTGGGGGGAAAGCATGGATGACTGGGGAAGGCAATGGCAAATCACTCCATAAAAATCTGCCATGAAAACATCACAATGCGATGTCACCCCAGAGTCAAAAATGACTGATGCTTGCACCTTTACCTTTTACCAGTAGCACTTTAGATACCTACAAGAGTTTCAGGGCCATTATGCACTCATCTGTATTTCTGATTTTCTGAGTTCTGGCATCAGGGTGTAAGCTTTTGAGTGTCAAAGCTCCCTTCATTAGACATAGCAGAGCAGAAATAGAGATCTGAATCCTCCTGTCCTAGTCAGAAGGTGGGAGGGGTGTTGTTAAGAAGGAACTTAGGATGCAGAGGTCTCAGGCTTATTGTCATCAGCCTGATTAGAGCAGAGGGAAATTGTTTGGGGCACGAAATTAGCTTCCGTAGAGTGATAAAAATCTCGAAAGCTTATACTCTGAAACCCTTGTAAGGTGCTACTGGACTCAAAGCTAACTATTCTACTACATACCAACATGGTTACCCTTTGAAACAGGTCTTGAATATGAGATTTTTGTTGTTGTGTTATGCTATGGCCCATCAGAGCACAGGAAACCCATCTAAAGGCCAGCTTTTAGATGTCAAAATGTGGCCTGATAACATCTCACTCCAAACTCAGCCTCCAGGAGTAAGGGTGATGGACAACAGTAATGAAATTGGCTAGAGAAACAGATGCAGCTGGATACTGTGGAGGAGAGTATTTTAGGCATTGCAAATGTGGGAGCCTGGGTTTGAGACTCCCTTGGTTCTTTGCAGAAGGGTGTTATATAATCTACAATGTTTGGGGAAAACAATTCTAAAATGAATCAGTGACTTTTCAATATAGTTTAACTTACTGATTTTCGCACTGTATCCAAGTATCTCTGTTTCTGCCACAGTTACCTTTCTCAGTCCCTTCTATATTCAGTCTGTCGTAGCAATATTTGTCAGCAGCTGTCACATCTAAGAACAGAAGTACATTCCTTTAGTTAGTGACATTTATTTTAAAAGGGAACTGTAACCACAACAACTGAAACCAGAGCATAAACTATAAAATATATTCTAAGTGTTCTGAACAATTTATTGGGTTTGATCCTGAGAATCTATCCTGGAGCTTTCCACCTCTGCTAGCAGAAAGGATCCCTAGGATCCAACTCAATACTTATATTACCTTCAAAATAAATTAAGCACTTCACAGAGAATTTTTTAAAAGGAACATCCCTGCCTGAAGGCTTTCAACTCAAGTATACGCAATGCCCCAAACCTTAGGGATGGGGAGAAATAAAAGGGAATTAGGATGTGAACCAGATAACGGAGAGTTTATAAAGCACTGCATCTTCATGAAAGCACACAAGTTCATGGATGTTTTCTTTTTAGGAATTTACAGTGCTTCAGGTAGAATGACTGGCTGTTGAATCATCTATGGCAGGGTTTCCCAAACTTTTCTTTCTCGTGGCCCGGTTATTTTTACACTTCTCCTTCGTGACCCACTAAAATTCAGGGTGGAGCCTGCTTGTGTCACTCTTCAAGGCTAGTTTTTCTCTGCATAACACAGAGATGGGGGAAGGAAGGAAGCCAAACAGAGATCAGGCTTTGTAGCCTGTGTCAGTCGTCAAGCCTAGCTTTTCTCTGCACAATAGAGAGATGGGGGAAGGAAGGAAACCAAACGGAGCTCAGACTTTGCAGCCTGTGTCAGTCTTCAAGCCTAGCTTTTCTCTGCACAACAGAGAGACGGGGGAAGGAAGGAAGGAAGCAGAGCAGAGCTCAGGCTTTGCTGGGGCAGGGCTAGCTTTAGCTTTTCTTGTGACCCGGTATGGAGGCTTCCGTGGCCCGGTACCGGGTCGCAACCCTACTAATGGAAAACACTGGTCTATGGAATCCCAGCCTACAAAAGGTTTCTTGTAGCCTTGCATGACTTCTGTGTCTTAAAAAAGACCAGAGGATGCATGAAAGAAGAGGCATGACCCCACAGTGTGGTGTTGTGGCCAGAGTGTCAGATTAGGATCTGGGCAACCTAGTTTGAATCTACACTCTATCTTCAGGGTGATGATGGGCCAGTCACACACTCTTCACCTAGCCTATCTCATAAAGTTGTTGTGATGACAATACAGAGGAGAGAAGAAAACAATGTGCTTAACCTGGGCCTCCACTGGGGAGAGAGGTGGGATATAAATAAGTAAATAAATAAAATAAACTGTGGCAGAACATTTCTGACAACAAGGTGTGAAGTGTGGTAGCTTCAAAACAGGGACAAGCTGATGAAAAAGCCTCCTTATTTAGCACATTAAAATTATTTTAAAAAGAAGATCACACACAGAATGATCAGTGGTCATCATGGCATGTCATGCTATCTTTTATGCTAGATGCTATCTTCCCTGATGCCAAAGGACCAGGCTTTTAAAGGGATATCAGCTAAAAAATCTTTAAGGGTATTTACTCACGTTCTCCCCAAATATATTTACACTGTCTGTCTCTTGTTTTGCAACGTCCTCCAAAACAAGTGCCCTAAAGGGAAAGCAACAAAAAGGCATACTTTTTTTCCATATAAAAAACCAGCTTGAAATATTTTCTAAAGACAGCAGTTATATTTTCTGCTAGAGTAGGCTTTAGGGGAATACACAGATGTGGGAAGTTTTACAAGAAATGGTGAGTAGGTTTTAGACACCATTGTGCTTCAAATTTCATCACTGTAGATTGCATTCATTGTAGATTATATGTTATACTATGTGTTAAGGGCAAAACGATAGTAATTACATTTATTTGTATGAGGTTGCAGTGGTGTAAATTGTTACTGTAAACATCTCTAGCAATTCTAAACACAATGCTCTTTGGTTTTATTCACTTGTTGCACTATGTCCCTGTTGTTTCGTATATTCCCAGATTACATCACTAGCAGCAAAATGTAGGATTTCCAAATGCAGACATAAATAAGCTATTTTCCTTTATTTATTTATTTGTTTATTGCTTAGTCCTGTTATTTTCCTCCTGTAAGTATACGGATATGGATTTGGATTCAACAATAATTCCTGCTGATCAAAATTACCTCCCCCGTCACGCTGCAGCCCAAAATGCTGCTCCTGGGGCCTAAGGGACCACCTCCAGAAAACCAAACGGGTTGAGTCAGAGATTAGTAGAAGAAGGAGGGAACAGAGAAACTCATCCCACCAGCAGAAATCTAATGCTTGATCCAACCCAAAACCTTTTAAAAAAATTTTTAAAGCTAGGATTATACAACAGGAACTAAATTCTGCAGTAAACATCTAAAAGCAGGCATTTCAGTTCCTCATCTGAATCCTTTTAACAGATTCTACAACTATATGAACAGACCCACTTTGATTTGCTTGTTGTATATTGTTACAATAAAAACAAAATCAAATTTAAGAAATCACACTTACCTGATCATTATCACATGAGTACCCATCCATTTTATGGAGATTTGGAGAGCACTAGAGATAAAGTGGAAGGAACCACTTGATGAGTTGGAAAGTGAAGGAGTTTTTAACGTATTTTAATATCTAAAATTAATGCAAATGTTGCCTTTCAAACAGCTTTTAAACAGCCTCCCTCCTCCAAAATTTGTTTTATGCAACCCTATATTGCTCAGATGTTGTGTTTCTTTTGTTTTGAAACCTCACCAGATTTGAAGATCCTGTACAACGTTCTGGAATATCACAATCGTTGACTGCTTCTCTGCACATAACTCCCTTTTCCTCAAACTGGGGAAAGAAAGATCAGGACATAACTATACCTTGTCAACAGTTCAACTCAGAAAAGCATACAATTACTGTTTCTGGAATGCTAAACTAATACTAATGTGATGCTATCATTGCCTTTTGTTTTGATTAGCAATTCCTGCTCAACTTCCAGACTTGGGAATAACAAAGATGTCCTCCCTCCAAACACAACTTTTCAAGAGTTTTTGTTAAACCCTTAAAACAAACCCTTTAGAAAATAAACAAGACTTGCTAATATTCATGAAAGCAGGCAAGCTGGTCTTAAATACATAAAATAAAAAGCCACTTAAATACATACCTGACATTTCTTACAACAAAGTCCATCACTGCACTGGGAGGTAGCCGTTAAAGAACAGTTACTACAGCAATCACCCCCTTCAGCAGCACATTCCTGAGGAGTAGAAGCAATTTTGTAACAGAAGACTGGAAAGCACACTTCATGAAAAGCATCCATATCTTCCCCTAAACATTAAATAAATAAAATACTGTAGGCAGGAGTAACTTGAGGATCAGGCATTGAAGAGGGAAGGGCTGCAAATGTAAATAGAGGGCAGACATCCCTTCCATCCTGGGTAAGGCCTGGTGCACTGCAATGCATGTGCACAGAGGAAGGGGCACAGATAGGAAGCTACTTACAGCCAAAATATGTGTTAAGCATGACACAAGTCGGTCATGAGGGACTGATCCAATTCTCAATCACTCATTCACACAGGAGCTAACTTTTTAAAACCTTTCCATTGCTAAGTATCAAAACACTACAAAAAGGAAGGTGGGACTTCAGGCTCCCCCACTACCCCGTTTTCAACAGTGAAAACAGCCAAGCTAGGGGATAGACACGAAGAGCCCAGGGAAGGGGCAACAAACCTCCCTTGTTGATATCTTGATGGCTAAAATGACTCTGGGGGGAGCCTGGTGCCCCTCTTTCCCCCTTGCAGAGTTTGAAAAAGTGAGCAGTGAGGAGAGGTTTTAATCTTAGTCCCCACATGGATACATGATAGAGACTGGCCAGACACCCATGATGATCCAGCTCATGTCATGCATAATGTATATTTTGGCCCTTAGATACATAGCTAGCAGTTTATTATATATTGTGTTTGTTTAGGACTTTTTTTTTAGCAGGAGCTCCTTTGCATATTAGGTCACACACCCCTGATGTAGCCAATCCTCCTAGAGCTTACAAAAGGTCCTGTACTAAGAGCCCTCTAAGCTCTTGGAGAATTGGATACATCAGGCGGGTGTGGCCTAATATGCAAAGGAGTTCCTGCTACAAAAAAAGCCCTGTGTTTATTGAATAAGGAAATGACTTGTGCCAGGGTGCAAGCTGAAGGGCAAGAACCAGAGGGCTCAGCATGAGACTCTTTAAAAGCCTCTTGCTCGACTCTCTGGAGATTGAATACCCTA
The DNA here is from genome assembly GCF_032191835.1 of Heteronotia binoei. Lineage (NCBI taxonomy): Eukaryota > Metazoa > Chordata > Lepidosauria > Squamata > Gekkonidae > Heteronotia > Heteronotia binoei. Next base: position 39,280,662 of record NC_083232.1, on the reverse strand, counting down.
GATGCAACCTGAAAAGCCACTTTAAATATCCACTGTGATGAGACAGGGAGAGCTACCCAGAGAGAAGACAATGGTGTTTCCTCTGGAGTTTCCTAAGTGATCCCTCCCTTCCTGCCCTATATTTTAATTGTTCCTTTTATTTTTATTTTTTGTTATATGTATTTTTTCTTGGTTTTAACTATTTTCATTTGGGTTTTTTGTTTCGTTTTAATGGTTTAAGATGTATTTTATTATTTATGTTTTTAATCAGATACCCTGGTGATCCTGAGGAAGACAAAAAGGCAAGATATAATTTTTTAAAATAAATAATCTGTAGATCAAGACAGGTAGCCATGTTGGCCTGTCTGTAGCGGTACAAAAACAGCAGAGTCACTGAAGAAGTGAGCAGCATCTCACAAATCTCATATCCTGCCACAAATTTTGTCGGTCTTTAAGGTACTACTGGATTCTTGCTCTTTTCTACAAATAAATACCTGTGTGAATGTGTGTTGATCTTCCCATTAACACCACCTCACAAATTTCTTGAATTTAGGGGAGTTTCAGCAGCTGCTTGAAGTGTGGCCCAATAAGCCATTGGCCCATGACACATGCACATCTTACTGCAGATTTTCAGAGCAATAAGCCTTCAGATTCCGTGCCTACCTTATGCACCATTCTTTTTCCTCTGGTGTATTTATTCTGCAGCTACAATTTTTAAAATGCACTTTTCTAAATCAGGGTGGAACATCACTTGTGACATGCGGGGGTGGCATCCAAGGGTGGTTTTTTTTTTTTAAATTATTCAATCCTCATGGTTCAGGTTTTGTGTATGCGTTTTAACATTAATCTAAGGAATCAAAGGAAACAGAAAAAAAAACACATAAAGGGGGAAACCCGATGTTGAAACTGACCAGACTGATTTTTGAAACTTGACAAGCAGGTGCCAAGCCCCATTTTCCATACACCAAGCACTAGGGGATTCTCTGCTGTGTTATCAGCCACTGTCAAAAACGGAAAAGAGTCACACTATATCAGGGGTGGCCAATAGTAGCTCTCCAGATGTTTTTTGCCTACAACTCCCATCAGCACCAGCCAGCATTGCCACCACTGCACTATATCATAACATGAGGGAGCATGTTGAGTGTACAGAATGCATTGTAGAACTCACTGACACTGGCATTGCAAGCTGTGACCGTTAGGAATGTTTGTGTATGTGTGGAATTACTTCAATGTGGACAGGGGAGTGACCTTTAAGGGGTGGCAAGAGGGTGGGGGGGGGGGTCCAAAAGAAAGTTTTGGTCACTTTGCGAAAAGCCAAGTATTTAACAACTATTATTATAATCATGTATTAATCTGATTTACTGAAAGGAAGGAGGCTGTGTTGCATGACCATGACACAGGAGGGGCACAGAACTGGTTGAATCAGTGTTCTCTGATAGGACAAGGAGCAGCATTTGTCATTTTTGGCTTTGTTTCCCTTCTGATGAAAATTTAATGTTGCCACTAATGAAGAAGGAAGCCAGATCTCCCAAATGAAGTAAGAAGCCAGATCCTCATTTTACTTTCCAGCCACACAGTATAGATATTAAGCTCTTAGAATTCCATAGAAAGACAGACAAGACTTACTGTACTACAGTACATTTTTCTCTTTTATGCATTCTACATTAAAAGCATGAACAGGGAAAATCCACCAGCTCCACTGCACATGTGTACATAATACACATGTCTTGATCATTACACAATGTAGTTAGAAAGAAAGCAACACGAGTTAAGGCAAGATTTCCCCATATAGGATTCCTTATATCTTAACTAATCTAATTCGGAAGTGAAGATTTCTGCACCCATCTAGAAGAGCTGCTCCTGTAACTATGCATTGGAGGACTTACTGTGGGAATCCCACAATCACACTCTTCACCGGCTTCAACAAAACCATTGCCACATACCGGAGGATCAAGAAGCTGCAGTAGAAAAGGAAGCAGTGGGGAAAATATTTACAAATGTGAAAATACTTTAAAATTTACTTGAAAGTCAGAGATTCATTTTCCTCATTAATAGCCACACTGCACAAATATATATGTGATAATATATACACGATAAACTGAATCTTCTTTTCTGTGTTAAGCAAGATTTAGTGGGTTTTGTTCCTTTAGAAAGACTATTATTATCCCTATTGAGACATTTATAATGTATCATTATCAGTCTGTAAGGTTTAACAAACATATTCCTTTTACAATATTTACTTTAAAAAATAACATGCTTTTCCATCTTAAGCTATATTCATGTGTATGCTGGGAAAGAAGCAAAATTAAAAGAGGTCTTAATGTTTCAGTTGCAAAAGTTTCACTTTCTATATTTCAGTGGCAAATTGATAGGAAATGCCATCAAGTGGCAGCCAAATTTATGCTGCTCTCCATAGGGTTTTCAAGGCAAGGGACATTCAGAGGTGGTTTGCCATTGCCTACCTCTGCATAGCAACCCTGGATTTCCTTGGGAGTCTCCCATCCAAGTACTAACCAAGGCCAATCCTGCTTAGTTTCTGAGATCTGATGAGATCATACTAGCCTGGGCCATCTAGGTCAGGGTATATTTCAGTACTGCGTAAGAAAAAAATCTGAATGTTCATAATCCATCCTGCAATGCTAAACATAGTCTATACAGCATAATTTATAATGCAGCTATGCACGACTACTGAAAAGCAAAGGGTCTGGTGTTTTTTTTACTTAAGAACAGATAGCTGTAAACCTGCAGGAATCACTTAATAAAGAGGATTTAACTATCCTCCCCATCTGCCACTAGCTGTTTAAAGAAAACACACAGAGATCCAGCACTGCCCTCAACTCAACACTTTAAAAATGTAAATAACAAATTTTGCCAAGGAGAATCAGCCTTATGTGTCAGCAAGCACAACGTTGTCAAAATGACTCATTGCATTCCTTTGTTTTAAAATGCTCTATCTAATAAGCAATAAAAATTAAATTTAAATCAGCTGCCTGAGGACATGTCTTCCATGACCAGGATTCCAAGAAGCACACTTACATTTGATGTGCTTTCCTACCCTGCCTCCTCTATTGTTTCGAAAGTTCTCCTCCCAGAAATCCCCAAGCCACTATTGTAAAAGTTGCACAGGCCAAAAACATTTTGGTGATTAGGACCAAGAGCACTTTAAAAAGAAGGCCAAGGAAAATGACTTTCTGTGTGCCATTATCAGTCTTTTTTAGTTGCAGGGAATTCGTGTCCAGACTCAATCATGTCTAACACAAACTTTAAAAAAAACTGTATACTGGGGTATATTTTAACCTCAGGTCAAATTCTACTGCATCTTGAGGAAGAAATATATCCCATAAAAATGTGTTTTACGACAACAAAGTCCCAGAGCCTGAAAACGCAGTTACATCAGGTGAAAGATAACTGCACTGATAACAACATGAAAATTATGAATTTTTTTAAGTCATGGATAGTTTTAAACACTAGGAATATCTGTCTTTGTGGTGAGGCAGATAAGGTGAGGATTATAAGAAGGGGCTGTATCCTTCCATCTGGTTTTCTAGAGCAGTGTTCTGGGGGGAAACTCATTGGATATTTACCTTTACCCCAAATGTATTATATGACCAGGGAAAAAAAGCCATCCCAAATGTCAAATTCAGTATATTTCTGGGGTTGTTTTGTATCCCAGGTCACTTTTTGTGTACAGGTCTAAGTGGGCATACTTTGGCAGTATTGTTTATATATGTGCAAGTGACAATGTCCTAGGAGGAAGAAGCTGTAGGTCTACTTCTCTCTGAATTCTGCCAAAAAAGTACTACTGATGTAGGAATTTAGCCAAAGCTTTAAGCAAAACAGAACATTCCATGAAACTTCATCACTTTTTTTAGTTCAAACAATTTATATATGTTTGAGTGTGTTTACATTATATACACACACTCCCTCTCTCCCTCCAACAAAGGCAACCAAGGACAGTTCTGTGCAACTTCATGATACATGTTTGCATACCAACAGAATAATTAAGAGCATATTCTTCACAGATCAACAGATTGCAACGGAACACAGGAACCTGGCAGTCTCTAAGGTGTCCAAGCAATTTAGCATAATGAAGACAAATTAATCAGCAATCTTAAAAGTATGCCTGCCAGGCAGCGGGAAGCTAAGACAAAGCATAATACATTTGGCTTATTTAATATAACTGGGAAATGATAGCAGTCATTTTGTAGAAAAATGGGTGGTGGAGCTCCTCCAAGGATAGTTATGCAGCTGCACATACTATTCAATGGACAAGGAGGTGGAACTCTCAGAAGGATGAGGTGGAACTCTCAGAAAGGTTCAGGAGCTGTGTTCCTGTGAGCTCCCACTGAATCTGAGGCCTGGGTAGCAGGCAACAGTTGTTCTGTACTACCTCATACTTTTTTTATGAGCAAGCATTTCAAGACAATAACCACGACAGTGATCTGAACAGAGCAACAGAATGCTACCTTTCTCTGAGTCAAATTATATTACCTTGGAAGGCTTATTGAAAAGGCAGGATCCACCTCCATTATTTAAAAATTCATGATACTCCTCAACATCACATTTGGAGAACTTGGATGGAAGGAAGTAGCTGTTAACGAAGAAAGAACTTTATTATTGGTTGATTGGCTATTTGAATTCATAAATGTGGTAGGCTTAGAACTGAAAGAGGTTCCACAGAAAAGTGATTTTGTTCAGCTGTTTTCATATAAATTAAACACAGGAAGAGCACTGTAACCAAAATGACACTGCATTTTAGGGGTAATATCCTAAGTAATCTAAACTTGTTTACCATGTCTAGCTTCCATTATTTCAACTGGCAGATTATCTGGGTCAGTCGTGACTCGAGAATATTGCAAAATTAAAAGGAATAGGATGAGGATCCCTCACATGTAAAAACCCATATGAATGTTCACAGAATACAGATGGCACATATCTCAATTTAAATGTCACCAAAGCAAAACACGACTACAGCTCACATGAGAAAAATCATGACTCACAGCAGAATATTAGCATGAGGGCTGGATACAGCTAAGACTATGGTTAAGGAGGGGAATTAGCCTGGAAGAGCATGGCATGTTTTCATACTGAAAAAGTAGACTTTTTGCTCACAAGACTACATAACTTAGAGGGAGTATTGGCCACTGATCACTTTTCAAAGTTTCAATGAAAAACAGGCCCAGTATAATCTAAGCTGCTCTTAAACAACATGCAAAATGAAGCCTGCTATATTGATTATTGTTACATATTAGTCAAACAGAACTGGAAGAAGTACAGATGAATTCTTGGACAAACTGTTGTCTTCATCAGACAAGAAAAGCCACTCAGAAGCTTACTGAACCAATGAAAAGGAATTTTGCAGAAGTGCCCTGCAGGTGTGCTTGGTCTATTATCTTGTTTCCAATAGCCAGTTGCTTCAGGCTTCCCTCCCCCCCCCACATTGTTTGTAATTAGTATTTAGCCACCATGATTAGCAGCCATCAAAGCATAGGATTGGGTCCAGCCAGCTTTTCTGCTGGGAAAAAAGGAAGAAGGTGGCTATGGCTGAGTGGTAGAACATCTGTTTTACATACAAGAGGTCCCAGGTTCTTTCAAATAACCCACTCCCTGGTCTTTTTTAAGTGGAGATGCCATCCACTTAAAAAAGACCAGGGAGTGGGTTATTTGAAAGACCTAAATCTAAGATCCTGGACAACTGCCACTCATTAGAGTAGAGAATACTGGCTGACGCTGATAAGTCAGATTCACAATAAGACAGCTTCACATACTGACCACCCAAAAAGGCTATGCTGATTAGAATAATGGGACTTCTATGCACAAAAGCCATATGGCTGTGGCCTGTAATACACCAGAACTGGATAAGAATGGGGGGAGGGGGAGAGAGAACTGGTGGGATCCAACTCATATATTCTACAAAAGCATAAACGTCAATCATTTCATACCATGTAGCTTCTTTAGAGAATAATAAGGCATCATTTTGTGGTTATTAAAATAATTCTGTCATTGTGATTTGGTGATGACTTATATAAGTGTAATACAACTAAAGCCAATGTCAGCTTAAAAGTGTGCATATATATAGTTTATTTTAGTAACTTTAAGTGCCTGAATGCAATTGAGGCCATATATTCAGCATAGTTGCTTTTTTCACACCCTACCATCCATTAATTTACATTTTCATTTTATGACAATTTTCCTAATTAAATGCCTTACCCAGTGTCTCCCATTATGCATCCATACCATGTATCCTCACATTTACACTCACCTAAAAATAAACAAATAAGTCACACTCAATTTGACCTTTACAATTATTTTGACACAAACTTCTATTTTAAAGAAATATTTTAAATAAATAAAGTGGAATAAAATTACTGAACTGTGTTCCCACTGAAATATCCCCATGCGATATTTAACAAAAGGTTTTTTCCAACCAAAAATTCAGATGGATTTTCTTCACAGAAAAGTTTCTTAAAAACAAACATGAAAAACCATAGAGACTGAAAAAGGGAACCAGAGAAGGTTTAGAAAAGGATTGGGGGGGGGGAGAGAAGAATAGCCATACTCATTTGAAAAACCTTACCACTTTGCAGTTTTCTTTTGTCCGAAAAAATACCAAGATTGTGAGCTAAGGACTGTGCCAACGTAACGGACATTAAATCAGATTTTCCAAACTGAAAGGGGAGGAAAAAGACAGTAATTGCTTTGGGAGCAAGATGTCAAACTTCAAGCACATCTTTCTAAACAGATTTTCTAATAATTGTCCTGAAGTAAAAATGATGCTGTAGCATTCAGTTCACAGGTTAACCTGTCAGTTGCTGATGAACACCAAACAAACAAAAAGATATAAGGAAAGTTACTTTTAGAACAAATAACATTCACTATTACATTACAACAACAGACACAAGGGAAAGTCCATCTGAAGCCATTCTTAATTTTGCTTACAGCACTTAAGTTTTATAACAGTGCAGTCCTAATTAGAGTTACATTCTTATAAGTCCATTGACTTCAATATACTTGGAAGAGTATAACTCTGCTTTAGATGGCACTACTGAAGGCTAAGCAAATTGCCTGCAGATGCTCAGATTCTGGAGAGGTATAGGTGAAAGTATCAACTGCAGTATATTGCCCAATTATGCCATGCACAGATTCTCAGACTGTTTTTGCACACAGCTTACCACGCGGTCACGTTCCTGTTCTCTCCGAAGCATCCATCGGATTTCCCACTATCTGCGCCGGAGGTATAGAAAGTGCTGCGGATTTTGCATAGCAAACGTAAACCACTAAAACCAAGTTTATGTTTGCTACGCAAAATCCACAGCACTTCCTGTAACTCCGGCGCAGATAGTGGGAAATCCGACAGACGCTGCGGAGAGAACAGGAACATGACCGCGTGGTAAGCTGTGTGCGAAAACGGTATCAGTTAAGTGTCAGAATTATCAAGCATCATTCTTTCTTTGGGAGTTCAGGGAGCCTTTTGCAATTGTAAGTGCAATTTGCAATTGAAATTGAAATTTAAAATGAATTCTGAAATTGTTCTTTAAAAGGTGGAATAGAAAAGGGTCTTGAGCACTTTTCTCAAATGCCCAGTGCAGGAACTCTAAAGATACAGAAAGGTGGTAGCTGGCTTCCCATTACAAGAAGTTTATCAATTTCTAAGTCAGCTCTTCATGTTTTCATTATATTTGGGCCAAAACAAACTGGTAGAAATCTAGAGGTAAGATCATTTACGATGAGTGCATTTTCTCTCTGGCCTGAAGAACTCTAGAATCCAAGGACATAAATGGGATTGGTTCTTGAAACTTCCTAGAACAGAGCATTACACTGTGCAATGAACACAGAACAAGAGATGGCTTTGTCAAAATATTTAGTGAAATGCTGAAATCACTGCACCAGTTTGTATTTCTAGAACTTTGAAGACTTACTTCATTCACACCTCCACCTTTCAGTAATGAGCAAATTCCACCAATGTAAGCTGCCCCACTGCGACTGCTTTGAAACTGACTCCCTCTTTAAAAAACAGAAGGAAACAATTAGAAAACAACGGCAATCTAAAAACTCAACTGTTCCAAACAGATGTGTCTGAGGGCTTCCCACTCGGTTGACTAAACACTATGATAATAAAGTGAACACATGGGAGGAGGTTATTGTGGGCATGGAAAAATGTATCTCTGAGTGGTCAGTGCACTCTGTTTCATGTTTTTATCTGCACACTGTGTAAACTAACAGAGTTCCATATTATTATCTGCATAATTTCAGTGCTGCTTGTAGGAACCACATGTGCTCCACCAGGGCTCTTGGACTGTTGTGAAGCTCCCAAATAGAATAGGATTAGAAAAATGCTATCATAAAGTGTCAGTCAACTACGAAAAACAGAAGATACTTATTATGCCAGTATTACTCCTAGGGAAGGCAGTCATAAGCATATTAGATCAGTACAAACATCTAGCCCTGCTTCAATGCACTCTCCAAGTACTTCTCTACAAACCACATCACTTTCTCTGTATCAGAATTCATCTGAGCAAACAAGTATCTGAAGGAGCAGTTTGTAGTAAATCACGGACTGAGGTGGGCAGGTTGCTTAGTGCTTACCCAGTTGGTGCTAGAAATCCTCTGTCTGTCAGCTTTACAAAAGGATTGGGTTTAAGCAAATATGTCTGCTGCTGCCTGTTTTGATTTGGACTTTGAAATAGAGTACAGGTGAACTTGGGGTTTAATCTAAGCTACTTTAGCAGAAACAGATTACCTCAGAGGATGTTTACAGAAATTGCTGTTTGGGCCTGGGTACTAAAAAGCTGGAATTACAGAACAATGAAAACATAGCTTTATTTTATTTCCTAGGCTCTTTCCTGTGTGCTTTGTTCAGTCACCTTACAAGAACACATGGAAAAATGTGTCAGTCAGTACTAACAACAGAAAGAGAGAGTTAGAACTCCATTCCAAACAGTAACAAAAAGCTCCACAACATTACGTACGAAAAAAGATGAACTGCATCACTTTTCTCTTTGATAAAATCCCTCCTGTATTTCATAAATGCACGCAGAGTCACCAGTGGGTTTTCGGATATGGTGAATTTGTTATCAGTACCCCAGGTTTCCATAGCAACCAATACTATCCTGGTGTTGAGTTGTTCTTTATAAATCTGGCATATTAACAAATCAAACAATCAGCAAACACCACAGTAACTTTTGCCTCTTTTAAAATATATACAGAGCATAAAGAACATTACATTAATGAAATACAATTGTAATCTCCTTTATAACAGGTTGAATACACTGTGATCAAGGCCTAGATATTAGAATATATTTAAAGGTCATTTAAAAAGAAAAAAGAAACAAACGTTTATATTAAAAAATCATGGCTTTGATTCAGCAAGATATTTCATGATAACAATAACATGAAAAGCAGGAATGGCTCTACTGAGATAAGAAGATGATATTGGATTTATATCCCGCCCTCCACTCCGAAGAGTCTCAGAACAGCTCACAATCTCCTTTACCTTCCTCCCCCATAACAGACATCCTGTGAGGTGGGTGGGGCTGGAGAGGGCTCTCACAGCAGCTGCCCTTTCAAGGACAATCTCTGCCAGAGCTATGGCTGACCCAAGGCCATGCTAGCTGGTGCAAGTGGAGAATCAAACCCGGTTCTCCCAGATAAGAGTGACTTCATCTATCCTTAAGAGTCTGGCTGAATTGACACTGATGAATAAAGATGTTGTTGCTATCTTTCTCTCTCACTCTGTCCTGAAATTACATTCCTTATGATAAGACTCACAGTATATCTAGGACAGCAGCTGTTAGTTATACTTACGGAATCTGCCACGTTCACTACTGATTTAGCAAAGTTGTTTGTGAGGACAACTGATAATCGGTGCTTTTTGAACTGAGAAACAAAGAAAAACAAATTCTAAAAATATTCTTAAAATACAGTTTCCATTCGAAATACCTTTATCAAAAGGAGTTGCTTGCTTGTGAGTGGCAAACGAATCAACAATTAATATTGTTCTGTTTATTTACAGTGGTAACTATGAAGGTTAAATGTATTTGGTGGCCAATACATTCAACAAAAAGGTAGTAAGAAAACAAACAGAATAGCACTAATTTGAAAGAAAATTAGCAGCCTGATAGTACAGTATTCTGAGTGATAAGAACAAAGGAGAAGCCATGTTGGGTCAAACCAATGGCCCATCCAGTCCAACATTCAGTGTCACACAGTAGCCAAAAAAACCCAAGTGCCATCAGGAGGTCCACTAGTGGGGCTAGAAGCCCTCCCACTGTGCATCAAGAACACAGAACATCACTGCCCCAGACAGAGAGTTCCAACAGTAGGCTGTGACTAATAGTCACTGATGGACCCCTGCTCCATATGCTTATCCAATCCCCTCTTGAAGCTGCCTATGCTTGTAGCCACCGCCACCTCCTGTTCCAACAGCTATGCCATTGCAGTGTTCCAAAATATGACCTTGAAGTAGTGGCATTTTATCTGTTTGCTAGCAGACATGATAGTGCATATGTCCATGATGTTATCTGTTAAATAATGAAACACATTAAGCTGATGTTTTTTTGGCTTCAGATATGTTTTTTCTTGCAAACTCCTGTTTGTTATTAGTACACAGGCTGTGTTTCACAGAGCTGTGGTTTTTGGAGAGGGGTATTTCCATGTGTGTATGTGCACATGCGTGTGCACCTGGACGTCATGGTGACCTCTGGTGAATGATCCCCACTGGGGACATGGAGGATATTCAGAGAGGTGACTGAATAAAGACTCCCCCTGCCTGGTATTTCAAGGAGGTCTCCCATCCAAGTACTTGCCAAAGTTCTGACGAGATTGGGCTTTCCTGTGCTATCCAACAAGATCAGTCTTGCCTGGGTTATCCAGGTCAGGGTACAAAGTCATGTTTTAACTGTACTCCTCTTTACAGATAATACATGCCAACCAATTCATTGGGTTTTTTTCTTTCATAAAGTAAAATATTCTGAAGTCCCAAAGGAACCAATGTAACATTTTAAAAGTTAATGTCTCCTGACATCATGTATCAGAAATCAAAAATTGTTACTACATGCTCTCTCCCTTGAGGATCACCTGGCTCCTTATTTTCTTTCAGGTGTCAGACCCAAACACATCTTTTCACTCAGATTTTTAATTACATGAAGATAGATTAAGCTGGGTAGCCATGTTAGTTTGTTTGTAGCAACAGAAAAGTAAGAATCCAGCAGCATCTTAAAGACTAACAAAAATTGTGGTAGGGGATGAGCTTTCATGAGTTACTGCTCACTTCTTCAGATATAGATCCAAGCAGGCAGCCGTGTTGGTTTCAGATGCCAAGTGACATTAGCAGGCAAATGGCAATAGAAGGAGTCATTGGATTAGGTGTGAGATGCAGAGAGGTAGTAGGCATGGATAAGTCAGTATTGGTAATGAGACAGGAAACATAGGTCTCAATACAATCCAGGTGGATGCATTGTCTTGAGCTTTCTTAATTTTCATTACGTGGTTTATTTTACCACTTTTTTAATGGTTTGCTTCTGTTTGAAGGATAATTTTAACGTTATTTATGTCCAATTGCTTGTTTTTAAAGACTTTTTCATTCTTACATTTTAACATATGAGCCCAGAAGGCCATTACGATCAGCCAGTCATCAACTTCTGACCATCCCAGGCCCAAAGGACGTCCGGCTTGCCTCAGCCTGGTGGAATCAGCTCCCTAAGAGATTCGGGCCCTTCCAGATTTGTTGCCATTCCAGAGGGCCTGCAAAACGGAGCTGTTCCGCCAGGCCTATGGTTGAGGCAAGCGGGCATCCTCATCATCTTATTACACCATCTAACTAGCCTCCCAGCAATGACTGCCACCTGACTGGGGTTGATACTGCTGATAGCTTTGGGCAATCTAAGTTGCCTAGATTAATTATGCCTTATATGTTTACACTATCCAGGATGTCCTAAATTAATTCTGATTTGTGGTTTTAATGGTTTTAATTGTTTAATTGTACTGATGCTTTATTGTTGGTTTCCCTCACGGGAAAGGGCAGAATATAAATTTTCGGAAATAAATAAATAAAATAACTGTAAGCTGTTTTGAGTAGAAGTCTGAAGGGGCAGCACAGAAGTATCCTAAATAAACAATACATGTATGCATTGTTTCAGGTTTCTGTAATCATACTCCTATTACTTTGCTCATCAAATATCTTATTCTACTGACTGCAGTGGTTTACACTGCATGACTTGCCTTGAGGCTCAATGAGAAAGGTGGACTATGAATAATGCAAAAAATAAAAAACTTCCACCCATACATTTGACTCATCACTTAGCAAGCTATATGGAATACCTTTCCATATAAAGATTTTGTCATGATGAAAACCCCGTTGCTGTTGTGACAGACACAAAAAGATGTTCCTCATCAGCACATCAGGGAAAAGTAAAAATTATAATTATGTTTTCTACATAACTGGAATCATAAAATACTGCCAAGCTCATGTGTTATAGTGGGTTCTCTTTGAAGTGCATCAATAAGTGGTTCACAGGGCCTTGGGGAACATCTATGATTAGAAGATGGCAAATCTCATGTGACTGGCAAAAAAAACAACAACTAAAGACTATTAGTTTCTAAAATCTGGAAACAACAGATAAGTGAAAAGATGAGATTTAGCAATCATTCTTATAGATGACCTTCAAAACTAAGAAGCAGACAAATGCACTATGGGAGATAAAAGCAAACCATGCAAAGAATATGAAACAGCAAACTACAAAATGGGATCATCTCCTTTTTCCCATAGGTTTTGTGGTTATGTCCGGCCCTTTCCCAGCCGAGCCAGCTTGCTGGCCATAGGCTGGGGGCCGTCGTTGCCTCACCGGAAGGAGGGAGGGGCAGCTCGATCACCCGACATACGGGTGTTCAGTGAGGCGTGGAGCTGGGGCTTTATAAGCCCCGGTTCCCGCCTCTCCACGCAGTTTGTTTTCGGCTCTCTGTGGAGAGCCACGTGGGTCGAGCTGCAGCAGGGTCGGGGCCTGGGCAGCTAGAGACCGCGCGCTTGCAGGAGGCCATCCGGTGGATCAGCTGTTCGGCGGCGGCGGTTTGAGCGCGGCTGGCTTCTCAGCACATCAGCTGTTTGGCGGCGTTGTGCTTCGCGCGGCGAGACGCGCTTGCGGCGGCTAGGACGTCTGTCCGGACCAGGCTGTATTACTTGGGCTTGGGGGGCGGCTTGGGCTGAACGGGCGGCGCAGACGCTTCCTTACAGGGCCCCTTGGGGGTCGGGCCAATCTCGGGCAATCGTTGGGCATTCCTTCTTTTCTTGGGCTAGCCCCATTCAGGGCAGCGCGAAGCGGCCCCTGGTTCCTCTGTAGCGCAAGCGGCTGGCCAGTGACGACGGTTGCCTTCCCCTGGGCGTCCTTAGGCCCCATCGATACCTAGTTTGCCTGGGTTGCCTCTGGTCCTGCTGGTGGGGGCGGTGGACTTCTTCCCCCCCCCTCCCTTGCGTTAATTCTCCAGGTGGAATAGTTTCTAGCTCACTGCTTCACCTTCCTGGTGCTGGCTTTCTGTAGTACACCCCCCCCCTCCTCCTCCCTGTGTTGGTGGTGAGTTGTAGGGGTTGGTGCCTGCGTTTGGGCTGGGCTTGGTGGCTGGGGCCTACCCCATTGACCACCTCTTCATCTCCTCATATCAGTAGAGGGGGTTGGACTGAAAGGAGCCTTTAGTGGCGGGTTAATACCAGCATTTGCTATTCACGGTTCATCATCACACTATGGCACCAAAAAAGGGGCAGGGCAAATCCAAGGGCAAGCAGCCCGCCCGCCCGCCCCGGGGGCGGGGTCAACAGGGAGCCCCAGCTGAGGAGCAGGGGCAGAGCGAGCAGGTTCGCCGCGCTATTATGAGTCAGTTGGATGCCCTTGAACAGGAGCGTGTGGCTAGGGGTGCACCCATTTGGGAAGGGCGTCGCCGTGCCACCGGCCGGTCGGCGCGGCTGACCTTCGAATCAGAACTGCTTGCACGGCTGTCTGCTTTTCAGGGTGGGCCGGCTGAGCCTGAAACGCCGTTGGAGCCGGACCAGGAGGAGGACCCAGGAGAAGGCCCGTCGGGCGTGCCATCGGGGGACGGTTCTTCTGGCAGCGGGGGACCGCAGCCCCTTGGAGTTTCGGGCGTCTTGCCAAGTGACGGGGGTAAGCCCCTTATTTTGCCGGTTCAGGGTTGGCCTTGGGGACCCATTCAGCCGCCCCCCCAACCGCTGGGGACAGGTGTGGGCGGGTGGGGACCCGGGTTGATGGGAGCTAGTGAGCAGCGGCCCCCGGTTCAGCCAGGTGCTTGGGGTTTCCATACACCCAGTTTGCTTTCCAATGCGGTTTTGTCTCCCACGGGTCAGCATGTGGACGCGGTGGCGCCACCTGCGGCCCCTGCCCCCCTGCCCACACCTGGCATTTTGCCATGGGGTGGGCAGCAGTGGGCTCAATTACAGGGGGCTTGGCCAGCAGCTCAAGGGGGCGGGTGGTTTTATCCCCCGAACCCCTATGCAAGTATCCCCTTTCACTCTCTCCCTTATGGTGACACATCCCTACCTTTGGGGGATCACTTGACGGCGGCCACGCGGGAGAAAATTCTCCGCGGGGAGTATGTGGATGTGTTTAGTCTACTGTTCCGTGAGCTCGAGAAGAAGAGTAAGGATGAGCTCGACGATAGGGAGAAGGAGAAGCTAAAGCGTAGGAAGGTAGACAGGGCTTGGGCAAACTGGTTGCCTGGATTTCTGATTTATGCCGGTGTCATCGCAAGGGCACAGCCGGCTCGGGCGGCTGCCCTCTTTCAATATATGGACATCGTGTATAGGGCTTACACGGACTTCGTCGGTGCAGCATGGCTGCAGTACGACGAAGCCTTTAGGATGAGGCCCGCTGTTAATCCCGGCATGCCATGGGACCAAATAAACCAACAGCTGTGGTTGCAGCTGATGGCCCCGGCGAAACCAAATGCTGGGGATAGGTCCGATAGTGGCCATTTAGTGCACAAATCGCAACAGCAGCAGACTACCACAGGTGCCCGCGTTGCCGCGGGCCAGCCGGTTCAAACCCGGTTGTTGTGTTGGGAGTTTGCATCCAAGGGCGTGTGCCCTAGGAAACCCTGCAAATTCCGCCATGAATGCCCGCTCTGCGGGGGAGCCCACGCACTGTCCGCCTGCAGCAGATCAAAGCCTGGAGCGGGCGGTAGGCGCCCCGGTGGTGGCGGCGGTGGCCCGCAGCCACCTGGAAAAGGGCCCCAGCCCCATCCGCCTGCCGGCTCTCAGTAAACTGTTGGCGGCATACCCGTGCAGGGCGGATGCTAGATATTTACTGGAGGGGTTTACTCTGGGTTTCCGGATCCCATACAGGGGGCCTAGGGCCCCCTTTTTAGCCCCCAACCTAAGGTCAGTGGTTGGGCTTGAGCATGTGGTCAGGGATAAAATAGCTAAGGAATGCCTTGAAGGCAGGGTCCTTGGCCCCTTCGACGCACCGCCTGTCCCTACTTTGAGGGTATCCCCGTTGGGGGTGGTGCCCAAGAAGGCAGTGGGTGAGTATAGGATTATTCACCATTTGTCCTATCCTAGGGGAGCATCGGTAAACGATGCTATACCTGAGGAGCTTTGCACAGTGCGCTATACTTCCTTTGACCAAGCGGTCAAAGTAGTTCGCGGCTGTGGAGTTGGGGCGGAGTTAGCGAAATGCGACATTAAGTCTGCATTCCGCCTCTTGCCGGTCCACCCCGAGGACTTTGAGCTGTTGGGGTTTTCCTTTGGAGGAAAATTTTACATGGACCGGGCACTGCCGATGGGCTGCTCCATTTCTTGTGCTGCGTTCGAGCGATTCAGTTCCTTTTTGGAATGGGCGCTCAGGCACAGGACTGGGGTTAACGACACGGCGCATTACCTGGACGACTACCTTTTCGTAGGTCCAGCGGGATCAGATCAATGCGCCAGGTTGTTAAGCTCATTCCAAGAGTTAGCCCTCGAACTTGGGGTGCCATTGGCACATGAAAAAACCGAGGGCCCTAGCACAGTCCTCACTTTTCTGGGTATAGAACTGGATACTCACCGGCAGACATCGCGTTTGCCGGAGGTTAAGGTTTCTGATCTTAAGGGCCGGTTGGCCACTTTGAGAGGACAGCGGAAGGTTTCCCTGTTAGAACTGCAACAAGTTGTGGGCCACCTCAATTTTGCCTGCAAAGTGGTGGCCCCCGGCAGGGCCTTCCTGCGACGCTTGTGCGACGCTATGGGCAGGCTGCGCCTCCCTCACCATAGGGTCCGAGTCACTGCTGGTATGAGAGCTGACCTTGAGGTTTGGGAGGTGTTTCTGGAATCCTTTAACGGGGTTTCTTTCTGGAGGGAAGACCTGAAGATTGAAGCGGAGCTCCAGGTCTCCTCTGATGCGTCCGGTGCTAGTGGGTTTGGGGTGTACTTTAGGGGCCATTGGTGCGCTGAGCAATGGCCCGCTGAATGGTTGGATAGTGGGCTCTGCAGGGATCTCACGTTTCTGGAATTTTTCCCCATCTTGGTGGCAGTTTGCCTCTGGGGTGAGCAGCTTGCCAACCATTCAGTTTTGTTTTGGTGTGATAACATGGCTGTGGTACATGTTATCAATTCCTTGACGTCCAAATCGGTCGCGGTTATGAATCTGGTCAGGTTTTTTACCCTGCGTTGCCTCCGGTTGAATGTTTTATTCCTGGCCAGGCACGTACCGGGCGTGTGCAATGGTGTGGCGGATGCTCTGTCTCGCCAACAGATGGAGCGTTTCCGGCAGTTGGCCCCAGAGGCAGATCCATGCCCGGCGGAAATGCCCGCGGAGCTCTGGAGGCTTGGGAAAAGGAAGCCGGTAGGGCCATTCAGTTGGCACTAGCCCCCAGTACGAGGAGGGCGTATGCTAGAGCGTCCGCTCAGTTCGGTGAGTTTAGGAGTGCTTGCGCACTCCCGGATTGTTGGCCTGCCCCTGTGGAGCACATTATGCAATTTTGCGTGCATCAGAAGGAAAGAGGCTTGGGGTTGAAAACTATAAGGGGACAGTTGGCAGCACTGGCCTTCGACAGCAAGGTTCGCGGATACCCAGAGTTCACAGGGGACTTTAGAATTAGGAAGATGTTAGAGGGTTGGGCACGTGAGCGGGTCCGGCCGGTAGACGACAGACAGCCTATTTCGCCGTCTGTCCTTAGTGGACTATTTGGGGGTTGGCCCAGTGTCTGCTCTTCCTCATTCGAGGCGGCATTGTTCCATGCCGCCTCGTTGTTGGCCTTCTTTGGGGCCCTGCGCGTAAGCGAGCTGGTTGTGCAGTCAAAGGCCGACACTTCTGGGAGGGCGCTCCAATCCGGAGACGTAAAAATCACCAATAGTCAACTGGTTTTGACAATTCGGCGGTCCAAGACTGATCAGAGGCAGAAGGGAACCATCATCACGATCGGCAGGTGTGCATTACAGGAATTATGTCCGGTCAGGGCCGTTCGCCACTACGCCCAGCTCAGGGGCGGGGTCCAGGGTCCGTTCCTTAGACATGAGGATGGTTCCCCTCTTACCAAATATCAGTTCTGGTCGGTTACAAGCAAGGCCCTAGTCCGATTGGGTCTTTCTGGCGTCAAATTTGGGACGCATTCCTTCCGGATCGGGGCGGCCTCCACAGCCGCTTCTATGGGCTATACACCCTCTGCCATTCGGCATATCGGCCGATGGCGGTCGGCGGCGTATAAGTCCTATGTTCGCCCCCTGGTCACCTAGTGGGTAGGTGGGGGGAGTTGGTTGACTGCATGTTGTTTTGTTATGCTGACAGTTGTTTGTTTTTTCAGGTGCTGTGGCTCGGGGTGAGAGAAGGCGGGTTCTCATCTGCGGGCACAGCATGGTTTTCTGGGCTGCCCATTTCGCCAGACGTTCTCCGGTGGGCACCCAGCTGGGTCTCAGTGCGTGGGCCACTGTGGAATGGCTGGGTCGTCGGGGGCTGCGCTGGCCCGGGATCATGCCACTGTTATTCAGGGAACGGAGGGCGTTGCCTCCACACATTCTTGTCGTTCACTTGGGAGGGAACGACTTGGGATTGCTGCGGGGGAAGGCCCTCTCCCAGCAGGCGCTGGCTGACCTCCGCGAAATTCGGCGCAGGTGGCCGGGGGTTATATTGGTTTGGTCGGCAATTTTGCCGCGCATTGTGTGGAGGCACGCCTTCTCGCCAGGGGGAATTGAACGGGCCAGACGTAAGGCCAATAGGGCCATTCAGAAGGCCATGGAGGATGGATTAGGTATTTTTCTGCCTCATCCGGCCATACGGGTCAACCAAGGGGACCTGTATCGGCCGGATGGGGTGCATCTGTCTGACTTGGGTAACCGGGCCTTTTTGGAGGAAATTCGGCAGGGGGTGCGGCTGGCTCTGGGCCACCCGTTGGGGCGCTAATGCCTAAGCAGAGGCTTGGCATTGGCGGTGGCTGGATGAGGTTTGGCCACAGGGTTTCCCAGGGGAGCACCTATGGCCTAGCACCGTCGGTGCGGTGGTCTGCAGGAACCGTAGATGGGCTAAACGGCTCAGTACGGTGATGCAGATCACAGGGAGCCTCACCTGGGTGGATCTTTCCATGGGGATCGATGCCAGCCCGGTTGGTGATGGCTGGAGGCCTGGCCGCTCAGTTACAACCCGATTTCGGCGGGTTTGTGCTGGGGGCAGGGTGGCTCGCCCTTTAGACAAGGCGGGGTCCAGGTGTTGACCCCAGGGCTTGTCTGGTATGGTTTCCCCCCCCTGCCAGTTATACTTGTTAACTTTAATAAAGCGGCCCGGTTTTAAACCCAACAATTGTGTCTGCCTCTTCTTTCCGACTGGGGGGGCAATGTCCGGCCCTTTCCCAGCCGAGCCAGCTTGCTGGCCATAGGCTGGGGGCCGTCGTTGCCTCACCGGAAGGAGGGAGGGGCAGCTCGATCACCCGACATACGGGTGTTCAGTGAGGCGTGGAGCTGGGGCTTTATAAGCCCCGGTTCCCGCCTCTCCACGCAGTTTGTTTTCGGCTCTCTGCCCGCCCACCCTCCCCTTTTGGCAGTACAGGTGTATGCCGGTCGCCTTTTGGGGCCAGGTAGGAATTTTTTCACTCCCACTCAATTGGCCTATGTGGGGGTGTTTTTCGCCTACCTTGTACTGCCTAGTAGGTTAGGTTTGATTAAGTTTTTGTTTGGTCGCAGGCTGGATGAGGTTTGGCCACAGGGTTTCCCAGGGGAGCACCTATGGCCTAGCACCGTCGGTGCGGTGGTCTGCAGGAACCGTAGATGGGCTAAACGGCTCAGTACGGTGATGCAGATCACAGGGAGCCTCACCTGGGTGGATCTTTCCATGGGGATCGATGCCAGCCCGGTTGGTGATGGCTGGAGGCCTGGCCGCTCAGTTACAACCCGATTTCGGCGGGTTTGTGCTGGGGGCAGGGTGGCTCGCCCTTTAGACAAGGCGGGGTCCAGGTGTTGACCCCAGGGCTTGTCTGGTATGGTTTCCCCCCCCTGCCAGTTATACTTGTTAACTTTAATAAAGCGGCCCGGTTTTAAACCCAACAATTGTGTCTGCCTCTTCTTTCCGACTGGGGGGGCAATGTTGTTAATTGATAAAATTGTTGCACCCTATATATTTTCTTGGATCATACCCTGTTACCATCCGTGATGTGCCTTTGTTAATTTACGTCTCGTTTAGATAATCAGCGCCTTCCGCTACTACTTGTTGGTATGATCCTTTCTATTTCAATAAAATTTTTGAACTGAAAAAAAAAAGAAAAAAAAAAAAGAAAAACTAATAGATGGGGAAATATCCCTAAAAGCTTGGTAAAATGAATTGTTGGTATCATTTTATAGTATTATTTCTTTTTTGGCAGGGTGGAATTCTCGCAGGAGCTCCTTTGCATATTAGGCTACACATGCCTGATGTAGCCAATCCTCTAAGAGCTTACAGTGCTCTTTTTTGTAAGCTCTTGGAGGGTTGGCTACATCAGGTGTGTGTGGCCTAATACGCACAGGAGCTCCTGCGAGAATTCCACCCCTGCTTTTTACAGAAAACTTCATGAGGCCAGACTATATATTATGGATGTCTCCAGATCAGCAGCTAGGATTTTCAGTTTTGTGGGTTGCCTGCTGGGAATGCAACTCTGAGAGTTGTAGGGTCCAATTTGGACTGGGGCTTTGGGTGCGAGTAGGCAGAGCTTAAACCATCAGATGACTCCCTAGATATGCAAAAAAAAATTTACAACTTTGCCATCTTTCAGATCTGAAATATCTCTGGAGAGCCACTATTTACTCTGTCAGTGGCTGTACATGCACCATTGGGTTACACATGGAACCCTTAACAGGGCACATAGTGGTCACCTATTTCAAATCAGAAAAACGGGAGGGGGGGAGCTTAAGCCTCCCCTTTCTCACATGCTATAATGCTGACCTGAATCAGGCCCTATGAGTCTTGAAGTTGAGTTTCTTGCAGAAAACTCACAAAATGGCATCTGTCTGAAAATCCTGGTGGCCATTCCACAGACTACTGTAGCAATGCAGACTGGCCTGTTGCCATATGCCTGTCATCAAGGCAGTAAACAAAGTCTGCCCACAGACAAGGCTGAGACTTCTGTAACATCAGATGACTCCCTAGATATGCAAAAAAAATTTTACGACTTTGTCATTTTAAAGATCCCAAGAAACGCGAGCCTTTTGAGATATAATCATGTTCACTGCCTTCAGAATACTGAGAAAAGCTGAGAGTCAGGGCTGAAAGAGACAATACAACATCCGCCTCACCATCTCTGCAATCATTGAGTTTTTACTGGGCAATTCCTTTTAACTGCACTATGGGGCCTGCTTCTAATCATTAACTGCCCTTACAGTTGCCTCCCCCCATTGGAAGAAGGCAGGAGCTCCTTGTCCCCCTGCAACAGAGTAGAGCTGACCAGAATCTACCCAAGAAGCGCCATTAAAAGGAGTTCCAAGGTGGGAAGAGTTGACTGCTTCAGAATAGCAGTGTCCCCAGGAACGCCCATATCATTTTGGCAGACCATTAGTTAGAAAGGGAAAGAGAGGGAGCTGGTCTGTTCAGGGGCCAGGACTTAATATTTTGGAAAGGGAGAATCTGGTCAGAAGAGGAGTTTTGGGTTGAAGGGATTTCTCTCCCACCCACCCAGTCAACATACGTGTGCTAGTTTTTAATACTGGCTTTTCCAACCATTTTATAATATACACTGCTATGAGAATCTAACTTGAGGGTCCCTAGCCTATTTGATTCTACAAGCACCTTTGGAATTCTGAGACAGGATGGTGGACAGAATTACAAAATGGCTGCCACAGGAGACAGAGCTATCCTCACAATGTCAAGGAGCAGAATGATACTGTGAATTTAGGGGGAGGTATTTGTGAATTTCCTGCATTGTGCAGTGGGTTGGACTAGATGACCCTGGAGGTACCTTCCAAATCTATGATTCTATGATGCATAGCTTTAATAGCAACATTTCCAGCAGAAACTCTGTTTAACTGAATGCCTTTTAAAATGAACATTCTTCATTTTGCTTGTATAGACACAGCTTATTTTCAGTCATACATTGAAGATCTTTGTGCTGTGGTGGCAGCTGCCACTGAAGAAATTTTTAAAAAAAATCTGCTCAGGCAATCAGATATCAAGGTGCAATCAGCTACCCTACTGGGCACAAGCCCCACCCACTTTTTAAAACCACCTGGCAATTGCCAAGAAAAGTGTCAGAAGTTACCATGGTGCCCCTAGGCACCACATTTGGGACCCCAACATAACTTGTAAGTGGAAAGGCAATTTTAAAATTATAAAAAACCCAAATTCTTACACCCTAAATCTTCAATAAAACTCCTCTTATAAAACAAAAGTGTCTTATTAAAAACATGTTCTCCCTCATCTCTACAGCAGTCTTTTAGATATTTGATATTGTATAAATAAGTGCTGCTGATGATTTATAAGTGGATATTTTCCTCTGATTTTGGCAGCAAAACTAAAATTGGCAGCCATTATGAAGGAAAAAATATACCCTTGGCAAGTTGGCTCTCTCGAATTTAGATAGCTGCATAAATGCAAGAAGGGCAAATAATCCCAGAGTACACTGAATAAAAGATGACTGACTACTTTATTTCCTGTTTCTCAGGGATGCAAAGAAAAGAATCAATAACCTTTTATTTCATGAACAGATGTCTTATGTAATAATTTGGAGAAAGATTACTTTTTAAAGTTCCTGGATGAAACATACAATGACACTTGCATGTGGAAAAGCTCCACAGAGAAGGTAGACTTGTACAAAAATAACCGGCATGAGGAACCACAGTCCAAAATCCTAAAAAAACTTGAAATCATCAACAATATCCAATTTGAAGAATAACCTTTGATGAAGAAGTGCCTAAGTAAGAGTCATTTGTCTGAAGAATGGATGGACTTCTTGGCTTCTGATTCATAAGTCTGTGATGAGCTAGCTCTGTTCCAAATTCTGTTCTGTTTTCTGATAGAAATTGATCTGTTATGTGGCAGGTTCATTTTCTTAAATGTTAAAAAGCCAGTACTGGGAGCGTAATTCCTTCTACCCCGTAACTTCCCCAACACTATCCTTCTCTTGTTTGGACTGAGAGGAAAAGGGCAGATACTCTGAGCAGGGGTCACTTGTGCTAATAATAGCTGTGGATGGTGGTGACTGAGGCTAATTTCTATAGTGGAAAAGGCCTGGAGCAAAAAGAATTAAACTCACCTGTTCAGAGTTGCCAACAACCTGGAGGAAAAAACATCTTGCGCCTCTAACAGAAGCGTAATGTGTGGTAAGGCAATTGAAGCTTTTTATGACACAGAGGTAAACTGGGCTTTTTTCCCCAGAAAAAGCCCAGCAGGAACTCATTTGCATATCAGGCTACACCCCCTGGTGTCACCATTGTTTCGCACAGGGCTTTTTTGTAGAGAAAGCCCAGCAGGAACTCATTTGCATATTAGGTCACACACCCCTGGCACCAAGCCAGCCGGAACTGTGTTCCTGTGCGTTCCTACTAAAAAAAAAGCCCTGGAGATAAATAACATCACTTCGTAAATAATGCCTCATATAAGTTTCTGTTAAAGCAGCAGGACTTTTTTTTCTTTGGCATGATTGAGATGCCCATTCCAATCACATACTCCACTCCTATGGCTGTTCAGATATCCAGAAATTACTGGAAATCCAGCCTCAGGTCCTTCCACATGTTTAGTTTGATTCTGAATCACCACAAAGAATTCCTTTAGTTAATTTTTAGACCAGGGCATGCATATAATCTTGAAATTACAAATTCTACACTGGCTTTCACATTTGTTTCCTAGTTTGACTCAAAGTGTTGTTTTCAGAGGTCTGAATGGCCTGTGTCAAAAGGACCACCTACTCCTACAGAAATTTATCAGTCAAGATCTTTATCAGATATCCTCACTTGCAGGATATCTGCTGCTGCTGGAGGAAGGGCCTTTTCTGTGGCAAAGTCTGAACTTTGGAACTGTCTTCTCTATGCAAGTTTCCCTTGCTCTATCAGCAAAAGCATAAAGCAAAGTTTGTCTAGTTCTCAAAGACTTTAGTGGTATCTAAGAATCCTTTTGCTTCTGCTTTTTTAATTCTACAGTTGGCTAGTGTTATTTATATGCAACATGTTACTGTTAATTTATTTTCTGTTTTCTTCTCTTTTAATAATCTGTTTTTAAGCTGTCATGAGATAGGTTAAATTAAGTACACTAATTATATAAATACTAGGAATAAGGCCCATTTGTGAGAATAAATACAATGAGATCTAGAAAGAAGCTCTGGGTGAGTGGCCTGACCTTAGCTGGAGGGGGGAGGCTGGAGAGGGAAGGGATAGATAGAGGGAGGTAGAGCATGTTTAGTAAGCAGCTGTTGGTCAGATATTTTATTTATGAAGGAAAAATAGAATTGCAGATCTTTGTTTCCTTCCTTCTTTCCTCTTCCTCTATCAATCTTCCCTCTCTTTCTTCCCTTTCCCTTATATGTCAATCTACTCCCACCTCTTTTGCCCCCCATTCCTTCTCTGTCAATCTACCCCCTTCTTTGATAACTTATCCCTCGTTTCCCCATTCCCTTTATCTCAACTTCCTTCCCTCTTCCTCTCAACTACCTCCATACCTTTAGCACTATTCCCCTAACCCCTTGACATTCATTCTTGCTGTAGTCCCAGCCCCCTCCCCAACTTGTGGCATTCACTAACAAAAAGAAATCATTTTAATTGTCATCTTAAAGCAACCTGTAGCACAAATATGAACTTTTAAACTGAAAGTTAAAAATCAATTACAGGTAAGCACAGCACACTGTGCTATTTTTTTTTTCAGTCATCTGATAATGCAGTGGTCATAACATTTAGTTTTAAAATGACACAGCACTTCCAAATATACCTGTCCCTGACAATGAGAAACTGAGTTTGCACATGCTCAGAGGCATTCTTCAAAACTACTTCATAGGCCTCCCATGACTAAGTCCTGTCACAAACAGGCGTGCTCTCAAACCTCAGCACAAACAAAGCAGTCAGCAATACTACATTTCCAAGGACAGGACAGAGCATACAGACGGCTCTCAAAGCAACACCAATTTATATATGAGAAAAGTTTAAACATCTCTGTTCACTAGATTGTCCTTCTTAAAGCTGCTACTGAGTGACCCCAGGCATAACTTCAAAGAGCTCAGACTTACACAACATCTGCTGTATGGTTAGAATCATTCTGCAGTAGGTACTTTATTGTTAATGTATTACAAGCACAAAAGGAACACTTGCATTATTGATGATTTCAAAAAGCCCAATATGTAAACCTCACCATTAGATGATCATTTACAATCATTAGCTCAACATATTTTGTTTCCTCTTCAACCTTATGTCGAATCTGATGGACCTGCAGAAAAGTAAGATGCTGTACATGTTTAAACTGCAAGAGGAAAAACATCCAGTTCTGAACAAATCACATCAAAGCTAATTTATTTCCTTCATCGTGACCTCATTTAGAAAAGCATCTAAAAGTAGTTCTGGACAACCAAATTAGCATCAAAATATATGTCATGCCTTCTAATGTTCGGCTGGTTATAAACAAGTTTAACATTTCTAACATAATAGATTTAGGAATGTCTCCAAAGAAAAAGAATGATGGGCAAGTCTTATACTAAAACACTGGTTGTTATCCAATCCAATACTGCAATCTTTCTACTACATAATACCTCTACATTTTCTGCGTAACAAATAAGATAAATCCAATTTATAATCTGCAAACTAAAAAAACTAAGGAAAAAAAAAAAGCAAATCTCCTTATTTTGAGAAATTTTCCATTAGTTTTTTCAACCTCATCAAGAGTTTTTCAGTGCTTACTTCTGAATCACATTTCTTCCCACTTTATAGATGCATATCATGCACAGCAGACTTTTGTAGTATATCTATTTCCCAGGAAATTTCCCAGAGGAGTTGCTCTGTACAATTGAGGCTATAAATCGAGAACAATTCTACACTGTCTATGGAGGCAGAATATCCCTTTAGTATCATTGCAGGGGGAAGCTCAAATAAATATTCGACATAACACAGTATTCTATCAGCCACCCCCCCTTGCATTTGTATCTTTGTTTCCATTAGGTGGTGGTGGTGGAAAGTGCTATGAAGTCACAGCTGATTTATGGCAACTTGTAGAGTTCAAGGTAGGGTTGCCAAGTCCAATTCAAGAAATATCTGGGGACTTTGGGGGTGGAACCAGGAGACATTGGGCCAGAGCCAGGAACAAGGGTGTGACAAGCATAATTGAACTCCAAGGGAGTTCTGGCCATCACATTTAAAGGGACAGCACACCTTTTAAATCTCTTCCTTCCATAGGAAATAATGAAGGATAGGGGCACCTTCTTTTGGGGCTCATAGAATTGGACCCCCTGGTCCAATTGTTTTGAAACTTGGGGGGTACTTTGGGGAGAGGCACTAGATACTATACTGAAAAATTGGTGCCTTTACTTCAAAAAACAGCTCCCCCAGAGCCCCCGAAACCTCCAGATCAATTCCCCATTATACCCTATGAGAATTGATCTCCACATAGGGAATAATGAAGTGCTCAGCAGACATTCCCCCCCCCCTTTCTGACGACTCTGAAGCGAGGGATTGGCCTCTCTACTCACAAGTTGCTGCCAACTTCTTCAAAGTAACACAGACACAGCACCCCAAGAGGAAGCCTTTCAATCGGAGACTGAAGCTTCCTGAGGTGCAAAGGCACATGATCCTCTGAGGGTGGGGCTTCCCCCGCCAGCCAGCTGACTGGGGGCGGGAATAGGGTGGCCAGACCGTCCCGGTCTCCCGGGACTTTCCCGGATCTGGCCCCCAATTCCCGGCTCCCGGGCTGGGTATACCGGGACCATTTTGAGGTCCCGGTTTAGCCAGCAAGAGAGCCGGGGGCCGCGCGCCCGGGCGGGGAAGGCGGCGAGTGAGGGAGGGAGCGACCCTGCGCGTGCGCAGATCGCCCTGCGCACGCGCAGGGACGCTCCCTCCCTCACTCGCCGCCTTCCCCGCCCGCGCACGGGGCCCAGCGGTGGCGGCGGAGGCCCGGGAGGGCGTCGGAAAGGCCCGCGGGGGTCGCTGGAGGGCCTCCAGCGACCCCCGCGGGCCTTTCCGACGCTTCCCGGGGCTCGCTTCGCCCACCCCCCGTCCTCCTCCCCCCGGGAGGGCGTCGGAAAGGCCCGCGGGGGTCGCTGGAGGGCCTCCAGCGACCCCTGCGGGCCTTTCCGACGCTTCCCGGGGCTCGCTTCGCCCACCCCCCATCCTCCTGCCCCCGGGAGGGCGTCGGAAAGGCCCGCGGGGGTCGCTGGAGGGCCTCCAGCGACCCCCGCGGGCCTTTCCGACGCTTCCCGGGGCTCGCTTCGCCCACCCCCCGTCCTCCTGCCCCCGGGAGGGCGTCGGAAAGGCCCGCGGGGGTCGCTGGAGGGCCTCCAGCGACCCCCGCGGGCCTTTCCGACGCTTCCCGGGGCTCGCTTCGCCCACCCCCCGTCCTCCTCCCCCCGGGAGGGCGTCGGAAAGGCCCGCGGGGGTCGCTGGAGGGCCTCCAGCGACCCCCGCGGGCCTTTCCGACGCTTCCCGGGGCTCGCTTCGCCCACCCCCCGTCCTCCTGCCCCCGGGAGGGCGTCGGAAAGGCCCGCGGGGGTCGCTGGAGGGCCTCCAGCGACCCCCGCGGGCCTTTCCGACGCTTCCCGGGGCTCGCTTCGCCCACCCCCCGTCCTCCTGCCCCCGGGAGGGCGTCGGAAAGGCCCGCGGGGGTCGCTGGAGGGCCTCCAGCGACCCCCGTGGGCCTTTCCGACGCTTTCCGGGGCTCGCTTCCCCCACCCCCCCGTCCTCCTGCCCCCGGGAGGGCGTCGGAAAGGCCCGCGGGGGTCGCTGGAGGGCCTCCAGCGACCCCCGCGGGCCTTTCCGACGCTTCCCGGGGCTCGCTTCGCCCACCCCCCGTCCTCCTGCCCCCGGGAGGGCGTCGGAAAGGCCCGCGGGGGTCGCTGGAGGGCCTCCAGCGACCCCCGCGGGCCTTTCCGACGCTTCCCGGGGCTCGCTTCCCCCACCCCCCGTCCTCCTGCCCCCGGGAGGGCGTCGGAAAGGCCCGCGGGGGTCGCTGGAGGGCCTCCAGCGACCACCGCGGGCCTTTCCGACGCTTCCCCGGCCTCTACCACCCCACCCCCCCCCCGTGCTGGCGGAGGCCCGGGAGGGCATTGGAAAGACCTCTCCGCTGCCGCCGCCGGACTCGCCGCCGCTGCCGCCGCCGCTGGACTCGCCGCCGCCGTAGGTAAGGGGGCCGAAAGCGGGGGGGGGCTGGCGGTTGGGGGTGGCCTTCCTTTCTTCCCTCCCTCCTTTCTTCCTTCCTTCCTTCCCTCCTTCCTTCCTTCCTTCCTTCCTTCCTTCCTTCCCTCCTTCCTTTCTTTCTTCCCTTCTTCCCTCCCTCCCTTTCTCCTTCCCTTTCTCCCTCCCTCCCTCCCTCCCTCCCTTCCTTCCTTCCTTCCTTCCTTCCTTCCTTCCTTCCTTCCTTCCTTCCTTCCTTTCTTAACTTCTTATGTGACACAGAGTGTTGGACTGGATGGGCCATTGGCCTGATCCAACAGGGCTTCTCTTATGTTCTTATGTGACGCAGAGTGTTGGACTGGATGGGCCACTGGCCTGATCCAACAGGGCTTCTCTTATGTTCTTAAGTGTGACACAGAGTGTTGGACTGGATGGGCCACTGGCCTGATCCAACAGGGCTTCTCCTATGTTCTTATGTGACGCAGAGTGTTGGACTGGATGGGCCACTGGCCTGATCCAACAGGGCTTCTCTTATGTTCTTATGTGACGCAGAGAGTTGGACTGGATGGGCCACTGGCCTGATCCAACAGGGCTTTTCTTATGTTCTTAAGTGTGACACAGAGTGTTGGACTGGATGGGCCACTGGCCTGATCCAACAGGGCTTCTCCTATGTTCTTATGTGACGCAGAGTGTTGGACTGGATGGGCCACTGGCCTGATCCAACAGGGCTTCTCTTATGTTCTTAAGTGTGACACAGAGTGTTGGACTGGATGGGCCACTGGCCTGATCCAACAGGGCTTCTCCTATGTTCTTATGTGACGCAGAGTGTTGGACTGGATGGGCCACTGGCCTGATCCAACAGGGCTTCTCTTATGTTCTTATGTGACGCAGAGAGTTGGACTGGATGGGCCACTGGCCTGATCCAACAGGGCTTCTCCTATGTTCTTATGTGACGCAGAGTGTTGGACTGGATGGGCCACTGGCCTGATCCAACAGGGCTTCTCTTATGTTCTTAAGTGTGACACAGAGTGTTGGACTGGATGGGCCACTGGCCTGATCCAACAGGGTTCTCCTATGTTCTTATGTGACGCAGAGTGTTGGACTGGATGGGCCACTGGCCTGATCCAACAGGGCTTCTCTTATGTTCTTATGTGACGCAGAGAGTTGGACTGGATGGGCCACTGGCCTGATCCAACAGGGCTTCTCTTATGTTCTTAAGTGTGACACAGAGTGTTGGACTGGATGGGCCACTGGCCTGATCCAACAGGGCTTCTCCTATGTTCTTATGTGACGCAGAGTGTTGGACTGGATGGGCCACTGGCCTGATCCAACAGGGCTTCTCTTATGTTCTTAAGTGTGACACAGAGTGTTGGACTGGATGGGCCACTGGCCTGATCCAACAGGGCTTCTCCTATGTTCTTATGTGACGCAGAGTGTTGGACTGGATGGGCCACTGGCCTGATCCAACAGGGCTTCTCTTATGTTCTTATGTGACGCAGAGAGTTGGACTGGATGGGCCACTGGCCTGATCCAACAGGGCTTCTCCTATGTTCTTATGTGACGCAGAGTGTTGGACTGGATGGGCCACTGGCCTGATCCAACAGGGCTTCTCTTATGTGACAATACTGACTTTGGTGGACCCAAGCACTGATTCAGTGTAAGGGAGCTTTGTGTTTGTGTCTTCTAGTGCAATTTTGTTCTCAGATCCTGTATTTACTTCATCAGTATATGGGATAAGGCACTTTCTCAACTGTGCTGCATAAATCAGCCTATTTATTTTGTCCTGTTGGCTCTGTTGGCTCTATCTGCGCCACCTTCATCACTTCCGGGGTGTGGATCCCCCAGTGGAGTGGTCTCCCGACTCCCTCCGCCGGCTGTTTCTGATAGCCCTGCGCCCCCTCTTTCATTTGATATGTGTCCCGTGCGGGTGCCACCCTCCCGCCGGGAGATGCCGCAAAATGAGCCCCCTTGAGGCTTATGGCGGCAGGGCTCGGGGGAAGCGAGCTAGACTGCTGTTCTTTTGAGGGGTTATAGAGTGTTTCGAGCCCGTCCCTGTGGCATCGGTCCCATCATTGTGGGGCCCAGGGGGCCGGCGCAGCGGCACGCTGAAGCAGCCTGTCGGTCACTTCCAGGTTCCTGTCCTGCATCTCGACCTGTGTTATTAGTGACAGGCTGCTTCGGCGTGCCGCTGCGCCGGCCCCCTGGGTCCCACAACGATGGGACCGATGCCACAGGGACGGGCTCGAAACACTCTATAACCCCTCAAAAGAACAGCAGTCTAGCTCGCTTCCCCCGAGCCCTGCCGCCATAAGCCTCAAGGGGGCTCATTTTGCGGCATCTCCCGGCGGGATGGTGGCACCCGCACGGGACACATATCAAATGAAAGAGGGGGCGCAGGGCTATCAGAAACAGCCGGCGGAGGGAGTCGGGAGACCACCCCACTGGGGGATCCACACCCCGAAAGTGATGAAGGTGGCGCAGATAGAGCCAACAGAGCAAACAGGACAAAATAAATAGGCTGCATTATGCAGCACAGTTGAGAAAGTGCCTTATCCCATATACTGATGAAGTATATACAGGATTTCAGAACAAAATTGTTTCCGGCGGTGATATTTGGGGGATTTTTGGGGATGTCACAGGAAGCGCTGTGAAGTCACTTCCTGTTTCCGGCAGTGGCATTTGGGGGAAATGATGTCACAGGAAGTGATGTCACTTCCCATTTCCGGCAGGTGACGCGGGGAAATGATGTCACAGGAAGTGATGTCACTTCCTGTTTCCTGTGGTGGCATGCCGTCACCGGAAGTGATGTCACTTCCTGTTTCCGGCGGCGCGCGCGCGCGCACCCTCCCCCCCCCCAACGTGTCCCTGGCTGGCCTTCAGACATTATGGTCACCCTAGGCGGGAAGGAGTCTGGGAAAGCGGAAGAACCCCCGCTGGGACTTGGGGATTGGCAAACCTAGTTCAAGGCAAGACACATTAAGCTGCGGTTTACCATTGCCTGCCTCTGTATAGCAACCCTAGACCTCCTTGGTGGTTTCCCATCCAAGTACTAACCAGGGTCAACCCTTCTTAGCTTCCAAAACCTCACAAGATTAGGCTAGCCTGTGCAATCCAAACTAGGCCTCAACCAATATGTGAATATTGGTTCTAGCTACTTTATTTCAGAGATGATTATTGTATCTATATGCAGTTCAATCAGTTTGATTGAACATTTGATCCAAATAAAGTGTTACATTTCTTTCAAGCATCACTGCCAGTTGGTCAATTTTATTAGGCTTCTACTGCAAAACTGCAAATGGATAGGCTCTGTTCAACAGATATGTATATCTGTAAGACACACAAATAGATGCAGAGGACTTTTTTTGTAGCAGTAACTCCTTTGCATATTAGGCTACACCCCACTGATGTAGCCAGTCCTCCAAGAGCTTACAGGGCTCTTCTTATAGGACACACTTTAAGCTCTTGAAGGACTGGCTATACCAGGGAGGTGTAGCCTAATGTACAAAGGAGTTCCTGCTACAAAAAAAGCCCTGTGCAAATTCTTTCTTACTCTCTTGCTGGCACTTACTTACAGGAAAGGGCACTCAGGGAGTTCTATCATTCACACATGATATGAAATTCACATAGGTTCCCAGTCCAGCTCATTATACATTATGCATTCAAGCAGGGACTTACCTTTAAAAAAAAATCTCAGTTTCTCTGTTCAGCTGCATACAGCCACACAGGAGGGAGGGGCTTCAGGCTTCACTCCTACAGAATATTTTCCATCCAAAGTGGTGCCAGTAAGACCTGTTTGTGCCCTTTCATTTGGCAGTACTTGTCCAGGACAGGTGATACCAAAAAAAGGGGCAACAAGACCATTTCCAGTGGCGAAAATGCTTTGGGAGGGAAGTCTAAAGACCCTCCCTCTCCCATGCCCTGTTTGCAGCTGAGGAGGAGGGATGGCAGCTTTTTAAAGGTAAATCCCTCCTTAAACGTACAATAATAAGTTGGTTTGGGAGCATACATATTTAATATCATGTATTTTGGCCCTGGGGAGGAAAGGTAGCATAGAAAAGCCTGATCTCATTAGATCTCCGAAGCTAAGCAGGGTTGATACTCAGAAGGAGACTTTCAAAGAAGATTGCAGAGGGAAGCAATGGGAAAACACCTCTGCCTCTCATTTGCCTTAAAAGCCCCTTGTTGGGGCCACCATAAGTCAGATGTAACTTGATACACCTTTACACACATACACATTTTGACCCTGAGTTTCTCTGTTCTTAGCAATACATATGAAGGGCCAATTCCCGACATAAGCTGTTTTAGTGGCACTAGATGTTCTGGAACTGGCATAACTCTATGGGTTGCTCAAATGGTTAAGCTCAACAGAAAAAGAAGACGACCGTAGATCTACACCCTGCGCTTCTCTCTGAATCAGAGTCCCAGGGTGGCTTACAAAAGTGCAATCTATAATGACATGATGAATCTTTGCTCTAAGTGTTGTAGGAATACAAAATCAACATCTTGTTGTTACATGGGGTGGCGCTAGGAAACAATTCCCTGCTTTTTCCAGGGATAATCTACACATTCCAGAGAGATATTCAAGGCTACCAATTTGTTTCTGGAAGGAATTCAAAGTTCTGGTGTAATGAAATGATTTTAAGTGAGGTAGGTCAATCAACAGCACTGGAAGAAAAATGTTTTATTTGCACTATGCTAAATGCTCAGAGTTAACCTAAAAACAGGATAAATTTTCTCCAGGTAGGCAAACAGCTGTAGATCAAGTTTTCTAGGAAGTTTTCAATCTGCCTGAATGAGAAGAATGGCAGTCGATATGTATGTAGCCAACAGAACAAAAGAGATTCTTCTGCAGCAGGAAAGGAAGTAGCTTTAGTACCACATGCAGCTGGTAAATGGCATTCTTTGGCACTGCATTCACTTAACTTTCTAAAAGAAGTGTCATATTTGGAAATATCCCTAAACTGTTACCTGACATGATCAACTTCAATCCGACCTCATTTAATATGGGCAGGGAAACCCCTTCCAGAGTCTCTGTTTCACCAATCAGCATCACTCTCTTGTCTGGATTCAGCTTTAGTTGGCTTCCTGCCCTCTGAGTCACTTGATCTCATCCTCCAGGCACAGTTCCTCCCCAGAACCTACTGCTTCTGGTGGTTTGTTCAAAGAAATATAGAGCTGAATGTCTTCAGCATACGTAGTGACACTCAACTGCAAGTCTATAGACAACCTCATTCATATTAATTAAACAGCACAGAAGAAAGTACTGAACAAAGACAAATCCACAGCCCTTATATATCGTAGTCCTTACAAAAGTTCTCTACAGTAGATCTGCATTATTATTTCCATATTGCTGATGTGTGGCTGAAGCTGACAGAGTATGGCTTACTTAAGACTGGGGCAGACTGGCCATTTAACTCATAGGGAAAATTCCTGGTGGACCACTGCCGAGTGATCACCAGTTGTCTCCTTCCACACAACTTGTGGGAGGAAATAAAAGGTAACCAAGTGCCCACTGTTGGCACCACTAAAGCAAGTTCCCTTGCAGCATTAGTTGTAGCACCACTGAAACTGTTCAACTTGGTTTAGTCCCAAACTTTATCCAAGCCCAGTTCCTTCCCAATTTGATCCTGAAGACTACTAGTAAGTTTGTACAGAAGCAACATTCCAACTAAGGATCTCCTGGGATCACACCTCACTACGTCTACATCACAGAATTGTTGTTTTTTTTAAGGTCAAGTTTAAAAAAAAATCCACAAATAAACATTTACCAAGATATCAATTTTTTCCTTTCAGCCATTTAGATGAATACCAGACCTCTTTTTATAAATGATTAGATTAGCTAAGGCTAGAAGCAGAAACACGCTAAATAATGGTTACTTCTGGAAAAAATGTATCTGTACACTGACAACTATGCCTTGAAGACATATTTGACCAGGGGAGAGGGAGAACTGGGGTTTGCAGCACAGAGAAACATACCTGCCTTTTGCTTCTTCTGTGTCTTGGTCTCATAACAAATCTTTGTGATGTGGTATTCATGCGCCAGAATTCTAAAACAGAATGCAAATTCCAGTCAATAGAACATTGGTAATAAAGATATGCATTTTCAGCATTTTTGACACAAATACACTGAGTCACAATATACTATAAGCATTTAAAACAAAACTTTACATTTTTTTTCACTCCTCAAAATGCTTTCCACACAAATGGAAAGATTTCATGGCACCCCTTACACACTTACCTAGGAGTAAGCCCCACTGAGTACACTAATATACAAGGGATAGCATTCAAAGTGGTGCAAGATTGTAGACATTAGAGGGGCTCCCTAATTGCCCATCCAAGAAGCCCAAATGACACCACAAACTAAAACTTAATAACATGACCAGTATTTAATAGCAGCACTCATTAATTAGTATATGTAGCGCATATCTGTAATGAAAAATGACACTTCAAAAACATGGCAATCCACCACGAAGCTACAGCAATAATTAATCTGTTGAAGGCACATATTATACAAAACAAATCCACTAATTAAGTTATTCACACTAGCCTGATTCTTTCCCTCTAGAACCCCTTCCTTTCAAAATACCACCTCTCCACAGTGAATTCTGTCAGTCTGCCATGAGACTCTGCAGTATTAACTACAAACTACCACACAGTCATTGGGGCTGTTCAGACGCACAGTATAATCAGTTGTCGCTGCTGTTTCATACCAGATTAAAAGTGGCTGATCAGACAGCAACATCTGCCTCCCAGTATTAACAAGTAGTAGGGCCCCACCGCTAATCCTTCTCAGAACCAGACTATTTTGTTACCTGCTCCTTTGCGGTGTTTTTTTAGTACTCAGGTTTCATCTTGCAGTTTCCCCATCTGGATAGTTCTCAACCAACTTCCGGATGTCTGAAGGCTGTCCTGGAGCAAAAGGAGCCTCAGACATCCGGTTTAAGGTCACAATTTTTTTTACTACTTAGCAATATGTGCATAACCACATAATGTTTTAACCTATGCGCATGCATGCACATGCACATAATGCACATGCCCATATGCGCATAAAAGTGGACTGCATGGTGCCATCGTGTGGACAGCAGAAGACAGTTTCGCCGCAGAGTGATTCGAATTGCAGTATGGCAGTCTGATCGATAATATCCGGAACAAAGATATTCAGAACAGAACCAGGTCAGTTTAACATGGACTCAAAATGCTGTGTGAATAGGGCCATTGTATATCTAATTCCCATGATGACCCTTATATGTGGATTAAAAAATCCATACAAAAGGAGCCATTAAGGATTAGGGAAGATGTTTCTGCAAACCTGAGGTACCCTTAGGTTTGTAGAAAAATCAATTTAAAAACACTTGAAGGTTCAAAATTGCACACAGGGGGAAAACAGCCAAATGCTTGCTGATATTTTTTTTAACAAAAAAATTACTCAAACCAAAAAAAACCCCTAATAAAAGTATACAAATAAGTACAAGGCAAGCATGTCTACCAAATCATAAAACCCCTGTGAACTCTCTCATATATTTTTCTACAAGTTCTATAATGCTAACATCTATTCAGGCTACATCATGAGATCTTTGGTTCTATTTTGGGTACCTAGACAATCACACACAACATTACCAAGACCCCCAGCCTTGGATACAGTCATATTTGCTGATTAGGTAACGAGCCTTTCCCAAGCACAAAGCGGGGGAGAAAGGCAGACAATAAAATATAAAAGTTAAGTAAGAGGGAGGGGAAGAATTGGAAGGAAGGAAAATAGGTAATGGGAAGGCAGCAGGAATCTGAACAAATGAGAAGGGGACAAAGTAGCAAGTAGAGATTGCAAGGGGCAAAAAGTTAGTAAGGAGCAGGGCTTTTTTTAAAACAGGAACACACAGGAATGCAGTTCCAGCTTGGCATCAGGGGTGTGGCCTAGTATGCAAATGAGTTCCTGCTGGACTTTTTCTACCCCCAAAAAAGGCCCTGGTTAAGAGCCTTCCCATCTCTAGCAAGTCTGCTGTCCTTTCAACCTCCCCCACCTCTTTATTTATTTAAAATTCTCAATGGAGTAAAAAATGGACATACAAAAAATTTCAGACCTAAAAGCAAATTAAAAGAAGATGATGAGAAAAAAACCAATATAAGTAATAGTTTCTTGGAATTCCCTGGAATTAGTTACAGTATTAAATATAACTGAGCCTACTTCGGCAGGGAGGGCGGGAAATAAATTTAAAAATATTATTATTATTATTATTATTATTATTATTATTATTATTATTATTATTATTATTATTATTATTATTATAACTAACCAATGTTAAAGTCAACAGCTCCTCAGATAAAACTATATCCCTCATTTCCAGCAAGATGGACAGATCCGCAAGGCATATTCAGACACACATGTTCAGATTCCATAAGAGGTAAACAAGAAATCCAGGCAAAAAAGGAATCATCTCCTTTTTTGCTTTCTAAGGAAACCTACCACATACCTGCTTTTCTCCCCAATGGGTACTTTACATCATCATTCTCCCCCCTCATTTTATTCTCTCAACAATAAACCTGTGAGGTGGGTTAGGCTAAGGAAGTAAATGAACGAAGTTCACTTCCAGGACAAAATGGGGATTTGAAAGTATGTCTCCCAAATTCTGTTCCAGCACTCAACCCACCAAACCAGGTTGTCTTTCTAACCATAGTGTGGTGGCCATTTATAACCTCATATTGTATCCATAAGAAGAGCCAGTCTGAAAATGTCATTTATTTATCTACAACCTTCAGTCCTACTGCTGTTGAAACTTTTTCCTGGGAAAGTCTGTGAAAGATTGCAGCCTTGGCCAAGGAACACCAAACCTCAGTATTTTTTAAAGATATGATTCAAATAAACAATCTTCATAATGTGAATACAAACCAGAATCCCTAAACAACACAATATACCTTTTTAATAAACATTACAGAATTTCACTAGCGGCACAGTATCTTTATCTGAGTGAACACAAGCAGATGTTGTTGTGGAACATTAGAAGTATATCATTCTCCATCTATTTTTGAAACTGCCCTAGGAGGGCTATATGAATAACTGAAAAGTGATTTTGCAGTTTCCAAAAAGATAAAGACATTATAGAGTGCTTTCATGTTACAAATGATGGTTTTCTATCACACAATATTCCAGTTTGTGACATCTGTAACATATAAGAAAAATAACGAATCCTAACAGGCTTCAAAATGCATTCAGGTTTCTGGAATTTTTAATAATGATTTAAAAATAACACTCATAATTTTGTAAACAGTTTCATAAGTAATGGAACATTTTTAGACTGCAAAAATAGTTTTTCACCAGCCATTTTAGGTTCCCATTAGGTAGAAAAGTAGAGTATAAATGCTTAAAACACTGAAGTTTAAAAAAATAACAGCAACACTGATCAATTAAAGAAGGATAATGATTTAGAGACAGATGAAGTCTAATTTATTCAGAATAAGCTAATGTAAGAAAAAGGAAGCTTTTTAAAAATGCAAAATCTGTTCATAATTGGGATATGTCCCAATAAAACACTTTGTTCAATCTATGAGCTGAATTTCTCCTTTACTATATTTAATCTAAAAGTGAACACTAAAATGTTTCTGGAAAGGCATCAGTACCCATTTCTCCTACAAAATCATTATGACTGTTACAGTTCTGAAAAGCCAAAAGTACCTGCTGGGGGGGGGGGGGGATGTTTCATTAGATAACAACAGAATTTAAGGTTTTTTAACTAGATGATTTTCTACTTTCTACTAACTAGATGATTAAACTAGATGATTTTCTACTTTTAGAGTAACAACAAATAAACAAATCAAACTCCACAAGCGTTTAATACTAAATAAAATTAACAAGGAAAGCTGAATGTCAAAAAGCATACCAGAGGGAAGATCATCCAAAGGAAATTCAAGTAATCTGGATTTATAAACAGAATGCAAGTGGAATTCCTCCTGAAATAAGAAATACGAAAATTAATGCCAAATAAAACTGTCTTAGAACTGTGTCCGGCCCGAAAGAATGCATTAAAAGTTGTATGTTAATGAAACCGAGAAACCTAACTGAAATTCAGAAAGACTCTCTGAGTGGGAATGCATAAAAGAGTGTGAATGACCAAGGGATCTGGAACACATCTCCCATGGAAGTTGGATTGCTGTCCACTAGGAAACAGAATTCTGGTGTTTTCTTGGACTCAGCTGTGGCAAACAGGTCCACTTGAGGTCTGTTCAGTCTGGTCTGTTTGGTCCGGTTCACCCCATGTGTTGAAAATCCCCTTGATGTAATTGTGTCGAACAGACCATTCATAGTTGGTCTGATAGACCCAGGGCCAGATCTGAAGGGGGGGGCAGAGAGGGGTGCTTGCTCCAGGTGCCAATGGAGAGGGGACGCCAAATTGGGTATGGAGTCCATTCTATTCTATGGGCCCATAAGGGGGCATCATTTTTTAATTTTGTCCCCCCAAAAAACATGTAGATTTGGTCCTGGATAGACCCTGCTCAGGCTGTCTGCTTCTGTATTCAAAGTCCCCACTATGTGGATGTCCCACAGGGATGCTCCATTGGTTGTCATCTGCATCTGAAAAGAAGCCTGCAAAGAAAGCTAGATGTGGCGACAGGGTGTGCAGGGGAACCAGGATCATGTCCTCATCAGACTCCAGTTGACATGGCCCAATTTAGGTACAGACTCTGTTTTCTACATATACCTTGATTGCTTATGCTTCTTTGCAGGAGATTCTGAATGCAATCAGACCTTAGTCAATGGTCCTGAAGGAGGTGAACAGGGGACCTAGATTCCATCTCCAGGTGCGACTGAAGTGGCTCTTTTTGGAGGGATCAGAGCCATCCTGATAGTCAGGCCCACAGGAACCAAATGGATCAATGGAGACCCAAAATGCGGTTGAGTAGTCGGAACTGAAGGAAACAGACCCAAGACAGAACAGCCTGAGCTCAGAGTCACTTTGGAAGGAACCAAGGAGGACAGAGCCTTCTCCCACAGTGCAACTTTCAGCCAAGAGACCCTATCTGACCAAGTCTTAGGGGGAAAGCACTGGCAAACGGAACAAGTTCCAAGACTGTGGGCCTCTCCTAAGCACGGAAGGCAGAGTTCAGGCTCATCACTGTGTGTCATTTTTGTTCCACATTTAGCACATTTTTTAAAACAGTGCCTTGGATGCCATGACGAGGGACTGCAAGCAGTTTTCCCTCTAAGCTGAGTTAGTGTGAGCTAGCTCTCAGTTTTTTAACCTCCAGCTCACAAATTTTGTCTTAGCTCACAAAAAAATGGCTCAGAGCAAACTAATTTATGCAGTAGCTCACAATTTTAATGCCAGTAGCTCACAACTTTAATGCTGGTAGCTCACAAAGTAGAATTACTGCTCACAAGACTCCACAGCTTAGAGAGAACACTGCAAGCATAACAAACAGGAAGCCCAGGTGATGGGGATTGCCTCACATGAAATAGCCTCCTGAAGGAGGGTAAAACAGATCCTGGACAGACAAAAGGAGTCCTCTTTCATTCACAGTGATGACAAAGAAATCAATGGAGCATGCTAGCAAGCTTTGCAGTGGCAAAAAGGGAACTGAGGGAAGGGGTGCCTGCCAACAGAGCATGTGTGATGAGCAGGAATCTCAGATATGCAATGGCTCCAAAAGGGACAGGATGCCCTTTTGGGGGTTTTGAGCTCCAAAGAAAATGTCCCATGGCTGGCCTGTGAAAATGCAGTCCAAATGAGGGGCTGCATGAGATGAAAGAACTGTTTTAATTCTTTATCATCCACCTTGAATCTTAGCAAAAACAGAGGACTATAAATGAAGTAAATCAAATAAAATCCTTTACTTTACCAATTGCATCCATGCTTCTGACGCAGCACACCTCACAATCCAAATGCTCAAAGCAGTACTGAATTTCAACATTCCATGCCATAGTAGCTGATGTACAATGATTCTTAAGCTACTTACTAAAAGCATAATTTAAACATATGAAGCTGCCTTATACTGAATCAGACCCTCGGTCCATGAAAGTCAGCATTGTCTACTCAGACTGGCAGAGGCTCTCCAGGGTCTCAAGCTGAGGTTTTTCACGCCAACTTGCCTGGACCCTTTTTAGTTGGAGATGCTGGGGATTGAACCTGGGACCTTCTGCTTACCAAACAGACGCTCTACCACTGAGCCACCATCCCTCTTTTGTGATAGATTTTTCCATTAAATATCTGAAGATCTGCCCAATAAGCACAGTTATTAAAGTTTTACTTACATGTGTGGTGGAGTTTTCTTCTGGTTCAATAAGATATCTGTGATTTCCATCATAGAACATGCCACTGTTAAAAGAAATAGAAATATCACTTACATACTAAAATATAATTAAATTTATATAATGACTTATTTTTAATTTAACAGCAGACATCAGAAGATCCTTGACAATATCTGTTATCAATTCCTTTAAAATTTCCCTCACCCTTGCAATGGAGTCAAAGGCCCACACAATCTACGAGTAATTTTTGTCCAAATAATAATTTATTTTGGAATTACTGATCATTACTGATCAGTATTACTTGGGTCAGCTTGCAACTGACCCTAACCAGCCGTCTGGAATCAGCTTATATCAGCTTCCCTTTCAGAGCCCATCTTTATGTGTTAGGCATCCCTAAGGTTCATGCTGTGTGATTTGCTGCCATTTTAAAAAGTTAGTTTCTAGAACTGGCCTGGGAACTTAATTTTTAAAGCAGCAGGACATCCCTGGGGCAAATTCAGGGATGCCTCTAGATAGGCCCTCACTTCTTAGAAAAGCAAGTGAAGCTTCACATATGTAGTACAGCTGTCTCTGTACAGAATATCTGGACTGAAGTGCACATTGCTAACATGGAATATGTTAAAATGGAATTCTGTATCTAGCAAAAGGTCTTATTAAAAAGCTTGACAGCAATCAGTTTGAGAACTCCAGTTCGATTACTATAGCAGCAATGCCTACTCTTTGCCACTAGTAGGCAGCAAAAATCATAATCTAGTAAGAATATCTAGCCTTCATGTACAGAACAACCTTTTAAACTGATAACAGTAATATTAAGAAGCTTTTTCCTTATACAAATGCCCATAGTTTCAAATACCTACAATGTCTTTTATGCAGTACATTATGCCCCAAACTAATGGTCTGAATCCTGAAAAAAAGTTTCTTTTAACAGGTGAAGTATTTATGGGACAGAATGAAAAAGTTCCCTTTATCCAATTTCCCCACCCCATACATAATTTTAATAAACCTCTGTCATATTCCACCTCAGTTATCTTTTTTCCAAACTTAAAATTCCCAAACTCTTCAAGCCATTCCTCATAAAAAAGGAGTTCCAGCCCTTAATTTTCCTGGTGGCCCTTTTCTGCACTTTTCTCAGCTCTGCAATACATTGTTGAAGATTACAGTAACCAGAGCTGTACACAATATTCAAAACAAGCAAGCACCATAGCTCTATGAAAAAGCCATCACAATTCTGGCTGTTATATCAATCCCTTTCCTAATTATTTCCAGCATGGTGTTTACTTTTCTCACCAGTACCACACACTTGGTGGACACTTTAACCAGGCTATCCCTTTCCCCCTCAGTCAAAGCCAGTTCATATCCAGAGCATATATTTAAAATTTATCTGCCTTTTTACAGTCTTTCATTTTGCTACATGCCTGTCTTGAAACGTGAAGGCTTTGAGCAAATAAGCTTCCTTTGGATTGTAGTTATGTAAAAGCAGGTATAGCCCTCTTTTCTAGCTTATCAGATACCCAGGATGGGTTACAACAACAATTTAAAGCAATATAAATCCATAATGTATAATAAACCCTAAAGGATACAATCTTAAGCATCCTCACTAGGTTCTGATCTGAGTAAACTTGCTTAGGATTATATCACAAATCTAATATATCCATAATTAATATTTTAGATTGAAAGAGACCAAGTATGGATAGATGGATGATAGACAGACAGACAGATAGACAGACAGACCTTCTAGAAGAAGGCCTAGAGCTAATCAAGTCTCATATGTTTGCAAGAAGTGAGGAAAGTCAAAGCCAAGATAACTCGAAGATTTAATTGTAAATCACCAGGCATCAGTATAAAATAAGCAAAGGACTATCAGCTGCAGCTAGCATCTCAAGACCTCCTTTTCATTCAGTTAGCAAAGAGCATCACAGATAAAAGCCAATATCTTATTATTAAAAGAAGCCAAACACATAATGCAATCTGCAGGGTTCTTCGAGATGAAAATTCAGCATTAACTTGAAATCAAGTTTCTAGAGTTATGTCCCTCCCAAGCCTTGGTTATCTCAAAATGCTTAAAGATATAGTGTGCTGTGAAAAAATTATTGACCACCTAAAATAAACCCAGACCTACAGATGCATACATAATTATTTAAAACATATTTAGAGAAGTGATACTTTAAAACCATCAATCAATGAAGATCCCATAAGTGCATGCTTTGCGGGGAAACTGAATTATGATGACAAAGAGTCTTGAGGTAAGTGCTTCTATTTATAGTGATACCACATTTGCTGTATGACCTTAAAAACAATATAGCTCTCAGGATTGATCTTGCATTTGTACATATGCAAAATATATAAACACATAAGTAACAGTACATTTAAAGATTCCAAATGCTTCACATCACATGCATTATAACCCACACTACCAGCCCAGGACACTTTTATCATATCCTATAGGCTGAGCCTTTGAGACAGCAGGTCAGAAGCATCAGTTCTCTTTTCATTAGGTAAGGAATCTTTCATGGGAGCAAGGACTCTTTCTGTTGGAGGAAACAGTCCCAAACTGATCCATTGGCTCTGCCTATGCCTACGTGATAAGTATGCCTGAGGTCGATTTGAAACAGAGATTAGCAATGCAACCCTAAATGGTTACACCTTTCAAAACCCACTGATTTCAGTGAACTTAGAATGATGTAATGCTGCTTAGGACTGTATCTACTCTGGTTCTGTCTGATGTGTATATGTATTGTTCATGGGTAAAAACACAGAACCATTGGTGTTTGCTTTTGGTTCCTGTACGCTGCTTTGGGGAAGTAGACTTAAGAGTGTTTTAAACAAATTGCTTTTTCAGTAATCAAAGTAATTTGTGAGCCAAGCCTAAAATGTATATTTATGCTGCCTTTCCAGACCTGCTTGAGGCAGCTAAAGCAGCAAAACATAAACTAAATAACACTAAGAAAAATAAGCACACATCATATCAGCAAGAACAAGTAAAAATAAACTCAATAAAACACGCCAATATTATTAACCATTAAAACAACTTCTGTCAGAAAATGGTAGGATGAAACAAATACCGGTAAATCCTGGCTTAAATTTTGCACAAAGCTGCTTTTAATAAAACAATTACTATAATTTCAGCAATTTAGAGGGTATCTTAATTAAACTTACTGAAGTCCATGACATGTTGAAAGGGCAACAAAGGATTCTGGATTCCCTCGCAGGTGACCGTGGTAATAACAATGTTCTCCTCCCTGAAATTAGAAACAGACTATGAGCTTATATGATTTTTACCATGTCACTCACATGCTTTCTCAAGCAAACCAAATCCACAAGGTTGATGAGAATGGTGGATTAATCTCTACATGCCCAGACAGAAGTCACACTCTGTATAGACTCTAGAGAATGAACATATGAACGTTGGGAGTCACAAAAATCATTGGGTATTGTCATTTCACAAGTTTCAAACCAAATTTTGAACATTTACTGTAATATATACA
Organism: Heteronotia binoei; assembly: GCF_032191835.1. NCBI lineage: Eukaryota > Metazoa > Chordata > Lepidosauria > Squamata > Gekkonidae > Heteronotia > Heteronotia binoei. The sequence goes on along the minus strand of NC_083232.1, from coordinate 39,237,236 downwards.
CAATTATTTATAACCAAACAATTTTTGAGTGAATACCAGAGCAGCATGCTTCCACAATGACATCACTTCTGATTTTGTGTTGGAAATGCAACATTGCACATTGGCCCAATGCTAATTGTCCCCGTCGCATTTCCCCCCTGCTACCCTGTGAAGTGGCCAGGGGTTTTTTGTAGCAGGAACTCCTTTGCATATTAAGCCACACCCCTCTTGATGTAGCCAATCCTCCAAGAGTTTACAGGGCTCTTCTTACAGGGCAAAGCAAAGCAAAGCAAAGCAAAGCAAATTTTATTCTTATATCCCGCCCTCCCAGGGCGGCTCACAGACATGGCAAGCCATGATTTGGTTAAAACAGATACACAATTATTTAAATGGTACAGGTATAAATTAATTAAAGTTTAAAAATATAGAATAGAAAAATAGAAAATAGAAAAATAGATAGAAATAGGTGCTATACTTCTATCGGTCACAATTTACGCCTACAATTTACAGGGCCTACTGTGAGCTCTTGGATGACTGGCTTCATCAGGGGTGTCTGGCCTAATATACAAAGGAGTTCCTGCTACAAAAAAGCCCTGGAAGTGGCAATGGGGAATAGTGATCCAGGGTCCTGCCGAATTCCATGCCTGGTTACACTTCCCATCATACATTGTTTTGGTTCCATATTTTCTAACACAGATGTTATCATGGTCAAAAGAACCTCCTTTTTCCCACTGAAACAGCTGCTTGAATCAAATTCAATATTCTGTTGCCTATGGCACAAATGTTTGTTTTGTGTTCTCACAAACAGAATGTAGTCAAATCAGTTTTGCAGGGTCTGCAGTCATAAACTGACCAAAACGAGCTTGCAAAAGAATGTCAAGCGCAGCTGTAATAGTTGCAACACGAGTGGAAATTAATTTACTATCTACTATGAACGTTGGGTATGAAGAGAACTTAACCAAGCTACTGTTACCTAAATTCAAAGTTGGTGCAGAAGTACAGGGAGGGGGAATCAACATCTGGAAAATACACAAAAATTGACTGAAAGTGAAACATTGAAAAAGAAATTGATTTCAGCCTCCATCTCAAATTCCAGAGAGTAGCACCAAAAAGCTTGTTCTTCATTTCCCATGTAGAAATCCTTCAGCTACTTGTAAGGCCTGAGAAAAGAAGGCAAAATCCCTAACATTATTTGCTAGCCATGGAGGTGCCCTTACTGGGCCAGCCGAATGAGTGTGTGTTATTTATGAAATGCCAACTGATGATTAACCTTTTGCATGAGGCAGCTATTGCAAGGTTGCTGGGTTTAGAAATCACCATCCTCAGCATGTAGCCAAATCTAATTACCAATTACTCAAGCATCCACAAGTTTAAGTCAGCAGCAAGATAATGCACCATTTCCAGGTTTTATATGTATTCTTTACTGGGGCAGCAGCAGTGGGGAAAGGGAAGAGGACCAGGAGAGTAAACACAGAACAGTTCTTGGCCACAAAAATGTACTGCAGCACTTTAATGCAGGATGAATATTCAGATAACCAGCAAAAAACCCTCCTTAGTATAAAAACAGGTTTTGAAGCAGCAGTTCACTATACCTGCTTTAAAAAGAATGCATGATTGCAGATATAGCTCAGACTCACAGAGACCTTGTGACATAATCTGGCCTCTAGAATGGGGTCTGAGGTTAAGCTTGAGATTAACTTGTGATCCCTGGCCTACCAATAAGATGCTCAGTGAGTCCAGCCACAGGGCATGGAAAAATTAGGAGCTAATTTTACTGCCTGCTGATAGCTGGCAAGGAAAATACAGCAGCATCTGCTTGAAAAGCTGCCTCCTGATTGTTTCCCTTTAGAGTAAAAGACAATGGTTTTGAATAGCACCTGAGAGACACTGAAAACACAAGGAAGCCAAGAGGCGATTTTCCCCTGCCCTGTTACTTCAAGACAAATTATAAACATTACCAGCAGGAAACCTAGACTTTTAGGCAAGGTTCTTGAGAAAATGCATTCTCTGTCTCCTACAGTGGCATAAGCCCCTTGAACAGGCTACTTAAGGTCAGAAACACACCTTGCAGACAAATGCATGCAATACAATCCACATTGTTGCTTCTGCTAAGGAAAGGCATCTTTGGATGGGAACTATTTCGAACACAATTGGAACCGGGAATGCTTACTCATTCTCGGAAGCTGCTTTCCCACTTGCCCTGCCTTCCCAGCAAGGTTCCAGAAACATTGTCATCTGGGACCACATAGTGAGAAAAAGAAGTTTGGAGATTTGGGGGGGTGGGGAGAGAAAATTGGTAGGCAAAGTCCTTTTTGCTGTTTTTCCACACCAAATCATCCCCATCAAAGCAGCTTTTCCACAGAATGGTAACTGGTGTTCCTTTACAAGCATTTGTATGAAATATAGAGCTTCACACAAAAACTTCTGTAACCATCTAGTAGCACTACCTATGAAACAATATGCAGAATTTCCTTGCATATTGTTGGCAGAGCTTACAAGTGTAGTAAAGAACTCAACTTCATTCCAGTCTTGATTTTTAAATTATTTCTTCAAGCAAATCCCAACTTTTGCAGCAGGCACTGTCATCGGTTGTTCTTTCACCTGAAGGCAATAAATACAACCTAGAGCACACATGCACCTGTGTGTACACATCCGTGCAGTTCCCAATTCGTGGATCCGTTTCACCTCACTGAATCAACATGCACCCAGACCTGAAGCCCTACGAATAACCCAAACCTGCAAGTGAGATCTGATTAACAGAAATAATATATACTTGTATGCTTTCAAGAACAACAAAAGCAAAATATTCTAGAAAAACAAAAAGAGGAAAGAACAGTTTAAAAAGGGAGTTTTCCAAAAAACTTCCTTTTTACCATCTTATAATGGGTATGTAAGAGGCTTCATAACAATATCTAAAAATGTTCAAGTGCCACTGAATTGGAAGCTAGGTCACTGGTTTTGGAAATCAGGTTAGCAAGATGAGCTATTTTTAGTTATAGCTGTAGATCACGGTAGATGGCCTTTATCATGAGTAGTGCAAATCAGACAGTCTTGGAGCACCACATATCCTTGTAACACTGCCAGCCTTTCCTACTCTTCCTTACTGCACATACTGCGTTGGCAGTAGGAATTTTTTAAAATTATGATTCAGAAAATGTATCCCCTGCCTTTCTCCTATGAAAACAACACTCAAAGTGGTTTAATGCTCAAAGAATTCCATTAATTCAAACCACCCGAGAAGCAACTGGAGACAAAACATTGGACACTTTAAGGTTTCCTTCGGGCATCACTGAACTCCTCAAGACTTCTGGGTGAACTATAAGAAGAAAATGAATGTCACAAAGAGGGACAGAAGGGGGACAAACATGTTAGAATCCTACTCATCCCTTCAGAAGATCAACTTTGGTGAAAAAGAAGAATTGCAGATTTATACCCCACCTTTCTCTCTGAATCAGAGACTCAGAGCAGCTTACAGTCTCCTTTATCTTCTTCCCCCACAACAGACACCCTGTGAGGTAGGCGGGGCTGAGAGAGCTTTCACAGAAGCTGCCCTTTCAAGGACAACTCCTACCAGTGCTATGGCTGACCTAAGGCCATTCCAGCAGCTGCAAGTGGAGGAGTGGGGAATCAAACCCGGTTCTTCCAGATAAGAGTCCACGCACTTAACCACTACACCAAACACTACCTATTAGCTAAAAAGCCAGTTTTGTTTTCTGAAGTTGTATTCAGGAGTACTGAAGTATGAACAGTAACCCAAGGGAAAAAGCTGAGGTGTGCTGCTTCTGTTGGGAAGGTGATGTTGGGTTTTGGGGGAAGGGAGGAGGTGCTGTGATAGCAACAGACGTTCTATTGCTTCAAACCAACATGGCTACCCACCTGGATCTATCTTTATGGACAGTGTTCTCCAGGACTTTTGTTGTAGAAAAAGTCCAGCAAGAACTCATCTGCACTTTAGGCCAAACTCCCTGACATGACCATTGTTCCACAAAGGGCTTTTTAAAAGAAAAAGCCCAGCAGGAATTCATTTGCATATAAGGTCACACCCTGTTGCCAGGCCAGGCAGAACTACGTTCCTGTGTGTTCCTGCTCAAAAAAAAAAAGCCCTGGTGTTCTCTTGGAATAAGAGACTGATAGGAGGAAATAAAATGGCAGCTACGGAATACTGCAATCTGTATAGAACATTAAAAGGATGTAAGCACAAAATTTGAAGCCATTTTCTGCCACGGCATTTTCAAAAGTAAAAAATTTATCTTCTGAATTATTAACTACATTTTCTTATACCACTCTATTACACACTTCCTACATGGAACAGTGCCATTGGCAATTTCCTAGTGAATACTACTGATGTATAAAAAGAAAAAAGTTTCTGCTTTTCTTGCTGCACAGCATCTTACAGTGTGACTTTCCATTTAATTACACCAACCGAAAGTAGGTATGACACAATGTGAAATGACTGATATATTTGTGTTGATTCCTCAGGACCATTCTCCTGGCACTAAGAAATGGGAAAGCTTGGTGGAACACCCTTCCTAGCTGAGATCCATGTCCTCCGGGACCTGAAACAGCTCCACAGGGCCTGGAAAATGGAATTGTTCCACCAAGCTTACCGCCAAAGTCTATGGAAAATTAGGCCTCCCTTTTTTCCCTTCCCCCACTCTTTGGTATGGTATGACTGTAATTATCCAGAGCAGTATGGTGATCTCGCACCATCAGATTAACTAAATAGTGCATTGTTTTAATGTTCAACCTCAAAATGTTTAATTTATTCCCTGATTGTATTATTGATTATAATATGATGTAACCTGCTCTGAGCCCCACATTAGTGGGGAGGGGAGCAGAATATGAATCTAATAAATAAAGAACTGGGCATTGCAAAATTAAAACTATAATTCCAATAAATGTCACCTATAAGCATTACCTAAAAGGCAGCACCCTATATGCTTAAAAAGCCTATTTTTAGTTTAAAAGCATGGACATTAGGCATGACTTGACAGACCAGCAATAATTAATGCAAGACAGAATAAGTAGTTAAGACTCCCTAGTCTTCCACATGTCATATGCAAAAGTCAAATGCCACTCAGAAAAGTATTTCATTGTGTGAAAACAGCAAGTGCTGTCAATGCACATAGAAACAAAACATTAGTGAAGCACTGGCTAGTTTTCATTTTCTTTTTTAAGTGTTTAAATTATGATGATATTCAAAACTGCTAATTGAAACCCATATATCTACTGAATGGAATACAACATCCCGAGAGGAGATGTTGTATTCATAACACAAAATACCCATTTCTCAGACCCTCTTTCAGGCCAAAAAGCCCTGGCAGCCCCATGGTTTACTAAGGGGCTGTAGATGATGAAAAGGCAAGGAAGATGCCTACAGTGGAGAAAGACTTGTGATGAATCCAGCAAGGCACAGGCTAGAGCTCATTTTGAAACCTACTTTGTTGCAGTGATTATGGCAAAGAAGCAATATTCTCTGCCATCATTGCATCCACACAGTGTGCAAAAGGAAATGCCTCTGTTGTTTCTCCTCCACCAGTGACATCCTCTCATTTTTCCCTCCAGCTAGGGATACTTCCAGGTCCTGCATAACAATTCCAGACGAGTAGCTCTGTTTATTCTAGCAAAAATAAACACAAGTCTTGTAACTAAAGACTACTTGTAACCAAAGACTAAGCCTATTTTTTTGTAACACACACTTCCATGGAAGAAGTCCCAGTTTGTCAAAAGCACATATTGGGCTCTTGCTGCACATACATGTATTATTTGAAGTTATGAAGAAAAAAAGAGTAGAAACAGCTAAAGTTGCCAACTCCAACATGGGAAATTCCTGGAGATTTAAGGGCACTGCTGGGAATTTGGGGAGGCGGAAGCTCAGAAGGGATCCACAGAGTCTACTCTCTGAAGCTGCCATTTTCTCCAAGGGAACTAATCTCTGTAGTTTGGAAATCAGCTGAAATTCCAGAACTTCAGGTGCTACCTGGAGATCGGTAGCTCTAGGCTATAAGAAGATTGCCAAGACCCTGAAACTGAGCTGCAGCACGGTGGCCAAGGCCATACAGAGGTTTAACAGGACAGGTTCCACTCAGAACAGGCCTCGCCATGGTCGACCAAAGAAGTTGAGTGCCCGTGCTCAGTGTCATATCCAGAGGTAGGCTTTGGGAAATAGATGTATGCATGCTGCCAGCATCGCTACAAAGGTTGAAGGGGTGAGGGGTCAGCCTGTCAGTGCTCAGACCATACACCGCATGCTGCGTCAAATTGGTCTGCAGGGCTGTCGTCCCAGAAGGAAGCCTCTTCTAAAGATGAGGCACAAAAAAGCCTGCAAACAGTTTGCTGCAGACAAGCAGACTAAGGACATGTATTTCTGGTACCATGTATTTCTGGTACCATGTCCTGTGGTCCATTGAGACCAAGATAAACTTATTTGGTTCAGATGGTGTCAAGCGTGTGTGGCGGCAACCAGGTGAGGACTACAAAGACAAGTGCCTACAGTCAAGCATGGTGGTGGGAATGTCATGGTCTGGGGCTGCATGAGTGCTGCCAGTACTGGGGAGCTACAGTTCATTGATGGAACCATGAATGCCAACATGTACTGTGACATACTGAAGCAGAGCATGATCCCCTCCCTTCGGAGACTGGGCCACAGGGCAGTATTCCAACATGATAACGACCCCAAACATACCTCCAAAACGACCACTGCCTTGCTAAAGAAGCTGAGGGTAAAGGTAATGGACTGGCCAAGCATGTCTCCAGACCTAAACCCTATTGAGCGTCTGTGGGGCATCCTGAAATGGAAGGTGGAGGTGCGCAAGGTCTCTAACATCCACCAGCTTTGTGACATTGTCATGGAGGAGTGGAAGAGGACTCCAGTGGCAACCTGTGAAGCTCTGGTGAACTCTATGCCCAAGAGGGTTAAGGCAGTGCTGGAAAATAATGGTGGCCACATAAAATATTGACACTTTGGGCCCCATTTGGACATTATTACTTAGGGGTGTACTCACTTTTGTTGCCAGCAGTTTAGACATGAATGGTTGTGTGTTGCGTAATTTTGAGGGGACAGCACATTTACACTGCCATACAAACTGTAGACTCACTACATTGTAGCCAAGTGTCATTTCTTCAGTGTTGTCATATGAAAAGATATACTTAAATATTTACAAAATGTGAGGGGGTGTACTCACTTCTGTGACATACTGTATAGACCAGTGACAGGATAAAATCAACTGGTGACCTTGGTGACACTATCATGGTGGGTGCACAACCAAGCCCACTAACTATGAAACTAGACAGAACCATAAAACCATCCCTGTTATTTATAAAATCTAGATTAAGTTTCTTCCTTATGTGATCACAAATGTTCCTGCCCTAATGATATCATTAGACTGTGTTGCAGTTCTGCAACTGAAAAGGATTATCTTTATTTGCAAACAAAACCAGAATTGAATAGACATGCAAAATGGAGCACAAACAGCTGGGTTGCTTAGAAATTGTTCTGAGCAACATAGCCCATTCCATCACTTATTTTTCATCGTTAAAAACAATAGCTATTGAAAGAACAAGTTATTTAAATGCATCGCATAATCTTTTCTGTTATCCTGCTGTCTGTGTTGTGATGGACTTAACTTGGCAGAAATTGGATTCAAATGACACAGTAAAGCAGCAATCATACAGTTGTGTAGCAGAAAGTCATCACAGTACAGGAAGTCTGGCCGTATCAGATTCATCAACAGAATCTTCAAGCAAAACAATGCAATGTGTACTTTTTATCTGCATAGAACACAAACGATCCCTAGGTAGCTCATCTTTTATTATTATTTTTATTTGTATTCCACTTTTCTCCTCAGTGGGGATTCAAAGCAGTTTACAACATTGTTCTCCCCTCTGCCATTTTATCTTCACAACAATCTTCTGCAAGGTAGGATACAGTGACTGGCCCAAGATCACCCTGTGAGTGTACATGGCAGAGTGGGGATTCAGACCTGGGTCTCCCAGATCCTAGTCTGTCACTCTAACCCTTATACCATGATGTCTCTCTCTCCTAGTAATACTTCATAGCTCACAAACCAATAACCAGAGAGACAAAAGGCATGTTTCTTGCCTGTATGCTTAGAGTTTGATATTCATCACAGAAGCATTTTCACACTGTTCAAATTAAGTAATATGGAAGATACATAATAGCACATGATCCCTTTCTGAACTTCCTCCTCTTTTTATGTATAAAGTCTTCCCAGTGCATGTTCTGCAGCCGCCTTCCAAGTCCCAATGAAAAAGCACTGCAGGGTTTACCATAAGAAATGAAAGAACCAGCATTGGAGGTGGTGTATCTGGAATGCAGAATGGCCTTTAATTACATACAACATACCACAACTTCACCTACAGAACACAACACTGGGATGAGCTCCAACTGCATATGTTTTTCCTCACATTCTATGCTTGCTGATACATCTCCTTCTGCCTGGATAACATCAATTAATGCCCCAGAGCTAATTTCTATCACCATACCCTGGAGATCTACCAAATACATAACTAAGAAGAGTGTTCACACCCTTCTGACATTAACTCCCCTGCCAAACCCCTATAGCAGATAGTTCAACAGCAGCTCTGCAGTAAAATTATTTGCTGCTAAAAAAAATTGACCTCTGCTAAAAATAAGCTCCTTCAGTCTGAGTTTGGCTCCTCAGTGATGCCCAACAGCATATTAGTGGCCAGACCTCTGTCCCAGACGCTCCAGTCTACAAGTGTCTTAGCAAGGGTCAGAGACAGCATAGCTCCAGACTGGGGGAGGGGGAACAAACCTTACATCTCAGGTGGTTATAAGGTAGCAGATGGGCATTACATATCTTGGAAATTTTACCTGAATTTTAGCGGGGGGAATGCTAGAATTGTAACAATTTTTTTCACAAATTTTAGTTTATCTGCTAAAATTACATTTTTATAGGAGTCAGCAAGAAGTTGACAAAATCATAAGTGTTTTTCTGCAATTTATTCAAGCACTGCACAGTAATTATTGCTCAGAGTTATGAAAAATAATTTCAAAGGCCAAGTTCTTACTTTAACTTCCACCACCTTTCCTCCGTGTTCAATATGCCTCTCAAGGTAGTCTGAAGATAGTAAATTGCTGCAATGATAGAAAGGACAAAGTATGAATACATTAAGTTATGTGAGAGTCAATCAGGAAATGGTTTAGCAAACATTGTATTTGAAAAGTACATAACTCAGTACATGCATACTAAATGCAACAAGCTGGATCCAAACTTCTTGTTCATGGAAGAAGTTCTTTTGCAAATGGAACAGTACCTTCTAGAAGCATAAGTTACCTTTCCTGTCCTTTTGTACCCTTAGAAGCTCACTGATTCACAAATTTTGAGCAGCAGAAGATACTTGTTTCTTATTTTTTTTAATGCAAGGGCTTAAAGGACTGAGACAAATTTTGCAATTGCTAGAGTGATCTTAGGATCCTTACCAGGATCCTTATCACCAGAGTACTGGGGAGGAGGGGCAGTCGGTTGAGTAAAGGCTTAATATAGTAATCCCTCGAAATCTCAAAAAATCTGCATGCTAGCAGAGCATGAAAGGATGTACCAATCCTGTTAAGACCACAAGGGCAGATTCTCTCTGTGTAGGGCCTATTAAAAAATCTCCCTTCCAAAACTATTGTAGATTATTATTATTATTATTATTATTATTATTATTATTATTATTATTATTATTAGTTTATTTCTATTCCGCCCCTTCCCCCTTTTGGTGGGCTCAGAGTAGAGTACAACAATTTGAATTAAAATCACAATAAAATTACAATAAAATCAACTTCAACAATCAGTAAAGTGCAACAAGTTAGTTCAGCATGATGATATAAGGCAAGATAGTATAGCACCACAATACAGTGGTGCAGCGAGGCGTAGGGGGAGGCCAACTGATCTAAGATGGATAGATGCCCGCTGTCTCATCCAAAGACCTACCGGAACAGCTCTGTTTTACAGGCCCTATGAAAGGTCAGTAAGCCAGGTAGGGCCCGAATCCCATAGGGAGCTGATTCCACCAGGTCGGGACCAGGACTGAAAAAGTCCTGGCCCTGGTAGAGGCAAGACAGGCATCCCTTGGGCTGGGGATTATCAGAAGATCTTGGGAGGCCGAACGAAGCAACCTCCGGGATGTATATGGAAGGAGACAGTCCCGTAGGTATGTTGGTCCCAGGCCACACAAGGCTTTAAAGTTAAAACTAGCACCTTGAAACGGATCCAGTACTCTATAGGCAGCCAGTGCAGGTCGCGGAACGCCAGCCGTATGCTCACCCATATAGGTGATGCAGCAGATATAATGTTCCGTCTTGCAAACAAAAAAGCTCTACAATAACATGAAATTGTAAAATAGCACATATAAGGGGGTAAAGAAAGACCAAAAAAATAGGGGCGAGCATACTCTGCAGGGTCTCAAGTTCAAACTACCATGGTCGATTTGAAGGACTCACTTTTTGATCAGAGAAAATGCTTTGGTTTTGCCCAACTCAAAATCATCATTAATTGGCATTAATTAGTTGGCATCATTAATTGGCATTATAACTTTCATTAGTTTCTCATCTAGGGATTTCTTCCTGCTTGATCTGTGAGTATCCTGATTTAAAGTGGCTAACAAGACATCTTCAGCAAAGAGCGGTTTTAACTTCTGTTTGAAGGCAGTCATGCTCTTGCTTCCAAGGATATCTGTCCAAATTCTTCTTGTAATACAATGTTTGACATACAACAAGGAATATTCAATATTGTCCTTAAGAACTGGGCTAGTGGTTGGTCGATATTATCAGAGATAGCTTTAATCCAAATAGCTGAACCATAAAGGTTAGGTTAGGTTTATCGTAGTACATATAAGATGCGTAATCAAAATTTTAGCACCAAACCAATTTAGATGGTTTTAATGTATGATTTTTATGCTGTGAGCCACCCTGAGCCTGCTTCGGCAGGGAGGGCGGGATATAAATTAAATTATTATTATATATTATATCCTGCCCTCCCCGCTGAAGCAGGCTCAGGGCGGCTCACAATTTACAATGGAACAGCAATAAAGCATGGAGCTAAACATTAAAAACATATGTAATTTCAGTTGAGTACTAGCTGGAATAACATAGTTTTGCAGGTCTTGCAGAATTGGGCAAGGTTCTGCAAGGCTCTGACATCCTCTGGGAATTGGTTCCACCAGTAAGGGGTGGCAATGGAGGAGGCTATTTCTCATGTTGTTTTGAGTCTTGCCTCCCTCGGTCCAGGGATCACAAGAAAATTTTAGGTTCCTGATCTAAGTATTGTCTGGGGAACATGTGGGGAGAGAATGTCCCTAACATAGACTAGACCTTGGTCATATAGGGCTTTAAAGGTAATAACCAGCACCTAGTAATAAATCTGGTATGCCACCGGTAGCCAGTGCAGTGCCTGCAGTCCAGGCTGTATGCGCTCCCGCTTGGAAAGCCCCAGTAGTAGCCTGGCTGCCACATTCTACACTAGCTGCAGCTTCCGGATTCAGGACAAGGGCACCCCCATGTAGAGGGCATTACAGTAGTCCAATCTCAAGATGACCATAGCATGGATCACAGTTGCCAAGTCGCCGTGCCCGAGGAAGGAAACCAACTGCCTTACTTGCCTAAGGTGGTAAAAGGCAGATTTGGTAGTGGCTGCTATCTGGGCCTCTATTGTTAGCGAAGGCTCCAGTAGCACCCCCAAACTTCTGGCCTTGTGCACCTTTGTAAGTGGTGCACCATCAAAGGCTGGTACGGGAATAAAGAATGATGGGGACCATTTTCAAATTAAAGGCTTGACGGCATCGCTGAAGATATTAGAACTGAAGTGGATGTTTAAGACCACTGAATGCCATCTTTAAATTGTATTGAAATTAGCACCTGAATTGTTTTTAACTTAATGTTTAACTAGATGTTTTATTGCTGTTTCATTGTAAACTGTTCCCCCTTTATTGTGGAAAAATAGAAACCTATTTATGGCATTTGCACAAGGTTTTGCTTTATTAGGCAGTGTTCTAAATTGGGTGGTCCAAGATAGATCTGTCGAGAACAAAATCCCCAAACAGAAGGCTTTGACTTGCTCAGTATTGGAGGCATTAATAGATCGTTGAGGTGGAGTCAATTTTTTAGCCTTGGTAAAGACTAGGATCTTAGATTTTGAGTAGTTAATCACCAGTCTTCCCTGACAACAATAACTGCAGAAAGACTGCAAGGCCCTTTTTAGTCCAGCCCTGGTTCAGAACAAAATCACAGCATCATCCACACAAAGCAAAATAGGTACACTGATCTCAGCTAATTTTGGTGAATGGCAATAGTCATCAAAAATTGGTGTTACATCATTTAAGCATAAATTAAAGAGAATGCCAACAAACATCCCTGATGAACCCCCTTTTCCTAGTTAAATGGATTTGTTAAATTCCCATCATACCCACATTGTACTTAGGCAGTCATACCCAAATATAAATGTTGAATAAGTCTTAGAAGCCTTTTGTCCATTGTAGTTTGATTATGTTTGTTCCACAGTTTATGGAGTTAGCCCCATTGAGGTCAATAAAAGCCGCATATAATCTCTCCCCCTTAAAATATGAATATTTCTCAGCCAAGTGACAGAGAATAGACAATGGTCATATGTCAAGGACCTAAATCCTATCTGTTCATGCCCCAATATAGTTTCTGATTCCATCCAATCCAGGAGCTTCTTTAGTAAGTAAGTAGAATATAGTTTTTTCAGAGTAGAGAGAAGACTGATAGGAACAAGCAGAAGGAAAACTTTGGATCAAGTCTCATTGTCTGGATCCAATATAGTAGTTGTCTACTTTTTCAGGTAAAGTGAAAGTTTTATGTTAAAACCACATTCAAAATTCCCCCCAAAAGAAGAAAAGGTCCAAGGTGCTTCATTGTCAGTCTGAAGCTACAAAGGTACATTTGGCTCATCATGAGAGTCTATGGGCTCCCTCCTTTAAAAAAAAAACACAGATTTTAAAAAAGGGCAAAAAGCCTGCTGCTGGCGAGATGGGCAAATGAGGATAATGTCTCCAGATGTGGGCAGGGAGGTACAAAGAAATGCATACCTTGTTTTCTGTATCAAGAACAATCCTGTTTTTGCTGTAACGTTTCCAGAAACAACACATCAAAGCAGGTTTCAGAAGCACTAGAACAAAGGATGATGAAAGGGGAATGGGAGGAGGAGGTCTTGTGAATATTAAAAACCACCACTTTTTGAGAGCGATGATGGAGCTAATTGTCAGTGTGAAAGCAGCACAGGGCTGATTTCAAGAAACCTATCAGCAGATAGGATAGGGATTAATGTAGGTAAAGGAATATAGTTGGGTGTGGGGGTTTGTAAAGGGGACAAATGTTAGCTAATCATTGCCAATCGTAAAAAGAAAAAAAATAGTATTTCATTAAATGCATAACTTTTTTCTTAGAGATAGAGCAGCTTTTCCAAGGTGTTAGAACTAATTGCCTAAAATAATGAGATGCTATTTAAAATGAGTAAATGGCAGAAAAATGGTTCCAATTAACCGATAAAGATCAACATCATGATAACAGAAACTTAATTCCATCTTTTCCCACCATCTGTCATGAAACTCTACTCTGAGGATCAGAGACCCTTCATAAGTAGAATGTAGCATACAAAGGGGTGTTGCAGAATCAATGAAGCACCACATAAATTCACCTTCCTGTACTAATCATGAGCATAAAGAGGATAAACATGCACCTTTTTCCAGTTGCAAATATTTGGAAATTCTGGAAATTCTTTCCAAATTTCTGGAAATCCAGTTGGAAATATTTGGAAATTCTGAATTCTTAAATTCTGAATCTGAAAAATCACAATTAGGATTGCCAACCCAAAGCAGGAGAGTTTGGGGGTTGGGATCCAGCTGTCTGGTCTCCCCAGTGTCACAAAGTCACTTCCGGCACAAAGTATAGAATTTGCCATAGAGTTTCAGGTGAATGATACAGTGTCTTCACCCCAATGCACACAGCCATCACTCCTAGTTTGTTCTGATTCCTCCCCATTTCTCCAGCACCACCTTAGCAAGCAGTAGCATTGGGCTGCCAGCAATGGGAGTCCTGGCATTTTTGTTGTTGTTCAGTCGCACAGTCGAGTCCGACTCTTTGAGACTCACACCAACCCCTCCTATCTTCCACTATCTTCCAAAGTCCACTCAAATTCATGTTAGTTACATCAGTAATGCTGTCCAGCCATCTCATCTTTTGCCGTCTCCTTCTTTTGCCTTCTGTCTTTCCCAGCATCAGGGTCTTCTTTAGTGAGTGCTCCCTTCTCATTTGGTGGCCAAAATATTTGAGCTTCAGCTTCAGCATCTGACCTTTCAGGGAACATTCAGGGCTGAGTTCCCTTAAAACTGACTGATTTGATCTTCTAGCAGTCCAAGGGACTTTCAAGGATCTTCCCCAGCACCACAATTTGAAAGCACCATCTACACACAATCCACATCCCATCTGAGTTCTGGTTCTGGGAATTATGTTTCACCTTCATTTCCCGAGGAACCCAGCCATTCTACAACAGCCAATGAGATTCCAAACATCCAAAATTCTTACAAATATCTAAAATGATAAGATGTGGACTTGAAAAGTTTCAGAATACAACTTTATTTGGAGAATTCCAAATATTTCTGAATCCATATTGGACATCCCTGCTGGTTTATCTTACAAGACTGTTGTACAAGGCTTCTTTCATCACTGGAAGTAATCAAAATATAATAATAAAAAAAGATGGAAGAGGTGGTGGCTGGCTGTTTTTCACACCAGAACTCTGTAGCTGGTGTATCCAGACATTACTATGGTTACCTCCCTGATCAAACAACGTCTTGGGTTCAATTATTGACACAATAGATTTATGAAACTCTTGATGCTATGGATATGGGAAATCATGGTTCTTGCCCGGGCTGCCACATAGGAGTAGGCCAAATAGAAGGCCACCTAGGGCACCACCTGGACAACTGGGGCACCACCAGGTGCTCCCTCCCTCTGCTCTCAGTTTTCCAGGTCTGTACAGACCAGGGAAGCTGAGAGTGGCCAGGACCGCGTGGTGGCCTGTGCACTCCTCCAAGCCCACTTTCTCTTGCAAGGGAAGGCAGGCTCAGAGGAGAGCATGCCCTGCCCCACAGGTCTGCGCAAGCAAATGGGTGCAACGTATATAAGCTTTATGAGCATAAGCATGGCCCTATGTTCAAGAACATTTGAAAAGCAGAACTCCAGTTAGAATCATAAAATCATAGAGGTTGAAGGGACTTCCAGGGTTATCTAGTACAAACTCCTGCACAATGCAGGAAATTCGCAAATACCTCCCCCACACACATACATTCCTAGTGATCCCTGCTCCATGCCCAGATGGTGGCAAAAACTTCCAGGATCCCTTGCCAAATTGGCCTGGAGAAAAACTGCTAACTGACCCCAAAGTGGCAATCAGCATTTAGCCAGAAATACTTTTGATTTAATTTCAAACTGTTGGTTTGGTCTGACCTTCTGGGGCAACAGAAAACGATTCTGCACCATCCTCTATATGACAGCCCTTCAAGTACTTGAAGATGATGATCATATCATCCCTCAGTCATCTCCCCCCCAAGCTAAACATACCCAGCTCCTTCAACCTTTCCTCACAGGATTTGATCTCCAGACCCCTCACCATTTTCATTGCCCTCTTCTGGACCCATTCCAGCTTGACTATATCCTTCTTAGAAGAAGAAGATGATGATATTGGATTTATATCCTGCCCTTCACTCCGAAGAGTCTCAGAGCAGCCCACAATTTCCTTTACCCTCCTCCCCAACAACAGACACCCTGTGAGGTGGGTGGGGCTGAGAGGGCTCTCCCAGGAGCTGCTCTTTCAAGGACAACCTCTGCCGGAGCTATGGCTGACCCAAGGCCATTCCAGCAGGTGCAAATGGAGGAGTGGGGAATCAAACCCGGTTCTCCCAGATAAGAGTCCGCACACTTAACCACTACACCAAACGGGCTTCTGCAACATACTTTGAACATTGATGAATCATGAACATAGTTCCTTTGGTGAAATAATATACGGGGTCCAAGTTAGAAGGGTGGAAAGGTACATTTTCTTAAGGAACCCAATCTATGCTGACCCAATCTATGCTGTCATTTATATGATTTGGGGGGGGGGGGAGGAAGAATTCTTTTGACTCCAGAACATGACCACAAGATCTAGAGCATGCAGTTATTCATTCTCATTAATGTTACAGCAACACATCCCAGTTAAGGTACCATTGTCCAAATGATGAAGAAATAAGAGATATCACATCTTTTTATAACACATGTGCTATATTCGCCATTAAAACTGCTCAGGGCTGATAACAAATAATTTAACCAATATTCCCCACTAAATTTTATCAGAAAGCAGTCATAAAATAGTTATTTACAACAGAGGGGGTTCCACAGGGTGTAATGGAGTGCTCAGCAGACATGTTTCCCCACCCATCTACCCCGCTTTCTGATTATTCTGAAAAGGGGGGTGGGGGGGTATGGCCTCCAAACCAGGGATTCCCTGCCCCCAACTGGGAATTGGCAGCCCTACATAAATTATGTGTCATTTTTCATCCTAGATGATAAATCTTCTTTCAAATTGGCAAAATTTCTGAATGACCTACTGCCTTTTCCAACTTCTCTTTCCACCTTCTTCCTACATATCCACCATCCTCCTCTTTTCCTTTGATAAATTCCCCAAGATGTAAGCCCAAAACCTGGAATCATTTTATGGTTTCCAGATTTTTAGGACTGCTTGATTGCTTGTACAGAAAACTGAAATTGTTTCAGAAATGAATTCTACCAACCGACTTGAAAAATTTGATGTTCTGCTCAAGAAACTAAGCCCCTATTTTTCTTCAGCCATAGGGACTCCCAAAAGAAATTTTACTAATTTAAAACATATGTGGTTTAATTCAGCTGATTAGCAACCAAATGCTAATGCACATGGGACAATCAACTCATCCCTACTTTTTAATAGTATGTCTATCAGTCAAATACTTTGACAGTTTATTGATGAAAGCAATGACATGTAAAATATGCGTAATTATGCTGGTATATTTTTTAAAATAATAATAATAATAATAATAATAATAATAATAATAATAATAATAATAATAATAATAATAATAATAATAGATTTTATTTGTATCCCGCCCTCCCCGCCTAGGCGGCTCAGGGCGGCTAACAACATTTCATACATTTACATAGATAGGTAAAACTTTAAATTTAACAATTAAAAAATTAAACATAAAAACCCGTTAATAGAATTAAAATACATAATTTAAGTTAAGTTAAATGTGTCTGGCAGCAATAAAAATATTCTGGCGCTGGTTCTGCCAGTTTAAATAGTTCCATAATAGTATTATAGATGGCGGTTCCTTTATCCCTAGCAACTCAGCAGTCGATATCAATGTAAGCTTCTCTGAAAAGGACGGTCTTGCAGGCCCTGCGGAACTGGTCAAGGTTTTGCAGGGCCCGCACTTTCTCCGGAAGCTGGTTCCACAGTGCAGGAGCCGCAGCTGAAAAGGCCCGTGCTCTGGTGTTTTGGAGCTTGACCTCTCTCGGCCCGGGGATGGTCATTTTATTTTTTCCCATTGACCTCAGTGCCCTCTGGGGTTCATATGGGGAGAGACGGTCCCTTAGGTAGGCTGGTCCTCGGCCATATAGGGATTTAAAGGTAATGACCAACACTTTGTACTGGACTCGGTAGGTAATTGGCAGCCAGTGCAGTCCGCGCAGCCCCGGCCGTATGTGCTCCCATTTCGAGAGCCCCAATAGTAGCCTGGCCAACGCGTTCTGCACCAACTGCAGCTTCCGGGTCCGGCACAGAGGTAGCCCCAAGTAGAGGGCATTACAGTAGTCCAATCTTGAGGTGACCGTTGCATGGATCACTGTTGCGAGGTCGCGACGCTCCAGGAAGGGGGCCAACTGCCTTGCCCGCTTCAGGTGGAAGAATGCTGACTTGGCAGTGGCTGCTATCTGGGCCTCCATTGATAATGAAGGCTCCAGTAAAACACCCAAACTCTTTACCTGGCGCGCTGATTTCAATGGTGCGCCTTCAAAGGTTGGGAGAGCTATTTCCCCTCCTAGGGCGCCGCAACTCACACAAAGGACCTCTGTCTTCGCTGGATTCAGCTTCAGCCCACTCAATCTGAGCCACGTCGCTACAGCCTGCAAGGCCCGATCTAGGTTCCCCGGGGCGGAGCCAGGCTGGCCGTCCATTAGTAGATAGAGCTGGGTGTCATCTGCATATTGATGGCAACCCAGCCCAAATCTCCGGACAATCTGGGCAAGGGGGCGCATATAAATGTTAAACAGCATTGGGGAGAGAACTGCTCCCTGAGGCACTCCACAATCAAGTGTGTGCCTCTGGGATCGCTCACCCCCAATAGCCACCCTTTGTCCCGACCGGAGAGGAAGGAGGAAAGCCATTGCAAGGCCAACCCCCCAACCCCTATGTTGGCGAGGCGGCGCTTTAGCAGCTGATGGTCGACTGTGTCAAATGCCGCCGAAAAGAATATGGCATTTGAATGTGTAAAAATAAAAAGAAACAGCCATGTTTCCATGATTCAAGTAGGACCACTTAACTCAGATTATCACTGATACATAGCTTTAATCCTACATGAAATATGTTTTTGTTAAATTAACCAACTGAATAGCACTAATTTTGTATCATACCCACATTGTTCACAACAGCTATTTAAATGTTTCAGAGGCTCCTTTTTCTGCGCAACTGCATTTTCAACACTACAACCCTCTGAAATCTCCCTCAATGCTGTTAAAATATTGATGTTTCTAAAAAAAGCCATTCTGATGTACTATGTGCTATTTATACATTTAAAAGAGGACTAAATAAGGATTCCATGGCCCTGGATTGTTATCTAGCTGACAGTCACAGTATAGATCAGGTTTAGAACTAAAATCCCACAAAGGATGGAATAATTTACCAGGAATCATAAATATTTCCAAGCAATAGCAAATTAAACCAAATTTATAACATTGTTCCTTTAGCATTTTAAGGGTTTTAAATAAAAAACAACTGCAAATCCTTATTCCAAACTAATATGAGAAATATATTTTTCATTCACAACATTAAAATGTACTAGGCTTCCCAACCCCCCCCCCCGCCCTGCTGGGGGACCCCCAAATTAGCAGCCTTCTCCCCCGCTCTCCAAAAATCCGGAAGCGGGGGGGGGGGACGGCGCCATGTCTCTTTCCTTGCCTGCCTCCCTCGCAGGCTTCAGGCTCCTCCCTTCCTCCAGGTCACAAAGACCTGCCCACCGCCAGCCTGCTATTCGCTCCAGTCCGGCCTCCCTTTGCGAGGTGCATACTGGGACTCGTAGTCCTTGCGTCCTCTCTGGCTCCTCAGGGAGGCTGGCCAGCGGGGGGGGGGGAGCTCCGCCCCCAGAGGACCATGTGCGTTTCTACCTCCGGAGGCTTCAGTCGCTGATTGAAAGGCTTCCTCTTGGGATGGTGTGTCGGTGTTACTTTGAAGAAGTTGGCAGCAACTTGTGAGTAGAGAGGCCGATCCCCCTTCAGAGTCACCAGAAATGGGGGGGGGAGTCTTCTGAGCACTTCATTATTCTCTATGTGGAGATTGATTCTCATAGGGTATAATGGGGAATTGATCTGGAGGTTTCGGGGGCTCTGGGAGAGCTGTGTTTTGAGGTAAAGGCACCAAATTTTCAGTATAGTATCTAGTGACTCCCCCCAAAGTATCCCCCAAGTTTCAAAATGATTGGACCATGGGGTCCAATTCTATGAGCCCCAAAAGAAGGTGCCCCTATCCTTCATTATTTCCTATGGAAGGAAGACATTTAAAAAGGTGTGCGGTCCCTTTAAATGTGATGGCCAGAACTCCCTTGGAGTTCAACTATGCTTGTCACGCCCTTGTTCCTGGCTCTGCCCTGATGTCTCCTGGCTCCGCCCTGATGTCTCCTGGCTCCGCCCCAATGTCTCCTGGCTCCACCCCCAAAGTCCCCAGATATTTCTTGAATTGGACTTGGCAACCCTAAAATGTACTGATATCAATAAAACATCCAAGATTTTTGCACTGCTCTCCCAGACTTCTCCTCCAAGGAACTCAGAATAGCACACATGATTTTTCCCTACCTTCATTTTGTCCTCACAACAACCTTTTACAAGAAGGCTAGGCTGAAAGAGAGTGAGTAGCCCAAAGTCTCTCATTAAAATTCACAGCTAACTGAGGATTTTAATCCAAGTTTCCCCAGTCTTCATACACCCATTCTAACCATTATTTCACACTGGCTCTTCTGGTTCTTAAGTGTAAAATGCCAAAGTGGAACTTAACCTAGGTCTTCTGCCAGGCAGGCTCCAGCACAACTTACACTACAAGCAGGGCCGGCTCACCCACTAGGCAAACTAGGTGGTTGCCTAGGGTGCCAGGGTATCCAATTTGGCCTTCCCCCCCTTCCCCCTAGGCAAATGCCTAGTTTGCCATCTCCTCAGCCTCCTCCTCCCTCCCTTCTCCACCTCAGGTGTATTTCAAAGCCTGGAAGGGTGGTGGAGCTTGCTCCTGGGTGATCTAAGGCCCCCCCCCCCCCATGATCAGCTGATCTGTGGATAAAACAGCGCGTTGCTCACTGTCTTTGAGTGCCACGGCAGGCTGGCAGCAGTAAAAATGGAGAGGAGGGAGCAGCAGTGGCACCCTTTCAGGACACAGTTCTTTTGCTGCTGCCGGCCTGCCGTGGCACTCAAAGACAGTGAGAGCCGTGCTCTTTTACCAACCCTTCCAGGCTTTTAAATACACCTGGGGTGGGGAAGGGAGGGAGGAGGAGGCGCAGCAGGAAGGGGAAGAGGTGCTGGGGATGTGTTGCAGTGGAGGGGAGGTGGGGGCACTGTGGAGTGGGGAGGCAGGCTGGTAGGCTGCCTAGGGTGCCATGCACGCTTGGGCCGGTATTGACTACAAGGCTAGCTGAAGTACAGGACAGGGAGGTTCTGAGCTATAATCTCCACTAAAGATTAAGAGGAGGGCATGAGAGAAGTTTATAAAATTATGTAAGGGGTGGGAAAGCGGATAGAAAGAACTTTTTCTTCCTCAGTATATGCATTTCTGCACAGGCTCCACCCCCCCAAATCTCCAGGTATATCACAACCTAGAGCTGGCAACCTTACCTGGGCCTCCCACATCCCAGTCCGACACCCTAACCACTACACCGCAAAGGCTCACATGATACATTTGCTGGATTTGCAGAATAACATAACTCTGAGTAGGACCAGATATAAATAGCAAGTGAAGATATGTGCATCGAGATGAAAGAGCTACAAGAAAGCCATTTTTCCACATTAAAAGGTTTCTCTTGTTGTTTCTGTGACATGAGTGTGCAGACAGAAATGCTGACAATGTTAATAATCCATTCAAATAAATTATGTGAATTAAAAGCTGCATACAGGGGCTCATTGACTAGCAGAGCTAGCTTCTGGTCAACACATCATTTATTAAAAAATTAGAATTCAACTTCAAATGTCAGAAAATAGTCAGTTTTGAAAATACATATTTCTGTATGAATTAACAAATACAGCAAGAGAAGGCTTTGATTCCCTGCTGCAAGAGATGGCAATCATGACTTCCCCTAGTCTGGCCACTTCAGGTGCTTCAGGCCCTCCTCTCAGCCTTGGGCTGGTAACCATTTTGCAAAAGCTGTTCAGGATATCATTTCTAGTCTGTAGACAAGACTCTTTGCCTTGCAAGAGCTGTTTCAGCCAAGTGCTGGGAAGCAGGGGGCTATGCCAGAAGAACTACTGCAACCTCTCTGCCAGCACGATTTCAGCTCTGGCAATTCATGCAGGAATGCAGCCTCTCAGCCAGCAAGATTTCAGCCCTGGCAAGTCATAAAAGGATGCACCTTTGTCAGCCAGCACAATTTCAGCTCAGGCAACCCACCCAGGAAAAATGCCAACAATCTTCTGAAAGAAAGCCTCTGCTTTACTCTGGCATCACATCGTAATTTTTAAGCAGCACTGCTTCAAAGGCTTCACAGTTCCCTAGATACATACAACAGGCAGGCTACAGCTCCAACTAGTAACTATAAAGCAATAACATCTCTAAAGAGGGGAGACGGGCAGGCAGATAGCACACTGTCCCTTCCTCAGCTTTAACTCCCAATAGTTAATATTTTAAGTTTGGTTGAGTGTGGCCTGCACAATGCACTTTTCTCATCTTCAGCTCCTAGCAGCAAGCTATAATGGTTACAGTCAGGACTTTTTTGTAGAAAAAGCCCAGCAGGAACTCATTTGCATATTAGACCTCACCCCCTTACACCAAATCAGCCAGAACTGCATTCCTGCTAAAAAAAAAAGCCTGGTTATATTATATAAGATCTTAATATGCTACTGGTTAACCCAATGGCTCTCTTTCACAGTTAGGAATCTTCCATTAGAGCAAGATTCCTTTCTTTGGAAGAAAGAGTCCAGCATGCAGTGGAGAATTCCTTAGCAGGAGGGAGCCACTGGATTAAAACCACTCTCCCCATTGTCCAAATCTCTACAAGCAAACCTATAAATGATCCTGTCCCACTAGGGTTACCAATCCCTAGGTGGGGGCAGGGGATCCCTCGGTTTGAAGGCCCTCCCCCCCACTTCAGGGTCATCAGAAAGGGAGGGGGATTGTCTGCTGGGCACTTCATTATTCCCTATGGAGACTGATCCCCATAGGGTATAATGGAAAATTGATTTGCAGGTATCTGGAGTTCCAGAAGGGCTGTTTTTTGAGGTAGATGCATCAAATTTTTAGCATAGTATCTGGTGCCTGTCCTCAAATAAAACCCCAAGTTTAAAAAAGATTGGACCAGGGGGTCCAATTTTATGAGCCTTAAAAGAAGGTGTCCCTATCTTTCATTATTCCAAATGGAGGGAAGGCATTTAAAAGGAATGTGGTCCTTTTAAATATGATGGCCAAAACTCCCTTTGGAGTTTAAATGTGCTTGTCACACCCTTGCTCCTGGCTCCACCCGCAAAGTCTCCTGGCTCCACCCCCAAAGTCCCCAGATATTTATTGAGTCAGACTTGGCAACTCTGTTCCAAAGTCACTTTTCACACTTCCCCTCAGTGACAACACCATTTTCCCTCACAAGCTCAGGGAGCAGTACCGGATCTACATTTTTTTCGAGGGGGGCAAAATTAAAAAATGGCACCCCCTTTTTGGCCATTCTATCCTATGGTCCCACAGAACACAATGGACTCCATACCCAATTTGGCGCCCCCCCTCCATCGGCGCCTGGGGCAAGCACCCCCCTCTGCCCCCCCTAGATCTGGCCCTGTCGGGGAGGGGGGTGTTAAGCCCATGGAGACAAACATACTCAAGTAAATGCAAGAACTGTTCTTTTCTGAAGGTTTATACTGCCTCAACACTCACAGCTAGTTAGCCTTTTTTCCTAAACAGAAATACCACACTTGCTGTGGATCACCTAAGAGCTTAAATGAGGAAGACAAGGAAAGGAGGGAGAAGTCATAGTGCAGCGGATTAGCAACAATAATAATCAATCATAAATTCTTTAGCTAAAGCTTTTACACCATCATCCAGACAACAATATTAAATATTTAAGCAACATAAGGGCAATAGTGACACATTTTTTTTCTCTCCTCCCCCACTCCTTTTTTGGGGGTTGGGGGGAATAGTAGAACTTGCTAAACATTTTCATGAAATTTATGCATTTTTATGCTGTAACGAAACTTTTTCATTTTCCCCATTAAAACAATTAGCAAAATTAAGTAATTCTTCAGTGCAGTTACCCCCTAGGGTTGCCAGGTCTGTGTTCGAAAATACCTGGAGACTTTGGGGGTGGCTCCAGGAGAGGGTGGGGTTGAAGAGGGGAAGGGCCTCAGCATGATACAATGCCACAGTGTCCACCCTTCAAAGCAGCCTTTTTCGCTACGGGAGCTGATCTCTGCCAGCTGGAGAACAGTTGTAAAACTGGGAGATCTCCAGGCCCCACCTTAAGGCTGAGAAAAAATACAACCACGCGGTTATAGTGACCATATAACAAAATAATAATAAAAGGTATAATATCAACAATGATTAAAAACAATAGGAGTCCTGGTGTGCAGGGGGTCAACTTGAAACTTCCTGCTTCGCTCAGTCTTCATGCATGGGGTGCTCCATTAATGCTAATTCAACTATATAACATACATACACCAAAATCGTAATATTCGTACTATGAATATGTGGCATGAATATTACGATTTTGGGGTATGTACTTATGTTTTGTAGTTGAATTAGCATGAATGGAGCACCCCATGCATGAAGACTGAGCGAAACAGGAAGTTTCAAGTCGACCCCCTGCTCATCGGGACTTCTATTGTTGTTAATCATTGTTGATATTATACCTTGCATTATTATTTTGTTATATGGTCACTATAACCATGTGGTTGTATTTTTTCTCAGTCTGCAAGCGACCTCTCTCCTCCTTTTTCCCACCTGGAGGCTTGTAACCCTATTATCCCCTTCTTTTTGATTTCCAGGAATCCATCATGTAGAACCTTTCTCCTAGTGACCACGATATCAATGAGAATTAGTATAATGCTGTGCTACTGCTCCATTTCACATTTCTTTAGGAAGAAAGATGGTAAGGCATAAAGAAGACTAATGAAAGTACCGTATATTTTTCACATACTAGAAAATTAAGCATCAGAAAAATAACTTTGCGTGGTATCACACAGGACCAGAACAATGGACTGAATATAGTTATACTTTTCAGCTTTCTGAGGAGCATTCGTCCAGTGAAAGGTATCATGAGCCCTGACGAGATGGAGCTGGAAGGGTTAACAGACCTGGAAGAGTTGCCAGCCAGTTCCTGAGCTGAACAAACAGCAGCTGGCTCATCAATCACTCTCCAGGCACCAGTGTCAGCTGTTGACATCAATCTCCTCCAAGCTCTCCTCCTCCCATCTCAAGAGTTCGAAGCAGGATCCGGAAAGAACTTTCAGAGCGAAGACATGAGGCACGTCGATGCTTCAGTTCCCTCAGCCCTGAGTTCTAGCAGAGTCACTGACACCCAGGAAGCAGGCTGATTGAGACTCCCATATAGCTCCCATCCAGGACCTGGTAACCTTGTGGAAGCAACAAGTCTATTCTCTTGCACCCACGCTCCTTCCTGTTTCCAGATCCTGACCTGCTTGATTTCATTGGCACCCTGACCTTTGGGCTTTTGGACATTGACTTCTGATTCCGGTTTGTGATTCTGCATTGATGACTTGACTGCTACTTGACTTCCTGGACTTTGACCTTGGACTGGCTTTGGACTCCTGCCTTCCTGGGCCATGAGAACGTGACAAAAGGAGTCTTCCCATCAGAGAACTAATCTAATATAGTGCTGAATGACTATCTAAGAAAGCAATCCAGAGCCACTAATATCAATGTTTTTTTCTACAGATTTTAATAAGATCCACATATTATTCTAAATTGTTCTTTTGTTGGTAAATGGCTCTTGTTACTATGAATTTCACCAAGATCTATTCAAACATTAACAAAAAAAAACATGCAAAAACAAAATCGTAGCAAAAGGTTTCTTTAAAAAGCTATAAACTAATGCAATCTGATGGTCATGCACATATTATTTGGGATACATAAGCCACCTCTTCAGAGAGTCCTGCTCAAGGTGCCCAGAAACACATGCATAGCTGAATATCTTTCAGCATAGGGTACTACAATCCTGAAACCAATCCCTGACAATAATCTGTCAAATGTATTTTGCACTAACTGACATTTTTGAGCTATTTTCAAAGTCAGCATGCTATAGTAATCTAACTTGTATGTTATCAGATCACTTATCACTGTGGCTACATCACACTTTTGGAGGAATGGCTGTAGCTGGCAAACCTGTTATTTCTAATAAAAGCTGTTACCTGCCTCGGAGGAGGCCTGAAACTCCCACTAAATAGGGTTGCCAATCCCCAGTTGGGGGTAGAGGGAAAATGTCACTGAGCACTCCATTATACGCTATGGAGACTGATCCCCATAGGGTATAATGGAGAATCAATCTGTGGGTATCCGGGGCTTTGGGGTGTGTGTGTTTTTTTAGGTAGATGCACCAAATTTTCAGCATAGCATCTGGTGCCTCTCCTCAAAAAAAAATTCCAGGTTTCAAAAAGATTGGACCAGGGGATCCAATTCTATGAGCCCCAAACGAAGGTTTCCCGATCCTCCATTATTTCCAGTGGTCTCAGGCATAGGTCTTTCATATCACCTACTGCCAGATCTTTTACCTGGAGATACTGGGGACTGAAGCTGGGTCTTTCTGCATGCCAAGCAGAAGCTCTGCCACTGAGCCACTGTCACCACCCCATATGTTTGTTTATTAGACAGAAATTCATCAAAATTCCCAGCTAATATTAACTAATTACCCAATTAAATTTCCTCTTTACCATATCTGAATGACCAATTGTTATCTTGCTTCTGAAAACTATAATGTGCAAGAAAAGATCTTACCCCATATACAATTTTTCAAACAATTAATTTATGCTCCAAGACACACATTTTATTTTATATAATTTTTATTTTATGTTATATATAATTCTATATTTAATTACAGGACCGATCACATGACATTTTGGATGGAATCTCATTTTCAGATTCATCTTCAAATGACATAGATCTTGATCTAGGGTTATTTTTCACTAAATGCAAAAATGCATGTTTTTCCATTAGTGAGTGACCTATGTCAATAGAACAGATTTCTCTGTACCATCTGCTAGACAGATTTATGAGTCTTTATAAAAGGAGTAGTAAGAGATCACATACAATGACTATATGGATGTATTTCCAGTTTTATTCCCTGGCCAGATGTGATTCTTGCACAACTGTTATGGATGTACACAAACAGATGCTGAACATTCAGGGTGGGGGGGGGGGGCTCTCGATGTTCGTTTTAATAGTCCTTGCCGAGAGAAGAACAAAAAGAAAGCAAACTTTAAAAAAACCTAGACATTGTTTAATCTAAGATGATGCAGTAATTTTTTTAAACAAACATGGCACTTTCCTGTATTGCAAGCTACTTTTAAAGTTTAAATTAGCTTCCTTACCCATTTCCTCTGCCCTGCTCCAGTATCTTGCTTTCCTTTCCAGAAATTCTTATTCAACAGCTCTTTCCTCAATACCACATTTTAATGCTAAACTTGTACTACCATGTTTCTGTTAGTGGAAGCCAACTGTTCCCTCTTTCCCCTCATCTATTGGACTAACTGTGCACTTCCATTGGGAAAACAGGGAGGTTTTTAGACTTAGCCAAACCATATGATTAATGGCCTGTCATGTTCCTCCCTTTTACCTTATACCTCAGTGATAAATCAAAGCAGATATTAGCTACAGTTTTTACTGACTTTGGAAGCTGCTGTGGCACCAAGGGACTTTACTGGAGCTAGACCATATGGGAGTGAAGTCATGCTTTCATTCAGTCACACAACTCCTTTTCCCAGAAGAAGCCAGCCTGTTCTGAGACAATCTCCCTCACTTGACAGAGCAAAAGTCTTTCAGTTCTTTCTGTTTCTGAGCAACTGGACCAACAAATGATAGAACCAGCCAGCTACTGAAATCCAAAATACCTTAGTCTAATCAGACTTGATATATCCATTTGGAAACTGGATTAGGCTCCTAATATTAAGAATTGCTAATTAAAGCTGCAAATATACATTCTTATTCTGTGTAAGTCTAGGGCCATAGCCAGAGTAGATCCAGTTTACCTAGAACAAGGGTGGGAAGACTTCAGATGTGAGACATCTACTTTTTTTGGCCAGAACTCCAGGATCATTAGTTGGAGCTAGCTGAAAATGCCTCCCATCCCAAGGCAAGGCTGAAAGCAGTCATTATAACCTGCTGTAACACATGAATCTCCAAGGTACCTACCTGCAGAACTCTGTAACAGAGTTTCTATAGTATACTATACATCAGGAATTCAAATATCAAATTCTAAAAATGCTACACAAAGGTGCAGTAAAATTAAATAATTATACTGCTGTGTTACAGGTTACAAAAACACTTAGGCTAAAAGGTGAGTGATTATCTCTTATTTCCAAACAAAAGCAAGCTGTAGGGCTGTCAGGACAGTAAGGGCTACAGGAGAGTCAACTGGACTGGTTGCCATGTGTCAAGGAGTCCAAGGCTGAACCCTGTAGTTCACCAGGACTACTGTACCACCTTTTGTTACATTTTTAATGAAGTTTAATATTTTAAAATATTTTACGACTCCCCACACTGCTTGCTTCAAATCTACAATACAAAAAGATTTCTTCCATTATTTATCTGCATCAATGAAGAAGGTCCACAGGCTGAACGGACCACAATTTTATCACATCTGCAAAAAGACTATCTGATATTTTAAAGCTCAGTTTTATAGTTACTGCGTTTACAATTATGGAATGAAATAAAAGGACTGCCCATTTAAAAGAGGATAAACACAGCATTTTAAGCATTCAAAAGGAAGATTTAATCTGCACTGTTAAACTTTTTGCATTACGGAGAGCAGATAAAGTAATCTTCACTGACTTGGAACCAAATTATGTTATGTAAAGGGAAAACGTTTCTTAAGTAGATGCATACACCACAGCTCAAGGGCCACTACGTAAGTTACGATCTGGCATTTTGCTTTTATCTTGTTATGTGCCACCTTGTACATGAGAGTTTGCTTTTTAAAATAGAAAAGTAGAACAGAAATTCCTTAAAACCATAAAACAACCGGAAAATGTTATCTCGTAATGGCAAACATTTTCAGCAGGTCAAAGACAGGCTGAAAGATTCTGGGAACTTCTGCAGGGTACATCTGACTCAGCCTCAATGGTACCCATTAAATATTTACCTCTTCTTCTCCCCCACTCCACAAACATGAGAGAGACAGCAGTCCAGATACAGTAATAAAGTTTCCTTTGGATGAATCACTTTATATACAAATATTCACGCAGATTCTATTCAAGCAAGCAGATTACTAAAAATATCCACTATAACTATTAATCCTGTATGAGACTTTCAAAGGCACCAGGAGCCAGGGGAACAATTATGGAGGGGACTAGAAACATCTAAGCAGCTAAATAATACCTGGGTTGGGCATGTATTCCCTCCTTTTCAGTAGCGTAAATGATAAGGACAGACAAGCGACTGCTAGCTGAGAGAGTTTTAACCCCAGCAAAAGCAGCACTGGCAACAGAAGCTGCTGTAAAGAATGTACAAGACTTAATTCTAGACTTTTAAAGATACACAGGATAATCAAATGCAAAAGATACAAATTCCCCAAACTGAAGCCAGGTCTGAAGGGATGTTTTCCACATGCAGAGTCCCACCCAGTATCTGCATGCAGCACTATGTGTTGTTGTAATTGCTCCTAAATTAGCCAATTGGCCAGGGAATAGAAAGTAGGAAGTGTTACTCAAATAACAAACTCAAGAAAAGCCGGACAAACTGTGACACCCACAGCAATCTTTTATCTAGAAGTAAAGGAAAATTCAGAGGCTGTTTAAAAGGAAAAGTGGGTTCATATTAAGTCCCAATTGAACTGAACAACCACCCAGTATACATGTAATTCGGCTTTTCACAGTGATCAAGGAAGATGCAATACATATCATAAATAACACAAGGAACCTGAAACGTTATGAAATAACTGGCTTTGCAATGATGGGGTTGCAGTGATGGGTTCTGTACTAATGGCCGTAAAATTGTCAACAGAAATCTTCTACTATTGGTCATCCAAAGGAAAGAGCCAAATTTAATTGGCGCAGACAGGCTGAATGAGTTACAGTTCAACAGGCATGGAATATTTAAGAGACTCGCAGCAATTCATACTCTTCAGGTGATCTTAGTGCTTTACTCAAGGCTATCACAAGGATAATTGAGAAGTCTGGAGGGGGTTACAACCTGAATTATTTCATGGGAATTTCAGTTCCTTACTCTGACCAAGAAAAAACCAAACACAAATTGCATTGAATGGGAAAAGAGAACATAATATTCCTTGTAACATTCTCATGATGGGCCACTCCAACAGTGCATGTAGTAAAACAAAGTAACACTATCCATATACATAGGGTATTCCCTATGTATATGGATAGTGTTACCTTGTTTTACTATGAATTGCAACTAGGAATTGAGTTTCTAAACTGGATAATTACCCCATTCTTAGAAGAGAATAATGTTGGTAGGGGTAGGCAGTCAGTATAGTAGACATGCCCCAACCTTATCAACAGATAGTTAGAAAGTAACTGTAAACAATTCATTAACAAACAATTTATTAACAAACATATAGGAATACATCCAATTCATCTTATGGAATTTCTTCTGCCCCAGAGATTTTCCAGAGAGCCATGAAAAAATTGTAGAAAGGAACTCCAGGGAATTTATGAGATCCTCACCACAGTCTGAGGTGACAGAGAACATCAGTCAAGAGATATTCCAAATTTTTGAAAAGGCAAGACTTCATGTTTTTTTAAAGTATTGTTTTATTAAACCAGAAGTTATATACTTAGACAACTGAACAGGCAAGGAAAGGTACTGACCCCTGAAGCTGCGAAAACTGAAGCCACTGAAAGTGCCCCAGCTGTACATAATACAGCTGAATTAAAAATATCTAAGAATAATTAATTGCAACTTTCTGCCTAGAGGAGAGGTGGCATAATATAGACCAATCTCATCAGATCTTGAAAGGTAAGCAGGATTGGTACTTTGATAGGAGAGAACCAAAAAAAAATTCTGCAGAAGTCAAAAGCAAACCACTTGCCTTGAAAGTCCATTGTTGGAGGTTGCCATAATCAGCTGTGACTTGACAGTACATATGTACATTTCTCCCCAATATCACAGTGCTTTTGCAACTGCTGTACCACCTCCTGAAAAAAGGAATGGCTCGGCAGTGAGGGGAAGGAGCAAGAAAAAGCATTTAAAGATTCCAGTGCAATGATTCGAGCCCGCAGCACTACTGACACCTTCTGATCCAATAAAAACTAATTCTATCTTTTATGCGGCAGGGCAGTATTTCCCATACAATGGAGAATGGAGAGGAGAAACCTATTGCTTATGCTTCTAGAACCTTTTTTAAAAGGCAGAATAGGGCTATTTGCAACTGTATAAGGATAGGCTAGCTGCTATCTTTTGTCAGTATTCTTATTAAAAAGACATTTTCCATCCTGACACATCACAAACCATTGGTAAAACAGCTAGAAACAAGTCTGTTAGTGCCTTAGAAACAAACCAATTTTTCAGGTATAAGTTTTCAAGAGTCAATGCTTTCTTTGTAGGGTTGCCAATCCCCAGGTGGGGGCAGGGGATCCCCCAGTTTGGAGGCCTTCCCCCCACTTCAGGGTCATCAGAAAGCGGGGGGAGGGGAGGGAAATGTCTGCTGGGAACTCTGTTATTCCCTATGGAGATTTATTCCCATAGAAAATCATGGAGAATTGATCTGCCGTTATCTGGGGCTCTGGGGGGGGGCTGTTTTTTGGGGTAGAGGCACCAAATTTTCAGTATAGCATCTAGTGCCTCTCCCTAAAATACCGCCCAAGTTTCAAAAAGATTGGACCAGGGGGTCCAATTCTATGAGCCCCAAAAGAAGGTGCCCCTATCCTTCATTATTTCCTATTGAAGGAAGGAATTGAAAAGGTGTGCCGTCCCTTTAAATGTGATGGCCAGAACTCCCTTTGGAGTTCAATTATGCTTGTCACAGCCTTGATCTTGCCTCCACCCCTAATGTCTCCTGGCTCCACCCCCAAAGTCCCCAGATATTTCTTGAATTGGACTTGGCAACCCTATTCCTTTGTCAAATACCAATTAAACCATTAGTAGAACTCTTTAATTAAAAAGTGAGCTTCTATTTCTTATTACAAGGACCACCAAAACCACTAACAATTTAAAACATACATAATGAAACCACATTTAAAAACCATTAAAATCACCTCCCCAAACACACACACATCATGAAAACAATTAAAATAATACAAAACATAAGAAGAGCAATTTAAAAATTGGCTAGGGAGGAGGGATCACTGAGGAAATGTCAAATGAACCAAAAGTCTTCACTGATTAGCAGAAGATGGCAACACAAAGTGTTGACAAATCTCCCTGTGGAAAGAGTTCCAGAGCTTTGTTGACCTGACCAAGAAAGCACTCTCCCAGGTTGGTACCTGCCTAATCTCAGATGGTGGATCACTTGAATCAGGGCCTCCAAAGATGACATAGTGGTTGGGCAGGTTCATAATGGTACCACAAGCTATCACTGGCCAGGTACATACCTGATTTTTAATGGAAAGGAAAGCTAGGACATGTTTAAAACTAATACATAAGCGGTTGAAGGAGAAAGTATTGAAAAAGCAGAAAAAATCAAAAACAAAAGTATGATTGTCATGCTTGAGAGATGTCTAGGTTTGGAGAACTCAAAAATCCCCATGTATATCAGTTCATACGGGTCCCTGGAATTATCAAAAATGTAAACAAGTCAAGTATTTTTTCATGGGGAACTGACAAGTGGCCAAGATAAGAAACAACATCAAGATCATATTTGAATAAGGGAATATGTACGCCTTTAATACATGTTCATATACATGAAATACTAAGTTAATTAAATGGAAAGGGATGTAGAAAACTAGTCAGAAGGGCTTAACTGGACAATTATGAATGCATATTAAAGCATCTACAGTTCTGTCAGGGCTTTTTTTGAGCAAGAACACACAGGAACACAGTTCCAGCTGGCTTGGTGTCAGGTGGTGTGGTCTAATATGCAAATAAATTTTTCTATGAAAAAAGCCCTGAGTTCTGGGTTTTTGTTTTTGTTTTCATTTTCCAGTTGCCTGAATAAAGATGATTCCTATTAAAATAATCATCATTGTAAGTACCTGTGTTTTGGAAAAGGGATACTTAATGCCTTCCCAAATTGTCTCTCCTCCCTAAAAGAAACTCTGGGGAGACTGTTAAATCAATTTAAGTTTTAAGTACAGAGTACAGACGTGTCCTTCAGGATATAGGAATTCTACCACTGAAATTAGCAGATAGTTGAATCTCTGTTCAAATGCACAATAAAATCAATGCAGTTATGTAGACTGGAACAAAGTATGGTTTTGGATCCTAGGACAGCTCTCCTCGTGTCTCTCCAGCCATGGCAGAGGCTTTCTTCTACTATAGGACTTGTTTCCTCTGCTATTAGCATTCTTGCAATACTAACATTTTTTCAAGGAGCCCTTGTGCACATGAAAGTGCTGGCAGCAGAGAAAGTGAGTGCTGCAGTAGACGAAAGCAGCTGAAGAAAAGTGCTAGCAAAACTGTCCCAGGATCCAAGCCTATGAGTTTTTTCAAGTAGCAGTTGTGCTTCATATCTGAGAACGTGGGGGGATCTTGCAAAAATTTTAAAAAATTTGTTTAAGGAGGGTGACACTGTAGCTCCATTAAGAGACCATGATTTTTTTCACTCACCAAGAATACACCTTTAATGAAAATCACTGGAGCAAACAATGAAAATTGCTTGATAGGATTTCCTAAACAAACTGAATTGGTTTCACAAACATGCCATAATATCCCAAGGCAATTTTGGCTGAGCAGACAGTGCTATATGTTTTCTGTATAAAGTAAACAAAGAAAATACAGGAAATCGGTAACATAAAAGTGTAAATGCAATTTAAAATGTAAGACTACAAAAATAAATCTACAAATGTTATAAATAAGCCTTTATTTTTACCATATGAATTGTGAGAAAGGAAAATTGAATCTATTGTTTCTGAAACAATAATTCTGACGTAATGCAATTTAGTATAAACATTAAATTTATGACTGTTTCAGGAGAACAGGCAAACTAAAAAATTAAAGACACAACTTTTCTTTAAATTCACATTTTAAGCTTAGTATCAGCATAAAGAGATATCTGAAAAACACAGCTGGAAATGAACAAGGTATTTATTGCTCACATTTTATTCTGAGCTGAAAGTTCACACATTTTCCTTCACATGATAGGCTTATCAATTCCCAGGTTTTCTTCAAGTGTTAAGAAATTCACTGACAGACAAGACAAAGCAACCCATGATAATTATTTGAAAATATACAGTTGGCAACCAATCAGCTCTAGTCATTGTTTGAGAATAACGGTGTGATAATACACCCTCAAAGTTCATTTAACACACAATAACTGATTTGATTCTTGTCCTAGATGGCCTATGAAGAGACTTTTTTACTACAAACTTTCTAAATGCTTATTAGCTTACCTCCATTGTAAATGTAAGTTGCAATATGGAACAGGTTGCTATGTTGAAACAATTATTTGAGAATCCTTAACAAAAGTGAACCTCTGCTTCAAAATGTAAAGCATGTACAATATCCTTTCTATCTTTTCTGCTAAGTAACTATGAAGGTTTTCTGTAGCTACATGCTAGTTTTATCGGCTTCTGTTATTACTTTATTCAGAAATGAAAAAGAAGGTCAATTGGAGTCACTAATGAACAAGTTTATTCACTTATTAAACTACTTTATAAGTTATTTTTCTATCTTGCCTTAAACAGTTTTAGCTCTTGATATTTTAATTATTTCAGTGTTCTTAATTATTTCTTTCACCTATTTTACCATATCTTTTCTAAAAAGAGACAGAGTTCAACAATTAAGCATTACTAAGTAAAAAAAAATGGGTCACACAGGGATGAATCTTGCACAAAGTGAGGAGTGTCAGAGGATGGGATCCAACTCATTATTTCTATCACAGTCTTATTCCACTATATTTTGTTTCCTCTTTTTTATTATTACTGTGTGGGATAAATCCAACAACCCAATCTACAAATTCGTGTTCAAAAAAGAATACACCTTTCTTGTAAGATGAAGTTATAATTGCAAATTTTTCAATGGGAAGATGCAATTCCATATGTGCAAAAGAACCCACACAGATTTTGTCCATTTCATTGTATGGGAACACAGACTAGATGCAATCACAGTACAGACATCACTAGACCAGGAGTGACCTTTTCCATTCATAGAACAGTGAACTGATATTTCCAGTTCTTTCTGTCCCCCAACCTTCCCTGCAGATGTGAAAATTCTATAGCAATAAACCTGAATTTTGTCATTCATTTGGATCTTGCAGCCGGCGCTGCCTGACTTATGGAAGCATCCCAATAAACAAGGAGGTCTCCATGTTTTTACCTGAACCAGAGATCCTGCAAAAACAGGTCTCTGCTTGGACCAAAAGCCTGCCAAAAAGGTTTCTGTCTAAGGTTGCAAAACAGGCACTCTCAAGTCTAGTTTCAGTGCTGAAAGCGCTGCACTGGTTGCCCATTGCATACTGCAGGGGTGGCCAACGGTAGCTCTCCAGATGTTTTTTGCCTACAACTCCCATCAGCCCCAGCCATTGGCCATGCTGGCTGGCGTTGATGGGAGTTGTAGGCAAAAAACATCTGGAGAGCTACCGTTGGCCACCCCTGGCATACTGGGTTGGTTCTTACCTTCAAAGCCCTATATGGCCAGGGTCCTGCATACCTTAGGGACTGCCTTTTCCCGCATGTTCCCCTGAGAGCACTTCAGTTTGGGTCAAAGAACCTGCTTTCAATCCCCGGCCCTAAAGAGGCCAGGCTCATGTAATCTAGAGCTAGGGCCTTTTCTGTAGTAGCCCCACACTGGTGGAATGAGCTCCCTGGGGCAGCCAGGGCCCTTTGAGAGCTTGTACAGTTCCACAAGGCCTGTAATGCTCTTCCACCAGGCACTCACAATTTAGATTGTAGGCTACTACAGTGATCCGAAAATATCTGGATTACCTCTTGCAATCTGCCCCATATAGAATATTTGGGCCATTAAGATCTGCTCTATGGAGAGCATCCAGCTAGAGTAGCAGGCTAACAAAATTAAGTACCTGAATTGTTCATTTCTATGTTTTAAATTGTTTCTATTGTTTTATGTTTATCATATTTCTATACTAATGTATTGTCATGAGCATGTGAGTCGCCCTGAGCCTGTCTCAGCAGGGAGGGCAGGATATAAATTGAATAAAATAAATAAATAAAATATGCCTAATCCTCTAATGTCTCTAAACCCCACCCAAACATCTTTTGTGTTACCCTATGCTACTGTGCAAAACTTACTGCACAAACCCCCTTTCCTTCCTGTCTCTTTCCCCAGAGTACTGAGACGAAACTAACCTCAAACATTAAACTATATGGCTCTTTCTAACATCCATCAGGAACCAATTCTCAACTTTTGTTTGAAATTGAGAAACCATTCAAAACACCCAGGAAAGCCCATCAACAATAGTTAACACAGTCATATTCCTGGAGGGAGCACCACCCCTCCTAACAGTATAAAACAGGGGTGTCGAACTCATTTCTTATGAGGGCCAGATCTGGCATAAATTAGACCTTGTGGGGCTGGGCCATGTCGGGTTTGGCCGAACCATGTCAGGCCGGGCCATGTGTGTACCTATATAAGATTAGGTAGCAGAGATATAAATTTTATAAAGAACACGGACAAACACAAATATATTTTTTAAAAACTTAAACATGCTTAAAACGTTAGCACTCATTGGTCTTGAAGATGCTTTCTTTGTATTTCTCCCATGGGAACCAGGGAACTGGGCAAAGAAAGCTCTGGCTCTTTCCTTCCCTCCCTGGGGGACTGGAAAGGGGAGGAGCCTCAGCCAATAGAAGAAAGAGAGGCTTGGCTCAGTAGCTCTGCTCTGCAATTGAGAGAGCTTGGCAAAGCAAGCTATTCCTCTCCCCTTCCTCCCCAAGGGAGGAGACTCAGCCAATGGAGAAAATCGAGCAAGCCTTGAAAAACAAGCTATTACTCAGTCGAGCAAGCCTTGCAAAGCAAGCTATTAAGCAGAAGGAAGCAAGATATAGGGAAAAGGAAGCAGATGATAGCCAGTTGCTCGGGGGCCTGATAGGAGCCCTCCAGGGGCCTGATTCGGCCCCTGAAATGAATGTTTGACCCCTGATATAGAACATAAGAGCAAACTTGGCCCCATTGTGCAATCTGTAGGCACCTAGGCAAGTTGTACTCCCGTTACTCTAAGTAATGGGCCTCTTTGACATGACACACTGGCTGTGCACATCCCTATCTCCAATTTCTACATGGACTTTTGCACTTCTGGAAAGGTAGTACAGACCCATAGCTGTTCCAATAGTCTCTTCTTTTCACTCCTAATTTTCCTAGCTCTTTATTTTGTGTGTTTTATTTGTTTTAAGTGTGATTGTATTTTCTACACATTTTTCTAAGTAAAACATTTAAACTAGTCTTTTTTCTGAAATTGGACCTTATTATATACTTTGCAAGACTGTTCCAAATTAGCTCTACCTATGGTCTATCTTCACTAATTTCCCCATAAAAGAGGAGACCCCAGCAATTCTAGTAACAACCTCATCTCTCATACAAGAGTACCCATATGATACACATGTGTCTCATTCACACGTTAGACTTTCATGGAAAAATAAATGTGGCATGCCTCTCAATAGGACTAATAAAGCCACAATGAAATTCATACAGCTACAACAGAGGCAGAAAAGCTGTAAAAGCAGCCATGGAACTTCAAGCCTTTATAATATAAGAATTCATGCTTGAAGGGTTTAGAGTGAAAATTAAAATCAGCTTGTTAACTGTGAGCAATACTTACTGAGGTTTCTCATAACATCCATATTCAGAAATCTGCACTTGTTTCAGTGACACTGCCTCTCACAAAGCAATTTTAAGCAGAACTACACCCTTCCAAACCCACTGAATTCAATGGATTTAGAAGGGCACAGTTCAGTTTAGGATTGCATTGTATCAGTTGTACTAAGAAACAGGAAAACCTAGCTGCTTCTGCTACTCTTAATGCATTTGAAGCATATATCTGCCTTCTTTCCAGAGCGAGTGACAGACTGTGTATGTGTGTGTGCACATGCATGTCCATAAGTAAGTAATCTGACCATGATCACACAGTTTTAGGGCGGGGGTTGGGTTTTTTTAAAAAAAGAGAAAATAAGTTTAGAAATCCAAGGATAGTAATAAAATATGGCATTACTCCAGAACTGTAGCCATATTACATCAACACCAGTTGCTATAGTAGTCAAAAGATACTTTCAAAAATGTTTCTGAAATGCTAAAATAGTATCTAATGAAGATTCCCAGTTTGGTGTAGTGAGAGCCAGTTGGGTGTAGTGGTTAAGTGTGCAGACTCTTATCTGGGAGAACTGGGTTTGATTCCCCTCTCCTGCACATGCACCAGCTGATGTGATCTTGAGTCAGACTGAACAATTCAGGGGCCAAAGGGGGGGGAGGGATACTGACCATGGAAGAATAAAGTATATTGTTGGGTCTCATCAGTGTCACAGCCAGCTGGCTGGGATTATAGTGGCATCTATCAATGAATAAAGCTGTAAGGCTACTGCTATCAATTCCAGTCAGGAGAAAGTGCCACAAGCAGGGACACAATAAGTTACATAACCTGAGTAGGACTCTGGTAGCTTTCACAGCATTAAGATGTCAGTCTAAAGCAATATAACACATTTTACTATTCCACAGTTTTTTGGCCATCCCCTCCTGCAGGAATACTGTGACAGCTACAGCTAGGGTTGCCAGGTCTGTGTTACAAAATACCTGAAAACTTTGGGGGTGGATATGGGAGAGGGCAGGTTTGGGGGAGGGGAGAGGCCTCAGCATGGTACAATGCCATAGAGGCCACCCTTCAAAGCAGCTGTTTTCCTCCCCGGAGCTGATCTCTGGCAGCTGGAGATCAATTGTAAAAGCTGGAGATCTCCAGGCCCCACATGGACACTAATAAAAACACAAAGGTTATAGTGACTGAATAACTATGTACTCATATGCACCGCATGCTAGAAAAATAATCGAAGCAGAACTTGTCAAGTCGATTTCCTGTACGTTGGGACTCCTTCTTTCAAGATTTTGGATATTTGCTGTCTATGTTTCTCTCATTGTGAATGAAATGAGTACATAGTTATTTGGTCACTATAACCTTTGGTTGTGTTTTTATTATTGTCCTGAGATGACCTCTCTCCTGTTTATTCCCACGTGGACACAGGTAACCCTAGCACTGGGGATCCACTTTCAGTCTTAATAAAAAATGTAATGTTACAGTGGCTTAGTGATTACATTCATATCTAGCTAAATAAATATGGTAAACATTTCTAAGTTCCAGTGGAACTGTGCCATTTTTTTAAAAAGAGAGAAAGCAATAATATCTGAACAGTAACAAAATTCTAAACAAAACATTAGTGTTGATCTGCAGGATATTTTATTACATTGCATCAATACTGGCAACAAAAGAAAGAAATTCCAACCAGATGTTATGCTGCTGCCTGCAGTAACATGCTTAAAAGGGAGTTGCAATTTTCCATTCGCACAAATGAAATTAATATCTGAAAAATGGGTGTGAAACAACAAAAATTAAAATTGCTTTTCATCCCACCAAGTCATCATACTCAGAAACCAAAAGTACCAACTTTATTTTCAGATGCATTATTCAAGGAATTAATATAAATGATCTATAAATAACATTTTGTGATTCAATTCATCTTATTCTGCTAAATTTAAATGACATTTTAAAATACAAACCCGCAGGCAGAGCTTGTTCTTTATAACTTAATTATGGTACAATGTCTAAGGAGCTTTATAAATAATAAACATATTTCTATTCAAACAAACAGAATTTGGCATTGGCTAAAAGGAACTCCCAAGTTTACTTATAATCAGTACATATAACTGTACAAGCATAATAGTTCAGTCCTATACAGTATAAATTTTTTTTAAAGCTTTTATTCACCAAAACAGGTCACTCTGGTGAAGATGTACTACTAAAACCGCAGATTTATTAAGAATATACCAAAGCAGGATTACTGCTAGGGATCAAATTGCTACAGAGCTGATTTTTGTAAGAGAAAAAGATTTAAAATAAAGCTGTAAGTGTCTCCGAATCAGCTTAGCTAAAAATTATAATATACTTCCTACAACTATAAATAGGAGTTCAAAAGAAACATTCCATTAGAAACAAACTTAATCTATAAAGCAAAACTGCCTTTTAAAAAGAATAACTATCTGATGAAAAACAAATTTATAAGTAATGACAGATTAATTTGGTGGCAAAGAGCTATAATAATGTTTTGAGAACTAAAAAGATCCAACATTTGCTGTCATTTACTAATAAGTAACAATGAAGGATGTACTGAGAAGCTGAGTACTATATAGGAAAAATGGTTCTTTGGGCTATTAAAGGGGACAAAAACATCACATCTGAAAACAACAAATGCTTAGAGGGTTGTGTTCATGGTAGAAACTGCCCCTGGGCCACAATAGATGTCAGGAAAGGACTGAACGTCAGTAATATTAAAACCACAAACTTTTGTCCTCTACTAGTGGTGAAGGTGTTCCAAGAACCCCAATGAGTTCTCTGTTGTTTATATGCACAGTTTGTCATATGCACACAGTTCAGAAGAATTGTTACCAACAGACAAAATGTGTTACTGAATGCAAACTAACAAAAATCAGCTTCAAAATATGTTGCTGCAAATTTAAAACAGCAGAAACAGCAGGAAATCCGGAAGAGACTCACTACATATTCCCCATTCTTGTGGCTATAGAAAACTTCAACAGAATGATGTAGGTGTATTATTTAAAGCAACCACATTAGTCAAGTGAAAAACCACATTAGTCAAGTGAAAAAAATTACATAAAATGATTTGATAAAGTTAAACTGAAGGAACATACAGACAAAAGTTCTCTTATTCTGACTCTAGGAATGGTTTTCCCAATTAAGCAATCACACTTCGTTGCCAGTTCAGGTTCCCTTTGGAGGTGAGTAGCTGAGGTGATTATGTAACAATCTGTGAAGACTTCAGCACAAGTAATTACATATTTAATTTGTATAGTCAATGTAACTATGTTTTATTGTAAGAGACTATATTGCAGTTTTCAGATGAATTGTGGGTAGAGCCCCTTCATGGTGACTATGGAGAACAGCAATCAGCTTTGGATAAGTTTAAGTGACAGCTAAATAATATCCATGTGTAGGGATCCCACTTACCCGGTTCTAGCAGGACACCATTTTAGGATGCTCCCTGATCTACAACCTTACTCAATGGAGCAGCAGAGCAGAGGGCAAAATGGCATTATAACTGACAGCTGGACATAATTTCCTGTAAATGACATGACATTCTAAGAATGTCAAAAATCTCTATGGTATTACCAAAAAGATTTGAAATTTCTAGATTTTCATGACCACTTCTTGTTCCAAACCTGGAACTGAAATCGTAGAAGTCTCCACCCTCCCAATGCTTCTGGGGATTGCCAGCCAAGGGCTGCAAACCTAGTATGTTGATTGATGTTTTACACTGACTCCAATAAAGCAGTTTCCAGTTATCAAGTGGTATAACGTAATATATCCTGAAGGTCACATCCCTTACTTTTTGCTCTGAAATAGAAAGGTGTATGAGAATGAAATGCAAGTTTCTTTGCGGGAAATACATGCAATACTGATTTCCTATCAAAATAAACTTATTCTACTAATTTAAAATTACAGCAAATGCATAATTAATAACCTTTTTTATTTTAGGACTCCCCAAAAGTTCCCAATTTTTCTGGAACAATTTTCTGGAAAAATTGAAAAATTTTGGTGAGCCCTTAAAAAGTTTTAAATTATGTATTTGCTATAGTTAAATCAGTGGAACAAGCTTTTTTCCCCACTGGAAAAATAGGGGGAAAGACTTTTGGGAAAAAATGAGAACTCTTTCCCCATTTTTTTTTAACACACATTCACATCTTTACCCCTTTCTGGATGCTAATGCAAACTGTCTCACCTGGCTTGCTCAGAATCTTTTTTGAGAAGAGTTGTACAGAGTTGTACAGACACCTTAATTATTTCACAGCTTCAATTAGACATTTGCTGCCTCACTTACCCCAGAGAATAATACAAAACAGATAAGGTGAAAATCTATACAACAGTAGTATTAGTGACAAGTGACCAGACTAATTAGCAAATCAATCTTATTTAAGATGTATGCATCCTTATCTAACAGAAACAAATGTGACAGACTCAGAAGCATGAAGATTACAGTCGAGACTTCTATACCATTCAAGATCTCTGGTCTTCATAACAGAGATTCAGAGTCCTTAGTTAATTATTTACTCAAGACCATCTGAGGAATCCAGGGAGGAGCAGAGATTCAGATCCAAGCATCCTTGATCCAGGTTCAGCCACTTGTCCTACTGGCTATCACACCCACAATTGCCTAGTACTTTGTGCTGCCGCTCTTATTTATTAAGAGTTTCCATGATGAACGGCAAACTTAAAATGTGTTTTTCATTTACAGCTTACATGTCACTTCAACATAAACATTACAGGCTATGTGCCAAGGAAAGGAAAGTCAGAATTTATCAACATGTCTCATCATTAAAATAAAAAGTAAACACTTGGCTTTCCAAACGTCTTTTTAAAAAAAAAAAAAAAAAAAGAAGAAGAAACTGGTAAGATTTTCCTATGAAAAGTTAAACATCTTGAGTTTTGTGCATCTCTCATTCATTTGAAGGGGAGTCTGCGCACAGTCTCAATGAATTGTCCTCCTACTTTGTTACCCAGAATCATCGTTTACAATGACATGGAACTTCCCATACACACGTGATTCCCCATAACATTTATTTATTTCTGTTGATTTATACTCCGCTCCTCCCACAAATGGAGAACAACTTCCCCTGAGACAAACAGGCCAGGTTTCTACTCAACTTCCACTAAAAAGGGATAGTAAGTTGCTACCTCAGTCCATGATGATATTCTTGCCATGACGATATTAGGAGAGGTGGCATTGAGATATTCTGCTTTAAGCACCAAAATATTATTTTGCCCAACCCCATTGCTCCAATTTGCTCCACATGTCAACCTGGCCAAATTATTCCGGATCCCAGATGGAGTGGGTGTCCAATGAAGCTGCAGTCTAATTCAAAGACTTTGAGGGCATCTGGTTATTTGCAAGGGATATCATCTCCCTCTAGCAATAGCAGCAGCACATCTTGCAACCCACCCCAGAGCACACACTCATCCACAACCACCACCTGTTCCACACATGTAAAAACGCATTCATGATAAAAGGCCCGCCTTTTACTCAGCTTTGCACATGTTCCACATTAAAATGAGAAACTGCCGCCTTCATAAGAGAGAGTATCTCTCTTAAATGATGCAAACCATAATCTGTACCTCATCAACCAACAGCTATGTCATTTTACACCAAGCAAGGAATGGTGTTTCATTCTTTTTCAAGATACAGCTTATATCTGATTAAGTTTTTTTCTAAATGGTTTTCAAATGTTTCCTTAATAGTCTTCTCAAGCAGCCATAAGTTAATGTATTTGTTATACAATATTTATAGAGGCTTCATTTTTCAAAGAAACCAAAAACAAAATGATACACCAATCACACAATTTTATTTCTTCCATATCGCACAATGCAAAATATTATTTATTGATATTTTTGAGCTTACTCCCAACTCCAAATCATTAATGAACAAATTAAAAAGCATCTGACCTGTGGTACCCCACTGCTTATCACCCTCCTGTGGTAGCTATATAAAGCAGAGCAAGCACGACTTGGCACTGAATATTCTGAATTTTTATTGTGCAAAATAAATCATCATGTTTCAGTTACAAGCTTACTATTACAGTCTAAACGGGAGTTTG
Organism: Heteronotia binoei; assembly: GCF_032191835.1. Lineage (NCBI taxonomy): Eukaryota > Metazoa > Chordata > Lepidosauria > Squamata > Gekkonidae > Heteronotia > Heteronotia binoei. The sequence goes on along the minus strand of NC_083232.1, from coordinate 39,193,647 downwards.
AACTAAAGTTCACTGTATAGAATACCCATCTTTCTTTGATCAAGAAGGCACCAAGTCAAACTACTCATGTTTAGGTTCTTAAGAAATCAGAATTTGGTATTTATATTTTTAATATGTTTTTATTGAGGAATTTTCAAACGGGGTTACAGAAAATCAATACAATATGAAATATAGTTACTGAACAGAAAATATAAACCTGGTTTCAGTATTGCATATGACAATTCCTACTGGACAGGGATGAACCGAACCATGAAGCAAAATTCACAAATTTTGCCCTGTTCATGATTTGCAAACCAAAGTCTGTGGTGGGCTTAGTGTCACAACCTTCCACAAACTTTTTAAGCAGTTTGTGGTGGTTCATGGATAGAACAGAAAGCGGGGGTTTAAAGGGACTCCTTTAACCCCTACTTTCAGTTTCCCATGAAAGCTGCAGAAACAGCTGAGCAACAGGGAGAGCCTGCTCAACACAACTCAGCTTTCTGGACTTTCTGCAACCTCACTGGAGGGGAATCCAAACGGGGCTTACAGGGCCACAAACCATGAACCCATTTGGTTCACAAATGAACCTTCCAGTTTTCACAAACCATGACCCAACACATAAGAGAAGCCATGTTGGATCAGACCAACGGCCCATCCAGTCCAACACTCTGTGTCATACAGTGGCCAAAAAACCAGGTGCCATCAGGAGGTCCATCAGTGGGGCCAGGACACTAGAAGCCCTCCCACTGTGCCCCCCTAGCACCAAGAATACAGAGCATCACTGCCCCAGACAGAGTTCCAACAATATGCTATGGCTAATAGCCACTGATGGACCTCTGCTCCATATGTTGATCCAATCCCCTCTTGAAGCTGTCTATGCTGGCAGGTGTCACCACCTCATGTGGCAGTGCATTCCATGTGTTAATCACCCTTTGGGTGAAGAAATACTTCCTTTTATAGTTCTAACCCGATTGTTTAGCAATTTCATTGAATGTTTACAAGTTCTCGTATTGGGAGAAAGGGAGAAAAGGACTTCTTTCTCAATCTTCTCTATCCCATGCATAATCTTGTAAACCTCTATTCTGTCACCCCACAGTCAATGTTTCTCCAAGCTAAAGAGCCCCAAGTGTTCTAACTTTTCTTCATAGGGAAAGTGTTCCAATTCTTTAATCATTCTAGTTGCCCTCCTCCTCTGCACTTTTTCCAATGCTATAATATCTTTTTTGAGCTACGGTGACCAGAATTGTACACAGTATTCCAAATGAGGCCGCACCATCGATTTATACAGAGGCATTATGATACTGGCTGATTTGTTTTCAATTCCCTTCCTAATAATTTCCAGCATAGCGTTGGCCTTTTTTTATTGCAGTCGTACACTGTGTCAATATTTTCAGTGAGTTATCTACCACAACCCCAAGATCTCTCTCTTGGTCAGCCTCCACAGTTCACACCCCATCAACTTGTATTTATAGTTGGGATTTTTGGCCCCAATGTGCATTACTTTGCACTTGGCCATGCTGAATATCATTTGCCACATTGATGTCCACTCACCCAGCCTTGACAGATCCCTTTGGAGTTCCTCACAATCCTCTCTGGTTCTCACCACCCTGAACAACTTAGTGTCATCCGCAAACTTCACTGCTTACTCCCAACTCCCAAATCATTAATGAACAAGTTAAAAAGCATCTGACCTGTGGTACCCCACTGTTTATCACCCTCCTGTGGTACCCCACTGCTTATCACCTTCCGCTATGAAAATTGCCCATTTATATTCACTCTCTGTTTCCTATTAATTAGCCAGTTTTTGATTCACAAGAGGACATGTCCTTTTACTCCATGACTCTCAAGCTTACTAAGGAGCCTTTGATGAGAAACTTTATCAAAAGCTTTCTGGAAGTCAAGGTGAATAATATCTATTGGGTCCCCTTTGTCCACATGTTTGTTCATCCCCTAAAAGAACTCTTAACAGGTTAGTGAGACAAGATCTTACAGAACCCATGTTGAGTCTTCCTCAATAACTTTTCTTCATCAATGTGCCTACCAATTCTCTCTTTGATAATGGCTTCCACTAACTCTCCCGGTATTGAAGTCAGACTGACTGGCCTGTAATTTTCAGGATCTCCTCTGGAACCCTTTTTAAAGATCGGGGTGACATTTGCTACCTTCCTGTCCTCAGGAACGGAGGCAGATTTCAATGAAAAATTACGTATTTTTGTCAGGAGATCCACAAGTTCACCTTTGAGTTCTTTCACAACTCTTGGATGTATGCCATTCGGGCATACAAACCCCATTTTTCTGTGCCCACCCCATTTTGTGCCCACCCTTCTCCAATCACCAATAAACCTGGTGATGAATGGGGTGACAGATGTCATAGCCAGATGCCCCTCACATCCATACCACCAGTAATGATACTTGTACTTTTGCTTGTGTTGCATTATCTATGTCTCACACATATTAATATATAGAGGTATTTATTTTACATTGTTTCTAAACAACAGGATAGTATTGCTTGGAATTGACTAGGTGGGCCTCTGTAAATGTGAAATCCAATCTATAAGGTTTAGGAATGGAAGCCACCACCATCTGACCACCTTGTTGATGCTGGAATTTGTAGGGTAGCCCTTCAATGGCTCACCTCATTTCTCAACACTTGGGGACAAAGGATGGCGCTGAGAGAATATCCATGCACTGTGGGATTTATTGCCTTTCTGCAGAGCCTGCAAGGCAGAGATGTTCCTCCAGGCATTTGGTTGAGGACAGTGATGGTATGGCACTCCCTTACTCCCGCCACCCCCAATCCCTCTGTACTTACTCCATCCTAGGAGACCTGTGGGAGCTGGAATTGGAAATTTTACCCACCATCTTGGATACAGCATGGATTTATAGTTGTTGTTTTTAAGGATATTAATGTTGCCTTGATCTCTACTATTTATTGTATTCTCTTTTTTGTTTCAAGATGCCCTGAGCCCTACTTCAGGGAAGGGCAGCCTAGAAATCAAATTTAATAAATAATAAATAAATATGAAACTGCAGATTAGCCTGATTTGTGACAAACTTATCCTGTAAATTCTTCCATAACTAACAAATCCCAGGTTTTGTTACCAAAGTTTGCAAATAGATTAAAGTACCAGAATTCTTTCTGGGATTAACAATTCAAGTATTCACCATTTACTGAAGTTCTCTTCAGGATAACAACAAATGTAATTTTTAAAAGAGTTAATTTGCAATGCTCTGATTTTTTTCATTGTTTACAATTTATTTCATTTCATTTATACTCCATCAGACAGCACATTCATTCAGTCTGAACCCAGCCATAGCTTCCTTTCAGTTGCTACTTTTTCCTCATTCATTCTTCCCTCCTATATTAGTGGATGAATCCTATGACTTCCCTTCCACTAAACTAGATTAAAGGACTCTCTTCTATCATGTCTTTCAACAACAGATAAATATTTCCTTCAATGGAGGATGACTTTTTCTGATGGACAGATGCTTCCTCTGGTAAAGGACAGTCTGTCTTTGTTGATGGAAGTCTTTCTCTGTGGGAGGAAAACTTAGACAAACCAAGATATAGGATCCAATTTTATGCCTGGCAAGACTCAATACTCATTGGAAAATCAGCTTGGTTGAGATAAAACATGAATTCCAAAAACACATAGGCTCTCAACCTAAATGGCTACACAAGTGCTTAGGTGAAGAGAGTTAAACTTAAGAACTTTCCTGTGTCCACCAAATCTGCAATCATCATTGCATCTGGGCTCTGTCCATCTATACCCTGGTACCATGCTCTGTCTCCACTAAGGTAGAAAATGGGTGGGTGGGATATGAAACCAGTAGGAATGGCATGGAACCAGCCATGGCTACATCCTCTATAGCTACAAGGCTATCAAATAGATCAAAGGCAAATATGCTCTCTTGCCACAAGAAGGGGAGGAGTTTAAATAATATTTATGCATTGCAAAGGGGAGGTACAATCTGACTACAATAATAAAATCCCTTTGTGCGCACAGGGTTCTCCTTGCACGCTGTAGTGGATTAAAGCCAAAGGCTGAATGCATGCTCTCAGATCAGGAACAACTATTCCTCTGTGGCTGCTAGCAACACAGAGGCCTAGATGACAACAACTTGGCACATACATTTAAAGAAAAGAACAGACTGACTTTCCTCAAAGCAATCATTCACTTTTTATAATTTCATATTATTGAAAGGAATACAATATTTACCACCTTCTTGAATTGAGCCTCCACTAACCTGCCTGCCCACACATACCAGTTATTCATTTTCCTTCTTTCACAAAATTTCCCTACCTGGCCACCAGAAGCCAATTCTTGTTTACCCCACATCAACAGCTTGTAGGCATTCACAAGCCTGAGACTATGTAAGGTTCCAGTTAAGGCTGGTACCATATTAGAAAACACATCACAAAATATTGCATACCATACTAAGAATACAAACATACTGTTCTAATATCAGCATATTCATATACTCATGTACTTACTGGTTTAATTCTACATCCAGGATGAAAGAAGATCCAAAAGCATCAACCTGGAAGCTGGCTCGGGCAATATGAGTAGACTGCAATGTTAAAATAATTGAAATGGATTAGCATTCAACTATCCCCAGTGTATTCCGTAAATATATAATGACGAAAATGTACTCAGTATCAACTCAGACATATGCAATTAGGCTGAATTATTAACTTTGAGGTTTACCCCTCCCAGACTGCAGCATCTCAGCCTTTTATGCAAAAATTAAAAACATTCCCCTTTCTATATTTTAACTCTGTCATATTCAGCATCGTTACATTTAAGGAATTTGCTAAATTACATGCAGTTAGTTGTTAGATATTTTCCAGAATTTTTTTTTTAAGTTGCTTACCTGTAACTGATGATCTTTGAGTAGTCATCTGTGCAGTCACACACAAGGATACTGTGCCTGTGCTGGATCCGGAGTTGGAAAATTCTAGAGCTAACCTCAAGTCTTTTTGACACACTTTCTCTTCAGCTCTGGGGAGCAGGCTGCAAATGTGCATGCTTGGAGCTGAGGACAGAGCGCCCTCTCACTCAGTTCCTTTGGACTACTGCCAGTAAGTTCTATAAACACCAGATAAGTGAATGAGAGATGCCAGCATTGGGGAAGGCTAGGCAGGCATATGTGACTGCATGGATGATCACTTGAAGGTCATCAGTTACAGGTAAGCAACCTATTTATCTTCTTCATAGTCTCTGTGCAGTACCACACATGGGTGATTAGAAAGCTAAGACAAAAAAAAAAACAGGATGGAGGGTGTTGGCAAAAGAGTGATCCTAATAAATAGATATTTACCTGTACAGGCCTACCTGACTGAAAGAAGGATAGAAATCAGTGGAATATTGACTTCAAAACTGCCTTGCCCAAAGGAAGCGTCCTGACAGGATTTCACATGGAGGTCATAGTGAATCACAAACATTGATGGAGCGGACCAAGTAGCAGACACATAAATGTCCTTCAAGGGGACACTCCCAATTAAGGCAGTGGAAGTTGACACAGCCAATCAACACAGCCAGCACATGGGAGTAGGCAGCTGCCTGGGGCACCACCTCCGCCCAGTGCCTCATCGCCCCTTCTGCCCACCCGAGACCCAAGCAGACAAAAGAGGTGGCACAGCCTCGTTCTGAGGCTGCCTCCCCTGCACCACATCTTTCACCCACCTGGGACTGGGTGTATGAAAGAGACAGTGCTGCAGGGACCTGCCTCCCCACCATTTAAATACCCCCGTGATCAGCTTACAGGTGGGGGTCTTTAAATGGGAGGGAGGAGGCAGATTAGCTGCTTCTGCCACTTCTCCACCTAGTGGGGTGGCAGCTGAAGCAGCCCCACCTTCCTCTTTTTAAATAACCCCCATGGGGGGCAGGGACAGGGGGCAGAAGCCTGGGGTGGCAAAAATGCCAGCGCTGCCCCTGCCAGTCAAGTGGGCTCATAGGCAGGTAGATAGAGATTCTTTGACCAACTCATACCTGACAGTGGTCCGAAGGAACTAAGCAGGAGAGTGCTCTTTCCTTAGCTCCAGGCTTGTGCACTTGCAGTCTCCTCCCCAGAGCTGAAGAGAAAGCTCATCAAAAAGGCTTGAATTTTCTAGAATTTTCCAACTTCAGATCCAGCGCAGGCTCAGTACCCATGTTTGCGACTCCACAGAGACCATGAAAAAGATCTTACATTTTGTTCCTCTTTAGCACTATTGTTGTAATCTTAGTCACGAAGAGTTTCCTATCTTATTTGTACACATGTACTTCTATCACACTGGTTGCATTCATCAACCACAGTTGAATTCTCCTTTAGAAATCTGGTTTGCAGATTAAAACTAACAATACTTGTTTTTTTCATCCAGTTCAAAGGTCAGATAATCAATTCACAGTTAGTTTGAAACCAGGAAGGCTTTGGCTTCTTAGCTATACATGATAGGTCCAAGCTTACGTTCTGAATAAAACTAAGTTGGTCTTAAAGGTGCAATTTGACTCCTATTTTGTTCTAGCTATACATGAAGCAGAGTTGTGATGGGGTGTGTGTTCACAAACCCACAGAATTCTTGACTTGTTCTTGTCATGCACAAACAAAGGATGCCCAGGTAGTTATCTTAAAATCATACTTCAAACTAATTGATAACATTCTGCAATACACTGCCATTGGCACTAAAATGAAGAATTTCATACAATCAAGAAACTAGTGGTAGGAAACAGTCTAACTGGAAAGCATACCACATAAAATATGAGTAACAAACAAAAGTTATGTATCTCCTTACACAATACAATCTGTCACATTCCAGGGAGTGTACAAATATTAAAGTAATAACTTACTGAAAATACAAAGGGAGCAGGAGAAACTTGGGGAAAAGAGATGACCTGTTTCCAAAAGCTTCTGTACAGTTAAATGCTTCTGGAAAGTCTTGCTGGCTGACCCTCATATGTCAGTGAATTGGAAGGAAATTTGGCCAAACATGGCGGTTTGCTAAAAGGAATGTAAGATGAAATTTACTCCACATTTCAGTGACTAAGCAGTCCATGCTGGCTTGCCAATTTCATTGCTATCCAGTCTGGTACAGGAAACTGGGAAGCATCAGCTGCTAGGGAACAAGTGCTCATTCTGCATGTGTGGGAAAAGGACTGACTGGCAGGCCAATAGCCATGGGGGGGGGGGGCTGTGGGAGCACTGCCACCAACTTCTAGGGGGCCCTCTGGAGCGCCACCTGCTTTTTTTCTTTTTCTTTTGACATGGCTGAGGCAGTGAAGCATCATCGGTGGCAGGCAGAGCTGGGAGAGCTGATTAGGGCACAATGCCCTGCAGCAACAAAAGCAACATGCAAAGAAGAGGGAGGCAAAGGAGAAGGAAGCAGAGGAAGCTGCATGAAATGGGCGGGGGGGGGGGAGATAGAGTTGCTGGCTGCAAAGTGTAGGGCTGGGGGAGAGGGAGGACGAAGAAAACCCCTCTGCTTGCATGCAAGTTGCAGTCTCTTCTTGACTCCAAAGTTTTAGGGTTGACTGCCTCAACTTAGCCACTTTCAGAGCATCCAGCTTTTGCTTCTACCCCAGAAAGCTTCTGAGAAGCAGCAAGCCCTGCAGTGGACAGGAAAGGGTACCCTCCTATTTTTAAAAACCTGGCTACGCCCTTGCTGACTGGGTCCAGCAAGTCTATTTGCCCTTAAAATTAGACTGCCCCAAGCAGATAACGGGAATCCACAAGAAAAGATCTGCTGAGGAGAAAGACATAGCTGATGAGATAGTTTTCCAGGAACAATGTGTCTTAATCAAACTCAGAACTATTCTTGCTAATGCACATTTATAGCACGTGCTGAGCCATAGAGAATATTAAATCTGTTTTGCGACTTGGATTCATTAAAATATTCCACTAAATCAAGGTTCAGTCTTCACAGTTGCAAAGTAAAGTTTGAAAACACTAGCACTGCTAGCAATAACTGCAGACAACAATAAAAATCAGCATTCAAAATTTACATTAAAAAAACAGGGATGATAAAAACAAAACAATTTAAAAGCATTCTTAGATTCAAAAAATGCTAAAGCCTGTCTCAAAATCAGAAGCAGATGTCAATGATTTTATTATTAAATTTGCTGATTATTGTTGGTGAAGTTTTAATATTTAAAGGAAGTCAGTAAATAACTATATTAACTCCAGCCTTGATTACCAGGATACAGCCTACCAGAATACAAGCATATTCTATGTTGATCTTCTGGTCAAAGGGGGGAAATACTGCAAGAAATTGCAGCTGAAGTCTGGCAAATATATGGTTGCTATGCAATGGCAGTAAAGGACATTGCAGCTCACAGGAAAAATAATTACATTAACTAGGAGTCTTGGAAGCTGAGCTGAAAGAAAGAGTGCCACACTGATGAGACAGACTTAAGTCACTCTCTAGATACTGGAACTATTAACAAACACTGAGGTTGCACTGGAACAGTCTATCTTTAAAGTTAACAAGATTCTGGAGGGAGGGAGGGATTATTCTATAGCAAGATGAAACTACATACAAAAGCAAAGTGCAAATCTTCAGCGAGCAGAAATGGACTGAGAAGAATAACATAGGCAAAACGACAGAATGATGGGTCCAATTTAATATTTCCGTTACAAAAGTCAGGACTTGGTGCCATATTTTAGATATTCAGATACAGGCACCAACAGAGGCTGCCTAGCCACAGAAACATGACAATCCGTCTGCTCTCAAAGAATGCTTCTGCTCTCTAAGATTATCAATTATAGCAGTATAACTGTATGAATACGTGACAGCCAAACCAGAAATGCAGGGTTCTACAGACAGAGAAGAAATCTGAAATGTAAATCAGAATGACTTGTCAAAATCAATGTTCCAAAACCAAGCGATAGATTAGAGGTATGCACACACAAGAAAATATCAGGATTTTTCTGATTCAGATATATTTGACCAAACCCCCCCCCCCCCAAAAAAAAAAAAAAAGAAAATCAGGATTCCTGGGGGAAACAAAAACAAATTCCAATAATGGTATGGTATTCAAATTTGTTTTTTTCCAGAAATCCTGAATTTTTTCAGCTCCATTATACCCTATGGCAGTGGGGACTCCCAACCTTTTTGGCACCAGGGACCGGTTTTGTGGAAGACAATTTTTCCATGAATCGGTATGAGGGGGGTGCTGGGGGTTTTGCTGCCTCAGGCTGCCTCCACACCCCATCCCTGCTCCCCATGGGGGTCTTTAAATTAGGGGTAGGAGAAAGTCGCTCCCATGCTGCCCCTTCTGCCCACCAGGGATCCATGTGGATGAAAGAGGTAGTGCTTCAGAGGAAGGCCGGGCTGCCTCTTTCATCTGCCCGGGTTCCAAGCGGGCAGAAGGGGTGGGGGGCTGCTCTGTCTCGCTCTGCCTTGCAAGGAAGGGAGGCAGCCTTGGAGCAAGGCCACGCTGCCTCTTTCATCCATCTGGGTCCCTGGCGAGTGAAAGGGGCAGTGCAGTACTTCTGCCTCACCCTGAAGCCCAGTTGCTAACAGGCCACAGACCAGGACCAGTCCACAGCCTTGGGATTGGGGACCCCTGCCCTATGGGACCATTACTGCCAATGGGGAGTATATATGGGGGTATCCAGGTATCAGGGGTGGGCTTTTTAAAAAGTTAGATGCACCAAAATTTCAGTATAGCTCCTAGTCCCTTACTTCAAAAGACCCCGAAGTTAAAAAATTGGACTGGGGGGGCAATTCCATGGGCCCCCAAAGAAGGTGTCCCCATCCTCCATTGTTTCTGATGTTAGGAACAGCAAAAAAAAAAAAAGGACAGAAAGTCACTGCAGTAGAAACTTAACGGATGAGGGAGGATTTTCCCAAGCCTTGCAGAACCAGTGGATGTACAGAACGTCCAAAGAAAGTGCCTGCATTCTCCATTATTTTCAATGGAGGGGGAAAGAAAGCTTTTAAGGGAAGGCACTGGGTTTTGCTAGACACTAGTACATTGCACTGGTATTATTCTGCACTCTGTACATGCACTGGCTACGCTGGGCTTCGAACCCCCTTGTTTGGATCTATTGAGCTGGCAATGCCAGAGTGGCATTGGTTCTGCTGGGCACTCTGTACATGCGCTGATTGTGCTAGGCTTGTAAAAAAGACCCTTTGCTTGGATTTGTTGAGCTGGCATTGCCACACTGGCACTGATCTCTTATATTCCCTGAATTAATAGGAATTTTGCCTCACATGGTAAAATGATGTCTCAAAAAACAAAACAAAAGACTACCAGATAGTTTCTAAGTTAATATGCATGGTCTCCTCTCCTACCTCATAGCATTACATCAGCAAATATGGCAAAACAGGAAACCATGTGTTATGTATTGGAACTGGACTTTTGCCTTAGGGCCAGCAGAGACTTGGCTGAGCTGGAGACCCTAAAACAATAGCCACCTGGATTCAGGAAGGAGGCCCATCAGGGATCGTTAGGCCAGCTATTAACCTATAGTTGTGTGTAATGAGATTATGGAATGGGATTCAGGAAGGAGGCCCATCAGGGATCCTTAGGCCAGCTATTAACCTATAGTTGCGTGTAATGGGATGATGGTAATGGGTTTTTGGGTGGGGAGGTTTGCATGCATATAAGCAGGGCCGTTGGTCCTGCCAGACAGTTCTGTTTCTATCTCACTATGCTGAATCACTGATTAAAGAGCTGAACTCACTATCTCTTGGGCATCCTCATGCTTTGAACCCAGTACATTTTCCCACGTACATTTTCCCAGCCATCGAAACATATCTACTGAACATAGCACCTTAATTTATTGTAGTTTTAACTTTTTATGTAACCGTCTTTAAATGTATGTATCAACTGTATTTTAAAATTGTTTTATGTAAATCATGGGATACCATGTCTTGTTAGCCGCCCTGAGCCTGCTTCGGCGGGGAGGGCAGGAGACAAATAAAAGTTTATTATTATTATTATTAAAACAGATAATAATTGCAAACAAAGTGGATTCTAAGTTTCAAACTGGGGGAAACAGTTAAAGTAGGTGCTAAATCAGAAAAGGCTAAAAACTAGACTTCTAAGGCAAACAATTGGGGAGAGCAGTGAACAAACCAAAAGGTAAAGATAGACTTTAAAGAGATCTGAACACACTGGAAAAATGGACAGATGTGAACAAGATGCAATTTAACAAGCATAAGTGCCAAGTTCTACATCAGGGTAACAAAGATTAGCAACATGCATACTCGATGGGGGATACATTGCTGGGTAGCAGTGTGTGTGAACAAGATCTTGGGGGTACAGGTGAACTATAAATTAAATTTGAGAAGCCAGTGTGATACAGCGACAAAAAAAAGGCTAATGCAATCTTTCAGTGTATCAACAGAGGCATAACATCCAAATCGCAATATGTCATAGTCCTGCTGTACACTGCATTGGTCAGGCTGCACCTGGAGTATTATGTGCAGTTCTGTAGGCGTCACTTCAAAAAAGATGTGGATAGAATGGAATGGATACAGAGGAGAGCGACAAGGATGACCAGGGGCCTGGAGACCAAGCCCAATGAGGAAAGGCTGAGGGGAATATTCAATCTAAGAAGAGGAGGTTGAGGGGGGACATGATTGCTCTCATGAAATATCTGAAGGGCTGTCTCTTAGAGGAGGGGTAGGGAACTGTTCCTGTTGACAGCAGAGGATAGGACTCATATTAATGGGTTTAAATTAAGGGCTGGAAGGTGTCATCTGGCTATTAGGAAAAAACTTTTTACAGTAAGAATTGTTCAACAGTGGAACCAGCTACCTAGGGAGGTGGTGAACTCCCCCTCACTAACAGTCTTTAAGCAGCGGCTGCACAAGCACTTGTCAGGGATGATCCTGCTATGAGCAGGGGGGTTAGAGTAGATGACCTGTATGGCCCCTTCCAACTCTGTGATTCTATGATTCTATAAGGGTTTGGGACTCTTATCTGTAAACTTCCTCAATTTAACTTTCCTTATTTGTAGACTTCCCCGAAGAAGTTCCATATAAACACTGTGAAATATTTTCTAATAACTGGATCAAAACAGCAAAAGCATTCCAGATTCCTAGGTGGTAATATCACATTATTGCTAATGATCTTGACAATCTGGGACTTCTTTCAGTATCTAGTAGTTATGTAGACTACAACTTTTTTTGTTTCAAGTCTTCAGTTTTCATAGCCTTAATAGTCTGAACATCAAAAAATGACACTGTGTCCAGGATACTCCGTTGTCCTTCCAGGCCAAGCCAAGGCTTTCAGCCAATTTGGCCAGTATTCAAGCCCACAACACAGCCTCAGCGCTAAGATGGTAATGCCTAAACTGGGCATTTGCCAGGTGTTCTGATAATTAAAACAAAAAGGAATCTTGTGGCAATATTCTTTTTGGGTTTTCCACCTCAGACTAAAACAGCAACTTCTCCAAACTTTTGTCATCTGAGTATTTGAGAGAGAATTCCTCAACACAAGCCCCTTTGGTATAAATTTATAATAGACATATGAAATTTGGCTCTGTAAGAAAAATTTAAACAGCAACTGGAGGGCAGCCAAAGTGGGCTCATTTCAAAGGGTCAATGCCACCTTTATTCTCAGTTTTCTTCTCTTTCATCAACCACTGAAATCCAGCAGTAGATCAGAACCAATCTTTGGCCATATCCATTCTCCTAACATCCACACCACACCCCTCACTTTGCATAAAAGTCTGTGGATATATAAAACAAATTGCATTAAGGGAGAGTTAATATATATAAAGAAGCATAATCATATTCATTCATTTGCCCCAAGAATAGCTGTTAGTGCTACAGTATCTTTAAAGAAAGCTACTATATTTGGTTAAAATAGTATTATAAAGCTGAAGAAGGTGCAGAAAAGAGGTTGGAGCACATTTTCTACAAGGAGAAGCTAAGAATTAAGAGAATTACAATTCACAAAAACACTGAATGGAAACTTGGTGTATGCCTGGTGGGAAAGTGAAGAGAAAACATTTTCCCATTGCATTTGGAATACCAAATACAGTCTGACTGCAGAGTTTGAAAAACAATCACATAGATCCAGAAGATGACTAAAATGATCAAGGAGCTAGGGCAGCTTTCTTATGAGGAAAGGTGGCTTTCCAGATTACATTACATAAGTGTATAACACTGTGCAATCTGCAGAATGTGGCTCTCTTTCCCAGTTTGTGAACTGCCTGGGGGCAGCTGGTTGGCTACTGTAGGAAGTCAGATGCTAGGCTACATTAGCCTACAAATAGGGGTCTCCAAGCAGATAGCTCACTGTCTGCTGTGGAATAATTCATGCAGCCCCTAGAAGACTGTGTGACACAGAATGTTGGACTGGATGGGCCAGTGGCCTGATCTAACATGGCTTCTCTTATGTTCTTATGTTCAGTAGCTCTGCAGGGTGATTAATTGAGCCTGGCAAACTTAATCACCCAGCAGAGCTATAGAGCCAAGCTCCATCATTGGCTGAGGCTGCTCCTCCCTCCTCCTCCCTTTGGGAAAAGGGAGGGGGGAGAGGGAAAGGCTGCTTTGCTGCTCTGGCTTATCTGGGGAGAAACTAGGCTTCCCAATCCCCAGGTCCCAGCGGGGGATCCTCCGGTTCTACAGGCTTTCCCCCTCCCCCAGCCAGCTGGCCGGCGGGGGAAGCCCCTCCCCCACAGCCATCATGCATCTCCATGAACAATTCCCATAGGGAATTATGGTGAATTGATCTGCGGGTGTCAGGGGCTCTGGGGGGGGGGCGTTTTTTGAGGTAGAGGCGCCAAATTTTCAGTATAACATCTAGTGCCTCTCCCCAAAATACCCCCCAAGTTTCTAAAGGATTGGACGAGGGGGTCCAATTCTACAAGCCCCAAAAGAAGGTGCCTCTATCTTTCATTATTTTCTATGGAAGGAAGGCATTTTAAAAGGTGTGCTGTCCCTTTAAATGTGATGGCCAGAACTCCCTTGGAGTTCAATTCTGCTTATCGCACCCTTGCTCCTGGCTCCGCCCCCAATGTCTCCTGGCTCCACCCCCAAAGTCCCCAGATATTTCTTGAATTGGACTTGGCAACCCTAGGAGAAACACAAAATGGCCACCAAAAAAAGCAGGCAAGGGGAAATGAAGCAGACAACAGCCAGTTGCTGGAGAGCCTGATTGGAGCCCTCTGCGGGCCTGATCCGTCCCGGAGGCCGCATGTTTGACACCCCTGTAATACCACCTCCTGCATTTAAGCTGCTTCAAAATGTTCACTAACCCACGCAAACTTAATAAATGTGACCACTTAAGCGAACACAGACAGGCACAGCTGGCCACAGGGATAAACCTGCATCACATACAATAGTATGACAGGTTTTTCCTCATAAACAGAACAGAAAGCTCAAATGAGACAAGCTTTATGTCAATTGTAAAATAAAATGTACTGCCAGAATAGTCTAGTTTGAACTAACTTATTTTGCTTCAAAGATTTTCTCTTCCAGTAGTACCTATGATGAAAATTATTAAAGCATTTGCTGTTTTGAAATATTAGTGAGGTTTTTACTTGTACCACCTTTAGTCATGAGCAGTGATAGCAATCTCTCTCAAAAATGTATATAAATCCTCTTGTCTCAAAAAATTATTTTAAAAACAGAGTTAAAAAACCTGATGCTATCTGGAAGTATAATTTTTTTTTAAATTAAGCATGCTTAGAGGTCTGAAAATATATTTCCTAAAGTTTTAAATTAAAAACTAATAAATGTTATAGATTTATTTGTATTATAAAAACATTTGACCTTTATTTAACCTTTACATACACTAACCACATCAAGGGCTTTTTTTGTGGCAGGAATGCCTTTGCATATTAGGCCACACTCCCTGATATAGCAAGTCCTCCAGAAGTTTATAGGCCCTGTACTAAGAGCCAGTAAGCTCCCTGGCTATGTCAGGGGTGTGTGGCCAAATATGCAAAGGAGTTCATGCTACAAAAAAGCACTGACCACATCCAGTGCTACAAATGACAGAACCTTCATCCCACTGATGGCCCTAAGACAAATAGGGTTGCCGATCCCCAGGTGGAGCAGAGGATTCTCCAGTTTGGAGGCTCTCCCTCCACTGCAGGGTCATCAGAAAGCAGGGGGAGGGGAGGGAAATGTCTGCTAGGCACTCCATTATTCCCTATGGAGAACAATTCCCATAGGGTATAATGGAGAATTAATCACCATGTATCTGGGGCTCTGGGGGGGGGGCTGTTTTTTTAGGTAGATGCACCAAATTTGCAGCATAGCATCCAGTGCCTCTCCTCAAAACACTCTCCAAGTTTCAAAAAGATTGGACCAGGGGGTTTAGTTCCATGAGCCCCCAAAGAAGGTGCCCCTATCCTTCACTATTTCCAATGGAGGGAAGGCATTTAAAAGGTATGCAGTCCCTTTAAAAGAGATGGCCACAACTCCCTTTGGAGTTCAATTATGCTTGTCACAACCTTGCTCCTGGTTCCATCCCCAATGTCTCCTGGCCCCCAAAGTCCTCAGATAGTTCTTGAATTGGACTTGGCAACCCTAAAGACAAACCAGCCCTGTTGATATTGTGTCTCCTTCTACAGTAGGCCTGCATATAAATCATTTTCTTCTCCTTTTGGGCTTGGCCTGCTATATAGCAGAATGAGATGGCAGAATTCTGGGTAGTAAAATGAACAGTAGAATTTAAGACACCAGATCCAGAATTACTTATTTTTTGCCATACATGGGAAGGGAGGGAAATTCTACCAGTAGAAAATGAGAACAGTATAAGGCTAGAATTTTCTCCTGAAGATTTTGTTCAGGGGTAGATTTTTACTTTTTGTTTTTTACTTACAGAGATTTTTTTAAAATGTGGATTTAAAAAAAAAAATGGTAATCCCCTCAAACACACCTGTAGCTTGAAATTGTACAGTCCATTTTATTACTTCAGGATTCTATTACCTCATTTTGATGCATATGTAGATTAGACCAGGGATCACTAAACTTTTTCTCTCTGCAGGCTCTTTTGGGATTCTAGCTTAACGTGCTGCAAAAACCACAAAATGGTTGCCACTGGAGGAGGAGCCAGCCACAAGATGCCAGCCAGTGAGGTTATGCAAAACTCTCATAGTAACTCTTCAATGTGTTGCACAGAAGCTTAACAGGATAAGTTTTCAAATGAATCTATTGTTTAAAAATGTTTTCTTTATCTATACACAGTCTACCATCAGTCACATAGTGAAGATTCTTGTGCTGTGCTAGCCGCTGCCAAAGCAATGTTTTTTTGAATAGGCAAAAGCAACCAGATCTCCAGCAGCCAATCAGAAGGCCTGCTGAACAAAACCCCCATCTTTCCCTGCTAAGTTTCTAGAAACAAGGCATCAGAAGGCACCATGCTGGTAACCCATGCACTAGGCCAAAGTTTCATCACAATTTATCCATTTTCAGAATATTTACTACTACTATGTCTCCTCCTGTCTCCTTGGGCCCTCCATCCATTTCAACAGGACATTTATTTATTTAGTGTACCTATACACTCTGCTTTTCTCCCAATACTGTCAGCATGCAAAGTGTGTAACAATCACAAATTATTCCCCAAAATTATTATTCCCCCAAAATTAACATACAAGTCAGAACCCATATATATACCCATTGGGCTGCATTATAAGGTCTCTTAAATACCTCTCTCACACAAAGGGCCGGATCTAGGGGGGAACAGAGGGGCGCTTGCCCCGGGTGCAGCCCAGGGGGGGGGGCGCCAAATTGGGTATGGAGGTCATTCTATTCTATGGGCCCATATGGGGGGCATGATTTTTTTAATTTTGCCCCCCCCAAAAAAAACCCATGTAGATTCGGTTCTGCTCACACAGCCTCCCTGAAAGATCCTAAGGGTATATGCCTTCTCAGTCCTTCCAAAAGGCTGTTCCTTAGCAGCAGTATGGTGCAACGTTCTGGACCACGGTCATTGTGTACCTGGATCTTTCTTGGATAAAACACCTTCTTCCCTGGCCTCAGATGGAGAGCGATAGAATGCTGAGCAATAAACCTACTCCACCTATTCTCCCATAGCTCTACTACCTTCCGTACTGGAGTTGCCAATCTCCAGATGGAAAAGGAAAGAAAAACCTCAAAGATTTTTCCTTCTTTTTAAAGTAACTTTACCTG
Organism: Heteronotia binoei; assembly: GCF_032191835.1. Lineage (NCBI taxonomy): Eukaryota > Metazoa > Chordata > Lepidosauria > Squamata > Gekkonidae > Heteronotia > Heteronotia binoei. Next base: position 39,176,588 of record NC_083232.1, on the reverse strand, counting down.
TGCAGCTCACTTGTGTTGCTAAACTCCAGACAGAGCCTGGAGTTCTCCTGGAATTATAATTCTCCTGGAATTATAGCTGATCCCCTGGGGGAAATGGTGATTCTGGAGGCTACTTTTTGGAGGGATATATCCCTTCACAGTTGCCTTCCAGGCCCTATCCCCAAGTGTCCAGAAATTTCCCAAGCTCAAGTTGGCAACCATAACTGGGATCCAGAGTTGGTATCTTCCTTTGCATCCTCTCTTGGGTCTTTAAAAAGGCTCAGCCATGCCTGAGATGTGGTCCCCATCTATCCAGAATTCTAACAGGACATAACTAAGCCAGCAAGGCATCAATAACAGCTTTGGAGCCACAGGCTCTTATATGCTTTCATTTTAGCTAATTATCTCCACTTCTCTCAGTCTATTCAGACTGGGATAAACCAAGACCATGAACTGTAACACAGAGAATGAGAGCCTGATTTGATTACTGTTTTCCTCTGAAAAGGTGGGGTACATGGGTACATGTGATCGCGGAGAGCAGAGGGGAAGCTTTTTGGGAACACCACCATTGTTGTCTAATTGTTGTTGTGTGTACTTTCCTGACTTTCTTGTGCAATAGAAGATGGGAGCACAAAATACCAAACATGATGCCAGTACACGTGCACCAGGGCATCTGATTCCTGTTTCTATTTACTCCTTTGAACTATCCAGGACTCAAGAATTAGTCCCCACAATTTTACTAAAGCTAAGAGTGTCTGGGATTGGAGTCCTCTTGGGAATCACCACCACAATATCAACACACTGTAGGATGAACAGTGGGTTGCCATAAAACAAACAATAAAGGATGTATCTGAAGCCAGGCTCAGACTCGAGTTTTTAATACACAGGTGAGTTTACGAGAGAAAAATATTCTCTGAGGTGGGCATCTCTGCCTGAGGGAATGAAAATCCTGGATATGTTCAGCTGTTTGTAGAGATTTATGGAGAACAAGACAAACAGAGGTGTATTTGGATTAACCACATTCCAAGTCAAATGATTTTATCTAACAATAGTCATGGCTTGAGGCACAGGTTGGGTCCAGTGTTTGATTATGCTTGATTATCAAAGTGTGAAAGCAACAAAACTCAAATCTGCTCAGAGACTACACTGGAAGCGGTTGCAGCTAATCCCAGATGGGTGGACTGGGGGTGAGCAAAATCACATTCTCTGCCTAGTTGTTATTATTTGACATAATTAGGCTAGAATCCTAAAACTGAAAAGAAGGTGCAGCCTAAATCATAGCAAGGCTGGACTCAAATCCAATAGCTACAAAAAGTGATGTGTGAATTTATTTCTTCTTCTTTTAACAGGACTGCCTCCCTCACTGAACATTATAATCCTGGTAATGCAGATGTTATTATATTACATTTTTTATACCTGAGCTGATCTCCTAACAAGGTTGTCTAGTCTTATTGACCAAAGGCAAGGTAATAAGGATGACAGAGTGAGGAAAGATACAAAAAAAGAAAGGAGCAGTGGGTTCAAGGGCTCAAATGGAAAAAGAGCAGGTGGCAGCGCAGGCACTATTAAGATGGGCATGAACCGCATTTTTGCAGTTCAGTGTTCATGGCTGAACCACAAACCAAACTACAAACCAATATGCCGATTTGCAAACTGAAGTGGTTTGTATCAGTTTGTGAGTCATTTAAGTTTAAACCCCTGTTATCCATGGCTTTTTGTGGGTTTCCAGATAGCTGAGCTCCCATCCCCACCACTCAACTGTTTAGAAACTCCTGCTTTTTGCTCTTCATGAACCACCACAAACTACATCAAAATTCATGGAAGTTTATGGCAGTTCTTCAGTTTGTGAACATCACTTCGCAAACAACAAACCAACCAAAATTCATGATGAACTTGTTCATCAACCAGTTCGTGGCCATCTTTAGACACAATACCTGCTGCTCAAAAGACAGGAAAGCAAAGAGACATTTAAACGAAGGGCTAGTGTGAAGAAGGCATCGGAACAGATAAGGGAAAAGGCAGAAATGCCCACCGTGATCTTAAACTGCAATCCTGACAGGGACTGGGTCAGAGGCACACTGAAATGACCAGCCAAGGACAGAGGGCCTCTACCCTATGAAATTTGGGAGGCATCTGGAAGGCACTAAACCACACTAAGTGTTTAAGGCAGCTTCAACAGTTGAAGCAGTTCAGCATGCCTCTCCCTTCAGCCCATGGCACAGATTAGTAAAAAGCCTGCTATAAGAATAGATGGATGTGTACTCTGCAGATACAGATTATATGTCTGTAAAACTGTTGTGTCCTAGGCTCAAATGGGAGAACTTTTACTTTTGGAGGGAACTGTTACTTTTGGGGGGAAGCTGAACAAGCCAAAGCTTGTACTCCACACCAGGGTTCCAGAGAAGGCCTAAGTGTGCCCAATCAGGGGAAGGATTGAAACATAAGTAGCCAATCAACATCTAGGCTCATACTGTACCCTGATAGGCCCTTAGGGCCCTGTAAATAGCCAATCCATGTACATAGTTAAGGACCAATCAGAAGGGGGCAAGAATTGTATAAAGGAGCGGGAAGTTTGAATAGAGCTCAGTCTGTGTGTGTGTTCCTGAAGTAAAGCTTACTGAAATCACTCTCCGACTCTGGTCTCTTATTGCGCCGACCCCAGTACTTTACACTGGCGACGAGGATGGGATGCCAGTAAAAACCAGCAACAGAACCAGGAACACGGAAAGGTGGCTAAATCCAAGCCATCTGGGTCCGCACCTCCGCTCTGCGCACACCCCAGCTCGCAAGCCGCCCAGACACGCTGCCAAGAATGGAGGCTCCAGCCAACCTCCTACAGCCCTTTAGCATCGATCGCCCCGAGCTGTGGGACTCGTGGGTCGAAGGCTTCCAGTCATACCTGACCTTCCGAAAGATTACAGAGACTACCATGCAGAGAGCTCTGCTTATCAGTACGTGTGGCACGGAGACCGTGGACTTAGCCACGGCTCTTCTCCAACCCAGAAAGCTCTCAGAGACGCCGGTGGACGACATCATCAGCGCTCTGGAGAAGTATTTCCAGCCCCAGCCAACCAAGCTCACCCGGCACTGGGACTTCCGACAAAGGACACAGAAGGCAGGTGAAACCACGATGGCGTTCTTGACAAGCCTGCGCCGGGTGGCAAGCCAATGCAGTTTCGCAGACCTCAACGAAGCCCTTCTCGACCAGTTTGTATGGGGCTTGAGGGACGAAAAACTAGTACAGAAACTCCTGTCCCTCTCCGAGTGCAACCTAACAAAGGCAATCGATGTGGCCACCAGCTGGGAGAAGGGCAGATCAGCAGAGCCACGGCGGACAAGACAGGCTGCGGCACACCAGATCAACCCTGAACCATCTACAGAGGACTCAGACGAGGACAAAGCTCTACAAACCGGCTATCGTTCAGCAGGAAGGAAGACCACCCATGCCCCACAGGGCATGAGACACAAGACACCACCTGCATGTGCAAGCTGCGGGGGCCAGCACGAGCGAAAGACCTGCCGATTACGGAATGCCACCTGTCGACTCTGCAACAAGGAAGGCCACATCGCCTGTGCCTGCAGATCCACATCCTGAGTACGCGTCCCGCAAAGATCTGCGCACTCCGAAGGCCAGCCAGACTTCGAGACTGACGCTCTCCACGCCCATCCATACCCGGTACAGTACCTACCCTCGCCAGTCAGGCCCTCCAAAATCCGGGTCAATGTAGGGATCGGGGGGGTGCCCTGCCAAATGGAGGTGGACTCTGGGTCAGCATCATCTATTATAGCGGCAGAGACATTTTTTAAAATCCCCACCAGACTGAGGCCTCGTCTCAGGGACCCGGGGTTTACCTTAGTGGACTTCCAGAAGAATAAGGTGCCTATCTTGGGAGTGGGCCCGGTCCCAGTCCAATACCAAGGGTTCAAGGGCCAGCTACAAGTGCTAGTGGTCAAGAACCACCTTACAAACCTTTTGGGTCTCGACTGGTTCAAGCCCCTGGGAATAGAGATCAGGGGGGTCAATAAGACTGTCGGAGTGGACTTTAACAAGGTTTGCGAAGAGTTCCCGGCCGTTTTCGATGGCACCTTGGGCTGCTACACGGGTCCCCCGGTTACACTACACCTCGACCCCACAGTGCGGCCTATTAGGCTTAAAGCGCGGCGAGTTCCATTCGCGCTCAAGCCTAAAATTGAGGAGGAACTCGATAAACTGATTGCACAGGGAATACTAGAGCCTGTCACCCACGCAACCTGGGAAACTCCCATCGTGACTCCAGTCAAGTCCAGTGGGGAAGTGCGGATTTGTGCAGACTATAAGTGCACCCTCAACAAGGCTCTTCAGGCCCACGCATACCCTGTGCCCATCGTCAGCCACGTTTTAGCCACCCTAGCCGGCGCAAAAATTTTTGGCAAGTTGGACTTGGCCCAAGCTTACCAACAGCTGCCGGTGGATGAGGCCACAGCCAACGCCCAAACAATTGTGACCCACCGGGGGGCCTTTAGAGTAAAACGGTTGCAATTTGGCATGAGTGTGGCTCCAGGGTTGTTCCAGGAACTCATGGACTCTCTTTTAAAAGGACTTCCCGGAGTCACTCCATTCTTCGATGATGTGCTGATCGCGGCAGCCTCGCCTGAAGAATTTGCCGCCCGCCTTAGAGGAGTCCTACAACGTTTTGAAACAGCAGGCCTCAAGGTCAAACGGGAGAAGTGCCTCCTGGGCGTGGATCGGGTGGAATTCCTGGGGTTCTCCATCGATGCCCAGGGGGTCCACCCCTCCGACGCCAAGCTGCGTGCCATCAGAGATGCTCCAGCACCCACCAACAAGCAAGAACTCCAGGCCTTCCTCGGCCTCCTAAACTTTTATCATGCTTTTCTCCCCCACAAGGCAGCGGTGGCCGAACCCCTGCACCGGCTTCTAGACAAGAACCGACCCTGGGCGTGGGGCTGCCAGCACGCTAAAGCCTTCCAGGATATCAAGGACCTCCTGATGTCCAACTCCGTCCTTGCCCATTTCGACGAGACCCTGCCCTTGGTCCTTGCATGCGACGCATCCCCTTATGGCGTGGGGGCAGTTCTGGGCCACCAACTCCCTGATGGGACCGAAGTCCTTATCGCGTACTACTCGCGGACCCTCTCGTCGGCGGAGCGGAACTACGCCCAAATCGACAAAGAAGGGTTGGCAGTCGTGGCCGGCGTCAAAAAATTTCATGATTACATCTACAGCCGGCCCTTTACCCTCTATACGGACCACAAACCCCTCTTGGGCCTCTTTGCATCGGACCGGCAGACCCCTCAGGTGTTGTCCCCACGGGTCCTCCGTTGGTCCATTTTTCTAGCCGGCTACACCTACACCCTAGTGCATCGCCCAGGCAAGGCAATGGGCCATGCTGACGCCCTGAGCCGCTTGCCCTTGCCTGACGTGGATCCTGATCCAGCCCCGGCTCATCAGATCCTATTGATGGACATGCTTCCGGACAGGCCATTGCTCGCCTGCGACGTTGCTACCCACTCCGCTCGTGATCCAGTCCTCTCCCGTGTCTTGGACTGGGTGGGGAGGGGGTGGCCCAAGGGCTCGACTGGGCCGGAATTTACTCCGTTTGCAGCCCGGAAAGACGAACTATCCACCCACAAAGGCTGCCTACTATGGGGCAACAGAGTCGTCATCCCCAAACCCTTGCAAGACCAAGTGCTGAGAGCCCTGCACGAGGCACACCCGGGCATAGTCCGCATGAAGGCTCTCGCACGGAGCTATGTCTGGTGGCCCGGCCTCGATGCAGAAATTGAGGCTTGGGTTAAAAGGTGCCCGACATGCCAGGTGTCAAGGCCTGACCCCCCACGTGGCCCAGTGCAATCATGGGAATCCACCAAAACCCCCTGGTCAAGACTGAATATGGACTTTGCTGGCCCCTTCCATGGGCGGACTCTACTCATACTAGTGGATTCATACTCCAAGTGGTTGGAGGTGGTCCAGGTGCCCTTGCCATCGTCGCAGGCGACCATCACAGCTCTGAGGGCCATCTTTGCAACCCACGGGTTGCCGGAGACCATCGTCACCGACAACGGCACAGCATTCACGTCCGCAGTGTTCCAGGACTTCTTGGCCAGGAACCTCATCAGGCACATTCGCTCTGCCCCATTTCATCCAGCCACCAACGGCCAGGCAGAGCGGATGGTGCGCACGGCAAAGGAGGCCTTGAACCGTCTGGGCCCCTCAGACTGGCCAAAAGACATGGCGTGTTTCCTAATGGCCTACCGGACAACACCCACCACCTCCACAGGTCGCAGTCCAGCCGAACTCCTCATGGGCCGCCGCATCACAACCCTGCTGGACAAGCTGCACCCTGACCGAGCCCCAGACAGGCGACCGCCGCCGGAACACCTTAAAGCCCCCAGAGGGTTCTACCCAGGTGAGACAGTGTGGGCACGGAACTATGCCACCACTGGCCCCGCCTGGCTCCCTGGAAAGGTGGACCACGTCACCGGACCGGTCTCCTATGCAGTGGCCTTGGAGGGTGGACATCTCCTGAGGCGACACATCGACCAACTCCGAGGTCGCCTGCCTGCCGGGGAGCCAAGGTCAGAGGCTCCAGATCCGGACAACGTAAGTCCCCAAGAGCCTGACACAGAACAGGGTTCCGTGGAGCCTGCTTCAGCCCAGCAGGAGGAGACCCCCGACCGCGCAGCTGAACCCAGGTCTCCCGAGGCCGCCGTCCCAGATGTCTCCAGCTCTGCAGCCTCAGAACCACCAACCGAGTCGGAACGCCCAGTCCCCTCGGAGCTCCGACGCTCGACACGAGACCGCCGCCCTCCGGCATATCTCCAGGACTATGTCACCTGATAGCTGGAACTATGGGGGGAGGGGTGTTGTGTCCTAGGCTCAAATGGGAAAACTTTTACTTTTGGAGGGAACTGTTACTTTTGGGGGGAAGCTGAACAAGCCAAAGCTTGTACTCCACACCAGGGTTCCAGAGAAGGCCTAAGCGTGCCCAATCAGGGGAAGGATTGAAACATAAGTAGCCAATCAACATCTAGGCTCATACTGTACCCTGATAGGCCCTTAGGGCCCTGTAAATAGCCAATCCATGTACATAGTTAAGGACCAATCAGAAGGGGGCAAGAATTGTATAAAGGAGCGGGAAGTTTGAATAGAGCTCAGTCTGTGTGTGTGTTCCTGAAGTAAAGCTTGCTGAAATCACTCTCCGACTCTGGTCTCTTACTGCACCGACCCCAGTACTTTACAAAAACCAAAGACAGTTGGCCCAGAATCTGGATGGGGAGGACTGATATGCTGTTATATCCAAAAAGTCATGGAGGCCAGCTTGAATTCAGTGCATTATTATCGTTGTGATGAATATGAAACTATGTACATAAGAATCTGGACACCAGTGTGTATTAAGTGCTGGCAAGTTCTTTCTGACTTATGGCAATCCTATGAATTAATGTCCTCCAAAATGTCCTCCTATCACTAAGAGTCATTCTCAGATCCTACAATGTAAGGGCAATGGCTTTCTTAACTGAGTCAATCCATTTTATGTTGAATCTTCCTCTTTCTTTGCTGCCTTCAACTTTTCTGATAATTATTCTCTCTTCCAGGTGTGTCTAGTCTTCTGATAATGTGACCAAAGAACAACAGCCTCAGTGTAGTCATTTTAGCTTCTAGGGAGAGTTCCTGCTAGATTTGATCTAGAACCCACTTATTTGTCTTTTTTGGCAGTGTGATCTGTAAAACTGTTCTCCAATACTATATTTCAAAGGAATCTGCTTTCTTCATTGCCTAATTTTCACATCCATACATAGTAATGTGGGAATATTATGGCATGAATTAACTTCATCTTTTCTAGCTCTTCATGGCAGCCCTCCTCAGTCTCGATCTCTTTCTGAACACCACAGAGTGGTTTAAAAACAAACACATTAACTAGATACTGGAGTGTTACTAGTAAATATTAAAGCAAAGCTACTTCTGTGTAGAAAACAATTGCAGCCTTTAAAGCAAAGAAATATTTCAATAACCCAATTCTATATGTTTTTTTTTGCAACTTAATTCAACGGGGCTTACTCACTATTAAATGTACATAAGATAACAGCCTAAATAAAAATTGTTTAACCTGAACATTTACATCAAGATAAAAACCTTCATTTTAGGATTAAACAACATTTTTGAATGAGCAAACAGTTCATTCAAATCCAGCATTATACTATATAACTGCAGTAAACAAAGAAACTCCCTCAAAAAACAGAAATCTCTGTTGAATCAGCTTTAACAGAATGCCACAGGAGAGACAATGCAGCTATAGCAAGTGCAATGAGCCACCTAGTCTTGAATCCTCTGAACACACTATCAGAAAATAAACAAAAAAGGAAAAAGTGAAGAAAAAGAAAGAGATTTATATGCTGCCCCAGTGGAAGTCATTAGCATATTAGGCCACACCCTCTGACATCACCAGAAGTGCAGTCATCCTGCCAGTAATGATTAGTAGCAGTAGAGAAAACAAACAGAATAACAACAACAACAACAACAAATTTTATTTGTATCCCGCCCTCCCCGCCGGAGCAGGCTCAGGGCGGCTAACAACATAATTCAGGGTTGATTATACAAATGGATAAAATTACATTAAGCATTATAAGCGTTTAATTAAAATCTGGTTAAGTTTTAAAATTAAATTAATTAAATTAGTAAAAGTGCTAATGCTATGTTTAAGGTGAGTTTAGTGTAAGGTGAGTTTAAGTAACTTTGTGAACAGATGGGTGTTATGTATCAACAGCCCCCACCCCATCCCAACACAAATGTTTACTAGCAATACACTTTCTTGGGATAGAACTCCTTCCTTTCCTTCTTCCCTCCCTCACCAGCACTTTGCATCTGCTCCAAGCGGAGAGACCAGAACTGTGTTCCTGTGTGTTCCTGCTCAAAAAAAGCCCTGCCCTGCACGACCCGAAAGAGTCTCAAAGCGGCTTACAATCTCCTTTACCTTCCCCTCCGCACAACAGACACCCTGTGAGATAGGAGGAGCTGAGAGAGCTCTGGTAGAAACTGCTCGAGAGGAACAGCTCCATGAGTACCTTTGACTGAGTCAAGGTCACATCAGTAGGTGCATATAAAGGCGTGGGGAATCTGGTTCTCCCAGATAAGAGTCTGTGCACTTAACCACTACACCAAACTAGCTCTTAACCACTACACCAAAAGTGCTGCTATTGTCCTCAAGAGAACCCAGCCTAGGGCAAGAATAAAGAAACCAGTTCTAGTTAATCCAACTTACACAAAAAGAGATTTTAGATTTACTCTCACAGGAAAAGGTACTAAAGAAACCTTGCATTTATTTTTCCTTATTTTAATTTCTCCCTCAGTTGATCTTGAAGGCCAGAGGTGGGTAAATCCATAAGACAGCTCATTTATAAAATATTGAAACATAGCTAAAATACTTAGGTAAGAATGACGAGAGGTAATACAAACAACAACTATAAATGTGTGGCTGGAAGAGAATCTTTGTCTTTGAGAGGACAAATTCACTAAACTTACTACAGTAAGGAAAGATTTAAAAGAGGGAAGAGAAACACTAAAATCTGCCAAGATAATCCCTCCCCCTTTGTGTTGGGGGGGACACATGCCATTTTCCCTCTGATATTCAAGTGCTTCTACAGGTCAGGGAGAATTGTAGCACACATCTCAGAAGATGCAGCTGGGTGTGGCTTTATAGCTACTCAGTTTAGCACAATGAACAGAAACAATGGCAAAATGGCACTACAGGGAACAAAAGGAGTAAATTATCACATCCCAAAGCACACACTCTCATTCACAGTTAAATGTTATTTTTCTACAAATATTTGTTATAAGTGCCTAAAAGCCTGAAGAGGATAAAAAAGGAAAGTCAAAGCAAATCATAAAACTTACGAGCGTTTAGGCAACAGACATCCTTTTTACTGTTTCAGGTATTCTTTTCCTCCAAGGAAAACTTAAAGTGGTTGTGCTGCTGAAAGATCTAGAAAAGCTAACATCATCTATTTCATCCAACAATCTAAAATCATATCTCCTGCTACTTCAGCTGCAGTCTTGGTGGAGAACTCCCCTGCAGACACAAGAGTCTCAGTTCTCACTGCCTTGATAAAACTTTGCATTGATCTGTACTAATTCAGAGGCTCACATAATTGAACATTCCTTCAAGCTCTCCCTTCTTACAGAACCACAGAAGCCAGGAAGAAAAGGATCCCGTTTAGCCCTCTTCCCTCTGGCATATGGAGTGTTCAGTCATACAGTCGCCCACATCACACAGTCTGAAACGATACAAGGTCTGACACAGCTTTACCATCTTAGGATTGATTCAAACCTTACAAAAGTCCACAAGTCCCCTACATGGACTTCCTAAATAGGTGTTCTTTTGGGTGGGAGTTCCCAGCTGGGAACCTAACTGCAAGACGCATGGCTGTCCAATTCCCATCAGGACTGCAGAAGATGAAGAGGCTTCAGCCTCCTTCCCTAGATGCCATTTTTCCTTACATGAATCCAAGATGAGCCCTCATGCTCTTGGGAAATGTGTTCCCAGCACAGAACTGCTCAGAGGATGCTACTTTTGGGCAAACTTGAGTTACAGCACCTCATACCTGGTTCACATGTCCAGGAGATCAAGATGGAGAGTCCATATAGTCCAGTGAATTGCTCTGCTTGAGACCTCAAGCAGTGTCTCTTTCCACTGAAAACACCATGTAAATAGGAAACCTGTGCAGCAGGAAGGAAGACTTGTGCTGGTTTTCTATTTGCAAGGACTTCAAACATAGGGCAGCAGTCTAAAATGTGATCTTTCACCTGTAAGACTGAAGCAGCATAGTCCTTGTTGCCATTTTAATCTCCTGCATGTGTGAACCTAAGTGTACATCTAGCTGTGGCAGCCACATCCAACAGTTCCCCATCACTTTCACTGAGCTGGCCTGTTTAGGGGAAGCCATCTGAGGTCTGCTGTGACACCCACCACAGTTCACACAAGAACATACATAAGAGGTTCATAAGCTGAAGCAGCTGATGCCTAAATAACAGTCATCTGCTTTTTCTGAGTTCTAAATCATTCATGGTTATTTGTCATCCTTTATGTACGTTAAGATTATGGAAGAGCAATGTAGTGGTCACTATGTTCATGACACATTACAAATTATATATTAGGACTGCACTATGCACCGCTGATTTTGCACTGGGTATCAGTGTTTTCTTTTCATTGCATATGTTCTATTCATAAGTTGTGTCTGGCACAGTGAAAATTCAATTTATATACAGGCAGTCAGCAAAAGCAGCCTGCCAAAAGCAGTGCCCTCTTCCCATAATAGAGTGCCTCTTATCAAACCTGGAGGTCACTCCAGGATCCAACACAGTATCTCTTATTATCCATGCAATATCTCTGCCCTCCTCCACCATACAAAACAACTGATAGTAATGAAATGGTGTTGTAAGTCAGGACACCACAACTCTTAGACACAAAAGAGAACAGCTTTCCTAAAAGCCACAGAGTAAGGGAAATGGGAAACGCAGAAGTACCAAAATATTTGCAGAACTGCAAAATTCCTACAGCCTCTAGGCGTCAGCATTCTGATCTGCCTTAGTAATTAACTTCTTCCTAAAATATATGCAACTTTTATTTCTCTTGCTTTATTTAATAGGGTTTTTCAAAAAATCCTACACTTCTTTCACAAAGCTGTTGGCTTACAGTCCTCTTACTTCACTTTGTTCTCACGACAACTCTGTGGGAAGGGAGCTCCTTCATGACACTCAGGGTAGCAGAAACAGCTCCCCCATTTTTTCTTTACAACATCCCTGTGAGGTATGTTAGGCTGAGAGAAAGTGGTTGATCACCCAGCAAGTTTCATGCTAGAGCCAGGATCTGAGCCCAGGTTAGTCCAATACTCATAACTATACAATATTGCCTCTCTAATTTCCAACCTACTCAATATTTGATTGAATCAACAACACAAGCTTTTATTTTCTTACACTAAGAGCTTCATGCATGTGTGTGATTTCCTATACTTTAAACACCATATGCAGAGAAGAACAAATAATCTCCCATCAAGGATACTGCAGCAGCGAGCCACCTGTGCCACCTTTCACTATTCCTACATCAAGGACAACTGTAAGAGTTTAGCGTCTAGCCAAGTCCCATTTTTGAGAAAGCTCAGTTCTTTCAGATGAGTCATACCAAGCTTAAAAGATCACACACAGGGTTTTGCTTTTATACAAGGACTCCTTATGACATTAAGATAGGGTTTCCAACCTCCAGGTGGTACCTTGCTATTTCCTGCAATTACAATTCATCTCCTGGTGACCAAGACCAGTTCCCCTTGGAGAAAATGGCTGCTTTGGACACCATGGCATTATACCTACTGAGGTTCCCCCCCCCCCAAAAAAAATTCTGCCTTCCTCAATCTACACCCCCAAAATCTCCAGGTATTTCCCAACCCAGAGCTGACAACTCTGCATTAAGTTAAAAGGCCTTACTTTTTTTTTTTTTACTGGCACAATAGACCATAAACACCCATGTTTCACTTCTGTGGTATATCACAGGCCTTGAAAACAGCAAACGTCTATAAGTTTACAAAAAAAATCAAGTATCTGTGAGTTTTAGTCATGGTAGGCAGCTAGCAAACAAACAAATAACTATTAATGCACTGGAGCTATATCACTAGGGCTACAATCCTGTACATACATATTTGGAAGGGTGAAAAATAAGGTAGTATGTGCCAGTACAGAGTGCAGGTAAGAAAGTCGCTGCAGTGGCAGGCCCCATCTTCTGCTCTGACCCCCATCCCCCCAGGGAGAAAGAGACAGTATGGGTAAGAAATTTAAGTTCCTTTCTCTCCTGCTCTGAAGTACAGCCAACACAGAGTATCTTGCTTTGAAATAAATATGCAGGATTTTGCTTTTGGGCTGCACGAGTACATTCATACAAAGTGCTCTCTGTATATGCAGGATGGACAGCGAATACACCTCCTGCTGAAATACACCTCCTTCATGCAGGAACCATCACTAATATTCACCTGAGATAACCCTACTTGCCCTAAAAGGAAACCCACACAGTGGAATTAAACACAGGTTGCAAAAGCCAACAACATGCAGAATATTAACAGGTAACTTCATAGGTGTGACAATACTTGCTACAAAGACAGATATTCTTCAACACTGCAGATCCAAAGCTGCTGTCTTCAAACAGAAATCTATTACTTTCCATCAAAATCCTTACAAGACAATTAGAAGGAGCAGATGCAATGCTAGTTTCTAAAAAGAGCTTCAGAAGGAATCTAGGACAGAGACAGACCCCTTAGCCTAACATCTGTCCTCTGTAAACTGGTAGAAAGAATTATTAAAGCTAAAGAAACAGCATGGCTTTTGGAAAGGAATATCCTCCCCTCATCAAACCTCTTAGATTTTTTGCAAGCATCTAGTATACAGATAGACATGATCTGGTAAGCATGATATCTTCAGACTACCAACAAGCATTTGACAAAACCCTTTACCAAATATAAACTCCACAGGCTTTGGGAAAAGAGGTTGAAAACTCTTATAGATTGCCATTCAGTTTTTAGATATGGCAGTATATAAAAATCAAGATAGTTAGCTTGCTGTGTGTGCTTATATTAAACCTACAGATAGGAATATTTTGCTCCATTATTAGTCATTTCATCCTTTACCATCTGAAAAATAACCTACCTTTTGGACAGTTCTTAAGATTAAAAAGAAATTGCGCTGATTATAGTGATTTTTAAGGGAGTCTAATAAGCTAAGTCAGGGGTGGCCAACGGTAGCTCTCCAGATGTTTTTTGCCTATAACTCCCATCGGCACCAGCCAGCCTGGCCAATGGCTGGGGCTGATGGGAGTTGTAGGCAAAAAACATCTGGAGAGCTACCGTTGGCCACCCCTGGGCTAAGTAATCCATTGAGGAAGCAGGATTATTCTACTACAGTGATAGAATCAGCAAGGCAGAGAGCCCATTTAACAAGTAGAGACTCACTTTTTAAAGAGAAACTGGCACAAAGGAAGAATCCTATTACTTGTGTGTTTGAATACACACCAATGGCTAGTGCAATAAAAAAAATACTATTATTAAACATTGGCATTGCATTGCTGACATCCCTGGGTGCAACAACAAAAAAACTTGTGTAGGTTTTAGATGAACAAACAGTATTAGAGATATTATAGTCCAGTCAGATATCTCTCCTAGACAGAATCATGAACTTGCAGTCGGGGGCACTTCTAATGTGTCAGCTGCAAAGTCTGCTCATTGACCCTGGAACTTAAAGAATTTAAGCATCCAGAAGGTCTCTGTACAATACAACTGAGGCACTTCTCAAATGGCAATACTAAATGAAGTACATACATCATCATACCCATGTTATAAATTATATGTGGCTGTTAAAACCCACATTCCTGAACATAGATCTAGAATAAAAATAAGGACTGTGAGATTCCATTAATTGCACATTTTCAGAACAAAAACATTCATCTGATGACTTTTTCCATTATTTATAAGACTGATGCACCACTTTTTAGGTATATAGGGATGTACAAAAATTGTTGCTTCAAAAGAAAGCAATATGGATGCACAAACTATGGGCGTATAATGGTCAGGGACTGAATCAACAGATGGATTTTTCTTGTTTCATATGTGTTGATTATGCAAAAGCATGTAATGTATTCAACTGATGTAAGATCTAGTTTTATTATAAGTAGGATTGCATCTACTTAGAATTTTATTGTAAGAACCCAGCTGCAACCAATAAACTCTCCTGGACTATTAATGGGGTTAATGAATTGGCTAAGATTTGAGAGCCTTACCTTATGCCCAGTGGGTCTGAAACTTTTCTTCGTTCCACTGGCTGAGATTATGAGTACTAAGGAACAAGAAACTGGGTAAGTTTTTTAGTCTAATGTACAGAATCTCTGTATATACAGTATGAGTCGTTTACTTTGCAGCTGGTTCTTTCATTTGTTAATATATTGTTTTACATCAGTTCCAGAATGATGCTTGCATTGATATACATTCTCTGACGAAGGACACAGAAATTAGAAACAAAATTTACCTAGTATTCTCATATAACTATAAGCAAAATACAACTTTTTGTTTGACAGTATTTCTGCTTACCAATGGAGCTGTGATTCTCTGATTTTAGAGACGTGGTCAGAATCAAAGCTAATTGCAAGCTGCGAGCTTCTGTTTGAACATATTTCATACTAACAGAACAACAACACAACAGAGCTATGATTCTCCAGTCTTAGAAACTTACAACCAATATGACTCACTTTTACAGAGCTTTTAAAAAAATTATTCTGAAGACTACTATTTCTATTTAAGATCTTCTCTTCCATATGGTGGTCAAAGTTCATTAGAGGGTGTATATATAAATGTACAAATAAATCACAAAAGTTTTGTTAAAATATTTCATTTACTGGTTGTGCAATAATAGGCAATTAATTTATATTAAATATTAATTATAGTATTTGCATTATATTATACACAGTTTATATTTATGGTTTTACTTCAAACTTCCAGGTGGAGCCTGAAGATCTCATGGAATTACAACTTATCTTCAGACAACAGAGATCTGTCCCTTGGCAGAAAACGGCTGCTTCAGAGGGGGAACTCTGTGGCAATGTATCCAGTCGAGGCACCTCTCCTCCCCAAACCTTGCCCTCCCCAGACTCGACCCCAAAATCTCCAGGAATTTCCCAGTCTGGAGCTGGCAATCCTACACTAAGTAAATACATGGTATACTGCACAGGATAGCAAAAGTCTCTCTCGTCTAGTATCTGCTGCATGGTAATATTTGTATTAGGGTTGTCTAATCCAGTTTGGGAATTAGCTGGGGAGGAAAGGTTTGAGGAAGGGAGAAACTTTGCAGGGATATAACAACACAGAGTCCATCCTCCAAAGTAGCCATTTGCTTTGCATTAAGCCAAACACAGAGGTTATAAGGGTGAGGGCAGCAGGCCTTGTGGAAAGATGGCTCAGCACCAGTGCACCAAGGATGGGTTCCCAGCACAGCAGTAATCAAAGGACATTTCTCTCTCAAACTGCACTGTCCTTTTGCTACAGTGCTGAGGTGCACACAAATCTTTTGGCATCATTTTTCCCCTTCACAAGGGCAGGTGTATGCATATGGGAGCAGCATTCATATTCCACATTCGAATATCGATTCACAATAATGAGATTCAAATTATGTCCAAATGTTCTGTTGCAGGCAATATGACTATTCAGTAAGAGAGGGGGGAATCAAGGACACAACACTATAAATATTTTATGAGCCAAAAGGTGCTCCCTTGCATATCATGGACATCAACACAGCATATATCTCGGACATCAACACAGCAAACGTCAAACGTCATGTGGGCCCAGATCTTGAGCAATACTTGTCCTTAACCAACTGCCTTTAAGTGTAAACAATTTATTCATTTCCTTCATCTAGATCCCCACCTTTTCCCCCAAAAGGCAGCTCACATCATTTTATACTCCTCTATTTTATTCTCACAACAAGCTTTTGAGGTAAGTAAGGCTGAGAGTGTGGGGCTTGCCAAAGGTCACCCAGCAAGCTGCCACGACAGAGAAGAAATTCAAACATGGGTCTCAAATCCTAGTCTGATCCTATGAACACTACACCACACTGGCTTTTTTTGAGACTGCCCTTCAACAAGGCATGTTGGTTCGGAACTTCAAGAATTGGATATGTTTCTAAACACAAAGCTTGTCTAATTTTATTCTGGTATTTCAGTTGTCTCCCATGTCAGTCAAGAAGGTGTTAAAAACTGGGAACTGTGTATCTGCTAGAACCAGGCTGCTGAGCTAGCCGTCCCCAATTTTCATCAGCAAACAAGGACCAACAAACATGTTTTGAAAACATCATTGCCCTGCTTTGCTGCTCTCTCCCCCCCATCTCCACCCAAGATACTAGTTATAATTTTTTTTAAAGTGCAGCAAAATAATTAAGTTCCCCAAGCACAACAAAACAAAAATCCACACACTGCAGAGAGCAACACATTCTGCTAAAACCATGAAGTCTAAGGGAAAAGGTGTCATGGGGATCCCCAACATGGTGCCCACTGATGCTGTGGTGCCTGCTGCCACCTGTCCTGGTACCCACTAAGAGTGTTTAGAAAGTGGGTAGGGTCAAACTGGGCTCTTGCTTAGCAGGGTTTCTGATTGTTGTGTAGATTAAAATAATCGTTCAACAAAAGCTGCCCTCAAAGTGTTGCTTTTATTCTCTCTCACACTATTCTTTCCCAAAATATATATATTGTAATTTCCTCTCTTGTCACCTGCATTTGGGCTTCCTGTCTGTGAAGTTCTACCTCCTGTAATAGCCTTTTTGTAGTTGGTTTCGCCTTTCACAACAGTCATTTTATGGCTGTGCCCACCATGCTGTGTCAGAATTTCAAAGGTCTTGAATAATTTATTTTTCATTCATTCACATGTTTCCTTAAGCAGCCCTGTACTATATTTTAGAGGAACACAAGACAGAAAGTATAGTAATAGTTGTTTATTACAGCAGTGTAGTAGTAGTTGTTTATTTAGACCAGCATACAGTTTAATCAGGCATAAAATACAATAGTAAAAATTTGAATTTAAGAACTTTTAAGCTGCAATTCCCATAGTTTGAGAATTAATGCACAAAATTTAGCAACTTGACATGTGATCCTAGAATTATTAGATAAAAACCAGCTAAGCCTTACTTTGTGTTTATGTAGCCAGGAATCATATCTAGTAATGGCATGATAATTCTGTTATTAACCTTCTTGTAGAGTGGATAGCTAAAGAACAGGCACTCTACAGACTCAACCCTCTCCTAGGAGATAACAGAGTAACCTTTCTGGATAGGGGATTTTACTAGACAGAAAGTATATCATACGATATAACCATCTCTGGAATCTAGCACTTAGACTGCAAGAGAAGGATATAAAAATCAAAGATTCAAAACATAGAAAACAAGATTAAGAAAGTACTTTTACGTGAGTAATGATTCCTCCCCCCCAAAGAGCAAAGTTCAGTCATGTAACCTCTCTTTTCCAGTGTGAAGTAGTACAGTAAGGCTGCCAGCCTCAAGGTTGCAGTAGAACATCCCCCAGTTTTGGGGACTACTCCCCACCATGGACCAGCTGGCCAGGGGGAGAAACCCCTCCTTTAAACAGGGAGGTCACTGTGTGATATTCTCAAACCAACTGCATTGAAGATATCACACAAGAGAAACCCAATTAAACCATAGAATTGCCCAAAAACCAAAGCATCCCCAGGTGGCGTCATTGCAGAGGGACCTCGTGCAACATCCCCATACATCTCCAGAACGCCCCCCAAATGCCCCCACCAGACCAGCAAGGCTATATACAGTCTGAAAAGTTTTGCCATGCAGGGCCAGGCTTGCATGGTTTCCCCATTCAGCAATGGGACTTCCACATGGCAGGTTCCCTGTCACAGTCCCCCAGCACATGCCATACACACACCCAGCTACTGGGAGTTTTGCAATTTTTTTTTTTAAATCAGTACTAGAATATCACTACAGGGATATCCCAATACATTTCTTTCTTTCTTTCTTTCTTTCTTTCTTTCTTTCTTTCTTTCTTTCTTTCTTTCTTTCTTTCTTTCTTTCCTTCCTTCCTTCCTTCCTTCCAAGTCTTCAGCCCCTTCAGTTGCAGAGGTATGTTTTTCCACATATACCTCTAAAAAATAAAAAGCCCCTGGAGGCTGGGGAAGGAAATGGCTGCTTTGGTACAGGCAGGGCTTTTTTTGAGTAGGAACGCACAGGAACAGAGTTCTAGCTGGCTTAGCATCAGGGGGTGTGGCCTAATATGCAAATGTGTTCCTGCTGAGCTTTTCCCACAAAACCCCCTATGTGAAACAATGGTGATGTCAGGGTATGTGGCCTAATATGCAAATGAGTTCCTGCTGGGCTTTCTACAAAAAAATCCCTAGGTACAGGGTTAGGAAAAATGGCTGTCATGTGGGGAGGGAAATCCAGTTTTCACACCCGCATGGTTACCATCTACACTTTAATGCACTTTCCCCAAAAACTTAGGAGCATACCAGATTTCAGAAAGATCAGAGAACGGTCAAGGAAAACCCAGGAGGTGTAGGCTGTGAGGCAGCAGCGAAAAAATGCTGCTTTCCAAAAGCATTGAACCCAGGACAGATAACCTGTGCAGAAATGGACATTCTTTGGCCAAATAATTCATTAAACTGCATCATTCTGTGTTCTAACTAGAGCTCCTAAAGTTGCCAGTCTCTAGTGGGGTCTGGAGATCCCTCAGAATTACAACTCCTCTCCAGACTACCGAGATCAGTTCTCCAGGAGAAAATGGCTGTTTTTGATAGCAGACTCTACAGTATTATACAGTGCTGAGGTCACGCCCCTTCCCAACCCCCCCCCCCAAGTTTCACTCCTAAATCTCAAGGAATTTCCCATCCCAGAGCTGGCAAGCCAACAGTGGATGCAAAACTCCTGTATTTTTCTAATTTATGCATATATTAGCATTTGTTGATATTATAGGATCATTTCAAGACCACTGCGGGTATTTTTTTTAAACAAAAACACAGCCCTATCCAAGATCATCTAGGGAAGCCTCACTTAAACAAAATCCACACTAGCTTCTAGATTAAACTATGAAAGTTGTGGTATTTCAGGATTCTAACACAATGGCCCTTTTCACAGTGCCATTCCAAGTTGGATACTATTCACTGTTGGCCTGAGTCCAAGTAAAGTGATACAGAGGACCAGGGTTTTATACAATTTTCCTTCCATTAATAAACCATATCTGAAGCACTATAGTCATTTCAAACAATGCTGCTTTCCCCCCTCCACCCTTTTTTGCCACACAATCTTCCTCGGACTTTTAAAAATGTTCTAAGGTGAGAGGTATAGCACTCAAGCCAATGCATCTCAATGGTGTCGCTAAAGTGCTATAGTTCTCACCAGAAACTAAGGGTGTCAAACATGCGGCCTGGGGGCCATATCAGGCCCCTGAGCAACTGGCTGTCATCTGCTTCCTTCTCCCTCTCTCTTTCTTCCTTCTGCATAACAGCTTGCTTTGCCAGGCTTGCTCAATTGCACAGGTGCTACAGAGCAAAACCTCTATTTTCTCCATTGGCTGAGGCTCCTCCCTTAGGGAGAAAGAGGGGAAGTACAGCTTGCTTTGCCAAGCTCTCTCAATCATGCAGCAGAGCTACTGAGCCAAGCCTCTCTTTCTTCTATTGGCTGAGGCTCCTCCCCCTCCTGTTTCCCTGGGAAAGGAAGGAAAGAGCCAGAGTTTCCTTTGTCCAGTTCCCTGGATCCCATGGGAGAAATACAAAGAAAGCACCTTTAAGATCTATGAGTGCTAATGCTTTACGTATGTCTTATTTAAAAAAAATTTAGTTGTGTTTGTCTGTGTCCTTTATAAAATTTATATCTCTGCTACCTAATATTAAATAGGTACACACATGGCCTTGACATGGCCTGGCCCGTCAAGGTCTCATTTATGTCAGATCTGGCTCTCATAACAAATTAGTTTGACACCCCTGCCTCAGATCATTTTAAAAAGTCTAAGGAAAACTGTGCAATGAAAAAGGGTAGGAGAAAAGCAACATTGCAGGAAACACTATGGACATTTTAAACAGCACATCACAGCGACTCAGAAGTGCAATGAAAGGGCTGAAGATGGAAAAAAGCAGTTTCCCTCAAAAGTGGCTCAACCATGCTTTGCTAACCCGATGCAAGTGGGTTTGTATGAAAAGGTACATAAATTCTGCTAACGGCCAGTTACTAAAACCGGTCTGTCTGAAAAAATCCATTAGCAACCAGTTACTAAAACAGAATACAAAGGCAGTTTGAAAAGGGTCAATTACAAAACCAAAAGTACTTTTCACTGTGTAAAGCATTCACTGAAGCTAGTGGATTTGTTTAAAGTGCTAAATTGTCTTATTTGGGCAAGGAGGAACATGTTCTGCCAGCAGACTAAATGGACAGTTTTCAGGATTGTTGTCGTTTTCGCCCAGACTGATCTTTTGTTTGGCCCTAAGCTGCCTGATAGATTTATTGCAAACTTAGGTCTGGGTTTCTTTTGGAGTCATCAATTACTTTCCAGAATGCTGAGAGGGACAAAAGAGAGCAATTAGACCCCTCTCTCCCTCTGCTCCCTTCCAGTATGCACTTACATACACATATTAGCAGCCAGAATCGACTCACTAGTGGGGGGAGGGGAAAGACATTAGTGAATCTCAATTTGGGATGATCTGATTATTTCACGGATTCACTGCTAGAATACAACAGACCAGGCAAATTTGAAAAACTAACCAGAAGTTGCTTTCATCAGAAATCAAAATTATCTTTACCACTGCAAAAACATGAACTGTATTGTGGTAAAGCAAACCGGTATTGATATTATCACAAACTGGCTATTACTAAGGAGAAAATGTATATTGATAAAACTGAAAATTCTTCCCAACAAATATATAAAATATTAAAAGCCTTTTGAGTAGAATATTGATTTTGTTGTAAAAGTTTAGAGTACCCCATAGTTTAGCAGAGAGCCCTCTCATAGAAAACCAAAAATAAACATCTTCTCCTTATCAGATGGACAAGCCCCTGCCCCTTCAATATTACTGGTTACCTACCTCCAGGTGGGGCCTGGAGATCTCTCAGAATTGCAACTGATCTCCAAATGACAGAGATCATTTTCCCTGGAGAAAATTGCTGCTTTTGCAGGCAGGGTGGACTCTATGGTATTATCGAGTACTGAGGTCCCTCCCCTCTGCTAAACCACAAGCTCCATCTCCAAAATCACCAGGTATTTTCCAGTTCAGAGCTAGCAACCCTATTTACCACAGACATTTTATAGCGGTGCTCACTACCCTTTCTCAGCATTCTGAAACTGCTGCTGGCTCAATAAGGCTGAGGACTAGATCATCCTCTGAATTCAGGGATGCAATTCTGTCCTCTGACGTTACACCCTCTGGTTACCTAAGCCCTGCAAAATATTCAGTTCTTGGTATGTTTGACACAGTCAACAGCATCAACAATTATCTTCCATCCAATGAACAAACACTACTTGTCCAATAACTACCAGCCCTTGCTCAGTTGGGTCCTACACTACTGTGAATGAAGCAAGTTCACAGAAGTAATTTTGACACTTCCTCACCACACCATAATCCCCTAAATCTCAAAAAAGCTGATACCAATGATCAGGTGTACCCCTGGGGAACCATGTGGTAGGTGCTAGGAGGGAAGGAAGAAAACAGCAGATAAAAGAAAAATACCAACAAAAAAGCTTTTAAAATGTGCATCAGCTGGAGAGGGGGTGGCGTAATCTTGCTTATTTCATTTACTTCTCTCTCCCACAGGAACTCCCCATTAATAATTTACTCTGCTACCTAACTTCAAGCTTTCACCTTTAAATACAGGAGCCAGATTCCAAGGAGAAGGCTTACTTTATCAGCCACATATGTCCTCATGACTCAGACTTACATTACTGAATGTTTGAAATAGGAAATTTAGTATTGGTTTGTTTCAGCAAATGTATATACCACCTCTCCAGAGATCAGCTCGAGGTGGTTTATAACTAAGGTTTAAAAAGCCATTAAAACACACCCATTAAAAACAAACTTATTAAATAATCCACTAAAAATCAAGGTCATTAGAAAAAGCCAGAGTTTAACAACAGCATAAAATAGACACCAAGTATCCTAAAATGATGTAGCTAAAATTATCCTCTGCTAAGAAGCAGCCCATAAACATTTAAAAGATAAAACTCTTTAGCCTGGGTAAAAAGGATTCTAAAAGTAAGAAAGGTAGGTGCCAGGTGAGCCTCATGGGTGAAGGCATCCCAAAGGTGAGACATCACCTCCAAATAAGTCCTGTCTCTGGTTGTTATTAATCTCCCTCTGAATGTAGGGTAGGGTTGCCAAATCCAATTTAAGAAATATCTGGGGACTTTGGGGGTGGAGCCTGGAGACTTTGGGGGTGGAGCCAAGATCAAGACTGTGGCAAGCATAACTGAACTCCAAAGGGAATTCTAAC
This sequence comes from Heteronotia binoei, assembly GCF_032191835.1. Classification (NCBI taxonomy): domain Eukaryota; kingdom Metazoa; phylum Chordata; class Lepidosauria; order Squamata; family Gekkonidae; genus Heteronotia; species Heteronotia binoei. Next base: position 39,153,601 of record NC_083232.1, on the reverse strand, counting down.
CATCACATTTAAAGGGACGGCACACCTTTACAATGCCGTCCTTCCATAGAAAGTAATGAAGGATAGGGGCACCTTCTTTTGGGGCTCATAGAATTGGACCCCCTGGTCCAATCATTTTGAAACTTGAGGGATATTTTGGGGAGAGGCACTAGATGCTGTACTGAAAATTTGGTGCATCTACCTCAAAAAACAGCCCCCCCAGAGCCCCAGATACCCGTGGATCAATTCTCCATTATTTTCTATGGGAATAAATCTCCATAGGGAATAACAGAGTTCCCAACAGACATTTCCCTTCCCTCTAGGCTTCCCAGTCCCCAGGTCCCAGCGGGGGATCCCCCATTTTTACAGGCTTCTCCCTGCCCCCAGCCAGCTGGCCAGCGGGGGAAGCCCCACCCCACAGTCATCATGTAGTTGTAGAGCTCCTGCAGGTTTAGAAACCTGCAAACTGATCCATTTGTAAAATGTGTGCCTTTAAGGCTGTGCAGGAAACAGGAAGGGCTTCATGGGAAAGGGTCAGTAACAGTTTCGATGGAGAAAGGCCCCTCCCTTTCTTTTGCTTTCGTTTTCACAGCAAGTAAAGTTCTGCAGCAACAAGATCTAGTAAGTATTTGTGTGTGAGAGAGAGGGGGAGGGGGCAGGGGATTCCCTGGTTTGGAGGCCCTCCCCCCCTCCCGCTTTAGAAAGCGTGGGGGGGGAGGGAAATGTCTACTGGGCACTCTATTATTCCCTATGGAGAACGATTCCCATAGGGAATAATGGGGAATTGATCCGTGGGTATTGGGGGGGCTATTTTTTGAGGTAGAGGCACCAAAGTTTTAGTATAGCATCTAGTGCCTCTCCCCAAACTACCCCCCAGGTTTCAAAACGATTGGACCACAGGGTCCAATTCTATGAGCCCCAAAAGATGGTGCCCCTATCCTTAATTATTTCCTATGGAAGAAAGGCATTTAAAAAGGTGTGCTGTCCCTTTAAATGTGATGGCCAGAACTCCCTTGGAGTTCAATTATGCTTGTCACACCCTTGTTCCAGGCTCCACCCCCAATGTCTCCTGGCTCCACCCCAAAAATCTCCTGGCTCCACCCCCAAAGTCCCCAGATTTTTAATTGGATTTACTCCCCTCCCCCCGCTTTCTGATGACCCTGAAGTGAGGGAAGGGCCTCCAAACCCGGGGATCCCCTGCCCCCACCTGGAGATTGGCAACCCTAATGTAGGGTCACAGAAAAGAGGATCTTAACTGACAGGGGTGGAGTGGAGACAGTCCTCCAAATACTCTGAAACCATTTGAATATTTGTGAATTTCACAGAATGTAAATCAGAAATAAAAGAGAAGTTAAACATATGCTTTTGGTTGACAGAAAAACTGTGTAAAATGTCTGTAATTCAGATTTTTTTTAAAAATCAGATTTTTCTGAAATTGAGTCACAATGTTCCATTCATTGGGTTAGGTTCTTTACATTAAATTCCAGACAGGCAGAACAATTGTTCTTGACTTTGAGATACTAGAATTTCCAGGAATGTTAATGACTAGAACACCACCATGCCCTAACTACACAGCCATTTGTACAGATGCAGTGTAAGATGTAGTACAAATATACCCCAAATTTAAAAAGAACGTCAGTCTAAGAAAATTTAAGTCAGAATATCTGAATAAGTCAGAATATCTGACACTATTACCAATTCCTTCCATTAGAGATTTTACCAATTACCTAATCTATTACTCCACTAGGTATTAGTGAAAAAGGAATGTTACCAAACTTTGCAGACTAGGAATATAACCAATCTTTGCTGACCCATCTTTTAAATTTTTAAGATCCCGGTTTCAATATTTACTTTCTTGCACAAGTCAACTTTATCAGTCTTTTGAATTCTGCGTACAATTTTTCCCATTATAACTAACGCATTTTTCAATGTGATTTCTCCATTATTTTGGTGTATAACTCAGAAAGGAATACAAGTGATGCAAAATGCCAAAAACTGAAAAAAAAAATCAGGAGATCCTAACAAAAATCCTAGAAGACTTTCAAAAGAAATGCACATGAAAAATTCAAAACCACAGTGTTTATATTCATACTTTCCTATTTTCAACAGAAGAAAGACTATTTATTTATTTATCAGATTTATATCCTGCCCTCCCCCAATAGGCTCAGGGTGGCTAACAACAGTTTAAAAACATTAGCAAACATATTAAAATTAGATCTATAAAAACATTTCCATATATACTAAAAATCCAAGATGGCAAAAAATACTATATTTATCCAAAAGAAAAAGCAGTCCCTCCCCCCGCACTCCTGAGACATACTTGTCAAGAAAAAGAGGTGTTTTTCTCACACTCAGATACAAGATATGCATTGTAATGCAAAGCATTTTTGTGTATAAATTTTTTTCTGGGGTTCAGGGTTGTTTTCCTTTCATGTAAATTAAAAAACAGATTTCCCCCGCTAAAAAGTAGCCACAGCAACAGTGATTTTCCTCAACTTTCCAAAACTTTGTATCAGATACTTCTCTGAGTTAAGAAAATATATGTATCCTATGTAGCATCAATGTGACAATATTACATAAATGCATGACTTTGCAAAGTATGAAGAAATATTTCCAGTCACATGTAACTTGATAAATAATACAAACTTCACCTTTAAAGGCAAAGGTGGTTTGGAAAGAGAGGATGACTCTCAGGTTCCAGTTCATACAGAACAATCTTTAGTACCTTTAAGGCAACTGATTTGCTTCTGTTACAACAATGTATTAGCACTTCAACAGCTTGGAGATCTTTGCATGACCTTGAAAACAGAGATGTGCTCACTACCTTTGATAAAGGCACATTCATCACATTAGTTACAGAAGCTGACATCCTGCTGTACCACATCATAAGTGAAAGTTGACGAACGCCTCCAGGGCAACTGAAAAGAAAATCATGAGCACTAGTGTGCAACTTATGTTATGCTAATTCACCATACTACAGAAGGCACAAACAATTCCTCATGCCTTCAGAGATGAAGTCAGAGACCAGAAGAAACAGCCCAAACCAAATATGAAAGCATGTATTGATTGTTTTTAGGAGTATACTATTGATCTTGGTTTGCATCAGTCACCTTGAAAGAAACATTACAGCAACAGAGAAGAACAATATGCCACCAAGTCTCAACTGACTTATGTAGACCCCAAACCATGGTGTATACCGGGGATGTCAAACTCATTTGTTACAAGGGCCGGATCTGACATAAATGAGACTTTGTCGGGCCAGGCCATGTCAGGCCGAGCCATTTGTGCACCTATTTAAGATTAGGTAGCAGAGATAGAAACTTTATAAAGGACACAAACACAATTAAAGGGTTTTTTTTTATTAAAATAAAACACACTTAAAGCATTAGCACTAGCTGGTCTTTAAGGTGCTTTCTTGGTATTTCTCCCATGGGTTCCAGGAAACTGGGCAAAGGAAGCTCTGGCTCTTTCCTTCTTTCCCCAGGGGACCAGGAGGGGGAGGAGCCTCAGCTAATAGAAGGAAGAGAGGCTGGCTCAGTAGCTCTGCTATGCAATTGAGACAGCCTGGCAAAGCAAGCTCTGCTCCCCCCTTGCTCCCCAAGGGAGGAGCCTCAGCCAATGGAGAAAATAGAGGCTTTGCTCTGTAGCTCCTACGCAATTGAGAAACCTTGGCAAAGCAAGCTGTGATGCAGAAGGATGCAAAAGAGAGGGAGAAGGAAGGAAGAGTAGAGGTGGCAGCTGAGCCCATCTCGGAGGAGCAGCCACGGCGAGCGGAGAAGAGACCGCCGCGCCGCAGCCGCCGCGCCCGCTCTGCCTCTGGGCGGGCCGGGAGCGTGGCGAGCCGCAAGTCCGGGTCCTAGAAGGGCCCGGATTCGCGGCTCGCCATGCTCCTGGCCTGCCTCGCCCTCCCCTGCGCTGCTGCCGCCTCTTGGCTGCTCCTCCGAGATGGGCTCAGCCTGGGCCCATCTCGGAGGAGAAACTGCGGTGGGCGGGGAGGGGGCGGCAGCGGCGCGGCGGCCGCCGGCTCCAGGATCCGGCGGCTCGGCGCCATTTTTCCCCTCTCCCCCCGCTTCCATTTTTTGGGGGAGCGGGGGAAGAGGGTGGAAATCCTGGGGTCCCCCGCCAGGGTGGGAGGGTTGGAAGCCTAGCCCTCTGATGGCCTGATTCGGCCCCTAGGCCACATGTTCGACACCCCTAGAGTATACTCTGGGGTATTCTATTGATGCAAACCCAGGAGTATATTATCAATCTTGCATCATGTGGAAAAACACCATTTTAGGCCTGTGCTTGTCTGGGAGTTGGCTAGAGGAGTCTATAAAACTCTAGGCAAGGCTTTGGCCTAGTCTATTCCTCCTTCCCCCTCCCCTCCTGTCTGGAAGCAGCACTTCTGAGGAGGCCTCCTAGAGAGACAGGAAGTCTTTCAGGGTGGTCTCCCAGAAGGCTGCAGGAGGGAAAACCAGTTTCTGGGCAGGAACTGGGTTTTATATTAGAGGTTTTTGGAGGGAAACGGGCAGTTAAAAGTTGTCAGGGGAAGCTGACTCAGGTTGAGTTTTGATTTGAGTCTTGGTGACTGGTGAGTCGGTTCTGGATGGTATGGTAAGGCCAGTTATATATTAGAGAAAGAAGGAGCGTTAATCCCTACTTTCATTTATTACTTCTGTTCACCCTGTATTTAAAAATGCCTGTAAATAGTTATAAATTTTAAATAAATATTTTGACTGTTTAAAAAGGTAGTCCCTCTGTACCACATAGGTTCCCCAACCGCCTTAGACCACGCTACTTCAAGAGGGAAGTCCAGGGAAGGCACACAGTTGGAAAGGGTGCCAATCCTCCAGGGGTCTCCCAAAGAAGGACTTTGGTCTCTGGCTTAACCAGGTGCTGGGTTGGCAGAGGACCTCAAGGTCACAGAACTGGCAAGGGGGATTGGGAGTTCTGTTCCTCTTGGTCAGGAACCCGTAAATTGAACAGGTGGTGGCAGCATGCGCTAGTGAGGGTAAGAAGACAAGCTCCCTCCAGGGGTTGGCAACTCAAAAGGGAGTTGACGGGATCGGGTCTGAAGGCAGAATCGGGCCAGTTCCGTCACACATCAGAAACCCCCATCTTCCTGGGTGATCTTCCATTCAAGTACCTACTGTGGCTGATCCTATTTAACTCCCGAGCCCTGATGTGCACAGGATAATCCAGGATATTTGGTCTACTCTGCAGAAATAAGTATAGTTCTAATCTTGCAAAATTATGTGAGGAGCCATTAAGTAAGGATGACATTTAGTAAAGCATGCAGACTGAATGTGCCATACGTGGATGTGAGCTCATGATGATTTAGAGGAATCACTACAACAAATATCACACTCTCCTGGATTGCCCAAGTTAGCCTGATATCGTCAAATGCTGGAAACTAAGCAGGGTCAGTCCTTATTAGTATTTAGATGGGAGACCACCAAGGGAGTCCAGGGTTGCAACGCAGAGTCAGGAAATTACAAAGCACCTCTGGATGTCTCTTGCCTTGAAAACCCCATGGGGTCGGGTTGCCATAAGTCACCTGTGACTTGGCAGCAAAATAATAATAACAACAACAAATATTGGAAGCTAACTCTCCCCATATGAGCCCCGAAGGTTGCTACGATCTGCCAACCAACACCTTCTGGTTATCCCTGGCCCAAAGGATGTCCATATTGCTTTGGCCAGGGCCTTTTTGGCCCTGGCCGCAACCTGGTGGAATCAGCTCCCTATAGAGATACAGGCCCTATCGGATTTGTTACCTTTCCATAGGGCCTGTAAGACCGAGCTGTTCAGCCAGGCGTTTGAGTGAGGCAAGCAGGCGTCCTTTTTATTGCCTATACCAGGGGTGGCCAACGGTAGCTCTCCAGATGTTTTTTGCCTACAACTCCCATCAGCCCCAGCCAGCATGGCCAATGGCTGAGGCTGATGGGAGTTGTAGGCAAAAAACATCTGGAGAGCTACGGTTGGCCACCCCTGGCCTATACCTTCGGCTATCCTCCCCCACAGTGATCCACCACCTGATTTATCATATCTGGGCCACTGATGATACTCTGACCTGCACTATGAGCCCACCCGCCTTTGTCATATAGTACTGTATTGTGTTTTAATTACATTTTATTGATTTTATAGTATTTGACTGGTTTTATCAGGCTGTGATCCGCCCTGAGCCCGCTTGGGAAAAGGCAGAATACAAATTTACCAAAATAAATGAGTCATCAGTCGTCCATTTAGTTCAGTATTTCCTACTCAGACTGGCAGTTAGTTGCTCTCTGCATCTCACACATTCTTTCCCAAAACCTGCTACTGGAGATACCAAAGACTGAACCTGGAACCTTCTGCATGCAGACCAGCCTGGCTTTTTGGCAGCAGAACCTGCTACAGAAAGCACTTCCAACAAAAAGCTGTCTGTATGTGCTGTTCACACGCTGCATTAGTAATACTGGTCACAGTACAAAATAAAGAACTACTAATAATATAGAGATAATATTGCAGCTCTTTTTTGTTTTCTAAGGTTTGTTTCAGGAAGTATGCTGCATGAAACAACTTTTAGCCTGAGAGGGATGTTTTATGGATATAATTTTAGGCTGCAGAATGCTGAGTTTTTATGCTTTCGACTTGTTTAGTGCTGAACATTGGTATGCTAATTTTTAATGATTTTATTGTATTTTTTTTTTACTTTATGTGCTGCAGAGAGGGGGGAGATTCTTCCCCGCTGAGGACTTGACCAGCCCAACCCCAAGCCAGGGGCTGATGCAATCTGCTGCCACCACAACCCAGTGCCCCCCCTTGTGGCTCAGGGGAGAATGCACTCGGCCTAATTCCCACCCCCATGCATGGCACCCATATACATACCCAGTTTCCTGCTCTGTGCAGCCCAGGGAACGACCAGCTGAATCCCCACAAACGAGGTACACAGACAAACTGCACATAGCACAGTCAGGCTGATTCTTTCTCTCCCCTCCCACCCCTGGGGTGATAGGAACTGGGTGGGACAGAGGGATGGCCCTTTTTCGGGACCAATTTTTCCTCCCAGTCTGTGCCTGATGAACTGTCTCAAATGTTGTAAATACAAATTACACAAAATACTTAAAGAAGCTGGACTAGTGCACTAATATTAATATTCATGTATTGAAAATTTATATTTTGGAAGTTATTTACTATGACTCTCAATGTCAAAAGTCACTGGCCTAAAAAAACTTTTTCAAATTTCTAAAATATTGCAAATGCAGAAGAAAATTAACAGTTCCCTGCCTTCTATACTACTTCACAACAGTATGACAGGCATATTATGTTATGTATTATATATCACTAGCCTGATTCATCTGCCACAGGTAAATAAACTAGTTTAATAGTTAGAAAAATAATCTCAAACTCCTTTTTTTTTTTTACTTTTGACCTGACTATTCAACTGTCTGGTCCTGACTGCCATAGTCCAAAACTTGGTGCATTGCATGTACCTTTGTTACTTTATGCTGACGATATGGTGCTATTGTCCTGCTCAAGAGTGGGCTTAAGACATCTGTTGTCCCGTTATGTTCCGTATTTTACTAATAATAAGCTCCAGCTCAATTATAAGAAGTCCAAAATCTTGGTTTTCTCAAAAAAGTGGAGACTTTACAAATGGGTTACTGATGGTAAAGAGATAGAGCAATTCAAGTATTTTAAATACTTAGGTGTCTATCTTCAATATAATGGGACTTGGTCTACCCATAGCAAGTATGCAGTGAAGACAGCTAACATCAGTGCATCTGCCATAGCTCACTTTTTTATGGCAGAGGTAACCGATTTGTGCCAGCTGCCATAAAAATATTCAAAGCCAAAGTGATTTCACAACTTCTATACGGCATCCCAATCTGGATTGGATCTTATGAATGTGCTATCGAATGTGTCCAATCCAAATTCTTGCATAAAATTCTGGGCATGCCAAAATGTGTCCCATATGCAGTTATCTGCTTAGAAACTGGCATGCCTTTAATGGTTACTAGTGCATGGCTCATGACCTTCAAATTCTGGCTACGCTTGCACTATAACTCTGAACCGGAGAGCTATATCTCTCAAATGCTCTCTGAATTTAATTTGTCAAATTGGTCAGCACATATTGAGAGAAAAATCAAAGCAATGGGTTTATCCCTAGAACTACTGTCCATGCTGTCCTTCACCACCGCAGTCCAACAAATTAAAAACGGGTTGCTAGATATTAAGTGCCAAGACCTATACAGTCTGGCTAAGAAAACTTGTCCCCCACTGAGTTTTGAGATCTCTCTTAGTACTTGGAAAATGGCCTCATATCTATCTATCTTGCAGGTGCCACAGCAGCGTAGAGCTTTTACCTTGCCAGATGCAACACCATGCCCTCTGCCATTCTTTATGGAAGATTTAACAAGTCAGCCTACTCAGATACTGTCTCTGTAAGCAAAAATGTGTGGAGTCAATTACTCATATTCTTCTTTATTGTAATTTGTATACTGATCTTCGTCACAAGTATTTACATCCTCTTAGTTAGCATGGTTGATTGTTCTGATGCACTTAAGGTCTATAGACTTTTGAACAATACTTCATCTAGTGTCACTGAGAAAGTGGCTAAGTTTCTTTATTCTGTTTTAAAGGTACATCAGAGGATCTCATAGAAACAGTTTATGCTTTTCCTGACGTATATGTGTGCAATCATTCCATTTTATCTTTTTTAACCAATTTGCTGTGATATATATATATATATATATATATATATGTATAAATATATATATATATATATATATATATATATATATATATATATATGTGTATATATATATATATATATATATATATATATATATATATATATATATATATATATATATATATATATATATATATATATATATATATATATATATATATATATATATATATATATATATATATAAAATGCCAACATAGGCTACCTTGACTTTTGACATGGAGGGGAAGATTTCAGAAGATTCTTAAAGCAACTACTCCCCAAAGTTTTAGAAGTGAGCAAGAAAACCCTCCCATACTTTAAATGCCCTTTAACATTAAGGATTTCTGGATCTCCTCTGAAATTAACCAAAAGCAGAGACCTCTTTGCCAGGAAGTTACCGGTAGTTAAGGGGCATCTTTACTAGCAAAGAGAGACCAGATCCCCGCGGGGAAGCTTTTGGATAGGCGACAGCCTCTCCAGTGCTGCAGAATTGCTTTGCAGATCATAGTGCTACCCAAACCCAGCCTTCCTACTCTGGCGCTTACGTTTTTATAGAGCGTCACCTGACGGGCAAAAAAACCCCACCCAGCAAGATTCCAGGAGCCCCATCAGCTGGGCTGCGAGCGGCAGCGCTGGCTCTCTGTTGGGTACCGCCAGGGCCTTGCCCTCCCCTTCCGCGGCAATTTCTATGCATGGCGCATCAGACCCGAGCGAGCCTTTTGGAAGGCGCCGCCGCCTCCTCTCCCTCCAAGCGCGCGTCTCCGGGGCAACAGCAGCAGCCCCCGGCGAAGAGCGGGCTCTCGCCTCCGGCTCCTCTCACCTGCTGCCCTCAGCCGCCCGCCCGCCCGCTCGCCAGCTGCCGCCGCTTACCTGCTGCCCGGCCGAGCGGCCCCCGATGCGGGTGTTGAGCCGCTCGTGCTGCGTTTCGTTGCCTTCCTCCGTGCTGTAGAGCAGCCGGAAAGGGACGATGTTTTGCCGCTCCACGAAGCGGTCCTCATCCCTCCGCTCGAGCTCTGTCAACAAGGCGTCTCCTCGGAGAGAAGAAGGAGGGCAGAGTCACGAGCCAGGCATGGGGTTGATTTACCCCAGAAAGCCGCGGCGCCAGCAAGAGGAGAGGGGAGCGGGCATGCAGCCCCCACTGCAGGCACAGGAAGCAAGAGGGGGCTCTTTAGGAGAGAGGTCCATCTTCGCCGGGGAGGGGAGGGGAGGGGAGGGGTGTCATCTCATGCTTTGCAGAAAACCAAGAAATGTTACGTTACCTCGCAAGGGGGGGGGGGAATACCCGCACGGGCACAAAATGCAACTCGCTCTCGTTGGTCCCCCTGAACGCGTTTTGGGAAGGCTGAGCGAGGGTCACCCACGCATCATGGATCCCTTTTCCCTGCCAGCCGCGCCGCATGCTGCAATCCCGAGGCAAGGTGAGGCGGTCTTACCTGCATGCCTGGAGCGAGCTCCGGAGAACGTCCCAAAGGCACACAGCATCAAGGAGAGCAGAGAAGCCCCGGGATGCATGGCTGGGCTCTGGCGAGCCTCCGCTCCTCTCCTCTGCCCAGCCCGCCAACGGCAAGGCTCACAGGCAGGCTTGCATGGTGGCGAGGAAGGCGCTCCTGCTCCTGCCTCTCCTAGCGGCAGTCACGCATCATTGTTGCCGCCGCCTCAGTGCTGCATTGTGTGCCGCTGCCTCCCCTCGGCTGCCTGAGCGGGCTTACTGCACTGGGCGCTTTGCTGGAGCTCAGAGACGGCAAGCTCCGCCCCCCTCGCCTCGTCCACATGCACAGCCCTAGAGCCGAGGTATCACTAGCCAAGCCCGGCTCCCTCTCGCCTCCCCCCACCCTGCTGCAAAAAAACAAAACAAAACCCCCAAAAACGTAGCTTTGGAGAAGGCAGGCAAGACGGGGAAGCTGGGAAATGTAGTTATGAAAGTTCTTCGAAACTCGTACCTCGTTCTCTAGTTCTTGGGGGATGTTTAGAACCTACGCAGGGGCTAGAGGTCTAGGTAAGAAAATTAGTACCACCAGGACAGCAGAACAAACAAGCTGTTAAAAGGGTGTAAGGAATAAGGAACGCTTTATTCGAGGTGTATATATTAGCTGTGGATTGTTCTGGTCAGCACTTAAAGTAGGACAGCTAGGGCTTTTTTATTATTTAATTTTACAAGATAAAAAAACATATCTACAGCAGTCATCTATGAACATATGAAGCTGCTTTATACTGAATCAGACCTTTGGTCCATCAAAGTCAGTATTGTCTTCTCAGACTGGCAGCTGCTCTCCAGGGTCTCCAGCTGAGGTTTTTCACACCTATTTGCCTGGACCCTTTTTTGGAGATGCCAGGGATTGAACCTGGCTGGGACCTTCTGCTTCCCAAGCAGATGCTCTACTACTGAGCCACTGTCCCTCCCCAAATCATGTATCTAAATCATACATAAGATATACATAGATCTATGATCATCAACTACAATAATCCACGATGTCCAGATCATACACTAAACAGAAACTACAATCCTGTCATACAATTTGTTAAACAAATATATTGATTTAGAACTTATATACACTCTTGATTTTTCACTTAACATAAGAGTAGCCATGTTAGATCAGGCCAATGGCCCATCCAGTCCAACACTCTGTGTCATACAGTGGCAAAAAAAAAAATTATATATACACACACTGTGGCTAATAGCCACTGATGGACCTCTGCTCCATATTTTTATCTAAACCCCTCTTGAAGCTGGCTATGCTTGTGGCCGCCACCACCTCCTGTGGCAGTGAATTCCACGTGTTAATCACCCTTTGGGTGAAGAAGTACTTCCTTTTATCCATTTTAACCTGTCTGCTCAGCAATTTCATCGATTTCTACTTAAATATCAATTTCTACTTAAATATCTTCTAACTTTTCCAACTATCTTCATATCAAATAATTTATTATTACAAACATATGTTGCTTGCCGAAAATTGAGAATAGAAATTAAATAAGCATCATTCTGTTTTAACTTAAATTTATTCCTGATTTTCAGCTATATAATTAAAATATTTTCCTTGACATTCTGAGATCCGTCTGTTATGTATATAAGATGTTAGTTTTGCTATTATCGTATGTTCATATAATTTGTTCTTCCATTCCTTCAAATCTAGGCATCTTTCTGCTTTCCACTTTGCTGCAATTACTCTTGCTTCCGACATAATATACTTAAATAATTCACTGTGTGTTCTTGTAATATTGATTTGATTTCTTTAGTCCATAAATTTTCCCACTGACCCATAGTTTCTCCAAATTTGCTTTAAAGTTTCACATCCATTTTATCATACAATTTTTAATTTGCTTCATTTCTGTGTCATATTGCAATAACATTTGATAAAGATAGGCTTATTTTGTTTGGACTTTCTAATGGATAAACCTGACTGCCTGCATGTTTAGTTCAACTTATTAGAGCTTAAACTTTCAGGGGTTAGAGCCCACTTTGTCAGACTATTACTAGGCACACTTCTAGTTAAATTCATAAACAGACTTCATTTGCACATTCAAAGAAGCTTTGAATCTTTCCATGCAATACTTGTGTATGTGAAGTTCTTGACATATCTAGGTAAGAACATAAAAATACCTGGGCAAGGTATTTGAATTCTATGAATGTGTAAAATTGAACAAAGCTGTCATGTCAATAATACAGCAATAGCATGCTTAGGCTCTTGAATCAAGTGATACGTAGTTTTTGCATTTATAAATTGAATGTGCAATCTACATGGGCTACCATGAATTTTCAGCTCAGTTATTCAAAGATTTGCAGAGGATCAAATACTTCGCTCCTCTCGCTACAGCCAACTTTTTCAGAAGATTTACACAAATATTACAGATAATGGCTTATTACTTAAGAGTCGAGTGTTAATTACAAAGAACAAATTAATTTCTAGACTGTGTTTGGAGCTGAGGTCTCAAGGAACACTTTTGAACATCTTAGTGGCAGGTACCGTGAAGGCCACATTGCTATCTCTACCTGTTGTTCATTTATAGCAGGGGTGGGGAACCTTTTTTCTGCCAAGGGCCATTTGGATATTTATAACATCATTCGCAGGCCATACGAAATCATCAACTTAAAAAACAGTGCTCCATCAAGGGAGAATGATTCAGACCAGCAAAATTAATACAAATAATTGTTTTTCTATTTGAAGTCATGTGGGGTGAGCCTAATCTGGTGCTCACCCCCCCCCCGGCCTGTTGCCCTAGGCAAATACCTAGGTCTAGGGCTTTTTTTGTAGAAAAAGCCCAGCAGGAACTCATTAGCATATTAGACCACACTCCCTAATATTAGCATATTAGGTCACACAATCACTAGCATATTAGGCCGCACCATCTAGAATAATCAAGCGCATCCCTCCCTCCCTTTGGAAACTGCAACTGTTCCCAGCAGACCTTTAAAGGCATCCACATACCCCAGCAGCAGTCCTTCACAATGCCCACCATTCAGGCTCCAGAGAGAGAAAGAGGGAGAGAGAGGAAGGAAGGAACAGAAATAAAGAAATGGGCCGCCCTGTGGTTTGACTTGGCCCAGCAATCCCCGAGGGCCAGACCAAGTGATCTTGAGGGCCTGACGTTTCCCATCCCTGATTTATAAGATCCTCAAGACCTGTTTGTTATTAGACTTACTGGCTAGTTTTCAGTGCTCAAAGAAGATTCTAATGTATTGTTTATTTTCAAGTGCAACACTCTATTAAGCCAACTCACAAGTTCTTCCTCTAACTAGAAGAAAACAAGATTCAGGTGGGTAGCAAAGTGCTGGTCTGAAGCAGCAGAACAAAATTTGAGTCCAAGGGCACCTTTAAGACCAGCTAAGTTTTATTCAAGGTATAAACTTTCGTGTGCACTTCCAAAGCACACAGAAGCTTATACCTTGAATAAAACTGTTGGTCTTAAAGCTGCCACTGAACTCAAACTTTGTTCTGTAGAAGAAAACTAGTATACTAATATCTGGAATCCATCATCTACACAGTCATCGTGTCTGTCTACTAAAGGTAAAAGGTAGTCCCCTGTGCAAGCACCAGTCATTTCCAACTCTGGGGTGACGTTGCATCCCAACATTTTCATGTACACACACTCACTGTTCCACATATACAATAATGCTAAAATCCAAGAATTTGAGCAAGAATTGCCCAGTTCTTAAATGGAATGCAAAATAAAGCACCAGTTCATTATTTTGTCTCATTTGTTTCATGTCCGCCTTGTATCTAATCAAAAGGCACACATATCTGGAAGACTTAAGCTGCAGGCAATGCAATATAGGGGAAATGCATTATCTTGCAAATATTGTTTACTGATAAGTATCTTACCTTACCATAAAAATCTGTACTCATTTTATACTCTTACATAGAATTTTAAGGCAGTACTATTATAAAATTGACAAGTGCATTTTTATTAGTTGCCAAGCCAACACAGCTCAAAATGAGAAAAGGTAAAGACATTTTAAAAATATATTATTTTGGATGATCAGTAAACAAACATTAAGCATGCAGATGCTTAGGTATTCAGCTGGTATTCTGTAAACAAACATTCCTGCCTGCCACTGGAAATCCCTTTCCCTGCAATCCAAGGATTTGAAGAAAATATGATTGTGACATATACATTCCTGTCTGCCTCAGCAAATCCAGTGGTCCATCTGGTCCAGTATCCTGTTCCACACAGTGGCCAACCAGTTGCCTAGGGAGTGTTACAAATAGGCTGTCTCCTTTTTAATTGGGGGAATTAGCTCAACCTTCCAAGGTTGGTAAAATGAGTACTCAGTTGACTGGGGGTAAAGTGTAAACAACTGGGGAAAGCAATGCCAAACCACCCCATTAAACGTCTGCCATAAAAATGTAAAAACAATGTCACCCCAGAGTTGGACAACTGGTGCTTGCACAGGGGATTACCTTTACCTTTTTAAAGTTTCAAAGTGTGCATGCAGACAAAAGCTTATACCCAGAATAAAACTTTGTTGGTCTTAAAGGTACCACTGGACTCAGACTTTGTTCTGAAAATTTTAAGTAACTGTTGTTCATGTGAAGACTAAAAATGAATACTCTGTTTAATAATCATGTTAAAAATTAATAACAATGTGGAGTTTGCTCCAGAAGAACTGGATTTTCTACAGTGTAGCAAGGTTATATTTCCATTGCTCTCTCTGTAAAAATGAGACTCAAATGAGACCTGAAGACGACCTAGATGCTTTCTTTTGTTGGCTGAGATTCACCTGCAATAGAATATAGTCAATAACCTACCCCAATTACTCAAGGAAGTCTTATCGTAAGAAAAGGTTGTAAGGTGAGTTCCTTTGACTTCTTTCCTCTGTCTCCTAAACAATCAAACCTTTATCAGTGTGCTTTTCTGCACACCCTTTGCTAAATTTCAGCTACCTCCTTTATAATTATGTTACCTTCTTTGGCCCTCAAATATGCCAAACCAAGCAACCAATTGTCACGGAATAGGGACATTTCTAATGCTTAGTTCAGATGTAGAGTTCATTTAAAAAGGCACATTTTCTCTCTTCGTTTCCCAGCATAAAAAGTATACATACAAACACTTGGAATAATATGCACATAAGGGCTTAGTACAAGAATAATTACTATATAGTTTATTATCAAAACAAAGTTTTCACAAATAAAAATTTTCATTTTGAATGTTTATTCAAAACTCACAGTTGTAAATAAAGCATTAAAATCCAATAAATGGTGACGAGGAGGCAGAAGTAGAAAACAAAGACCGCAGAACATCTGCATGATGGTCTTCCCAAGTATCTTTTATCAGACTCGACTCTTTGTTCTCTGTCATACTTGAAAACCCCCCAAAATCTGAATTTGCTTCACTGGTCTGAAACAGTTCTAACAGTGCTTGTGTTGATGAGCTCTGTACATTTTTTGCCTTTTTTGGAATGGATGGTTCATCAGTCCTCTTTAAGTATGACTCTATATTTTGTTTCTGATTTCCTTTATTATTCCTCCCTATGGATGTTTTGACTTTTCTACTAAGTTTTATGGAAGGTGAGCTATTGTCCATCAACTTGCTGGGTTCCTTGTTTGCAGGAAGACTATGTGGAAGGAGTTCTGTTTCCAGAAGAACTGAAAGTTCTCTTGGAAAGTTACTCTCCACACCAAGGATAGCATGATCTTTATCAACGGTTGAATTTATCTTCTTCAAACATTTTGTTGGCAGAACCATATTGTTCAACTTTCGCTTTGGGTTTGCTGCATAGTCCTCCTCACTAAACTGAGATTTTCGAATACAAGAATGTAATGGATTTGATGAA
The DNA here is from genome assembly GCF_032191835.1 of Heteronotia binoei. Classification (NCBI taxonomy): domain Eukaryota; kingdom Metazoa; phylum Chordata; class Lepidosauria; order Squamata; family Gekkonidae; genus Heteronotia; species Heteronotia binoei. Next base: position 39,137,651 of record NC_083232.1, on the reverse strand, counting down.
AAACTTTGTAAATTTTGTCTTGATATAGGCTCACAATGCTCATAAATTTCAGGCAAGGTTCTCATGGACACTTTACTTTCTTTCTTAACAGGCAGTTGCACGAAGTTTGCAGACAAAGCAATATCTGTTAAATGTGAAGATTTTGGCTTTTTATTACCTTCTGTATTGCCACTGATCTTTCTTTCTGCTTCTAAAGAATAGATGGTATGGCAGGAATTGACAGAACAGGCAGGTTCAGAGATAGGAGAATTAACTTGTGCAGATTTGTGAAATATCTGTGTACGCTGAGAATCTTCTTTCATTATATGCATAGTAATGTTTTTCCTAGAATACCATCTCAATGGGATGTCTTGCCTTGTCAGTCGATCTTTCAGTTCATCTGTGCTTGTTCCAATAAGGGGAGCAAATTGTCCAACACTACATTTTCTCCTAATATTAAGAAAGGTACAAAAGTAAACATTCAAAGCGAATCTTCAAACACAACAGAAAAAATAGAACTGCTCATAAGACATATGGATTAGATGTAATAGATTACTTCTTTATTGCTTCTTTAGTCCAAAGCTTTGTTTACCAGTTTGCTGTTTGAGGCAAGTCAACATCAGCCTTACTGAACAGCAAAGTGATAAACTATTCTGTAGGGCTAATGGTGTGTGCATATATGTTGATGTTGGCCTTCAGTTTTAGGCTTTTCGACATGTTCAACTTACTCCTGTTTTTCTTGACAGTCAATCCACAAGCAGTGGAATGGGTTTGAACACTGTCCTTCTGCACATGTGCCCTCCCCCTCTGCTTTTTCACAGCTGTGGAGTTAGTTCATTTTCTTCCACATCTGGCTTAAATAATCTGAATTTTCAAGGGGGAGTGTTGTTGTCATCAGTCCAATCATCAGTAGCATCACAGCACCCTCCCTTTTAAAAACAGCTCTAAAATATTGATATCATTGTAATGATAGTTCAAGCACGTTCTCTGAATTGCCAACTTTCATTTTTTTAAAAAGTAAGTCTCAATTCCTCTCCCTTGTGGACATACACATAATTTTCCCTTATATCCCTTTGAGGACAACACTAAAGCCTTATTTTTTTTCCTTTTTAATGAAAGCTGGGAATTCAGAGAACCTGCTTAAACAATCATAATAACCCTATATTGATATATTGATATTTTATGGCCTTTAAAATAATCAGAACTGAAGACACTTATTTCCAGGAAGCGCTTTGACAATGACAACAATCAAATCATTGACAAGAAAGCTGGAAGTGGGTGGAACAAAGAAAACCAACAGAAACATTACACACAAGGTATAAAACAGAAGAGGATTAGGATAAAAGTGGTCTCAAATAAACTGAGGGGGAAATGGGGGGAAACCAAACCAAAAAAAGAGAACTAAGGTCACTACAATGTGTGCAGTAACTGGGGGATAAACTGAAGCAATATGTGGCCAGAACCAAAAACAACAACAATATCTTGCAGAAAAATCCTTGATGTAGAAGTGAAATAGTGGTAGGAAAGAAAAGGGCTGGGGAGGTGGTATGGGTGAAAGTATGGGCAGCAGAAGACAAAGGGCAAGAGACAAGGCTGCTTTAGTCTATTAAATTACATCTATCTAGGCTATTATTAGCACTGCTACTGTGCTTTTCTCCAAACTCTTCCATCAATCCACATGTAGTACGGAAAGTGGCAAAGTAAAGAAAGGAGCTGTGGACAGGAAATACTGTTTACAATACTTCACAGATATAGCTTCTAGAAGAAACAGACATGCATATTTTCAGGTACCTCTTAATCTACGTGGAACCATGAGAAAATGTTTAGGATATAAAAAGGTGAAATTCCCCTAAAATAACTCAATCCCAAAGAATAGGTGCATATATGAATACCGATATTAGCCTTCCCATTTTTAAGCAGAAGTGAAGCTGCAGCAGCTATTAGTGTAATGGATTAAATGCTAGAAAACTTGAGCCTCCCTTTGATCTCTAAAAATGTTTCCTTGCAGTGTATATTTGAATATTTCTGAAACTATGCCTGAAATTTCAAGTTTCATTTTGGAAGTACCCTGAACAATGAAGCAAGGCACACCCAAAATTTCAGGATTCTCAAAATTTGTCTCCTAGAGATCAAAGGTCAGGTCTATCAACATTTTAAGCTCTAGAATTGGACTTGGCCTCTGGAGCTGGATGCCAAATGTTCCAATAAAGATATTCCTAAACACAAGTTACCTGAAATAGATTTTGGAAGTGATATCAATATTTCCAGGAAAACAATCATGCCCTTTCTGAAATAGCAAAACTATTTTGGATTAAAATAAAAGACGTAACCAACATTTACAAATAAAAGACAATTTCAAAACATGGTTCTTTTTAAAATTTTCAAAATTATTTGACTGCAAGGTTACTTAGATTTTATTTACCTTTTAGTTTTTGGTGTATTCTCTCTTAAATCAACAAAGTCACAAGGAAACTGGGATATGATGTCATCTACAACTTGATAGTGAGAACTCTGTGCAAAGTTTTGATGTTGTTCACTTTCAAGATGCTAAAAGTAACAGAGAAAAAAATGTATTGATAGTAATGCAAGAAGTCATCAATATATCTATCAACATGGACAAAGCAGCCATTTTCTCCAGGGAAACTGATGAGCTCCGTAGCCTGGAGATCAATAGGAATTCTAGGAGATCTGCAGGCCACACCTGGAGGTCAGCAACTCTGCTTTAGTGACATTATTCAGGATGTATATGAGATAATCTAAGTATCAGATACCAGCTGTACATAGTTGTTAAAAATTCTGATGTCATCTGAAATTAGTGTTTGGTCTGTAACCATTCCCAAAGATCCTTTGGTAATTCTAAAGATAATGTTTTATTCTAATTTTTAGCACAGATCTCTGAAATACAACCCACTAATTATCAGAACGTGTTTTAGCTGTAACTTCCTTATATTTCATAACTCAGTTATCGCATATGTAATTTGTAGAAACTGGAAAAGGGAGGTCTTTAAGCATTCATTGAATTAGTTATCAAGATTATATTCATGACAAAGTATAGTATTGCCTATATATAAAGGATTAGTCATTTTCACATTTCAAAAAATTGAAGTAAATGCAACATTCAGAATTTGCTTATATTTTTAATTTACACAATATCTTCACTAACGGAAGGAATCTCATAACTAAATGTGCTCTGTTCATACCACAGCAATTCCATATCATCACATTTTAGTTTGAAACAGCTAGAAAATCCCTAGAGCAAGCCATCCCCTTCAACAAAATTAGCCTTAACGCTTTTAATATTTTGAATTCCTAGGCCTCCTTGACAAGTATCTTTATATATAATATCTGCAGCTACTTTAGGAGATTTTCCTTACTATATAAAATTTAAAAAAACAGGTTGCTTACCTGTAACTGATGATCTTCGAGTGGTCATCTGTGCAGTCACACACATGGGTCTTGCCGCAGGCAACGGATCCATTCCTCGGAGCTCCAATAGCTCGTTTATAACGTCTTTTGGCGCGCTTTCCTCCCGCTCTGGGGAGCAGGCAGCGACCGCGCATGCCTGGAGCGGGGGGAGAGCGCCCCTTCCACTCAGTTTCTTCCAGCCGCCGCCGGCAATGACACTGTAAGTTTACGGAAGAATCACAGGAGGCCAGCAGCGGGGAAGGCTGGGTGGGCGTGTGTGACTGCACAGATGACCACTCGAAGATCATCAGTTACAGGTAAGCAACCTGTTTATCTTCTTCGTGGTCTCTGTGCAGTCCCACACATGGGTGACTAGCCAGCTGGATGGACTGGAGGAGGGTGCTGGTAAAGAAAAAGGTTAGTCACAGGAAAAATCAAATCACATGCAATCACGCAGTCAACCATCATGTGACGTGGTCTGCAGTGTAAAGATGGAAGCGGATGCACTCACCCCTGGCTTCAGAGGAAGATGGATCTGAGGACCGCTTGGCCGAAGGAGGCGTCACGTCTCGCACGAACGTCCATCGCATAATGGGAGACGAACGTGGATGGAGAGGACCAGGATGCAGCCGCACAAATGTCCTCTAGAGACACGCCTTGTAGAAAGGCCGAAGACGTGGAGACCGCTCTAGTAGAGTGGCCCTTAAGGCCATCGGGCAAAGGCTGTTTAGCCAGCTCGTAGCACAACCTGATGGCACTGACTACCCACTTTGACAGACGTTGGGTAGAAATTTTAAGACCCCTGTGGGGGTTTCCGTAGGCCACAAACAGATTAGGGTCCTTACGGAAAGGTTGTGTACGATCAAGGTAGAAGGATAACGCCCTTCTAACGTCCAAGGAATGCAGGGCTCGTTGTCCCTGGTCGGATGGGTTGGAGAAGAACGTTGGTAGAGAAGTTGAGGTTGATAAGTGGAACTGGGAGACAACCTTAGGCAGGAACGCAGGGTCCGGTCGCAAAACAACTTTGTCCTTGTGGAAAATGGTGTAGGGAGGATCGTAGCGGAAAGCGCATAAGTCACTTGCCCGTTTGCCCGAGGTGAGGGCTACGAGTAATGCTGTTTTCCAGGAAAGGAGATTGAGGTCTATGGTAGCCATAGGCTCAAAAGGGGCTTTCATCAAGCAGGAAAGGACTAACGATAAACTCCATGTCGGAACAAATGGTTTAAGCGGTGGGTTGAGGTGCAACAAGCCCTTGAGAAAGGACTTTGATAAGGGATGGGAGAACACAGTCTTGCCATCGATCGGCTTGTGGAAAGCAGAAACCGCAGAAAGGTGAACCTTCACAGAGGAATAACAGAGACCGGATTTCTGTAGGGAAAGTAGGTAGTCCAGAATTAGGGGAAGTGGAGCCGTTTCCGGCTGCAGCTGAGAAGATGTTGCAAAGGAACAGAAGCGCTTCCATTTACGCTGATAAGAAAGTCTGGTGGAAGGCTTTCTTGCGTTGAGGATGACATTGGCTACTTCTGTAGAGAGGAAGGTGGCCGTATTCTCCAGGCGGTCAGGGCCAGGACCCGAGGGTTGTGATGAAGAACCTGACCGTTGGCTTGAGAGAGGAGGTCGCCCGCAGGAGGAAGCCGGCAGTAAGTGTGGCGTGACAGTTGAAGCAGCCTCGTGAACCACGGTTGCCGAGGCCACCATGGCGCAATGAGGATGCAGTCTGTGCCATCCCGAGTTATTTTCACCAACACACGTGTCAGAAGGGGGGTCGGTGGAAAGAAGTAGTGAAGGGGACCTGTCCAATCGTGCAGAAAGGCGTCGTTGCCCCTCCTGCAATAAAACTGAGGACACTTGGCATTGTTCCTGGATGCAAAGGCGTCCACCTCGGGTGTTCCGAAGCAGCGGAAGATGCTGCGAAGGTAGGTCGGAGTGATGGACCATTCGTGGTCGTCTATCCGAAACCTGCTGAGGGAATCGGCCAAGGTATTCTCCACACCGGGGAGATGAATGGCAGTCATAAATATGTTGTGTTTGACACACCATTCCCAGAGCAGTACGGCTATACGACAGAGACGGAGGGATCTGGTGCCCCCTTGCTTGTTTATATAATAAACAGTCGCCATGTTGTCCGTAGAGATCTGGACATGCTGGCCCTTTATTAATGGGAGAAATGATTGAAGAGCTCTGTGCACCGCGATCAGTTCTAAGCAGTTTATGTGCATGAGTCTCTCGGTGGTCGTCCAAAGCCCTCTGACAGTTTTGTCCTCTAGGTGGGCTCCCCATCCCCACTTGGAGGCATCTGTTGTTATAGTGGTCGTAGGAGAAGTCGGTAGAAACGGCTTGCCCTCTAGTAGATTGTTGGGCACAGTCCACCACGCGAGAGATAGAAGCGCTCTCTGTGGGATAGTGAGCAGAGCAGCTTGCGGTTGCGTTTGAGGGTTGTAGGCTCGAACAAACCAGATCTGCAGTTGTCGCATTCGCAGTCTGGCAAATCGAAGGACAGATGTCGTTGCAGCCATAAGGCCCAGCAGGCGTTGGATTGTGAACGCAGACTGACGGGGTTGCTGTTGAACTGCCTTGGCTAGGGCAATAATAGTGCATGCCCGATCCTCTGGGAGAAAAGCTCGATGCAGGGAGCTGCAGAGAAGGGCGCCTATAAACTTGAGGTCCTGGGTAGGTGTGAGGTGCGACTTTGATGTATTCACGCAGAGACCCAGGGAGCTCAGAAGAGTGAGAGCTGTGTCGAGGTTGTGCTCCAATTGCTGTTGTGTCGGGGCCACCAGGAGCCAGTCGTCGATGTACGGGAAGACTGGAATGTTCCGAGTGCGAAGTGCAGCTGCCACCACCGCCATGCACTTGGTGAACACGCGGGGCGCAGTGGAGAGGCCGAAAGGTAGGGACACATATTGGTAGTGGTCCCGGCCCATGGCAAATCGTAGATACTTCCGATGTTGAGGTCGGATTGTCACATGGAAGTAAGCGTCCTGAAGGTCTAGGGAAGCCATCCAGGAATTCCTGGGGATAAGAGGCAGAATGGACTGCAGGGAGATCATTCTGAACTTCCTGTATGCGATGTGCTTGTTGAGCTTCCTTAGATCTAGAATGGGACGCCTTCCTCCATCCCTCTTGGGGACAAGGAAGTACCTTGAATAGAAGCCTGTCCCCCGATGGAGGGGGGGAACGGGCTCTATGGCTTCCTTGTGGAGCAAGTCCAGGATCTCCTGACGGAGGAGGGGAGAGGGGGGGGTAGCTGTGAAATAGTGGTGGCGAGGTGGAGAAATGAACTCGATTGCGTAACCTAGACGCACGATGGTCAGCACCCAGGAGTCGGTTGTTATCGAGTTCCAAGTCGGAAGGAACGGTGACAGACGTGTGTTGAAGAACGGTACGGGGGAGTCAAAGAGACTGTTTAGAAGGAAGGGAGGGTTTTTTGGCCTGTTGTGACCGCGGTCTTTGTTGAAACTGCGGTTTCTGCTGGCCAGTCTTCCTCTTCCAGAAGTCGGTACGCTTAGGTGACCCTTGGCGTCTTTGAAATGATGGTCTCCAGGGCTTTGCACGGTTGGGACGCTGGGAAAACGGTTGGGAAACTCCCAAGCGCTTGGCACGTTTGCGGCCATCATCCACCGAGGCTAAGACTTCGTCAGTAGAAGCATGGAAAAGGCCGAGGCCATCGAAGGGAAGGTCTTCTATTTTTTGTTTAATGTCCGGTTGTAGATTTGTGGACCTCAGCCAGGCGTGGCGTCGTAAGGCAACAGAGGATGCAAAAACCCTGGACGAGCAAGAAACAGCATGGCGTATGGTGTTGATCTGTTGCTTGGACACTCTAGATAGCTCTGATACCAAGCCGGAGGCCGTTCTTTGGGAGGGTTCAGGAAGGGCGGAAATAAGAGGCGTAAATTGGTTAGCCAAGTTGTAGACATAGGCTGAAAAGTAGGCTAAATAATTGTTTAGTTTAGAATTTGTAGAGGCAAGGCCGAAAATTTTTCTTGCCAGGGTGTCCAATTTCCTGCCTTCACGGTCAGGAGGTGTCGGATGTCTGGATGGTTTAGCCTTAGTGGCTGAGTGCACGATAATGGAGTTGGGCGCCGGATGAGAAGCAAGAAATTTAGCCTCAGGAGCGTGAACTCTGTAGAGAGAGTCAAAGCGTTTCGCGGTAGGTGGAACCGAGGCAGGTTTGTCCCAGGTTTCGCGGAGGCCTTCGAGGTGTACCGGGAGCATGGGAAGAAGCGAGCCCGGTGGAAAGTCCGTTTGCACGAGGTCGTGTACAAGGTCAGAGACCTTAGGTGAGTCCGACGGAAGAGTAATGTTGAGGGCTTCGGCCATGGTTGTAATTAGGTGGAGATAGGCCTTGGACGCATCAGATGGAGATAGTCGAGGCTGTGGTACCGAATCCGAGGCTACCGAGTCAGGACGGTCCTCGGAGTCTGAGGATGCTGACGATACCGGGTCGGAGTGGGAATCCTCACCCGAGGGAGAGTGCGGGGGTCGGATCGGGTCCGAAGGAACAGGTTGAGATTTCATCGTCTGAGCAGGTTGGTCTGTAGGAGTGGAGACCGGAGGAGCAATCGCGGCCGAGGCTGATGGAGTGCGCGGTCTAGCGTCCTCTGTCTGGTAGTGGTCCCGGGGTCGCTGTCGATCAGAGTGACGAACAGATTCCCGAAGCCTTTCGCGGAGTCGAGGGGAATAGCGAGAGTAGTCCGGCTCTCGGATCCGATCCCGAGGATAGGCATGTTCACGGGTCCGATCTTGGTCACGGGGTGGAGAAGAGAGGTCATGGTCGAAGCCGCGGGGGCGTGACTCTCGGGTCCAATCCCGGGAGTAATCACGGCGTGGAGAATCGCGGAGTCGTCGAGAAAAGTCACGGAGTCGATCACGGGGTCTAGGAGAGTCCTCGTATTGGTACGGGGAATAACCTGAGCCCTCAAGAGAAGGAGAACGAGAAGGACGATGAAAGCGAGAGTGGTGCCGGTCGTATCTGGGGGCATAATAGTCCCGATAATAATCAGAGGAGTCGGAGTCTCGGCGCCGGCGCGGTGATCTGGAGCGAGCCTTGAGCGGTGACCGGGATCGTAGTCGACGTGAGGGTGAGCGAGAGCGCCCCTTGTTTGAGGCCTGAACGGCCGAGTCCTTGTACAGGGGAGAAATCCCGACGTCTCGGAGGTCCTTATACAGGGGAGAAATCCCGATATCGCGGAAGGATCCGATTCGAAGCGGGGGTTTCAGGTAGGTCTGGGTAGACTCAGTAGTAAGATCGGGTTCAAGGAAGTCGGTCGGGACCACGCTGTGCACCGAGGGCGAACGAGAGTGGACCGGTATGACCTCAACTGCTGTAGATGTGTGAGGCGTCAGTTGGGGCATGTCGGTGATGACGTCCGACGGAGTCGTCAACTCAAGCGGAAGAGCAGGCTGAGTTGGAGTCACAGGATCCATGGAGGTCGATGTCGAGATTGGAGGCTGAGGCTTCTTGGGAGCCAAGTGCGCGTGGAGTTTCCTCGGACCCGAATCGGCCGATCCGGGATGACGAGACTTTTTGTGCGCCGGACCCGTGGGTTCCAGGTGGCGCGATTTCTTCGAAGCCTTATGGCCGGTCTCGGCGTGCTTCGAAGATTTTTTATCGGACTTGTGTTTCTGTTTAGCGAGAGACACGTCCGTAGAAGCCGAATCTCCCGCTTGTTGTTGGGGAGGCGGCGAGCCCGATGTGGGCATAGCCCTTAAGGACAACTCGATCAGGAAACTCCGGAGCCTTGCCGCGCGGTTTTTTCGGGCCTGCTTTCCGAAATTCGCACAATGAGGGCAGGAGTCGACTCGGTGAGATTCCCCCAAGCAAAAAAGGCAGTGGCTGTGGCCGTCTGTAGAAGGGATTTTGGTCCCACAGCGCGTGCACTTTTTGAAGGTAACTTTCCCTTCCATGCGCCCCGGACAAGGGAGGGGGGGGAAGGGAGAAAAGGGGAAAGAAAGCGCAGAACGGGTTTTTTTTTTTGTTTTTTTGTTTTTTTGGGACGAAAGAGAAGATATAAGAGATAGAAATACGATACCAGTGAAGGAGGAAAGAAAGCGGATGAAGTAACAGACGAGCTAAGGAGGAACGCAGCGAGGGAGGTGTTGTCCGGGCGGCGGTAGGAAAGAAACTGAGTGGAAGGGGCGCTCTCCCCCCGCTCCAGGCATGCGCGGTCGCTGCCTGCTCCCCAGAGCGGGAGGAAAGCGCGCCAAAAGACGTTATAAACGAGCTATTGGAGCTCCGAGGAATGGATCCGTTGCCTGCGGCAAGACCCATGTGTGGGACTGCACAGAGACCACGAAGAAGATCAATTTGTTGTCAATGATAGAACTGTTGATCTTCACATAAAGAGAAATATTTCCAAATAAAGATTTTAGGTATTCTGTCTAACCACAAAACAGGAAGAGATACAGTTCCTCAAGAATCTTAGACTGCTTTGTAACATGTTTATAATCTTGCATTTTCTCAATATTTGGGAGGATCCAGATATATATTTAAAATTTGTTGCTTTATATTAAACATGTAGTGCATCAGTCTAGCTGAGTTAATAAATTGTAGCCAATTACTTCAGATTTTTGAAGATCTTATAACCCGCTGAACATTTGTGTACTAGATATCTGAAGTATTATGACTAACCCCTTAAGTTGATAAACACGACTAAAAAAAATAAACCATGAGCATGTAACAGTATTTCTGTAATATTATCACCAAACTTCAAACCCTTAACTTCACTCATACTTCTAACAACAATAGCAAGGGCTTCAACAGTCTGCAGACCATTCACTCTCAAGAAAACAGACTGCTTTTCAAAAGATATAGATGTTGACCCTTTTGTTAAAATACTACTATATAGCCAGGACATGCCCAACACTGTTAAGCGCTCTAAATCCTACATAACAGAAACACCTTCCAACTGACATGGACACATGTTTCTAAGTTTTTGTTGTTGCTTCATATGTTTTCCGTACTGGTAAAAGCATTCAGCTTATCCAAAGATAGCAGTTTCTCTCTGCCTCCCTAACAAAATTTCCTGAGAAGCTGACAGAAGCACTCATGTCCAAAATATGTTAAACAAATACATATCCATAATAAAGACTAGGAATACATTTATATATTAAATACATTTTCTTTATGATTACTTTATAAGATGGTTCTTTATGCCAGAGAACTTGTACTATCTTCATCCATGATATTACCTAATTACTCTGCAGAACTTTTAAATTTTAATTTACAAAAAATGATGAGCTGAGTTACAACTTTATGACATCTATTTAACTTTCTTCTGACAAGGGATCAGACACTAACAAAACCAACTTAGCAAAAAGTGATGTAAAAGACCTGTCCCCAAAAAGCTAAAGATGTCAGAATTTAGGTATATTTATACAACATAAATAAGCTAGTTACCTAGGAAAGGTGTACTTACAGTCTGAAGATCATCATACTTTTTCATACAACATTCACAATATCCTTTTCTTTTCTTGTGTTTTGCAGGAAGCTGAGCTGGAAAGCTCTCTTTGTCATTGTTTGCTGGGGTTCTAGTCAAGAGAAACAAAAGACCTCTTAATCTACATTCTATAACAGAGATGCCAAGGTCTCATCTACCTGTTTGCTAATATGTCCAAATAGCTCACCTTATTTAATGATATAACATCACTGACCGATTGGGAAAACTTGCAAACTGAATACGCAAAGCTTCAAAGTACTAAGAATACTCAGGATAAAGGATAAGGCAGCACAAAAAAAAGGGGGGGAGGGTAGCAGCAAATGAAGTTTCCTGGGAACACTGCAGTTATTTATACTATTATTATGCTGTTATAGACAAGCTGGCTCAAAGCATCAGCCCTCTATTTGCAAGGACACAACTCCAGGAAGCATGAGCTTCAGCTGCCTATAGGAATGCTGAAAAGTGAATCTGATCTCCACGCCACTGAAACACATTGCAACACAGACAAAATTGCAAGGAAAATGTGGAATGGATTTTCCATTAAGGTCTCTGGGGCCCTATTTATCTGAACACAAAGACCACATTTTCCTTACAGCCTTGCTTCCTGCTGCAGTCAGCAAAGACAAGGCAGAAAGAACAAGGAACTTTGGCAGCCTCGGAGTTTCAAAAGGTGAGGACAGGAGGAGGGAGGGGGGGAGAAAAGAATCCTATGGGCCTGGGCAGGCTGGTTCTGGCCTGCAGACCAGACATTTGACACCCCTGATTTAGATGAAAGTGAAAATTGGTGGAAGGAAGGAGGAGGAGGAGATTGGATTTATACCCTGCCCCTCACTTGGAGTCTTAGAGCAGCTGACAGTCTTTCCCTTTCTCTCTCCACAACAGACACCTTGTGAAGTAGGTGGGGCTGAGAGAGATTTTTTGAGATCTGCTCTTGAGAGAGCAGCTCTTTCAAGAACTGCGACTAACCCAAAGTCACTCAACAGGTGCATGTGGAGGAGTGGGGAATCAAACTCACTTCTGCACTAAGCGTTTGCCTGGGACACTGGAGGGGGGGGCGAGAGCCCACTTTGCCGCCCCCGACCTCTCGGTGCCCTAGGCAACCACCTAGTTTGCCTAGTGGGCGAGCCAGCCCTGCCCCCAACACACACACTTTAAATGCGGCCAGAGCAAATGAACATTAAACATAAAGCACCTTAGAATGAACAGTTTTCAGGCTAAAATTGCAATGGTGTTAAAAGATCAACTCTTAATAGAAAACAGGGAAAACAGACATTTTGGCTTGGCACCTAAAAGAGAGTAGCAAAGCCTCAAAAGAAACATCATTCCCAAGGCAAGGTGTCACTACCGGGGGGGGGGAACCCTGTCTACCCTGAACTCAAGCCATTTAAGACTTTAACACTTTAAAAGATGCCATCAGGGTTTGTAATTTTTTAATGTAACTGATTACATTAATGTAACTGATTAATGTAACTAATTTTTTAATGTATATACACGTATGTATGTATGTATGTATTTTTTAATGTTGTACATTGCCCTGAGCCTGGCACTAGCCGGGACAGGGCAATTCATCAATGTAATAAAAAATAATAATAATACAAGCAACAATTTGAACTGTGCCCCTTAAAATAAGCAACCAGTACAGATCTTTCAGCAACACAGGAATACAGCCCTGTAACCCACCCAACAGTAGCCCGGCTGCCACACTTTGGACCAGCTGAAGTTTCTTGACAGTTTTCAAAAACAGCCCCATATAGAGCATATTACAGTAATCTAAACTAGATGTAATTAGAACATGGTCACACTGAGTCAAACTTTTCAAGGAATAGTCATAGCTGGTATGAATAACCAAAGCTGACACAGAGAACATCTGATCCTCTGACCCATAGGAGAGTTCTGCATCACCCTTAACCACCCTTAACCTTGAGGGAGTGCAACCCCCTCAAAGCCTGGCTGATTCCTCAATCTTGGGACAATTTTAATAGTCTTGTCAGTCTCACCCATCCCATTACTTTCTCCAGGAACCTATTTAGAACTTCTACAGGCCCACCTGAATCCGTTGTTAAGGAATAACAGAGCTGGGTGTCATCAACATATTAATGGCACTTTGCTCCAAATTCCCTGAGGCTCTCTCCCACAGACTTCATGTAGATGTCAAAGAACCACAGTGAATAAGATGAAACCCTGCAGGACCCCACAGCATAACTGCCATTGAGCTGAGCAGCAATCACCCAGAACTACCTTCTGGAGTCAGCCAGTCAAGTAAGAGTGTAACCACCAAAATACAGTGGTCAAGATATCTGAGGAGAATCAACAGGGGGCATGACAATCAGTCAGAGAGGCCATTTCTGTCCCAAATCCAGGCTGAAATGAACCTGGATTGTCACCAATCATGATCTGATGGAATAACTTCACACATTAGTAACAACAATTAGACCATAATAATCTCATCCCTTCATGCGTAACTTAGAAACAGCCCCAGGGACTCACTCTTACCATAAGGGAAGGCTTGGATTCCTTGAAAAATCCCCATTGATGAAGTGATTTCCATCAATAGAGTGGGACCTCATCCCCTCACAGCTGCAACCCCAAATACCTCCCAAAAGCTGGTCTTAAAGGACGGGGGCCTCCAACGACAGCATGAAGGGGGAGTTGGAAGAGTGCAACAAGGGGTGGAGGAACTGGGTGAAATCCCAGTCCCATCCGTTAGTAGAAATGTTCTGCTGGATCCAATCTGTTATCTCCCATAGTCCAACAGAAAGATGCCAGCAACTGACACAGCCATAAGCTCTAAGGTGCCACCCACATAGATTCAAAAATAGCAGGCTGCAAACTATAATCCTTTTCCTAGAGCAAGATGGAGAATGAAGTACAGCTACTCAAAGCATAACAATCTGTCAACCCCAAAGTCTACTGTGTCCAAACTGACTGACGCACAGACCAGAAGCTCCATTCTAGTAATTCTCTTATCATTTGCACTCCTAAATAACTTTACTTTTGCCCAGCCTTTTTCATCAAATAAAGCTGTACCTCTTGTGCCCATTTTATTGATTGTATGCTTCTCACCTTCATGCAGCACAACACCATTACTTATTATCAAATAGTAACTGTGACAGTAAGCAGAAGTACAATGCGCTAATGCGATCTCCACCATTTATTTACTTTATGTATAGTCTACTTTCCTTGCTGAGACGTAAATCAGACTACAGAATAAGAACAATGCATTTATACAATCTAAAACATCAAAATGAAAAGCACGATAGCCCAGGATTACAGAATGAGAAAGTACAAACAAGCAAGCTTACTAAAGTATGGCATGCTATAAACAATGTGACCTGATTATAACAACCTGCCAGTTGTTATAAGCAGCTATATTTTTGTAGGAATTTCAATTAAGATTCTGTATCATACTGATAATCAGATGATTCCACAGGGATCAGTGGTTACGGCAACTTCTTTCTGCTGGAATAAAAAGCAGGCAACCAGCTGATATGAATTTGTGGAGTAACTGAACAATGAATTCTGGAATGTGTGAAATGAAGTAGCTTTCCTACACCAACCTAGTTTTCTTCTGTGACTTCCTATATCCTATAGACTAGGAATGCAAAAGTGATCTCAAAAGTAAACAATCCTATGAGGCATTTACAAGCAGAGAAATTGTTTCGAGCAGCAGAAGAAATTGTGAGATATTTATATGTGGTGAAATGAACCATACAAGAGCTTATGTTTCAACTAGATACTAGACTGAGAGGGCATTAAATTCAGATCCAAAAAAAGTACATAAATATTGCAAAAAGGCCTACTCAGTTGCTTCTTGTGACATATAACAGAGTACTCAGACACTCAAACTCTGAAACTGTAAATATAAAGTACTACTGAAGGATTCACTTATTGGAAGAAGACCAAATGCTGGATTGGGGAAACCCAGTTCTGCAAGAAGTGTTCCATTAAAAACTGCATTAGAGTGGGGAAAGGATCTATACCAATGTAATTTCCCAAAAAGCATTATTGGAAAGGATGTTCAATTACAGTACGATTGCCTGATATATATCATATGGCTACTCAAAAGCAGAGATCTGGGACAAATATGATTGGCTAAATGCTGCTAGATTGACAGTTACACAATAAATTGAAGACCTGCTGACTAAGATATGGATTCAAGTCAATATTTGAAATTCAGCCCCTTTCCATCCTCATCACTCCACATACTTCCTTGCCCACAGAATCACAGAATAGTACACTATCCCCTTCTGTTAGCTTGTAAAGTTTTTAGCCTTCTGCCTCCCTTTTTCCTCAATTCTTTGTAACCCTTCCTTCATTTTTTCCCCTTCAGGCATCTTTTTCTTCCACCAATTATATTCACAGGTTTCTCAACTCAGGGCTTACTCTGAATCCTTCTTTCAACTACCAACCTTTCTTGAACTTCTTGTACCTTTGATTACCAGGTTTCCAGACCCCAGACTCCTTTCCAATGCACATATTTTCCCTCACCCCTGTATCTCATGTAGGGCTTCTATCTGCTCTGGGGGAGCAAAGTGAATTTTCATTTCCAAGTAGTATACAACAACAAAAAAAACAGGTGGCTTATCTACTTTTTTGTTTGCCACTGTAATATCTGACTTATATACCAGGTGTTTTTTTGGTTTTTGTAAAAATTAAGGCTTGCTTCTATCCTCTCTAGCCATTTACCAGATTTTGACATTGTGCACAATTTTTTTTTATCCTAGTCCCCTTCAATTACCTTTGCCTCATTTGAATTTGCTTTTGGCCATTAACATTCTTCTTTTCAACATCAAATGGACTGCAGGGTTTTGGATTAGAATAGCTGACAACTGGAAAGCTGGATAGTTGCAAGTAAAATGGTCTGTAGTTACTATAATAGAGGAGAAAATAAAGTTATCTCCATGCTACTGAGCATACATACACTCATAAATATTCAAAAAAGTGATGAACATCCATTTTACATAGGACTATCTTGTGTGTAATATTTATAATATTTCTGTACCACTTTTTGTCCTTGCTCAAAGTAGTTACAATGAAATCAATTTTACCTCCCTCCTTGCTCCATTCCCAATATTACTCTGCTATTTGCTATGAATATCAAATGGCTACAGGCGAATAATATAGTTGTTATTCTCTCTCTATGCCAACTCTACATTCTGCCTTAGAGAGTTCAGACCCCATACAAGCCTATGCCATTCATCCAGGAGTGTGGGAAGCTGCAATTACAACATACAATAGACTGCCTCCACATTCTTCTTTTTTGGCCTTTTATGTGTCATTCCTGTGATCCAAGGTTGGTGGAACATTTATACTTCCAGCCGAGTTTGTTCCATGAGAAAGTCAAACAGCAACTATGTCCTCTAAGTTTTCCTTCCCCATCTGCTACTTCCCTCCTCCCACTAGGCTTAGAGAAACTCTGTCCTTCATATTTGAATGTACATATTTCTTCAAACCAACTCAGCTGCAATACAACATTTGAGACCAAGCAACTGGTCTTAACAGACACACAGAATATCTAGAGAAATTCTACTGATAAACTGGATGCCATGTTACCATCCAATGAGCCCACTATGCATGACATAATATACTTTAATTTTCCTTCTCCCCATTCCATCTATTTTTTCTTTCTAGTACAAACATATCATTAATAGTACAATTAATATAGTAATTCTTAATTAATAGCACATTCTTAATATCTCAACAATAGAATGCCACTCAAAACTTCTAATACACTAGATAATGCATGTTAATTCTGTTGAAAACTAGCACTTACCATCTTCTGTCCTCTACTTTCAGGAAAGGATTTTTCAGTATACCTGTTCAAATGAATTGAAATCTATAAAAAACTGTTCCTAAATAAAGTATATACAGTATGTCACAGAAGAAAGTACACCCCCTCAAATTTTGTAAATATTTAAATATATATTTTCATGTGACAACACTGAAGAAATGACACTTGGCTACAATGTAAAGTAGTGAGTCTACAGCTTGTATAACAGCGCAAATGTGCTGTCCCCTCAGAATTATGCAACACACATCCATTAATGTCTAAACTGCTGGCAACAAAAGTGAGTACACCCCTAAGTGATAATGTCCAAATGGGGCCCAAGTAGCCGTTTTCCCTCATAAGAACATAAGAGAAGCCATGTTAGATCAGGCCAATGGCCCATCCATTTTTATCTAACCCCCTCTTGAAGGTGGCCATGCTTGTGGCCGCCACCACCTCCTGTGGCAGTGAATTCCACATGTTAATCACCCTTTGGGTGAAGAAGTACTTCCTTTTATCCGTTTTAACCTGTCTGCTCAGCAATTTCATCGAATGCCCACGAGTTCTCGTATTGTGAGAAAGGGAGAAAAGTACTTTTCTCTCTTTCTCCATCCCATGCATTATCTTGTAAACCTCTATCATGTCACCCCTCAGTCGACGTTTCTCCAAGCTAAAGAGCCCTAAGCGTTTCAACCTTTCTTCATAGGGAAGGTGTTCCAGCCCTTTAATCATTCTAGTTGCCCTTTTCTGAACTTTCTCCAATGCTATAATATCCTTTTTGAGGTGCGGCGACCAGAACTGCACACAGTACTCCAAATGAGACCGCACCATCGATTTATACAGGGGCATTATGATACTGGCTGATTTGTTTTCAATTCCCTTCCTAATAATTCCCAGCATGGCGTTGGCCTTTTTTATTGCAAACGCACACTGCCTTGACATTTTCAGTGAATTATCTACCACGACCCCAAGATCTCTCTCTTGGTCAGTCTCTGCCAGTTCACACCCCATCAACTTGTATTTGTAGCTGGGATTCTTGGCCCCAATGTGCATTACTTTGCACTTGGCCACATTGAACCGCATCTGCCACGTTGACGCCCACTCACCCAGCCTCAACAGATCCCTTTGGAGTTCCTCACAATCCTCTCTGGTTCTCACCACCCTGAACAATTTAGTGTCATCCGCAAATTTGGCCACTTCACTGCTCACTCCCAACTCTAAATCATTTAGGAACAAGTTAAAGAGCATGGGACCCAGTACCGAGCCCTGCGGCACCCCACTGCTCACCGTCCTCCACTGCCAAGACTGCCCATTTATACTCACTCTCTGCTTCCTATTACTCAGCCAGTTTTTGATCCACAAGAGGACCTGTCCTTTTACTCCATGACTCTCAAGCTTTCTAAGGAGCCTTTGATGAGGAACTTTATCAAAAGCTTTCTGGAAGTCAAGGTAAACAACATCTATCGGGTCTCCTTTGTCCACAAGTTTGTTTACCCCCTCAAAGAAATGTAACAGGTTAGTGAGGCAAGATCTTCCCTTACAGAACCCATGCTGAGTCTTCCTCAATAACCTGTGTTCATCAATGTGCCTACTCATTCTGTCCTTGATAATGGTTTCTACCAACTTTCCCGGTATTGAAGTCAGACTGACTGTCCTGTAATTTCCCGGATCTCCTCTGGAACCCTTTTTAAAGATGGGGGTGACATTTGCTACCTTCCAGTCCTCAGGAACAGAGGCAGATTTCAATGAAAGATTACAGATTTTTGTTAGAAGATCCACAAGTTCAACTTTGAGTTCTTTCAGAACTCTCGGATGTATGCCATCCGGACCCGGTGACTTATTAGTTTTTAATTTGTCTATCAGTTGTAGGACCTCCTCTTTTGTCACCTCAATCTGACTCAGGTCTTTCAACACCCCTTCCAATATTAGTGGTTCTGGGGCGGGCAAACACTTCTCATCTTCCACGGTGAAGACGGAGGCAAAAAATGCATTCAGCTTCTCAGCCATTTCCCCATCCTCCTTCAGTAATCCTTTTACCCCATGGTCATCCAAGGGCCCCACTGCTTCCCTGGCTGGTTTCCTACTTCTAATATATTTGAAGAAATTTTTATTGTTGGTCTTTATGTTTTTTGCAATATGCTCCTCATAGTCCCTTTTTGCCTGCCTGATCACAGTCTTGCATTTGATTTGCCACTGCCTGTGTTCCCTTTTATTAATCTCACTTGGACTGGTTTTCCACCGCTTAAAGGAGTCCTTCTTACCTTTTACAGCTTCCATTACTTTGTTTGTTAACCATGCTAGCCTCTTCTTATACCTGTTTGTGCCTTTCCTAACTTGTGGTATGTATTTTATCTGAGCTTCTAGGATTATAGTTTTAAATAGTCTCCAAGCTTCCCCAAGGGTTTTGACCGTATTTACCTTTCCTTTCAGTTTCCTCCTCACATGCCTCCTCATCTCAGAGAATTTACCCCTTTTAAAGTTAAATGTGGTTGTGGCGGTCTTTTTGGGCAACTCCCTATTTATACAAACGGTGAAATCAATAACATTATGGTCACTGTTCCCAAGCGGCGCAATCACTTTTACGTCTCTCACTAAGTCTTGGGCATTACTTAGGACCAGATCCAGGATCGCCCCACCTCTGGTAGGTTCTGAGACCATCTGCTCCATAGCACAGTCATTGAGAGCATCAAGAAACTCAATCTCTTTCTCTCGACCAGAACACATATTGACCCAATCAATCTGCGGGTAGTTAAAATCACCTATTACGACACAGTTTTTACGTTTAGCCGCTATCTTTAATCCTTCCATCATATTATAATCGTCCTCTCTCTTTTGATTTGGTGGGCGATAACAAACTCCCATAGTTAAATTTCCTTTTGGGCCCTCTATTTCAACCCAAAGCATTTCTAAAAGGGAATCTAATTCTCTGACCTCAGTCTTACTGGACCGTATATCCTCTCTGACATACAGAGCCACCCCACCTCCAACCCTTCCCTCCCTATCCTTCCGATATAACTTATATCCAGGAATCACCGTGTCCCACTGATTCTCCTCATTCCACCAAGTTTCTGAAATTCCCACAATGTCTATGTTTTCTCCCAACACTAAACATTCCAATTCACCAATTTTACTTCGGACACTTCTAGCATTTGCATACAAACATTTATAATTTCCCAGGCAAGCTAGGCCCGCCACCTCTGTCCTGCCGCCTCGAGACTCTGGCAGAGAGTCCATACTGTTTGTCACCATCACAGTGGACAACTCTGATCCGTTACTCGGTAGAAAAATAGAAGCCAACCCTTCATCTCTTTGAGATGAGTCCTCCCGAACCAGAGACATTCCATCTCCTGTCGGCTTTCCCCCAAGATTTAGTTTAAAAACTGCTCTGCCACCCTCCCTGGTGTCATGTGACTCATTAGTGGTACAAGGTGTCAAGTGTGAAGGGGAAGCAGGTTATCGTTCTCACTCCCTCATACTGGTCACTGGAAGTTCCACATGACACCTCATGGCAATGAACTCTCTGAGGATCTGAAAAAATGAATTGTTGCTCTACATAAAGATGGCCTAGGCTATAAGAAGATTGCCAAGACCCTGAAACTGAGCTGCAGCACGGTGGTCAAGACCATACGGCGATTTAACAGGACAGGTTCCACTCAGAACAGGGCTCGCCATGGTCGACCAAAGAAGTTGAGTGCCGGTGCTCAGCGTCATCTCCAGAGGTTGGCTTTGGGAAATAGACATATGAGTGCTGCCAGCATTGCTACAGAGTTGAAGGGGTGAGGGGTCAGCCTGTCAGTGCTCAGACCATACGTCACACACTGCATCAAATTGGTCTGCAGGGCTGTCGTCCCAGAAGGAAGCCTCTTTTAAAGATGTTGCACAAGAAAGCCTGCAAACGGTTTGCTGCAGACAAGCAGACTAAGGATATGGATTTCTGGAACCATGTCCTGTGGTTTGATGTGACCAAAATAAACTTATTTGGTTCAGATGGTGTCAAGCGTGTGTGGCGGCAACCAGGCGAGGAGTACAAAGACAAGTGTGTCTTGCCTACAGTCAAGCATGGTGGTGGGAATGTCATGGTCTGGGGCTGCATGAGTGCTGCTGGCACTGGGGAGCTACAGTTCATTGAGGGAACCATGCATGCCAACATGTACTGTGACGTACTGAAGCAGAGCATGATCCCCTCCCTTCAGAGACTGGGCCACAGGGCAGTATTCCAACATGATAATGACCCCAAACACACCTCCAAAACGACCACTGCCTTGCTAAAGAAGCTGAGGGTAAAGGTGATGGACTGGCCAAGCATGTCTCCAGACCTAAACCCTATTGAGCATCTGTGGGGCATCCTGAAATGGAAGGTGAAGGTGCACAAGGTCTCTAACATCCACCAGCTATGTGATGTTGTCATGGAAGAGTGGAAGGGGACTCCAGTGGCAACCTGTGAAGCTCTGGTGAACTCTATGCCCAAGAGGGTTAAGGCAGTACTGAAAAATAATGGCGACCAAACAAAATACTGACACTTTGGGCCCCATTTGGACATTATCACTTAGGGGTGTACTCATTTTTGTTGCCAGCAGTTTAGACATGAATGGCTGTGTGTTGCGTAATTTTGAGGGGACGGCACATTTACACTGTTATACAAGCTGTAGACTCACTACTTTACATTGTAGCCAAGTGTCATTTCTTTAGTGTTGTCATATGAAAAGATATAAAATATTTACAAAATGTGAGGAGATGTAATCACTTCTGTGACATACTGTACATATTCCTTTCAACAATAGATATGATAATTATCTGATTTGGTATAACGGCACTCATATTAAGAAAAATCCATTAATATTTCTGTTTTGTTATTTAATGGAATAGACAACAAAGTCCTAGTCATTTCTCTAATACTTACTCTTTGTTTTCTGAGCAGAAGACTTTTTTTCCTAATTAAAAGAAAGACTGGAGTTAGTATTTTGTATTTACTGAGCATAGAAAGAGGAGCAAAGTAGAAACAAAAGTGTAGATGTTTAACCACCCTTCTCAGTAACTATGAGCACATGAGAAATATAATCTTACTTGAAATGGTTCATATAGATTTTCTAAATTATTTGAACGACTAACAACTTGTCGATATTCACACTAGGAAACTTAAAATGGGCACAAACAAAGTAGCTTGATGACAGAGCCAAATCAGATGGATGTAACAACTAAGTGAGCATCAAAGTAAACAGAACTTTAAAAATAACAGATCTATCCTAACCAAGTTTATTCATAAAATAATCCTACTAACTTCAGTGGAATTGATCTCCAAGAATATGTTTAGGATTGCCATTTAAAGAAGTATCAAAGTACAGTCAGCATAAGCCAAACCAAATCAAACCAAGTGATATACCACGAACAAAAGAAAAGGAAAGGTCCCCTGTGCAAGCACCAATCGTTTCCGACTCTGGGGTGACGTTGCTCTCATGTTTTCACAGCAGAATTTTTACGGGATGTTTCCCCCCAACAAGCTGGGTACTCATTTTACCGACCTCGGAAGGATGGAAGGCTGAGTCAACCTCGAGCCAGCTACCTAAAAACCCAGCTTCCACCAGAGATCGAAAGGTTGTGAGCAGAGCTTAGGACTGCAGTACTGCAGCTTTAACATTCTGCACCACGGGGAACAAAGCAGCTGCACAAAGTGCAGACAAGCTAACCTCCATGCTCATAGAGAATGCATTAATAATTATCAACACATAAACGGCTTAAACAGAACTGTGATTAGGCAACAT
Organism: Heteronotia binoei; assembly: GCF_032191835.1. NCBI lineage: Eukaryota > Metazoa > Chordata > Lepidosauria > Squamata > Gekkonidae > Heteronotia > Heteronotia binoei. The sequence continues at coordinate 39,115,302 of NC_083232.1, read as the reverse complement.
AGTCAGAAACAGAATACAAGCTTTTTCATAATATTTCCTCTCCTCTCCATCAAGAATTCTTTTACACACATCATAGTTAAGGCTTATGTCTGCATCAACTTTAATCATGGTTACCATTTTAAAATTGAACAACATTAATCATGCTTAAGGTCAGAGTCAAAGTCAGTTTAACAGCAAAAGCCAGCTGAGAAAAGACAGAGGAACTTGTCTAGATTCAAACGGATGGAAAAGGAATGTTATTTATTTTATCCACATGTATTTCATCTTTGTTATTTATAGTCTGCTTTTCTCACTGAGACTCAAGGTGGATACAATCAACAGGATGCGGCACTCAATAAGTAATGTAAAAGGATTCAGATTCTAGAAATCTAAAACCAAGCATAAGCTAAATGATGTGAAAATGATATAGCAGGATAACAGGTAACAGATAGTACATGGCAACAGTCTACAGCCCCTTTCCCTTAATTGAAGCCTCTTTCTGAACTATTCAATTATAATATAATCCTATTACAAGTGAGGGGGGGGACGCCTCCTGGATAATTCCATTTTTTGTAGTTTGCAGAATGTCAGGAGAGTGCCACTCTTCCTAATCTCATCAAGCAGGCTATTTCATAAGGTGTGAGCCACAACAAAGACGGCACATGCATGGGCACTTGTTGCTCTTGCTCATTTGCAGGGTGGCACCTGCAGAAAGTCCTGCTCAGATTAGTGAAGCTGTCATGAGAGAGCATATGAGGAGAGACAGTCTTGCAGATGCAAGGGGACAAGGCTATGAAGGGCTTTGTATGTGATAACAAATACCTCAAAATGAACCATAAAGCATCTCCCCTTTCCTTAATCATAATTAAGGGACTGAGAGTGTCACTTGCACATCATTCCATTCACAAAGTCTAAGAATAAATGGTTGGAAACCAGGCAGCGGCAGGCCTATAGGAAGGCACCAGTATTTTATTTATTTAATTTCTTTATATCCCACCTTCATCCACAGTGGGGACCCAAAATGGTTTACTCATTCTTATCTCCTTAAATTTATCCTCACGGCAACTTTGTGATGTACATCAGACTGAGACAGTGTGCCTGGCCCAAGGTCACCTAGTAAGCTTCCATGGCACGAGAGGGGGTGCCTTGAACCCAGGTATCTCAGATTTAAGTCTGACACTCTTAACTACCACACCACAATGGATCTCCAGCAAAGGGAAGGAAAGACCTGCAGCTTGCTAAACATTCTCCGCAAGTCTGAATTACCTGTTCAAAGGTTAAGTCACAATACAATGAGGTGAGATCTAATTACTTTACTTCTTTCTTTGACAGTTAGAAGTTTAAGTGAGAAAGAATAATTGGATCCAATGTAATGTATCCTGCATTGGCGTTGCCCCTCTAGCCTACATCCCCAGATGCATTGCTTTTTGCCACTGTTTTATGACTACACATAGATGTCTACTTACCACATCTTTGACTTCTGAGCTGGACTTCTTGATCATACAGAGATCTTTTTTCTTTTGATCAATATAGTTCTTAATATCTATTTAGGAAGCAAAAACACTGAATGTAGCTTCTAAAAGGTTAGCAATAAAATGAACATGAGCTTTATTGTTTACAAATTGAAAAAAAAAATACTTGCCATCAACATGAAGTATTTTTACTCCCCAGCTCATTGCATTGGATAGTATACTACCTGAAGGGATTAATTCCTGAAAGACAAGAGTTTGTTATTTGTAACACTTATATCCCACCTTCTTCCCTCATAGAAATCAAGACAAAGTATACAGCAGGGGTGGCCAAACTGCAGCTCAGGAGCCATATCTGACTCTTTCAACGTATTGTTTGGATATCGAAGCCTCCACCACCCCGTCAGCTGGCTTTGAGAAGGCATTTCTCTTTAAATCACTTCTCCTGCCAAGCCAGCCTATAGCTTAGCTGCTTTCTTTCCACCTCTCCCTCCCCCCTCCCCATCTGTTTGCCTGTCTTTCTTCCTGTCTTGCAGCTCTCAAACACCCAACGTTCATGTCTTGCAGCTCTCAAACATCTGACGTTTATGCTATCTGGCTCTTACATTAAGCAAGTTTGGTTACCCCTGGTATATAGTATTCCCAGATGATTTCTCATACAGGAGTTGACCAGATGTAGACCTGCATAGCTTAAGGCAAGGCTGTTGAAAAGAGCTGTGTACTATTTTTAGCAGTTATGGTATTTCAGCATGCGCAAATGCAGCAGCACCTAAACAGCCATCAAATTATCTGCACTATGCCTATGGAGGAAAAGGTGAATAGGCAGAGCATCATTTTCTTTTCAGATGTATTTTTATTGAACCTTTTTTACTTTTTATACAGAACATGAAAAAAGAAAATTAAGATGGAATGATGGCAGAATGGCAGGAAAGTGACACATAATGAAGATGAGAAATACGGAATAAGGGATATATGGGTAAGGCAGTGAGAAAACAAGGGCCAAAAATCAGTTTCCCATTTTTGCACCATTTTCTTTTCAAAGAAGTAGGGGGAAAAATCCCAGATGCATACGTAAGTCTGACCGCTACCAGCCTAAGCATGGGGCTAAGAATCATGGCCACGTAACATGCTGAATACTCTAGGGCAGAGGTGTCGAACTCATTTGTTATGAGGGCCAAATATGACATAAATGAGATGTCAGGCTGGATCATGTGTGTCATAAAATGTAATGCCAGGTAGTGGAGATATAAACTTTATAAAGGACACAGACGAACACAAGTAAAGATTTTTTAAAAAAACTTAAAACATTCTTATAACATTAGCACTTTAGAAATATTTTGTTTATTTAACAGTCTCTGATAACTGACACCACTTGCTCTGACTTATTGCATCAAAGTCTGGAAACAATGTCTGTGCTGTAGCAGTCTTGAGTATGCTGTTCAGGTGTTGTTCAAGTGTGCATCTGTAAGTTGCAACCCTATTTCTGAGTTACTGCCATACATTACAGCATTTCATGGTCAATGCTCTGTGCTCTAGTTGTTTTCATTTAGTGAAGGCTCATTGGAAAATGACCTCTCTCCTTCCTTCCCTGCTTCTTATCTTTATAAGGATTCTTGTTGTTTGCCAGACACATTAAAGTTTCAGGCCAAATCCTAACAGATAAAACAAGGAATCTTTAAAATGCTTTAGGGATTGGTTGTATCTGAGAAAAAGGATAATAACAAATGAATCCAGCTTTTGTGAGGGATTTTAACTGGGAAGATAGAAGAGAGGCCCATTCATATTTTAAAGAATATGACATCAGCTGGTTGCATACTGAACCATGTCTTCATCTAATGAAGTTTTATAATTGTGTTTAGTAGGATCCAGTTGTTTCTTACATTAAAAAAATCTAGAACTGTTAACAACCCTCCATTCCATAATCAAAATCACATGAAATGGAGTTTCCACTTTACCAGAAACATGGACCAAAACTGCATTATTTTAGATAGTGTACATCCTACCCTTCTTCTCAATACATGAATTTCCAAAAATGGCCCCCAACTGTAACTACAATAGGTTAGTTAAGGGGAATTAAATGGTAATTACATTGTTGATTGTGAGTAGACATCCATTTATACAGTAGTTCAAACAAGCCAGGATGCTTATATTTAAGTGCCACTGACTTGGAGAAACATGAAATGGCTGGGCATTGTGAGCTTTTGTACATAAGTTGCTTTGTGTGGTGGTCAGGAACATGTGAAGACACCATGACACAGACTGAGAACTGTGTGTTTATCTACAAAGCTATAGTCTTCGCCAGAAAAATAACTGCAACTCCTATTTATTTATTTTATTTATTACATTTGACTTATATCCCGCCCTCTCCGCAAGCGGACTCAGGGCGGCTCACAGTATCATCTACACAATTAAACCAATAAAATATATAAAACCATAATTTACATTTTCCAATTTAAAACATATTACAATTACAAATTTTAAAACCATTATATAGTGCTGAATCTATACATTATAAGCGGCGTTAAAATTCCAAACAGTGATCACCGGCATTCTGTGTGATGTCTGGTGGCAGCCATCTTTCCATCAAGCACTATGAGGCAGTGCAAGAACAGAGAGGCAGCCATGTATAGCGGTCAGTATCAGCCTACTATCTGGAAAGCCTAAGTTCAAAATCATGAGTCTGCACCTCACTGGCTTGTTGTTATTCCTCATCTAAACAGTTCACAATGTTTTTCTATAAGACTGGATCATGAGGGCATGAAAAGAGAGAGAGCGCACTTGAATAAAACTGCATTGGTCTTAAAGCTGCTTTCTGTAGTTCTTTAGTGGGATTGAGGCAGCCCAGCATCTCTTTCTCACCCAGTGGAGGAGCTTGGCTCTGTAGCTCTGCTGTGTGTCTGAGAGAGCTTGGCACAGCTTTTATCTTAGATTGAGAGAGCTGTGCCAGGCCCTCTCAATCACACTGAAGAGCTATAGAGCCAAGCTCCTCCATAGGCTGAGACTCCACTCTTGGGGAAGAAAGAGGGGTAAGAGGGAAAGAGTGAGAAGCTGCATTGCTCGGCTGCATCAATCCCCCCCAAAAAAAGAAAAACGGTGACAACAGAAGCAGGAAAGAGGGAGAAGGAAGCAGACCCCAGCAGGCTGCATAGAAGCCCTCTGGGGGACGGATAAGGCCAAAGGGTCAGAGATTTGACACCCCCACCCTAGGGAAGAAGAAAATGTGGAAACAATACTATTAAATGATAAATACCTGCTCTTTGATTGCTTTTTCAACTAAGGATTTTCCTCTGCTCATGAGCACCTGTTTTAAAATATATAAAATAAATATATTACTTATCTGACATATACATATACTATTTACATATAATAAAATTAGGGATAAGTTTTGTTAGTGAATAACTTCAAGTATTTAAGCATCATTGTTTAAATTAGTGAACAGTCAGGCTGTAACCTGACATGGATAACCCAGGTTAGCCTAATCTTATCAGATCTCAGAAGCTAAGCAGAGTTAGCCCTGGTGAGTACTTGGATGGGAGACCACCAAGGAAGCTCAAGGTTGCTATGCAGAGGCAGGCAATGGCAAACTATTTCTGTTCGTGTCCTGCCTTGAAAACCCTACAATGTTACCATAAATTGGTTGCAACTTAAGGGCATTCTGGGTTAGAGAAACCACATCCTGGTGATTAATTGCATTATTTTACAGTGATGCTTTACTAAAGACATTAACTACCATTTATAAAATGCCCAGTTAGAGTTGAAAAAATGAAAAAAAAATGTAACTTTTCCTTTAAAATCTTTAGGGAAGGGAACAAGACTTACTGTGTCCACCACCTTATATGAACTTCCATCATTCTTATCTCTTCTGCTACTTGGATGAGAGGAACTGTTTCCTCCATTATATACAGATTCTGGGCTCGGAACTGGAGATACTGGTCCAAGAGTCTGAGCAAATTTTGCTTCCTTTTTGTTAGAGATTAAGTAGTTGATATCTTTGCCAAAGAATCCTTCCACTCTCTAAGCAAGAAAATAAAAAGCATTTAGAACCATAGATCACTAAACCATTTTATGTAAAGCAAGTAGATAAAAGAAAACATTTGGCATCAGTTTTACATGCAACAGTGTCCCTGTCACACACCAAAAAAACAATTTTATCATTATGCCACCCTGACGTGTCTTTGGGCTACAAGTGAATAACACAGGGCTGAAGGCTGACACAAGTCTCTAACTAAGTGGGTCAATATCAAGTTATCAAGTTATTGTGACTTTTGGCTGCGCATGAATGACATAAGTACAAGGGAAACTAGAGATTTGAAGGCCAGGGCAGAGGGAAAAGGATAAAAATAGATTTTCCGACAATGGAAAAATTGGAAAATGTGAAGCAGTGTATAGAAACTCCTATGAAATTAATTCTCTCTTAGAATGAGTAACACGGTTCTCAAAACAAGGTTTCTTTTCTTTTCTTTTATTAACATCTACAGCAATGGGAGGGAAATTTCTACTTCAGTGAGGAAAACCTTATTTTAAAAAGCATTTCACTTGCTCCAAACATACAGCATGAAAAGTCTTGAGGACCTACTCATTTTTTTCCAAGGGAAAAATATCAAAAATTTGGGGAAACACTACTACAGAGATTTTATTCTTACCTTTCAGATGACAGAAATTAACCCTCCCAAGGAAAACAAAACCCAACTATACCACTTTGGCATATGGGTTCAAAGTGACCCCATATTACAGCAAAAAGCAATGGAAACCTGATAGCTCTCTCAATCATGGGATTAGCTGCTAAGAAAAAAATCAGGCCTCAAGAATAACTTCCTTCAAAAATGCAGGACCAAGGAGAGTAAAATTTGAAATTGGGGTCAAAAATACCCCATTGAAAACACAAAAACATAAATGGGGTCAGACTGACCCTACCATGGTGAGCCAGTTTGGTGTAGTGGTTAAGTGTGCAGACTCTTATCTGGGAGAACCGGGTTTGATTCCCCACTTCTCCACGTGCACTTGCTGGAATGGCCTTGGGTCAGCCATAGCTCTGGCAGAGGTTGTCCTTGAAAGGGCAGCTGCTGTGAGAGCCCTCTCCAGCCCCACCCACCTCACAGGGTGTCTGTTGTGGAAGGTAAAGGAGGAAGGTAAAGGAGATTGTGAGCCGCTCTGAGACTCTTCGGAGTGGAGGGCGGGATATAAATCCAATATCATCTTCTTCTTCTACCATTTAAAAAGCTGGGAATCTTTAAAACTGTTTATTTTAAAGAAAGCAATCATTGTAAAATTCCACACACTGCCCACACCCCAAATATGTAAATCTGTGATGGTGACTCCGAGGTTTGGAAAAACTGAAAGTGAACAGTTCAGTGCACAGGTGGCTATGGGTCATCTAAAGTAATTTCCTCTGTACAGTTGAGATGATCAAATCAGAGGTTTGGAAATTTGAAGGACAAAGGGAACCAATCAGCTCAATGGACAGGTGAATGGAGTAATCTAGGGGTGTCAAACATGCAACCCAGGAGCCAAATCAGGCCCCCAAGTAACTGGCTGTCATCGGCTTCCTTCTCCCTCTCTCTTGCTTTCTTCTGCATAACAGCTTGCTTTGCAAGGCTTGCTCAATTGCACAGGAGCTACAAAGCAAAGTCTCTATCTTCTCCATTGGCTGAGACTCCTTCTTTGGGGAAAGGGGGGAGGCAGATCATGCTTTGCCAGGCTCTCTGAATCACACAGCACAGCTACTGAGTCAAGCTTCTCTTCCTTCTATTGGTTGAGGCTTTTATACCTTCTGGTCCTCTGGGAAAGGAAGGAAAGAGCCAGAGCTAACTTTGCCCAGTTCCTTGGATCCCATGGGAGAGATAAAAAGAAAGCACCTTTAAGACCGAGTGCTAATGTTTTAAGCATGTTTATCTTTTTAAAAAAATCTTTAATTGCATTTCTCTGTGTCCTTTATAACGTTTATATCTCTGCTACCTAACTTAAATAGTTACACATACGGCCGCCCAACAAGGTCCAATTTATGTCAGATCCGGCTCTCATAACAAATGAGTTAGACTCCTCTGATCTAGAGAATGGAATCATCACGCCCCCCCACCCAGATATGTAAAGTTGAGACATCACTCTGAGGTTTGCAAAATTTGAAAAACAAAGGAGAGCAATTAGCTCAGAAAACAGGTGTCCAGATTGACCCATTTTCCCTTTTGATAAAAATCAAAATTAAAAAAGAAAGGCTGTGGGGAGGGAAGACAGGGACTTCAGGGCACTGCAGTTCACTGAGGAGAAGGTGTAACAGGTTGTTGCCTGTAGAAAGCTTTAAATAGGTAAACCAATATTTTCCCCCATGACTCCAGGGTCAAAAACACCCCCAATTCCTTGAGAGGGTTAAAGATGCAACAGAAGCATAGGGTGCAGTTGTCTACAATTTTATATCAAGTACCAGGTATAATTGCAATTTTTGTAGAAAATTAAAGTATTTATATTTTTTTAATTTCTTAAATATGCCAAATTTTACAATTTTGCATGCAACCTAAACTATAAATGATGCATTTTATGTTATTCAATCAGAAAAAGTTTAGGTTTAAAACAAAACTATATATTTCAGTTTTTCCCAAAATCTGTTTTTTTCTGTGGGGGAAAAACCTAAAAAAAAAAATTCCCTCGTGGCTTCAAAATTTATAGAAATGTTACATATCTAAGAGATTCATGGGTTCTTTCTCCTGACAGTCATTTCAGGTGGGTAGCCATGCTAGTATGTAGTCACAGAACAAAATTCAAGTCCAATAGCACCTTAAAGATCAACAAAATTTTCCAGAGTATAAACTTTCATGAGTCAAAGCTTACTTTGTCAGATACAAGAAAGAATAAAGATTCTCTTCTGAGAGGTGTTAATTTGCAGCTTGTAACAGGAAAATTGCAACAAAGAGAAATATGGTGTTTTCTAGCTTTCTGTTCTGCATTTCCCTGAAGAGGACAAAACCTACAGAAACTCTTGCTGTATGGCCATCATCAACCCTATTTAAATTATTACCTAGTAACCGTTAGAACAGGCATGGATAGGTCCAACACCATAACTACAATTATACCTCTAGATCAGTTTAAGGGTTTTTTTCCCATTGCCATGTTTCTTTTCCCAAGACTACCATGTTTCCTAGCTTAAAAAACTCAGTAAGTGTCATACAAAGCTCCATCCAGTCAAACAACATACCGTCCAACCATTTTTAAAAATAGATAAGACAAATATCTGGATTTTACTGCTCTTTTTACCATTAAATTGGATCACACTGCTGGCTTTAGCTCAATTCTCAATCCCAACAAATGTTTAAGTATACATAACAGCATTTACCCACATTCTTGCCCTCCCACATTCCACGGTATCTACCTTTGTTGTCTATGTGGTACACTGATACACAGCACTGGGTTTAGATGGAAGTGACTTAGGCTTGTTTCCCACTATATAAAGAAGGAACATGCTGCTTGTATGTTCTCTTGAATGATTATGAGAAGGATGATTCTACAAGTTTAGTGAGAGAGCCAGTTTAGTGTACTGGAGAGCCATAGTGTAGTGGTTAAGTGTGCGGACTCTTATCTGGGAGAACTGGGTTTGATTCCCCACTCCTCCACTCGCGCCTACTAGCATGGCCTTGGGTCAGCCATAGCCCTGGCAGAGGTTGTCCTTGAAAGGGCAGCTGCTGTGAGAGCCCTCTCCAGCCCCACCCACCTCACAGGGTGTCTGTTGTGGGGGAGGAAGGTAAAGGAGATTGTGAGCCGCTCAGACTCTTCGGAGTGGAGGGCGGGATATAAATCCAGTATCATCATCTTCTTCTACAAGTTACCCAGTACCAGATTCTATGTAATAATTGAAGCCACATTCTTGCTCAGTGACAAAATTCACGGTGTAATTGTGAGTAAAGCAGTCTGCACCTCACAGGAGTATTATGAAGTGAGAAAGAAATTATGTAAAATGTTGGTACAAAAAGGAAGAGCTTTAAAAATTATTAATATCTCAGCAATATACATGATACCACACAACAGTAATTTACATTCACAATTTTCCTTATTTATATTTCATCTGCTGATCATTAATTACATCACTATTCTATCTATGAGTTCATGAGATCATCAGCCTTCTAATACAAAACAAACAATGCTAAAGTTACTTTTTAATCTTATGGACTGGATACAAAAGGCTGCATGGAAGCGTTTATGAATACAACCTAACTTTGAAGGCTTCCCTCTGACAGCCACTGAACTCCAAAAGAAAAGAATTGCTACAGCTGGAACACAAACTTAGGAAAGCATGTACTAGTACATCCAAAGAGTTGGATTCTAGCTTTAGCATATGCAATAAATATTCTATAAATATTGTTTCACCTGGATCTTTTCACTTTTACAAAATGGATTTCTTAATAAACAGAAAATTTAAAACTTGCACTGTATATGCTTTGGCTTAACAGGAGTCTACTTTCTTTATGTTAGATGTATTCTTCATTTTTTTTTAAAAAAAAAGTGCATATGGACTTACACCTCCCAGTTCCTTAAGATCTTTTGCTATTTTTTCAGAGAGGATGTTGGATGGAATATCAAGATAAAACACCTTCCCAGTAAGTGGCTTGTGTTTAAATTTATCTGATTTTGTGGAATCTTTCTTCACAGTTTTCAAGGGAGGTTTACTTCCATCTGGTCTTCCTTGCATATCACCTATAATCAAAAAAGAAACTTTAATCAGGACTAAAGTATGTTTGTGTATATGTATGCTAACCAAAGTAAACACATTTTTTCAGGGCTTTTTTGTAGAAAAAGCCAAGCAGGAATTCATTAGCATATTAGACCACACCCCTTGACATCACCAGAAGTGCAGTCATTTAGCCACACCCACCTCATAGAGTTTCTGGTGATTGTTGTTAGAAGCTCTACAGAGAGTAAAGACACTATAGTCACTCCAGCAGACAAACACCACACATACCCACATTATTTGTGGCTATTTAAAAAATGTTTCTTCTGGACAGAGCTTTAAAAGAATATTGTTATTCAGCATTTTATAGTGCTCTAACTGTTCACTCCACATGCATTATTTTAGTGCAATTGTTAAGAGCTGATAATCCTGTAATATGTAAGTATTAACTATTTATCTTCCATGTTTATCCTCAATATTTTAGTCTGACAACAACAATGCTTTTGAGGTAGTTTAGGCACAATGACTCAAGATCACCCAGAAAGCTTCCATGGAATAATAGGAATTCAGACTTATGTCTCCCATATTCTAGTCCAGTACTCTAACCATGCTGGCTGTCTGGGAAGCTGAGAGTAACATTTGAACCTGAGACCTCCCAGATAAAAGCTCATTGTCTGAGCCGCTAGACCAGAGCTGTATCAGGCCCCCAGAGGTTCTCCTATCAGTCCCACGAGCACCTCACTGTCCTGCTTCCTTCTCACTCTCTTGCTTCCTTCTGCATCACAGCTTGCTTTGCCAGACTTGCTCAATCGCACAAGAGCCAGGGGTTGAAATGTGGTCCAGGCCTCCACAACTTGCGACACATCAATCCAAAAACAATTCAAATGTCCCTTAGGGTTGCCAGTTCCTGGTTGGGACATACCTGTAGATTTTGTTAAATAAAGAAAATATTGCTGAGTCCCAAGTTCTGGAGCCTGGACCACATTTCAATCCATGGATTTGCAATCTTCGCCACATGTTCAGGTTTTTTTTTACAAAGTCTATCTTCCCTTACAATATCTTTTAAAACTAGATAACAGGGCCAGAATCCACCTCTGACCTGGGGCTTGGAGAGAAAACTGAGTTTATGTCTGATTTACAGACAGCTTGGTAAGTGACCATCAAATACCATATTCAAAATCATGCAGAACTTTTTTTTTCATAGTCACATTCCAAGTGGGAACAATTTTGTCCAGGATCCTGCCTGTCTGCTGCTGACTCGATCTGCCCTACTTGGCTCTCCGCAGCCTGCTAGCGTGGCTCTTGTCCAGAGAGACTTTGCAACCTGCTGCCGCTACCCTCTTCACAAAGGAACCCATCCGCCTGAAGAAATTCCCCCTCCACGCCCATCTGCCAGCCTCTTCCCCCACAAGGCACCTATCTACATGGTAGGCCCTGGCTACCCACAGCACCCACCCCACGAACAACAACAACCCCCAGCACCAGAGGAGGCGGCTCCAGCAGCAGCAACGACCCCCAGCAGGAGGAGCAGAGGCACTGCTGGCTCCCAGGCCTGGCTGCAGCGCCATCTTGCCTTAGGCAGCAGCAACAACCCGGGATTAGAGAATTAGCTTTAAAGCGCCAGCCAAAGGTTGGCTGCAGAGTGGCTGAATCACAGGTGCCATTTGTGGCTCCACTGCCTTGGCCAAGGGAGAAGGAAGAGACAAGCTGCGCTATGTCATCCTGCAACAAGCCCCACCTCCCTGGACTTGAAAAGTGAGTAGTTTCTTTCCCTTACATTGGAGCTATGCCAGTCTGGGAGTGCATGGCTGCCTAGTGCCTCCCCTCTGCCTTTTTTTAAGCCGGAGCCCTGGCCAAGCTAAGTTCAAGGGCACTCCGGCTCAAAAAGAGCCTTGCGTTTTGTTAGGAAAAGCAAAGCCACATTTCTGGAAAGAAACAACTGGATGTATTGAAGCTTTGCTAATCTTCTCATAAAGGTAAAGGCAGTCCCCTGTAAAAGCACCAGTCGTTTTCGACTGTGGGGCGATGTTGCTTTCACAACGTTTACATGCCAGACTCTTTTACGGGGTGGTTTGCCATTGCCTTTCCCAGGGTGCAGTACCATTAGTGACAACACAGCTCCGTCTGGCTGACGGATTAAATGTGTTCGTTCAGACAGCAACATCTGGCAATCGATCGTCATCCGGGCTCATCCAGGCTTGCTACGCATGAATGGCGCATTAATTTGACAGTACATAAAGTCCGGCCCTTTTTCAAAACAGCGGCACAAGATCGGCTTTTTGTTGTTTGGACAGCTCACGCGCGATACTGCCTCTCACCTTTTTTTTTAAAGAAAGCCCCAGCAGACAAGCGCATTGCCAGATCATCCGGGAATCTGAGGTGATGCTTCTGCTTCTCCAATCAACACAGGATCGGGGGGGTGGGGGTGGTGGTGGTAACGTTCCAGTTCACAAAATCTTTTGGAAATCCCTGAGCCTAAGGAGGCCAAACTTAAAACAACTAGGGAGCTGGCCTTCTCTATAAAAGCGCCCCAATGGTGGAATCAGCTGCCGGAGGAGGTGCGGGCCCTGCGGGACCTCAACCAGTTCCGCAGGGCCTGCAAAACTGCCCTCTTCCAAGAAGCCTTCAAGACGTAACCAGACTGAATATTACGCTGCCTGGATAAGTAGAGACTGTAGCACCACCGTATTGTTTTTTAACTTTTTAACATTAATTTATATTTGTATTTATATTGTGAATTGATTTTACCTGTATTGTTATATCATGATACCATATCATGCTCTGTAAGCCGCCCTGAGCCTGCCTCGGTGGGGAGGGCGGGATATAAATAAAAATTATTATTATTATTATTATTATTATTATTATTATCCCACTATTCAGAACAGGAAAAAATTCTTTTTTTTCAGTGTGGAGGATTTCAAGGTATCATTGTTACTGCCAATTTCTAGGAAAATAATTCCTGGCAGTTCTGTGGTTTGGATCGGCAATGTTAATTCTGGAAACTTTCGCCCTTCCCCCCTGCCTCTGAAGAAAGTTTTGATTTCCCAGCTCCAAACAGTTGGGCGCATGTTCAATGGACTCCCTCCCCTCCCAGAAATCACCATCTGATTACGCATGCTCCAAGAAAGGAGCGTGATAGTATTGGCTGTCTGATCGCGCACAACAGAATGAATTGCATTCTTGGATGCTCGTCTGAACTGCCCTGCATCGATTCAATATTCAGCAGTTCAGATTTGAGCGCTATACACCCGCTTTTAATGGTAGGTGTGACTGCACCCCCAGTCATCTAGACTTTACCCCAGCAAGCTGGGTACTCATTTTACCGACCTTGGAAGGATGGAAGGCTGAGTCAACCTGGTGCCGGCTACCTGAACCAGCTTCTGCTGGGATCGAACTCAGTTCGTGAGCAGAGGGCTCTGACTGCAGTACTGCAGCTTTACCACTCTGCGCCATGGGGCTCTTCTTCTCACACACATCTTCTCATACACATGTCATCAGCAGGTCTCTGGCTTGCATGCCTGCTCTCTTACATTCCTTATGCAATACCTAAATAATGACAACCTCAGTAGGAATCACAGAAAAATGCAAGTTCCATGTTCATATAGACATTGTATCTCTTGGTTTACACATTACACTCTACACATATGGGCAACTGGAGATTCAAACCCAAGTCCCTCAGATCCTAGACCAGCATTCCAACCACAGCAACCTTGATTTTTCCCCAAAAATGAAGCAAATTCAGTAGATTACCACATAATAAGCCATTTTGCTTATGCACACTCTCTTAAAATCCAATGTGGTACAATGGTTGAGAGTGGTGGGATCTAACTGGAAGAACCAAGTTTGATTTTCCACTCCTCCACCTGAAACCTGCTGGATAATATTGAGCCAGTCACAGTGTTCTTAGAACCCTCTCAGCTCCACCTACCTCGCGAGGTGCCTGTTGTAGAGAAAGGAAGGGAAGGCACCTGTAAGCCACATTGAAACTCCTTAAGATAGAGAAAAGCAGTGTATAAAATCCAGCTTTTCTTCTTCTCTCTCAAATGCAAGTAATAAAATCTTTGAAGCTTCTAAACACTAGCTGCTAATTTAGTAAACAATGCTACTTTTTAAATAACCCACAATGAGCTTCTTTTGACATTCATTACCAGAGAACTGAACTTTGCCTCACATTTGGGGTCAACATGTGGTCTCAAACTGTGTTAAGGTATAGAAAAAGAATCTGACAGACTAATCAGAACATAAATCTATGAGCAGGACTCATTTTCTTTAACAATAACTTTTACACAGATTTTTTATTATGTATTAAGCACATAATAAATGTTGTGTTTTAAAATTTTGGACTAACTAGCGAAGGACAGTGGCAAAATAAACAAATTAACAATAATAGTAAGGTGAAAAAAAAATAGCAGACGTTTTCATTTCCAAGAAAGCAACTCCTCCTTCACAAAAGTCCTTTAGCAACTACATTTTAAAGCCTTAATTGCAACCAGCTGCTCTGCACGGCTGTATTTGTATTCTAGGTATAAAGATAATCAACACTTATTATGTGTATGCAGAACAAATTGTGTAACATTGAGATTCGATCTCCTTTATACAATTATCTGCTTATTTACTTTTTGAACGACTACAAATCATCCCTTTGAAAATAAAAACAAACTGACTCTTTTCTGGCATGATCTTCACAAAGCACACCGCACAACAACTTTTAGTGCACAGTATTTACATTCACTGAACTACCAAAACCATGAAACAAATAAAAACTGAATATGCGCTCCAACTAAAGTGAAAAAGGAGACTTTCTCAAGCTTCCAAGTAAAAGGAAGCCTATTACCATGAGAAACTAACACCGAGATACTTACAGGGAAACGGTCCTTTGTTGCTACTTTTCAAACCACTTGGTTTCATTTTCCTGGGAAGTCACATTTTTCTCCTCCCACCTCCCTGTGACGGTTACTGCCTGCAAGGAAAACAGTTCACAGAAACCGTCTTTTACAAAAACTCTTTAAAGGGTTGCTGAGAGAGGCGGGACCAAGTTACAGCCCCGTAGCACTTTTAAGACCAACTAAGTTTTATTCAAGGTATGAGGTTTGGTGTGCACGCACACTTCTTCAGAGGTGGAGTCACTTCTCTAAATGGCTGCCTCCTGCTCCTCCCTCGTGACCCTCCAGCCTAGTTCTTTCTCCCCATTTCCGCTCACCTTAACTCCCCCACCCCCCCTTGCGTGGTCCGCCTCCGCGGGCAGCGCCTGGTGTCCAGCGCCGCTTCTCCCCCGCGCCCCCTTTCCGTATCCGCCGCTCGCGGAGGGACGGTTGACATTTGAAATGTGCGTTCCCGCCACATGAGCGGACCGTTTTCCTATCCTCCACTCCCCGCCGTCTCCTTACCTCACCATAACGGGACTCATGGAGCCCGGCGCGGCCGTTCGCGATCAGTATCTTCGTATCCCGGCCATAGTTGCTCGCTCTTTCCCGCCTTTGGGCAGCCCGGCCAACCAGAAGCTCCTGGGGCTGGCCTTGCCTCCTCGCTCGGCTTGAGCGGCGGCGCCACCCACCGAGGAGGAGCGTCAGCCCACGGCCCCACGCGCCTTCAAGGGGTCTGCTGGGGGAAGCCTCAGTCCGGTAATGGTCGGGCTGCGAGAGGGGGAAGCGTAAGAGTCTGAGGATAAAGTTTTCTTCAGGCTGTTCATGGTGGGCGAGGGAGTGAGGTGCTGAAATGAAATGCTGGGGAAGAAAATGGTCGTCCCTGAGTGCTGGGTTGTAGTGAAGTGTGGTCTGCTGCTTTATGGAAGGAGGGAATGCTTTGTGGAGCGGGCCGGAGATGCGGCTGCTTGGGAGAGGGGACTGCTCTGGCTGGCACACACCTCGCTTTACACATTTATTTTCTTCCTTCATAAAGGCTGAGACTCAAGGCGGCTTACACAGCATACATCCAGAGCTTTATTTGTGGGGAAAGCCCAGCAGGAACTCATCTGCATATTAGGCCACACCCCCTGATGTCACCATAGGACTTTTTGTAGAAAAAGCCCAGCAGGAATCATTTGCATATTAGGCCATGCCCCCTGAGACCAAGCCAGCCAGAACTGCATTCCTGCTCAAAAAAAGCCCTGTGTACATTAATGCAGCTTATAGTATCACCGCCATTTAACAAGAGCTTCAACAGAAATAACCAGCTAAGAGCCTCTGCTCAACCCCTTGTATGCTCTTGGAAACCTCGCAGTGCGGAGGTGGCTGAATGTAATACTCAGTCCAAGGTGTGTACTTTCATGTGCATGCACATTTCCTCATACCTTCCGAGGAGGTGTGCATGCACACAAAAGCTCACACCATGAATCAAACTTGGTTGGTCTTAAAGGTGCCACTGGACTCTATTCTGCTGCTTCAGACCAACACGACTACCCACTTGGATCCACCGTCCTGATATACGTACTGAATTGCTGCTCTGTTTTTAAGTCACCTAGTTGTAAAGGCTCCTCAATTGTTTGCTGCACTGATTTGTTTGTGAGGTTGCTCCTCGCGATCCCTTTAGCCAACCCTATTAAACTCGAGTCACAGGAATAATTTCTGCTGAGCCAACTGTCTGTTTAAAGGCTTTAAATCCAATGAACTGGTTTCCCTTGGAGATGAAGCTGGAAGCATGAAAGCTGAATATATTGCCTACTGTTGTTTGCCTTATCGTTTATCCCAAGTGTCCAGGACAGGTACACATGCAGCAGTATTCTTGATATTTTAAAAGTTGCCACAGATCTTGTACAGAATCTGCTGCATGTGGTAACAGCAAAATAAAACAGAAGTTAGTTTTAATGACAAGCAACATTCTAATATGAGCTTTTGTCTGCCTAAGGAAGTGAGCTCTGATTCACAAAACGTCATGTCAGAACAAACATTGCTAGTCTTTACAATGTCATCACATATTTGTTTTGGTTCATTTCAGTAAACTAACATGGCTGCTCCTCTGTCTTAATAGTACCTCCCCAAATCTCACTTTTTCACCAGGAAGCTTCTCCAAAGTACTGGTTATGCATCAAAACAATCATATGTTATGGTGCACACATTTATTTTAAAACCAACCATAGCTTTACATTATCCCCATAGTCAAAAGCTTTGCTATAATCTATGAAACACAAACTGATTGATTTGTGAAATTCTTTTGTATGGTCCAGTAACCACCATAAATTTACAATATAACAATACCTCCTCCTTTTCTGAATCCAGCTGTTTTTTTTTGTTCCATATATGGTACCAGATTTTGTTGTAAGATTTTAAGCATCACTTTACTCACATGAGAAATTAATGCAATGGTTCAATAGTTGCTACATTCAGAACTGGAATGTAGACTATTTCCAATCTGTATGCCATTGCTTATCTTTTAGTGATAAAATCCATGGCATGGCGGTAAATCCCATCTCCCTCATTTGTTGGATGTGAGGTGTCCACTATAGGCTAATGAACCATTTGTCACCATCTCTGGTCTCCCATTGGCTGACTCCCATGCCCCCGCCTACTGCAGTCCCAGGAATGTTGAACAAACCATCAAAACAGTCTTACCTGAGAGAGAGACACATCTCCGATGCTTCTGTCTGTCTTCTCTATCAACCAGCCTCAGAAAGGCCTGCCGTTCTACTGCAGCCTCACAAAAGGCGTCACGGCTGCCAACGGGAAGTAACCTCTGCTGCCCTATCAACAGTCCACACAGCCTCCCAGCACACACAGCTTCCAAAGGTCGCTGAAATAGCCAGGGAGCCTGGCACTGCCTCAGAGGGCATGGCTGTCCCACCTTTACTGTCTTTCTCTCCCTCCTCCCCTCAGCCTCGCCCCAGGATGGTTGCCTGAGGAGGAGATAGGGAAGCCTCACAGTGTTGTTCAGATCAAAGAGGGGGAGAAGGGTGAGCAGAATGGTGTAAGCTGCTTTGGTGCCCCTACACACACACACTGTAAAGAAAGTCTGTCCTTTTCCTATGTAGAGGCTGCAAGGTTACCAACTCCAGGTTATGAAATCCCTGTAGATTTAAGGGGTGAGATGGGAGGAAGGGTGGGACCTCGGACTGGTATAATGTGATTTCCTCCTGGGGAACCACTTTTGCCAATTTCCAGGTGAGGGCTGGAAATCACTCAGAATTACAACTGCCCTTGAGATGAGGGGAAAGTGAATCCCTTCACTTGGGTGAGTGGGAAGACAGCAAGGGGAGCACTCATCCAGAGCCTCCTTCTAGTGCCTGTTGTATTTTTCTTCACAACGAGCCTTACTCCTAGTTTTCCATATGTGTTGACATATTCTTGTTAAAATGTTGATAGACTGTTTCTGTTGCTTAAAAGAGCTATATTGATACCTTATCTATTTCTGCCTTGTTGCCTATTTTTGGTGATTTATTTCTCCCAATAGCTTTGAGTGCAGCTCTCATTTTACTTTATAAAACTGTGGGTTCTTCTTCAAAAGATTCTGCAGTGATGAAATCTGTCATCCTTTCATCTCTTCTTTATGTTTCCTCTGCATATTGTTCCTATCTTTTCTTTATTCTGTCCTGTTCCATTCATGTATTTCCCTGTCAAGCTTTTCTGTGCTTTACATTTCCCCGTTCACATAAAGCCTTTAAGAAGTTGATGTATAAGATGTAGCACTCTCCACATGGAACAAATGTACAATCAGCTGAACTATTACATTTCCTTGTCTCAATTTAGCCCGTCGTCCATGCTCCAGTTCTTCAGTTTTCTTCCTTGCTTCATGTTTTCCTGCTATTGCCAACTAGATAACTCCTGTTAAAGGAAACTGCTGTTTGGCCCCCTCTTTTTAAAAATAACTGCAATGTGCTATTTTAATTTGTTTTAAAATGATTTATATTTTCAAGGAGTAAACAATGGATTCCAAAGGAAATGGATTATACAAAATCACAACTTCTCAGCAAGTAATTTCTTCCTGTTGTGGTTCTGTTATTACATCTCTTTTGGGTACGTATAAATATTTTAACGCACTTTGGCTGTTTTCACAAAGTTTTGTCCCCCTTTCTCCATAGTATCATGTGCATATGTACACTTCCCATTGTTGTGCTGACGTTTTGGGAAAGATTGCAGCAAAACCTGGGTTTGCTACCATGTGGGCAGTAAAAGTCAGAATTTCAGGCCACTGCCCACAGCAGCTATTTTCTCCACAATGGCTGTGGGGGGAGGTAGCTTTTTATTTTTAATCAGCAACTCTATTATTTTATCATCAATATAATGATATAATTATATGTGTAACAGGTTCTCTGAAAAGTCTCTACTTTGTTTTGTTATAGAGATAATAAGAGAAAGGTATATCTCCACAATGAAAGGGGCAGAGTTGTAGGCTTTTAAAAAATGAAACCTGGGAATTCAGATAATCTGTTATGCATATCATCGTCTGATGAAGTGTGCTTAGAGAGCACATGAAAGCTTACGTTCTCAAAACTTGGTTGATCTTAAAGGTGAAACTTGACTCCTGCTTTGTTCATCTGCTTCAGACCAACACGGCTGCCCTCTTGGGTCTATTCGTCCTCCAAGTAATCAGTTTAAGTAAATTTTCCAAAATCTGCATTCTCCTTTTCATACCAGGCTATCAAGGCCTGAAGAGGAGAATGTAAATTACCAAGACAGCTCCACCCAGCTACCACATTGTAGAATTTGCCATCACACTTATTAAGAGACATCCTTTTTTGTTTGTTTGTTTAACATCTGGGAGAACATAGACCTTGCTTTGTCAGGATCTCCTGAAACCAAGTCTTGTCATATTAGTCCATCCAAATTAACATACCTTCAGGATACATTTTTGGGTTATAAATGCATCCCATTTTTGTCATGTTCTGCTGACTGCTCACAAAGCAGCACCCTGAGCCTGAGCCATAGGCTTTCCTATATATAGCGCTGGTTCTACCCATATCCCTCCTTTTCGTCCATCTTCAGGCTGAACCATTCTCCAAGATCTGGTATAGTATTACCCCATCTCGCCTTCTTCTGTTGCACCCATTCCTTCCTGTGTTTCCATACCTTGTGTGTAAACCGCCCCATTTGTGTTTGTTTGATTTTATTATTTTTCTTTTATAACTAAAATCCATTTATTCATTGGCCAGGTCAATGACTCTTATAAGAGGTTCTATTTGAGACTATCTCCATAAACATAGATAATAGGTTCTGCTTTGCTCCACCTCTTGCTGTGCTCTGCCTTTTGAAGCTAATTTCCACAAAAAAAGATCAAAAGCAGTAATTTATATTTCTGTCAGAGGTAACATTTGGTCCAGAAGGATGCAAAGAACAAATGGACATAAGTCTGAAATTAGAAACCACAGCATTCAGTTGCTGACCTAAGACTAGCAGTGCTCTTACAAAGGAATTTCAAAGGGAGATTAGAGAGATTGCTGAATTGTAGTTGATAACAAAGCTGAAGACAATCCTCCAGGTCTGAACTGAGACCTGGTTTTCCTGTCTCATTACCAATGTGTGCTATTATAATTTAGCATCTGAAATCATTCCCTCTCCATCATATAAGGACTAATCCAAGTGTTCTAATTCCTAATCAGGATCTTTTTGAAAGAAAATAAGATTCAGATAGGAGCAGAGAAATCCAATCTTTTTAAAGAATATGTCAAAATATTTTCCTCAATGTAAATTGTGCTTGTCAGAAGAATCCTTCCTTCTTCCCTCCCTCTGAAGAAGTGTGCTTACACACAAAAACTTGTACCTGGAATAAAATGCTATTGGTATTAAAGCTGCCATGGGGCTCTGACTTTGTTTTTTCTCTTTTCCCTCCCTAAAAGAGGAGGAGCAGCCCCAGAGAAGGAAGCAAAAGCTGTGGGGGAGGTGGCCTGTCTTTGTATCACTCCCACAGGAAGCAGCCACTGAGGGAGCTGTGGGGGAAGCAAGTTATGGTGCAGCTGCAGAAGCAGCCCTGGAAAAGGAAGAAGGAGAAGGATGTTGCTTGTGGGCCAGATCTGAGCCCTGCAGGGGTTGGATCCATCCCATGGGCTGTAGGTCTGATACCCCTGAGAGCTTCTCTGCCAGCAAGATCCAACAAGATTAAAAGAGTGCACAAGGCTAGCTTCAAATAATATCTGTATCGAATTAGCATAATTTACATAGTGTTGACAGGTATCATAAATGATTATTGCACTTACAGATACTTTCTGAAGAGTTTGTTTCTTACTCTTTGCCTTGTGGTGCGCCTCTTGTTGAGAAGACAAGCATTTCTTATGCATTGGGAATTATGATAAAACGATTTTCAGCCAGGTGACAAAAGATCTATCCACCGCAAGTCTACTGAGAAGTAGACCCATCATTTTTCATTGTGCTTTACTTCTTCCATTGCAAGTGCTTGTAAAATGAACTTAAAAATCAGTAGACAAGAGCACAAAGTATATATCTAGTTCATTTTTGTATTCTGATTCCTGAATTTATTTATTTGATTTATATCCCGCCCTCCCCGCCGAAGCAGGCTCAGGGCGGCTCATAATATAAAACCACAACAATTAAAACCATACATATTATAAAATTATACATTCAATAATTAAAACAGTCAAAATAATTTGGTGCTAGTATCTTTGATTTCATATAATTTCAATTTCAGTGCCGACAGTATTTCTTCAATTTCCCTATGATACAGGCTCAGCGTCAACTTACTATGTTTACAAGGATTTCTTCAGCCATGTAATCTGGAGTCTATAGTAAAGCTAATATTCTGTTTATTCAGTTATATTTTAAATTGTAAGGCACACGTTAATGTATGAAGACAAAGAAGTCTTTTAAAATATAAATGACATTGTGTTTGGGGATTTTTTTTGCTGTAGTGACACCTCTAGATGTTGTCAAAGTCCGACTACAAGTCCAGAGTAATCCATCCCTTAAAGGTACGTCTGCATAACTGTAGTGACTGCCTTGCTTTATAATTTGATAATTGTGTTGTGACTGTGCTGGGAAAAGTGTATGCAAGAATCAGAGTAAGAATGTTCAATATAACCTGGCATTAGTAATAACTAATAAAATATGCTTAATATAGAAAAAATAAAGTAGCAGAATGAAATGGGAAGTCATATTTGTTCATCAGCATTTCCTTCTTTGACAATATACATGAAGTCCCTCTGACATACAACCCCATAGGGAAATCACAATATCAGTGAATGAACTCAGTGGGAAATATATACACAGACATAAACCTTAAGATAACTTCCCCATACACATTCTTCTTACATGTACATATATGCTTAAAGTCATATTTCTACCACCTTCCCTGTGTTAAGTCTGAATGTAAGTCTGCTTGCTTATTCCCTCCATCTTTTTATCAGGAAAATCTTTTCTGGAGTCTGATGGCCTTACGGATCATGTTTGTGTTTATGAAAATGGAAGTAGTGGCACTTACCACAAGGCATCGGGCCGGTTTAATGGCATGAGGGTAAGGTGAAATGTGTGAATAATCCCACAAATATTAGCTTTCTAATATAAATTAGTATTTGATAGAAAATTCTATATATTAAAGACATTTTGTACTCAGAAAAGGAAATGACTACACAAATGTTGACTTTCCATTATCAATACCAGGAAAATCATTACCAGGAAAATCGTGCGTAGATTTTGAGATACTACTGTTTCCGCTCAAAAAAGTTTGAAAGTCAGAAAGTTACTTCAAATAAAAACAAATGTATTTCTTAAAATAGAGCGGCTGTATGTAAATTACTCCATAATAGTAGATTATAAATCCAGGGCCAGGCTTCACATTTGGTAGTTGGATGGGCCCAGTTTGAGCAAAGATATGGTTTTATTTACCTGTGGTATGTTTTGGGCCTGCAAAATGTGATCACAGATGTTAAAATAAAAGTTACAAGATCAGTGTATGCTATCATAAATTTCATCAGAGGTGAAAGATGTGGTCTTGATTCCCTTTATGTTGAAGGTGTCCCTATGCAAGCTTCTGTCCTAGATCAGTTTGGGGACTGAGGTTGTTAGATCCACAGAAGTACAAAGGGAACAAAAGGTAAATTTGAGAGTGTTTTCATGGGGCTAAAAATATTTGAAGTAAATGCGCTGTTATCATAGGGCCTTCTTCATCATCCTACAAACCACAGTCTTTTCAAAGCTTGCCCACCTAAAAAGGGTGATATGTGGAGCTACTTTTGTACATATTGGGAGTGGCCAAAACTGCAGATTTGTTTTACTTATTGCCAGGGGCTGTTTTGTAGAAAAATAGGTGGCAGAGCTCATCCAGGGATTGCTATGCAGCTGCACATACTATTCAATGGACAAGGAGGTGGAACTCCTGTGAGCTCCCACTGAATGTGAGGCCTTCTTATTGCATTGTTCACAAGTAAAATTTCTGTTCTGTTTAAAGTAGCAAGATTAGCTATTAAGCCCAGAAATTTAGGAAGAAATGTATCAACTTGTGTGATCAACTGCGAAGCTGGTGACCTGTATTATGTATATTGTTTATACTGCATTTAGCCTTAGCTTTTAATGTCTTGTTAATAAGGGTCTGAAGCATTTTTGGCTGAGTAATAAACTGAATTGATTTAAAAGGTTAATCAGACCAGCATAAAGTAAGAAATCAAACTAAAATATTGGTATAAAAAACCTAGCTTTTATTGCTGACCTAATTGCAAGATTCCTGCTTGAGTTTTCTTAAAGTACAATGAGTAGAAGGACATAACTTCTTAGAATAACAACTGTAAGTTACTGCTTTCTGGGCTCCCAGGATTTACTATGATAGTTATGCAGTGGCTGTAAAATTTAGTTGCATGTATCAAGACCAGGCATGACTCAGCCAGTCAACTGTGAAGGCATTTAAATGCCTTCTCAGTTCACTTGTGAGTCATGCTATCATGGTGGGAGCAGCAGTGTTTGCAAAAACCATTTAAAGGGATCCCTTTAAGTGGTTTTTGCAAGCTGCGCTGCAGTGATGTTGCAGCTTGGAGAAGGCAGTTAAAGAGATTAAAAAATGCCTTCTGCAAGCCTCACCACCAGCACAAGCATGTCTGCCAACACAAACCACCTGGGAGGTTGGCATGAACCGAGGTTCATGAACCATGAATTGGGTCCAGTTTGTGACAAATTTTGGTTCATAATTTCCTCTCCACTGCTGAGTGACCTGTTCCTGCTTTCTTGCTTCTGCTTTTCTCAGTTTGTGTGCAAAAATAGTCAGAAGGCATAGCTTCCTAGCACTCTATGAATGTGCACTTGCAGCATAAAGCATCTAAAAATGCAGCATTATTCACAGCAGGTAGGGTTCTGTGATGTCCCAGTTCAAGACCACTGTGCAGGTAGATTGTCCTATATTAATTTGAAACAA
The DNA here is from genome assembly GCF_032191835.1 of Heteronotia binoei. Taxonomy (NCBI): domain Eukaryota; kingdom Metazoa; phylum Chordata; class Lepidosauria; order Squamata; family Gekkonidae; genus Heteronotia; species Heteronotia binoei. The sequence goes on along the minus strand of NC_083232.1, from coordinate 39,090,921 downwards.
AGATGTCATGTCTGTGACTGCTGGCTTCCTCTCGATAAGCAAGGTTCTTTAGATTGGGATGCCAGTAGACATTATGAGAAGCACAGAACTGCCTCCTTTCTTTGTTTCCTTTTCCTCAGAATGTCTAGGTAAATGACATGCATGTCTAGGTATATGACATGCTATTACTTCATTGTCCATTTTCCTGCCTTGCCTCACAACACCAGCAAATTGTTGATGAGGGTATAGTGAAATAATATTACTACAAGTATGCAAGAAAGAGAGGGACAAAGATACAGTTGGATTGCCACCACTCCATGTCTTCTCCAACATTTAGTTAAGCCATTACTTCAGCTATGTAACTGCAAAGATGCTCAGAGGAAGGCAGGCTTACAGATACTTTAAATAAATAAATATTTTCTTCCTATTATAACATTGTCATCAAACTTTTCTTGAGTCGTGATGTTAGAAACAAACTACTCCTCCCAAAATATGGGCACATGCCAGTTTAAGCATAAGGAAGCATAATTATAATACAGCTAAAACTGTTCACATTGCTGGCAGTGACTAGAGCCTTTCTATACAGTCCTAAACACAGTTATAACCTTTTACTTCTATAGGAGTCAGTGGGCATAGATGGGTTTAGGATTGCACTGCCAGGCAATTTTTGAGCAATGATATTTTTGCAGCTCTTTTCATTTTCTAGCCATTGTACTAACAGACAAGATTTACAAAAATCTATAGCCCTTTATTTCTGTATTTGGGTATTTTAGGATGCTTTTGTGAAAATTGTTCAAAGAGAAGGTGTGAAAACACTGTGGAGTGGACTGCCTACATCACTGTAAGTCCATTTTCTTGTTGTTTTAGATATTATATCTCTGTTATAGTTCTGGCAGCAACAATGGCGATAACAAGTAGAAATGAAAAGATGTTCTCTTCATCTCCCTCATCCCTGGGAGAAGCAGATGTGTATATATTGAAAAGCAAGAAGTAAATAGTATAAAAAGTGTAGTTAAAATTTAAAAAATTGTTGTTAGTCATATATCTTTCAACCAATTGATAATACTTATATATGAATAAATTCGGAAGTAAATATTCTTTAATATGGCCACATATATTGCAGCAGGCACAATCTTAGGAACTGTATTCTATTCCATGTGAAATAGAATGTTTCTTCAATGATTAACACCTGTAGTTCTTTGCAAGAGGAGAGTGTGTTGTAATAGGGGACCCCCAATGAATGGAAGGGGAAGGGAGGAATCATAACCCTTCATAACAGGTTTTCCTGAAAGTTCTCTCCTTGTCCCCCCCACCCCTTCCTTACAGAGCTGATTTTCCAGTTCCAGGTATGATTAATGCTGAGTTGTAGGGCATCAGACTCAAGGAAGAGATAGAGTTGCTGGTATTCAGAATTTTTGTTTTGTCTTGCAAGTCAATTAGTACTTGTGCCCAGATAGTTCAGAACACTCAGCATTTAAAGAATTTGTAAAAAGTTGTAAATAATAAGAAATTGACCGGGGGAAGGTTGGTGGAGGGATGAATTTAGGTATAGTAATTATCGCTGGTACTACCCAGAAAGTGCCCATGCTGTACATGAAACCTATTCTATGTATTATTCAGTGCTGTAATTATAATATTACCAGAGATAAACACTGTATTTTCTCATAAATATTGTCCTCTTGAGTGTTGTAATCATGCAATATATCTGCAGCAGAAAGTGCAGCTCTAGTGATATCCAAGCATCTTTTCTTTTGTGTTTATGAAAATGGAAGCAGCAGCACTTACTACAATACTATTTGCTGTGAACATGTTTCACAAAAAAAAATCATTTAAAATACTTCTGAGGCATGATAATATTTCAATTAGTTAACTGATTGGTTACAGGGAAGACAATTAATTGTCCCAAAAAATTTAAATGATCGACAGGCCTCACTAAATATTTATATTTATTTTAGAGCAGTGTCAGTTCCAACAACAGTAATTTATTTTACCTGCTATGATCAACTGCGTGATGCCTTCATTTCTACACTAGGAGAAGATAATGATTACATTCCACTTATTGCAGGTGGTATAGCCAGATGTAAGTCAAATGATTTCTAATATCTAGTTTCCTATACAACATCTTTTCTATTCAACTAAATTTAATATGGATTAAAAAGAAGGGGTCGGGCGAAATCTCATTAGTTGTCACAAGAATTGTACAAGAAACTAACCATTGTGACTGTCAAGTTGCACTATTACTCTTTTGTTATGTGACTGTAGTGCTTGTGGACATAAAAGAAATGTCATATAGTTTATACTGCTTAGACTTAAGCATACAAGATATTCGCCAAGTGCAGACAAAACTTTGACAAAGATTAAATGATCAGGAGTGCCCTTTGCATATTCCTTCCTCAACTTTCTCCCCCTTCCTTTTCAGCACTAACCATTGATAAAGCTATGTTTGTACCAAGGTTAACAGTAAGCGTAGTTGCCTTTATCTTTTTATTTATTATCTGCAATTATATCCCATTCCTCAGCCAAAAATGTGGCCATTGCTTACAGTTAATGACAACCAACAGCAATATTGTTATCTTCAATAACAAAACAAAAGAGCAACATAGCTTCACAATTACTTGTGAGCAATTTTTAAAGCAACAGTTAACTAGTATATGGAGTTCAAGAAGGAAACCCTATAGGTTTTCACCATTGCAATAAAAATAGGAAGAAAGAAGTCCAGTCAGCAACTCCATTGCAACCTTCTGGGCAAGCTGTAGCTTCTTAACCTACCCCAAAGCTAGTATATGTAACGCATATTTCAGTGGTCTAAAACAGAGATTACCAAAACATCCTTTGAAGTACCTATAGCAATAATCCCCCAATATCACCTTCTATAACCCATCTTTCTGATATTAGTACAAAGCAGTGCCTGTAGATCCCAATCCTATAGCTACAAGCTATTCTGGTTCCTTGCCCATGAATGGAATATTCAACTGGTCTATAATTTCTCAGTCCAAAGGGTCCAGTGATGAATTCTTCAAAGCAGATCTTACAACAGCATCTCTAAGGGGCTCAGAGGCCCCACAATCTTCTTACAGAGTCCTTAACCACATCCATCGTCAAATCATCCACTGTCTCCCAGGATACTTCCAGGTACTCCAAGGATCTGATGGATTGGTTTTAGGATACTTGGCTGTTTAAAAGAAGAATAACAAATCTGGTCCATATTCTCAACTTGCAAGAAGAAAAATGCACTAGGGTTCCCAGCTATCTGGAAGAAAAGTTATGCTCATTTAATAGAAGCTGAATTATTTATCAGGTGATGTTATTTACTTCTGTGTCATGAAAAGCTTCAGCCACCCATTTCCACACATCAGGACTCTGTTAAAGGAGACAGGACATTTTTCTCCAGGCTGGTTGGCTATTTAAACAGCTGCCAAAAAACCCTCACACACCCTTATTTGACATACTTGCAGGCAAATAATTGAAATTGGAGTGGATTTTATCTGTGAAGTGTCTAGCAAACATGTTATGGTTGGTCATTCAATGCATATTCTGCTCCATAAACCCAGGTCTCATAAAACCCTAACTCACTAAGAAATCTCTGTTAGAGAACTTTGCACAGACGTGACAGAATCTGAAGCAAGGGTTTTAATCAAGTTTATAACTAACCTTTGTTAGGGGTTACTTTGAAGGTGTAACACTAACCATATTTAGTTGTGTGATGAGGGATGTACACAAGAAAGGGAGGAATATGTAAAGCACAGGGAAGAAGAGTTCAAAGAATACTCCCTGTCTGCCAGGGTAAAAGGTAGGAAAATGTTTATTCTGCAGTCTTTTATAGTAGATTTTCAGATCAAAACTAACAGGAACGGCCAGTTTGTTAATAGTAATATAAATGGATTATGATCTGTTATAATTAAGAGGACATTGAAATAACTGGTTTTAATCTGGTAGAAAAGGGTATAGATTAAATTTGAGTTTTAAAATATAATTAGTGTTCCTTAAAGAGATGAAAAGCCATATGCCTGTCTTTAATATATAATATTAAGAGTTAAATATTTCAAACAGCTGTCTTGACTGCTCACCATCTTGACTGCTCACCATACAAGTTTGAATTTGCTGCATTTGGGCAAATAGCTATCTCTGTTATGTATTTATTCATTCTTGGTAAAGCATTTAAAAAGTTTAGAAAAATGTGGAGGGATGGTGGCTCAGTGGTAGAGCATCTGCTTGGGAAGCAGAAGGTCCCAGGTTCAATCCCTGGCATCTCCAAAAAAGGGTCCAGGCAAATAGGTGTGAAAAGCCTCAGCTTGAGACCCTGGAGAGCCACTGCCAGTCTGAGAAGACAATACTGACTTTGATGGACCAAAGGTCTGATTCAGTATAAGGCAGCTTCATATGTTCATATGTGGAAAGAAAATATGTACACAAATACTCATGGCAAAACTTCTTTATTACCTGACATCTTGAAGTACTTTCTCTTTTCTCTATTATAGTGGTTTCAGCTACTGTAATAAGTCCAGTTGAATTGATTAGGACAAGATTGCAGTCTCGCCGGTTAACTTACAAGCAGTTGCATTCTTGCATTAGTAATAAGGTAACCAAAGATGGCTGGCTTTCACTCTGGAAAGGATGGGGTCCCACTGTTCTTAGAGATGTTCCATTTTCAGGTATGGTTTGCTTTTCAGCAACAGAAGACCTATTTATTATGTTCTTTAGCTGTTGTAGGTTTTTCTCTTCTTTTGATAGTTTTACAAAATTGTCAGGTTGGTTAAATCTAAAGACTCAAAATTCAGTTCAGAATCATGATCCTTAATTTGAAGGCCGGAGTACTTGGGTTTTGGACCCAGGGTACTTCAAGGACTGCCTCCTCCTGTATTGTCTAACCTACCAGTTAAGATCCTTCTCTCAAACATCTCTGTGTTCCTCCATTTTCAGTGGTGAGGCAGGTAGTGACTAGGTAAATGACTTTTTCAATGGTGGCACTTTGCCTTAATCTCATATGGCATCTATCCTGTTTTCTAGGCACCAGGCCATAGCTTTAAAAAAAAAAAAAATCCAGGCTTTTAATGATGGGGTCGATCTTTTAAAATTATTCTACAGTCTGCTTTTAGTCTGAGAACTGTTTTATGAGACTTTTTGAAAAGCTGCTACATATTTTGTATTGATTGTATGGTCTAGCTTGGTATAGAATGCTGGATTTTAATACTTAACAGCACAGTGCTTTTGCTATTCAGGCATGTGCCTTAACAGCAGTTCCTTTGGTCTATGACACTGTAGTCATTAAAAAGGGATCTATTAGTGTAATATAATTACTAAAGCATGGTCAGGGTAAACTTTGATTGATTTAGCAATTGCATCACAATCCTGCAAATCCATTTTTTAATGACAGTTACTTGGCAGTCAAGTTTCCAAATGCTGCAGTTTGTCAGGTCTGGTCTAGACAGCCTATCAAGTTTTATTTTAATGCTATCTGTGTTAGCTGAAAACTAATTGTAGCCTCTCATCCACTCTCCCACCCTGCAAATCCAGACAGTTCAGTTTTAGAAATAGACTACATTTAGGGTTGCCAAGTCTTTGGGGGTGGAGCCATAAGCAAAGTTGTGACAAGCACAATTGAACTCCAAAGGGAGTTCTGGCCATCACATTTAAAGGAACTGCACACCTTTTAAATGCATTCCCTACATTAGAAATAATGAAGGATAGGAGCACCTTCTTCTGGGGCTCATAGAATTGGACCCCCTAGTCCACTCTTTTTGAAACTCGGAGAGCATTTTGAGGAGAGTCATCAGATGCTATGCTGAAAATTTGATGCCTCTTCCTCAAAAAACAGCCCCAGATACCCCCGATCAATTTCCCATTATACCCTATGGGAATCAATCTCCATAGGGAATAATGAAATACCCAGCAGACATTTCCCTCCCCCCCACCCCGTTTCTGATGACTCTGAAGAGGGGGAGGGCCTGTTCCCACCTGGGGATTGGCATCTCTACTCATGAGATGCTGAACTTCCAACTTTTTCAAAGTAACACAGAGCAACCAAAGGTTCAGGTTTACCTTTCCTATGCAAACGACCTCTGAAAAGATTGTGCAACCAACGGAGGATCTGGGCTGCTTGCACAGCCACTAGGAGCAGCCATGTTCTGCCTGCTTCCCTCGCCCCCATTCAGCCTTAAAGACACAAACACACCATCCCAGGAGAAAGCCTTTCCAAGTCTCTGAAGCCTCTGGAAGTGGAAAGGCACATGGTGGCTGTGGAGTTGGGGCTTCCCCCCCACTGGCCAGCTGACTGGGAGCAGGAAGAAGCTTGGGAAAGTGGGAGAACCCCTGCTGGGACCTGGAGATTGGCAAGCCTAACTACATTAGAATCCTGTGGACCAAATAATTCTTTCTGAAAATCTTTTTTCTTCATAGATTCCATACTCAAGATTAAAGAGGTTATATGAAAAAAATACTGCCATTAGTAATATTAGGAAAAGGATAATTTTATTCCATAATGTAAATAGCAAAGGTTGTACCATGACAAATGGTTAGGAAGCCTAGGGTTTTGATCCAGTTGCTTTCTGTAACTAACCTTACATAGACATTGGATATTTGATCATTAATATACTTTTCCCATTTTCAACTTTTCTTCTGTTTAAAAGATATTCTTGTTGCAGTTTTCTGACTTCTATTGTGTTATGCTGTTTCTGTGTCCCCATAGCATTTTATTGGTATAACTATGAATACTTCAAAAAAACACTGTGCAAGAAATTAGGCAAACATGAGGCAACATTTCTGATCACCTTCTCTTCAGGAGCAGCAGCTGGTTCTGTAAGTGTCTTGGTGAAAATATTAGATACAATATGCATGTATGTACCTAAAAGGTGAAAATATGGGAGCCTGAGAGCGATATAATGAAAATAACATTAGGCTTGCCTAGATCCCATTGAAATAAATAGCACCTAAGCAGCCTTTTGATTTAAACTGAACATCAGCATGAATACCTTTCTTTGTGTTGGATGCAATAACTGTGATCCACAACTCTATGCATATTCAGATGTACATACAGCATTTTGCATAGACAGCAAACTCCAGTTATTTCAATGGAAAGGGCAGATGCAAAAATGCACAGACAGAAAACCATTCTATGTGAGAAACATAATGCACTTTAGGCCATAATCAAATAAAAATGTTTAAGCCATTTGTGCTTAACTCTGTTAGTTTGTAGCCTAGCCGCTTCTTATTGTACTTTTAAAAAAACTTAACAGAATAATAGAGCAGCAGTATCTATTTTTAGGAAGACATTGTAGTCATGCATAGCAATAAAATAAGTTAATATAAGTCAGCTTAGAATTATATTAATGGAAAATATTGTCAGTAGGGCTTAATGACACAGCCATGGCAATGTTGTCTGGGCCACTAAAAACCGTACAATCACTGCATAAAATCCAGTTATACACAATGTTTTGAAACAGGTCTTGTATTGTGTTATTCATTTAGCTGCTTTAAACAAATCAAGGAGCTTTACAGTACACTCCTATGCATGTTTGTTCAGAAGCATACATATGCTGTATTGCAGGTTTTCCTTTCTTTTCACTGTCAAGTACTGCAAGTTCTTCACCAATCAACACACTTCGTTTCCATTAAAGGCATTTATTGAATAAGACAGGCAGTCAAATCTTGCTGAAACTGGAGTCAATGCTCTTACCCACACAGATATACATAGTTCAAAAGTTAAAGCACCAAATCACCTTTCCCCCATAAGTAATGCAAGCCCCCCTAGCCTTGCAGAAACGAAACTTGTCAGAGTCTGTGAGAGTCTCTGTGAACTAGATAACACCTGTGGCCTTGGAGGCTCTCTGTGGCTAGCTCTCAGGGTGGAAAGATACATAATAATATTGCAGACACAACACACCAGTATGTGAAAGTAAAGAGATAGCAGCTAAGTGGGACGCTAAAGGTTACTACATGTTACATACAAGCATAACTCTAGTCTCCACAGCATATGGCAAGAGGCACTCTTGACATTCTGCCTCCCCAAAGATCACCTCCCTGACCCCGGGCTTATCAGGATGTTGATGGAATGATTTGATAAGACTGTTGGCATTCATGTCAGTTGGTTTCACCCATTCAGTTTCACTGATTGGGAAGTAAGCCCATTTTACCAAGTAGTATAACTCCCCCCTTTTCAATTTGGAATCAAATATGTTCTCAATCTCAAGATGAATCTGTCCCCAGATCAGGATCAGTGAGGGAGTAGTTGCTGGGGCTCTCAAGGCATTGGTCCAGGGTCCCTTTTCAATAGGCTGCAATGAAACGTAGGGTTAATGTGTTTTAGAGTTTTAGGCAAGATTAGTTCAACAGTAACCTTTTTAATTATTCTCTTAATAGTAAATGGCCCCAAATACTTAAGTCCAAACTTTTTCAAAGGCTGACTATTAGGAAGGTTTTTGGTAAAAATGTAGACTTTGTCTCCTGGTTTAAAACAGAGTTTTTGCAATAAATACTATTTTGATTTTGTCTAAGGCACTGAATTTCATAGGACTACATGTAGGCTTTCTGTTTAAGTGTAAAATTTTGCACTGCATCAGTAATATGCTTTTTGTTCCACAGGCTGCAGACCCATTTAGTTCCATGACGCATTAAAACCTGTAATTGTATGCTAGATTATGACGAAATGGTTGTAAAACTGTCAGCCAGCATGTGTACCATATGCATTTTATACTTGCAGTGAAGTTACAGTGGAAATGTTGCATGTACTGAAAATGTTGCATTGACTACTGTACAATTTTTCCACCAGATTGCTGCTTTATTAACGTTACCATTTGATGTAGTAAAAACACACAAACAGACTGAAATTTGGGCATCTGAAACAACACCTAGTAAGAGCTTAATCTTTTACTAAGCATTTTCCCCCCAGATTCACCATTCTAAGAAATCTCCTCCTGAAGAGTTCTCACCATCAACTGTACTTTTGCAACACTGTGGCTAGACTACTACAATGTATTCTATGTTGCTGGCTGCAGCTAGTGCAAAGTGCAGTTGCCAGGGCCAGCCCATTTATTAAGCAATAAGCAGAGATAGACATGTACCTAAAAATTCCGGTTTGGTTCAGGATGGTTCCAAACCCCGAACCAACCTGAGCCAAAAATGCCCTAAGACTGGCCAGTTTAGATCCCCCTGCCATGGCTGGGAGAAGGAGGAATCACCCAGGAAGGGTTAAAGGGCTGGCAAGCTGATTAACCCATTTATTTCACTTCCCTCCACTTCGAAGCAGTTGGTTTTGGTTTTGCTTGGAAGTGGGAGAAGCAAAACCAACTGGTGAAATGGCTTGCAGCCATTTAAACCTAACAGTTACATCAGCTGTCAAGTTTAAATGGCCCAAACAGCTGAACTGAATAAAAGTCTGATAAATGTTTGGGGAGGTGCCTTCCCCAAACATTGGTTCAGAAGCTCTGACCAGGCCAATTTCATGCCAAATTTTGGTTTATGAACCAGTTCATGCCCATCCCTAGCCAGAAGTGATAGTTCAGGGAGCCTGCTCTTGCCCTGCTTCTGTCAGCAGGCTTGGGCCAGCCCTCTTCCCTCTGCCTTGTCTCATTGCCAGTGGATAAGGATGATGGGTGGCAACTTCCCATCTCACCTTGATACCTTGCCTTGGTGTGAGGGGTGCAACGAAGGCAGGCACCATGTCATACCACCACACCTTGTCTTACCTAGGTGCAGGGACAAGGGGTAAGAGAGGACAAGCAGCAGCTTCCATGGGAAAAAGGCAAGAGTGGGGGGGGGGGTTGGGGGGTGAAACTTACCTGAGGGGGTGAAACTTTGCCAGTCCTTCAGCTGTCTTCCTCTTTATGAGTTGGATTCCATCAAAGATCCATTGGAGAGGGCAATTCCTTTATCCTGTGGCAGCCCTCCAACTCTCCTTCATGTTACGCCTGGAGTCCTTTGTCTTTCAGAGGCAGCATTTAAGAGAGCATTTTTGGCTGGTATGGGTGGGGCAAGGTTGATAAGGAAGGTGAAATCATTTTCAGCCAGTTTTAAAGAAATTTCTCTGGCAGCTTCTGACTCTTGTTCAAAGGACAGGTTCTGAAAAACTCTAATAAGAATGAATCCAACTCACCTTTTCATCTTTCTGTATGAAAATATTGTTCATAGTTCACATGGAGAGGTCTTATGAGTTTCTTCAATATGCCTTTTTCACTTGACCTAGCCATAGTAGACAGAAAACTTTCAGAGGGAGAACAAATTGTATATGCATAGGCTCCATCACATTACCTTTCTCATCTGGATGTTATCCATCACTTGGCCAGTTCTGAATAAAGCGATACAGGGATGGGCATTTCACACAGCGAGTTTCCTTCCATGAAAGGGCTGTCATTGAAGGGCTATGACAATTTCACACAGTGCCACTTTCCCCCTGCCATTTCCTCCATGCATGGGTTCTTCCTCAGCCATTATTTGGGTTGGGATTTTTTTAAGGTTCTAATGGGAGCGCTTCATTGCCATAGTGACACCATAAACAACCCTGGCCTCTCAGCCTTATTTACAATCCCCCCTCCCGAACTGCAGCACACATTTCCTTTCTGATTCATTAACTGGAACTAAGGGAAAGCTCTCTGCTGTCAAACAGCAAATGAAACACACAATTCCTCCCCCCCCACACACACATACACTCTTCCCCAAAAGCTAGCTTTTAATCTGACAGTGATTTTTTGGGGGGAGAAGAGGAACAAGAGAAGGACTAAAAGGGAGAGAGAAACAAAAAGCCTTGGGATAAAGTGGATTTTTCCCTCTTTGCATCACTGAGCAGTAATGGGGGTGCTCTCTGGGATGGGGAACTGGAAATGAAACTAAGAGGCCACACTACGGTGTTCCCATTAGAACCTTTTTTAAAAAACAGCACCATTACGGAAGCACTATAGGGCATTTCATAAAGCACCCCACAGTGATTCAGAAGTGGAAGAAAGATTTGAAACTGGAAGAAAGGCAATTTTCCTCAACAAAAGGTCAGGCACAACTCTTGAACAGGACGTGAGCAGGTTTATCTGAAAAGGTAAATATATTCCATTAGCAGCCAGTTACTATAAAACGGATCTGTCCGAAATGACAGAAAGTAAGTTGGTAACCAGTTCCTAGAACAGAATAGAAAAGGGCCCAGTTTTGGGAACACAGTTTTTTTTTTAATGTTTCTCACCACCAGGATGGAGCCTCCAGTTGGTTTGCACTGTGGTCACATTCCAGTAGCTGTGTGTGGGGACAGTGTACTCCTTCCTACTTGCCCCTCAGTGTGTTCTTTGCATCCTAGATACGTTGAGTGAACAGAGTGAGAGAGGGCTCTTGTTCAAGATTCCAGCATTCTCGGCAATATTGTAAAATGCTGTTCCTTAGCTATGCATTTGAATGTATTAAATAAAGACTGCTTATGGTTTTATTCTAGAATTATTTAAGTGTGTGTGTGTATATATATATATATATACACACACACACACACACACACACATAGTACATGGCATAAAATGTTTTAAGTGTTTGAAATAGTTTCACTTGAATATTATGCTTTATAATGAAACTCATAATCTCAGCAAGAATTCAGTAGAAGTATATTGACATTTAATTGTACATCCATTTTTCCCAACCATTATAGCATTTTGTTTATTTCTTAGCATCACAGCAGAGGCATGCATCAGTATGGGAAATAATGAAGAGAATTGTTGCTGAACATGGATTCACTGGCTTGTATGCTGGTACATATCTGTTATACAGTTAAAATACTATTTCCAGTCTACTGGATAATATTTTGTATAAAGCGGTATCGAACTACCATAGAAGCTAAAGAAGTTCTTAAAATGAAGGAGGCAGTTATGAGCCTTTTTCGGTACAGAAGTAACTATTGCTTAATAAAGGTGATTTGAGGTGGGAGGTCTATAGAATGTCTTAAGTGCCAGCTTTTTCCTCCCTTTTGGTTGATAACAGAGCCAAAGAATAGAAAATCTTGAACAATTTCTTCATCGTCAACCTTAAAACTGTATAATTCCCCAGTAGTTATTACTTTTGTGTTTTTGATGTTCAGCCATAATCTTACTTTGGCACTTTCTGCTTTAACCTTCAGCAGTTGCTGTTTCAAGTCTTCGCTATTTTCTGCCAGTAATGTAATGTTATCTGCATATCTCAAATAGGACTAAGAATAACGTAAGAACTGCCCTACAGATCAGATAAGTGGTCCATCTGGTCTCATGTAGTGATGCACCAGTTTCTCTTGTGGGCCAACAGGAGGACATAGAAGCTGAGGCCTTCCCCTGATATTGCCTCCTGGAACCAGTACTCAGAGGGTTACATGACTTTAGACACCATGGCTAGTAGTCAGATAGACCAGGGGTAGCCAATGGTAGTTCTCCAGATGTTTTTTGCCTGCAACTCCCATCAGCCCCAGCCATTGGCCATGCTGACTTGGGCTGATGGGAGTTGTAGGCAAAAAACATCTGGAGAGCTACTGTTGGCCACCCCTGAGATAGACCCATTCTCCACAGATCTAGCTAATCCCATTTTAAAGCAATCTGCCTGTGGCAATCACTACATCCTCTGGTAGCAAATTCCATCTTTTAATTACTAATCACCTTCATTGGAGGCCCCCAACTTCTAGTATTTTGGCAAAGGGAGAAAAAGCTGTCCAGTCGACTGCATGTATAATTTAATAAACCATTATCATGCTCCCCACTTGGCTGTCTTACAAACTGAAAGGTACCAGACTCTTCCTGATGGCAGATGGTCTACTTTAGGTGTGCAGCTATACGATTAAGCACAACAGATTGCTTGTATGAAATTTAAGCACATCTACTGTATATGGATTATTTTAATATTGTCTAATGGATGTTTAATCACCCATTTTCTTGCAAAGGTTTTAATGCTCTTGTATGAATAACTACAGTAATTTCTCTTGTTTTTGTAGGAATTGGTCCAAGATTGACAAAAGTTGCTCCTGCTTGTGCCATAATGATCAGCAGTTATGAATATGGGAAGTCTTTCTTCCATAGATTAAATAAAGAAAAAGACATGAACCATTAATGCTGTTTCTTCAAGCTGAATCAGTAGGCAGTATACAGAAAGGGGAGTGCTTAACAAGATCTGCAAGAGAAAATTGTGATCTTAAAATATTGTTCGAAAGCCCCTTAGGCATGCCTCTAGGCAGCACCACTTGGTAGCTGGGCTATCTCCAACTGGGCAGATTCCTGCATAGTGAATGCAGCAAGAAGAACTGCAGTAAAGAACTCTTTGCTTATCCACACTGCAAGGGGAAATACAGATATGGAAGAGTTATTTACAGACTTGATGCAAAGATTGTCCTTTATTGCTGTACCCAAATAACCTTTGCCTAACCCAGGTAAACACCCCCTCCCCTATTTTTAGGTTTCAAAACTAACTCCAAAAGTGCAGCGAGTTATCTGATAGTAGGATACAGTTCATTTGCATTTAGCACTCTGAAGTATTTCTCAAACAATGCGTTTTCAATAGAGATACTAGCCCAGACTCCTGAAAAATGAATCCATAATACAAAAATTGCTATTCTTCCCTTGAAGGAACACTTCCCATTAATCTATGGCAAACAAGTTTTCCCTACTGTATTTGATTATTTTCTCATCATGTAATTCACTGATCCAGACTGGCTGCATTATATGAATAAGGCAAGAAGAATCATGCCCTATACTTGTGGTAAGACTATACAGGTATTTAAAATATCCTCAGTTTTCTTTGTATACTGGTTATTTTTGTTACCTGCCTGCAGAATAACAGTAGCTAGAGACTTTTGTATTCAATTGGAAAAAGCTCCCTCTCAGAAAGAAAAAAATTGCGCCGTTTCTTGCATGAGAATTAGCCATTACTGTTTTTACACATACAAGCTGCCTGTTGGGCAAACAATTATATCTGGACATGTGGTTCTTTGGTCAAAGCTGAGTTACAGTACTTCTATGCAAAGGAAGAAATGCTGAAACACTATACATAGGCCAAGATATGAGTAAACTCATGCTGTATTAAGACTAGTTCAGCTGCAGTGCACATTCAGCCATTTTTTCAGGTACAGAAGTTATCTGGGTTGTGTAAAAAGACTTACTATTGGAAACATTCTGAATTGGGATTCTAGAATTAGCAGCAGTGTATCAGAATTAATGTTTTGGCTGTTAATATGTTTTGCCCTCATTTCTACGTGCCTTTGTGTAACCTATAGCCAATTCCAATGTTTGTAGGATGAGAAGTGGCTAACTGGGTATCATTAAGCAGTTAATAAAAAGTTTTCAAGATTATTCACACTAATTATCATTTACTTCATTTTTCATTTAAAGAGTGACAGCTGTCAAAAGGGTAAGATTTAGAAGTAATGTGTGGCCAGAATGAACAGGAATACTTGTTTTATAAGCTTTGTGCTTTAGAGATATATTTAATATTAAAATCAACTTTTGGAACATAGCTTGCATCTACTTAAACGCTGAAATTAGAAAATGTGGCAGATGTTTGTAGCACTTCAGGTTGGTAGCAAGCATCAGATACATAATAAGACACTACTTAGTACAGAACATATGGAGGCTATACATTGCTATGATGTTAGGAATTTTATGAAGTAACAAAACTACAGCATTATTCAGCAAGTTGCCAGTGCAGTATCTCCTACTACCTGTGGTTTTAGTGCAAAATGACTTATGCAGCATTAATTGGGTAATGTCAAGTAAATGTAAAGAGATACCGAAAAATAAGTGAAAATAAAGCTCCTTACTTGTTAAGTTATTACAAATCCACTATGTGATTCTTGATCAGGGATGTCAAACATGAGGCCTGGCGGCTGAATCAGGCCCCCCCGGAGGGTTCCTATCAGGCTCTCAAGCAACTAGCTGTCATCTGCTTCCTTCTGTATCACAGCTTGCTTTGCCAGGTTTGCTCAATTACACAGCCACAGAGCAAAACCTATTTCTCCATTGGCTGAGGCTCCTCCCTTGAGGAGGAAGGGGGGGAGGGATAGCTTTCTTTACCAGGCTTTCTCAATTGCACAGCAGAGCTACTGAACCAAGCCTCTCTTCCTTCTATTGTCTGAGATTTCTCCCCCTTCTGGTCCCCTGGGAAAGGAAGGAAAGAACCAGAGCTTCCTTTGCCCAGTTACCTGGATCCCATGGGAGAGATACAAAGAAAGCACCTTTAAGACCAAGGAGTGCTAATGTTTCAAGCATGTTTTAAGTTGTTTTCTTTTTTAAAAAAATCTTTGTGTTTGTCTGTATCCTTTATAAAGTTTATATATCTGCTACCTAATCTTGAATAACATAGCTCGGCCTGACAAGGTCTCATTTATGTCAGATCTGGCCCTCATGACAAATGAGTTCAACACCCCTGTTCTAGATACTGCTGTTGACTTGGCCACTATTACCATTGCAGCTCCATTATGATTTGACTGATGTGATTTTGCTGAACATTATCTGTCATTTCTAGCAGTCCTACCAGCTTCTGAACATGAAAACTTTCATAAAAATATAAACTCTTTACAATTCAAGAAAAGCTAACATTTTAAAATACTGGCTCATCAGTACATACAACAGTAAACCATATTTAGATTCTTATGCTTAAAAATTTGTAGAGGCACAAACTAAAATGCCATATCCATTAAAAGTTGCACCCACTCTCCCTTCTGTCTCTGTATTTGAACATCTGTGTGGTGATACCTGTCTCTATACTTTCAAGAATCCTTTTTCTAGCATTTTATCAAGTCTTACATTGCAATCCTATGCAGAGTTAGTCTAGCCTAAGCCAAGGATTATACTGTTAAAACCATCGTTTCATCTGAGCTGGTAGGAGAACTCAGGATTAAATCCAAAGATTTCTCTTCTCAATAAAGGAGTTTTCATTCAGCATTCTAGCATGACAGATTAAAAATGAAACTAAAATAAAAGTGTTTTTCCTTCCTATACAAAATCTCTTGCGCAAACTGAAACAAAGCAGATTAGGTCAATGTAAATATTGCCCAAATATTTATGAACTCACACTAGCAACTACATTTCCTTCCACCTACAGTTCTCTGTATCCAACCATAATTATGCACTAGCCATATTTACAGTCCCTTGCTTCCTCCTTTTTACTTCTGAATTTTTGAGGCTCAGACTAGAAGAGACTTGTGACACGGAACTATTTTTATATTTGCATATGAAGCACAATGTAGATAATATAATTAATGTTAAATGAACAAATTTGTATGACATCCTCTGGAAAACATTTGAGAAGGTGCAAAAAAGAATCTTTATTAAGAGTAAGAATTCAATTTCTTAGGTATTACTTGTATTAAATCAAATACCACACTTCTCTAGTAAAGGCAATCCAATAGAGATCATAGGATTCAGTATTGTCTTTCAGAGGATGTCAAAGCTAAACCAAGCATGCAGTTGTCTATCAGTAAAAAGCACTGACAATCATGGATCTGTCCAATAGTCCCCTTACTTCGGGAGTCCTTTCTGACCATGTGGTCCAGAGGCTGTAGTGAGAGAGAAGCAAAAATTTCTTGTGCCTTGCAGCTTCACAACTACAGATGAAAGAGGAGACCGATTCTGCCCTATCCCCACTGCAGCCTCTGGACCCACTGGTTACAGCAACTTTGGGAACAGAATTTCCTGGGACCAGGAAGGTCTGTTTTGGGGAGCAGTACATGGCAATCTGCAATCTGACCGAGTGCTGATGGAAGGTACTTCATTGTTTACATAAAATGTATTTTTGATTACAGAAACAAGCCACAATTGCAATATTGCAAAATGTTTAATGCACATGCAACATATTGATACATCAAGGCAACAAATAAACAATTTGTTTGCTGTTTAATTCTGAAAGTTGGCAAGATTTCAGAACCATGACAGTGAACTTCTCATGCAAAAATACTGACTTAACTGGCTTCACATGCGCATTAAAGAGTTTTGTTGCTATCTAAAGATTTTCATTCTGGCTGCTTTAACAAGTCATTTCAATCAATGTGACAATGTCATGGTTCTTGATAATATAATGGCCGAAGGAAGCATTTAAATATTAACATACAAATCCACAAACAACTCTACATATTTCTGGAAACTTAGTTGTATAGGTTTCCAATTCCTCCATGATCTTAAGATTATCTGTTTTACAAGAGCATTGTCATGCATTTAAGTTACTTCAGTAGGTAGCCAATACATAGTTTCTGGCACGCCATTCAAGTGCAAGACTATAGTGCCATTTTGTTTCAAAATTTAGCTCAGCACTTAAGCAATCTAGTAACCCACTGTAGTGAGAACTTTCACGCTAACTTCATATGAATGAGGACAGATTTCCAATCAAATGACATGGTTACAGCAAATATTAACAAGAGGCACATCTCATTATATTGCCAAAACAAAGTAATCCAACTGACAGTCCAAAAATAAGCTGTAATTACAGATTTCAAATTACATTGCTGCATACTACAATGTATAGATGATCTTTGGCACAATAAAGCAGCTTGCCATAATCATCAAATTTAGAGGCTCTGTCTATTTTTACAAAATTGCCTCTGTTTATAACCACAAGTAACGAACACATTAGTCAGTATAAAGGTTTGCTTTCGAAAAAAAATAATCTGCAAAGCTTTGGTCAAGAAACCTATGGCTTGCATTGCTTACTATATTTAAATCATGTAATGTGTACTGGATTGGTGGTACATGTTTAGTATGGAACCAGCTGCAAAAATCATTCTCTTAACTATTTAACAAGAACATTTACATGGAATGTCTGCTGACATTTGCTTTCAGGAGGGTAAAATTCTTGACGGGGGCAGCATAACTTTATAGAAGGAACTTTCAGAAAGAAGTATAAACGTAAATGCTATCTCCACATTCTTACCTTTTTGCAAGTGATTCAGTTATGAATATACCAGCTATATGGATAGCTGACAAAGACAGCCAGCTAGTTCTGACCCAAGTAAAACAGTGTTGTAATATACAAATTCAAGATCTAATGGTTATTAGCATTCTAAGTAATCAGATTTTTTTTTAAAAAATGGAGTCATCTTAATATACAATTTAAATATTTTGCTGTTTATAATAAATTGGAAGGACATCTTCACTTACCTGACAAGATTTGTGTTATCCTAGCAGTACAGTATTCTGCTCTGAAGTTTAGCAAATCATGAAGAAAAAACATTGTCAGCTTTTTTTCTTAAGAGTCATTTATAAGTTTAACTGTACAAATGGTTGATTTGAAAATAATATTGTAAGTAGTTAAAGTATCTTGAAATATCCTGTTTCAGGACAATTATAAGTCACTGGGTTTCAGATGTTGATTAAAAGGATAGGTAATTTTTTTTAATTGGCCCAACCTTTTAAAAGTCTTTATAGTTATGGAATGCCAAATTATTACAAACACAAAGGTTTTCTATGAGTAGATTCAATCAAGAAGGTGTTAGTCCAGGACTTGTCATCTCTGTTGTAGGACTTGCAAGATATTCACTTGATTTCAAACTTGTGAGGGATTTGTAACTTGCTACTGAAGTTAGAGAGCCACAGAGACCAAGCAATGAAGGAGTATCTTCTTTCCCTATTTAAGAGAGATAAAACTTTTCAGTTACGTTTCCATACAGTGATTATTAGGGGGCACTAACCAATCAAGAGCACAACCTGATTTAGTATCCCCGGCTGGTGATGAGAGTGACTTGGATGAAGCATCAAGAGGCAAAGATATATGTTTCAGTACCCTACATGCATCCCTTTTCTCAACTCATCACCAGTTTTATACAACAGACAGGATAATGTATACTGCCCCAGTCCCTTTCATGCATTGTAGTGATGATTTTTTTTTAGCTATTCTAGAGTACAAGATAAATGCATGGCTTTTATTATGGCTGACAAGTAGGAACGTGGAACTGAAAAAGTCGTTGCAACAGGAAGTGACTATATTTCAGTGCCCCTAAAAAGTTTACCCCAAACAAAACAAAAATTGAATAGTCAAGAGCGAAGAGGACATGTCCTCATTGATTAAACATGGTTAAATGATAAGAAATACTAGAAAAATAAATATATTCTTGCAATTGAGTGAGGCAAGCAGTGGGGTCCCACAAGAATCTATATTGAGATTTGAACTATTTAATTTGTTCATAAGTGATGTGGATTTGGGACTGAGCAGTATTGTGTCTGAGTTTGCAGATGATGCCAAATTATTCAGGATGATGAAAATCAAGGTAGATTGTGCACTGTTTCTCCTTCCATAACAGAACTCCATTGCAAAATTCACCTTCCCTCAATGAACAGAGAGATAAGACCCAAATTCTGAATCATATGAAACCATTAAACTGTGTAACATTGTTAATCGGGACCCCAAAAAGAAAGCTATACACAATTTTTTCTTTGCAAGTGTTTGGAATGAGTATATGAAATAAGAGTTTTTCTGGAAGGAAATATACCTTACCTAATGAAGGGCCACGGACTGAAACATGCTTCAAAATAATTTGAGGCTACTTGTCTGGAATTATATTTTGAGGCTACTTTCCAAGAATATATATTCATCTGAAGACAACAGTGAACAACATTAAGAGACTGCTTGGTTGGAAGGACTTTACTTCATATGGAATTTGTATAACAAGGATTGTGCCAGTATCTGTTGAATGTATTTCTTTGTACATTATATACTTTTGTAGTGTCATTGAACACAGTTGTTTGGGTTTGTTGTATTTGAGATATTTTCACTATGTAAAAAAACAGGAAAAATTTGTTGCATTGTGGCATTCAGTGGTAGAATATTTAACTTTGAATGATGTAATATATATATATATTGACTAACACCTATGGTAACTAAAGTGAGCATCCACAATAGTGGCATTAAAACTTCTGAATACTAGTGCCAGGAGGCAACATAAAGAAAGCCTCTGGCCTTTATGCCCTGTTTGTTGGCCCTCTCTCTACAGTAGGATATTATACTAGAAAGATCAATAGTCTGTTCTGATCCAGCAGGACTCTTGTGTTCTTGAATGTGAAGCTATCAAAAGATCCTGCAGAGGCAAAATGTTTAGCAAACACAGCTGATGAAGTAAAACTACATGAAGCAATCTCTTGTCACTAGCCAGAAAACTTTGGAGGGACATTTCTTCTAACATTAAACACAGGAATCAGATTGAAGCAGGTGTTACATGATTGAAATTGACAGCAAGTGGAAGATGCTGAAGGTATTAAATGGTTTCTGTAGAATCTACCTTACAATGCTGACATTTGGTTCAATGTGGAGGAGGTCACAAATACAAACACTTTCATTTAGGTTTACCCAATAAATTCCATTTCTTTTTATATGTACATTTTAATCAGTATGAATATTGACAATTTCTGGAAATGAATTATTTGTGGTTACTTCTATTGCTTTGTTTTGGACCACATCTATTTACAAGGCCCATCTAAGTAATTCAGATATTTTGTATCTTCGTAAATGGCCAGAAGATGGAGCTGTTTCATTTTTTGACAAGCACTACTCAAAATCTTACATCTGTTACCATATGTGGAATGAGAAATGCCAGATGTTCAAGCTGAATTCAGAAACAGAAGAGGCACAAGAGATCATATTGTAAATTTACAGTGGCTACTGGAACATACAAAAGAATTTCAGAAGAAAATCAGCTTGTTTTTCATACATCAGCTTGTGTTTCATGCAAAGCTTTTAACTGTGTGAATCATGAAAGGCTATGATTGGTTCTAAAATAAATGCCACAACATCTGATTGTTTTGATGTGCAACTTATACTTTGGCCAAGAGGCTACTGTTAGAATAGAATATGGAAAAACAGAATGAGTTCCAATTGGCAAAAGTGTCAGACAAGAATGTGTTTTTGATGCACTTGTACTCTGGCCAAGAGGCTACTGTTAGAATATGGAGAAACAAAATGGGTTCAAATTGGCAAAGGTGTCAGACAAGGATGTATTTTAATCCCCCTATCTCTTCGATCCATATGCAGAACATATATAGTGAAGTGAAAATAGGGGGAAGGAACAAACAATTTCAGGTATGCAGATGACTCCACATCACTGGCAGAGAATTGTTAAGATTTGAAACAACGAAAAATAAAGCAGAATACACCAAAGCAGGACTGTAGCTGAAAAGCGAGACAACAAAATAATGACACCTACTGGGGAATTACACAACTTTAAGTGTGATGATGAAGAAATTGAAATGTTTAAAGGATTTTCTATTTCTTGGCTCCATCAAACCAAAAGGGAGATATCAAAAAATCAAAAGAAGATTCAGACTGGGAATGGCAGCCATGAAGAAGCTAGAAAAAAATCCTGTACTCCTTTGACACCATTATAATATTGGCTACAAATATTAAGATATCAACAACCCATACTTTTCTGTCACCCTTCACAACATGGTGCTTACAAGACCTTTTTCCTGTTTTATCTCTAACATGCAAAAATTTCAAAAAATTATCCTTGTTGTCCACTGATTTACTGTTAATAAAGAGAAGGGGAAGATCCAAATAGGCAGCCATGTTGGTCTGAAGTAGTAGAACAAAATGGAGTCGATTGCACCTTTAAGACCAACTTAGTTTTATTCAGAACGTAAGCTTTCGTGTGCATGCACACTTCTTCAGACGAGAAGGGGCAGTTTGTGTCATATACAGTGGTGGGGAAAAACCACAATTTCACAACAGCAACTCTCATTAACTTTTAAACTAATTACCTTCACTAAGTAAATTTAATCCATCCTGTTTTCCATCTCCATCTTGGGAATGACTAGGATCCAGAGATGTCTGAGAAAGACTAACATCTGCAGACAGCTGGTCCAGACTGTGAAAACTCTTCCTGTAAAATCAATGATGACCAGTATTTTATTCAGTATCTTCAGAGAACATATAATAGAAATGACATTCATTTAGCACAGTTTCCTCTGTTAGACAACGTACTGAAAAGATGCTACAGAAAACACAAAGTGCATAGTAAGTAATAATTTTTTAAAATTATTTTTCTTAAAGAACAGTTGTAATTATGTTCTCCATTATGAACATAGTAGTCTATGACTTAGTATACATGAGAAACTGCAGGCTGTAGGCAACAGTGCAAATCCAGAATAAGTTAAGCTTCCAGCATAGCCAAAGACTCAAGCACTTTGTCCCACTGATTCAAAGGTTTTAACATCCAATGCAAAAACCTCACTGATGAGGAATAATATTTTATCAAAGTAATGGTTTATTGTAGGGATCCCCAATGCAGTGCCTGTGGATGCCATGATATCTATCAACAGCCTTCCTGGTGCATGCCAAGTGTTTTTTGTATGTTTTTTAAGTGACTGAGCCCAGGAGGAGCTTTTGCTCAGCAAACTTTTTGATTGTGTAGATTTTGGCAGTTGCAGCCATCACAGTACAAGGATCTTTCACTTTTTTGCTGCTAGGTCACAGCTGACTTCGGGCAACCCCATAAGGTTTTCAAGGTAAGAGATGTGCAGAGGTGGTTTGCCATTGTCTGCCTTTGTGCGTCACAACCCTGGTATTCCTTGGAGGTCCCCCATCCAAATACTATCTAGGGCTGACCGTACTTAGCTTCCAAGATCTGTCAAGATAGGTCTAACTATAAGATCTTCATTGTGTGAAAGTAAGCTGCAGCAGCAAGTCTGTGGCTGACTTCATGTCCTATGACCAGCCATTTTGTAGCAGAGCCCATCATACTGTGTCAGAATTCCAAAGATGCCCACAGGCTCAAAAATTTGGGGGCCGTTGTCCACTGCTTGTTCCTTGCAAACTTAGTCAATGTGTGACTGAAGGCATATGAAAATTATGAAGTACCACCACAGTGACTTCTATGAACGCAGTGAGACATGTTTATGCTACAATTTCACAGAAGCACATGATAGGTACAGAATGAGTACTGAAAGCAGACTGATGTTTCCTGAAAATCTCAGCATATTTTTAAAGCACGTTTGTAACATGTATGGCTGCAAAGAAACATTAGAAAGGGTTCATGGCAATGCTTGCTAATATCACAGAAGCCAAAAGGAGGAGCTGAGTGAAATTTACAGCACAGGAGACAAAATTATTTGTGTAACTACTACAACTATCAAAACAGTAAAAGCTTTGGAAATCCTCAAAAGTAAATTCAACAAATTATATCCTTATGCCAATTGGAAAAAAGTTAAATTTTCTAAGTACAGAACTAACTTCTTTTAGTGTTCGGTACAAACACCACCTAGCACAGAATTAATCAAATGAACCAACATCATTATTTCATTTTCAAGTCCTTTTTCCATTGATAAGTCCAAAGGATATTCATTTTATATGACCTTTAAATGTTTTGTGCAGCTTCTGTAAACACTAGGAAGTCTTGTTAACCTCTATAGGATCTCCTACACAAACCCATCTACCTACTGGCATGCATGCACACACGCACATACAGCCCCCATACCCAAAGCTGCGCTTATCATTTGCAACCAATCCTGGGATCCCTAGAATACACTATCATATGTTGGCTCCCTGAGTCTGGGTGGAGTGCTGCTACTCAGTCATACCAACCGGAATCCCATCACTCTGTTGACTGATCCCCTGTCACTCCTTTCCTTCTCTCCATTGTTCATCTCTTTATTAGAATTGTATGTATCCAAGTCACAGTAAGAAGGGAAAGCCCCCAATCATCCCATCAGCAGCAAAAATGTCCATTTTCAAAATTCTAAGACACCTGGTGGAAATACTAGCTCTGCATGTAATGACATCCACAAAGCTTCTAACAAAGATTTTAGTATCAGCATGGTGCTACCAGAACTTTTTTTGTAGCAAGAACTCCTTTGCATATTTGGCCACACACCCCTGATGTAGCCAATCCTCCTGGAGCTTACAGTAGGCCCTGTACTAAGAGCCCTGTAAGCTCTTGGAGGATTGGCCACATCAGGGGTGTGTGGCCTAACATGCAAATTAGTTCCTACAAATTAGTTCCCAAATTAGCTACAAAAAAAGCCCTGCTACCATTTAAAATAATTCTGCCATAGCCAAGGACATATTAAAAGAAGGTATTTAATAAAACAATACAAAACTAGGAAAGCTGGTTAAAGAAAAATGTTCATGTGCAGTGAAGGGGTGAGAGAACAAGAAACCATACCAAAAATGCAGGGAAAATGAAAAATATAGCCAGTGATAAATTATAAGATACAAGCAAGGGACATGCCAGGCCTTACATAAGGCATCCCATTTTCCCTGGCCCTACTAATTCCTAATAGCATTCCTAAATACTAATAGCAGCTCTCAGTGAGGTCCGTTTCCCTGAGGAAGGTAGTCTTCAAGAACATGGTGCTGGCTATACCCTCTACTGGTCGGGTAAGTCAAAGGCTGAGAGCCGCCTTTCTGGCGTTGGCTTCATGGTCAGGAATTCCATTGCCTCTAAACTCGAAAACCTGCCAACAGGTCACTCAGATTGCATCATGTCTATGCGCCTCCCTCTTCAAAATAAGCAGCATGCAACACTCTTCAGTGTGTATGCCCCAACCCTTCAAGCAGATTCTGCAGAAAAGAATAAGTTCTATGCTGATCTACGCAACCTCGTACGGAAGACCCCTACAGAGGACAAGGTGATCATCCTTGGCGACTTCAATGCCAGAGTAGGTAAAGACTCGGAAGCCTGGAAAGGAGTACTTGGCAAACACGGCATTGGCAACTGCAATGATAACGGGCGCCTCCTGCTAGAATTCTGTGCGGAGCATCAGCTCACCATTACCAACACTATCTTCCAGCAGAAGAACAGTCTGAAGACAACCTGGATGCACCCATGGTCCAAGCATTGGCACCTTATTGACTACATTCTGGTGCGCCAGAGATACCTTTGAGATGTCTTACACACCCAAGTAATGCCCAGTGCAGAATGTCATACGGATCATCATCTTGTACGCTGCAATCTCAGTCTTCACTTTAAATCTACACCCAGGAGAGGCGGTATCCCCCAGAGGAAGTTTCAGGTTGGCAGCTTTCAGTCAGCCGAAGTTATAGCTGCCTTCCAGGCAAAACTCCAGGCAAGAATTGAGGACCCCAGTTGCCTCACAGATCCTTCTCCAGAAGCACTCTGGGAACACCTGAGAACTACCATCCTGTTGACCTCTGAAGAAGTCCTCGGGTTCTCCACAACGAAGAACAAGGACTGGTTTGACGAGAACAATCAAGAGATCCAAGAATTACTGGCGAAAAAGAGATCTGCCTACCAAGCACATCTCGCTCAGCCCTCCTGTCCCGGGAAAAAAGCAACCTTTCACGCTGTATGTCGCAACCTCCAGCACAAGCTTCGAGACATTCAGAACGAGTGGTGGACCAAGCTTGCAGAGAGAACCCAGCTGTGTGCAGACACTGGTGATTTAAGAGGGTTCTACGAAGCCCTGAAGGCAGTATATGGTCCATCATATCAGGCTCAGAGTCCCTTGCATAGTGCAGACGGCCAAGTGCTCCTCACAGACAAGGCATCCATACTGAACCGGTGGTCAGAGTATTTTCAGGTTCTCTTCAGTGCCAACCGCGTAGTCAAGATTCACCAATCCACCTCACCCCACTTCAACCAGTGAAAACAGAGTTGGATGAGATCCCCACCCTAGAAGAGACTGTTAAAGCCATCAAGCAACTGAAAAGTGGCAAGGCAGCGGGAGTTGATGGAATCCCACCAGAGATCTGGAAGCATGGGGGCATAGTACTACATAGCACACTTCACAAAGTACTTGTCACCTGCTGGGAACAAGGCAAACTCCCACAGGACTTTCGCGATGCAATCATCATTACTCTACATAAGAACAAAGGGGAAAAGTCAGATTGCTCCAACTACCGGGGGATAACCCTGCTCTCCATTGCAGGCAAAATCCTTGCTAGAATACTCCTGAACAGACTGGTGCCCACCATTGCAGAAGAACTCCTCCCAGAGAGCCAGTGTGGCTTCAGAGCTAACAGGAGCACCACCGACATGGTATTTGTTCTCAGGCAGCTCCAAGAGAAATGCAGGGAACAGAACAAGGGTCTATATGTGACTTTTGTCGACCTTACCAAAGCTTTTGATACCGTTAGCAGGAAAGGCCTGTGGCAAATCTTGGAACGTTTAGGATGTCCCCCAAGGTTCCTCAGTATGGTCATCCAGCTACATGAAGACCAGCGAGGCCAAGTTAGACACTGCAACAATCTCTCAGAGCCCTTCCCAATAGGCACAGGTGTAAAGCAAGGCTGTGTTCTCGCGCCAACTCTCTTTACGATCTTCTTTAGCATGATGCTTCAAAGAGCCGCAGTAGATTTAGATGATGATGATGATGGTGTCTACATCCGCTATGGCACCGATGGCAGCCTGTTCAACCTGAGGCGACTAAAGGTCCACTCCAAGACAATGGAAAAACTTATCCGAGAGCTACTGTTTGCTGATGATGTTGCACTTGTCTCCCACTCGGTATCAGCTCTGCAGCATATGACGTCCTGCTTTGCAGAGGCTGCCAAGCTATTCAGCCTAGAAGTTAGTCTGAAGAAGACAGAAGTTCTCCACCAGCCTGCACCCCAAGATTATCACCCTCCTTGCATCACTGTGGGTGAATCAGTTTTGAAGACAGTCCAGCAGTTCAGCTACCTGGGGTGCATCATCTCCTCAGACAGCCAAGATCGACAAGGAGATTGACAATAGACTGGCAAAGGCAAACCGTGCATTTGGCCAACTGCATAAAAGAGTGTGGAGCAACAAGCATCTGAAAAAAGGCACAAAGATCAATGTTTACAAAGCGGTTGTGATGACAACCCTCATCTACGGCTCCGAATCGTGGGTATTATACCGTCATCATCTGCGACTCCTTGAGCGCTTTCATCAGCGCTGCCTTCGCACCATCCTCAACATCCACTGGAGTGACTTTGTGACCAACACTGAAGTCCTCAAGCGGGCAGAGGTTACCATTGAGGCATTGCTGTTGAAGACGCAGCTGCGCTGGGCAGGGCATATCTCCAGGATGGAAAACCACCGCCTTCCCAAGATTGCCCTGTATGGCGAACTTTCCACCGGCCATCGAAATAGAGGGGCACCAAAGAAGAGGTTCAAGGACTCCTTGAAGAAATCCCTTGGCACCTGTCACATCAACCATCACCAGTGGTCTGACCTAGCCTCAGATTGCAAAGCATGGAGGCACACCATCCACCAGGCTGTCTCTTCTTTTGAGAACGCACGCATAGCTGGTCTTGAGGACAAAAGGAGATTGAGGAAGAATCGTACTGCTACAGCACCAACCCCAAATCAGACTTTTCCCTGCAGCCACTGTGGCCAGACCTGCCTGTCCCGCATTGGTCTTGTCAGCCACCAGCGAGCCTGCAGCAGACGTGGACTACTGCACCTTTCTTAAATCTTTGTTCGCAAAGTCAAGCCGAGAGAGAGAGAGAGACTAATTCCTATTTCCCTTCCCTAAAAGTATCCATAGTCATTACCTGATTCCTCCTCTCCTTCCCACTTACCAGTCAACACACCTTTCAATTTCCCTTTCTTCAGCTATATTTATTGTTTATATCCCATTTTTCTCCACAATGAAGACTCAAAGCAGCTGACATGCAAGTGAGGTAATAGTGAGGCACTCGGTGGCTGCTGCCATGTCAGGCCCCAATGAGTCCTCAAGGGCCAAAACAGCCCTGGAAAGAGTCCTGCCCTCTCTGCCTACCCTTCATTGAAAACCCAGGCTTGAAGGCTAGCCATGCAGTGGAAACTGCCTAGCAACAGCCAGTGACCACATACGTTTCTTAAAAAACTATAGGTACTACTGTCATTTTAAGGGATTACCCCTCAGTGTTTGTTAGTTTTAACTTCAGGTTTTTTTCTGTAGAAAGATTTCTCTTGTCTTTCTATTGCCTTCATCATTTGATTAAGTATCTGCAGATGTTAAAATTTAGTATATTGATGATGTGGCTTTTCAGAGATTATATTACAATAGTAAGATATTATGAGGCATTTTTACTATAAGTAGCATTATACAGAGAACAATTTCCCCAAATTTACTGCCTGCCTTCTTCCTGCCACAACTGTCAGATAGCCAAACCATGACTAGAATTGCAACATGTTGCCGCACAAGACTGCAGATTCTGCAGGCATTTGCTATCAGAAGACCAAATATAATGTTTCAATATAGATTTTTATGTCTTTGAAACAAATAAAAATGCATCTGAAGAGCAGATTTTCATGATGAGTATCACTGATCTGAATTTCAGCATTAAAAAAATAATTTGTTGACTTTAATGTATTGCAACTGTAGCACAAAGACACCAACACAAAGTAATCCTTTTGACAAATTTGAAAAGATCCTTTCATTGCCAAGTTTGAAGGTGAAAGCTTCTGCTTAATAAGTCATCATTCCAAGCGTAAGTTACTGCTCAGATAGTGGAGCTAAAGTTTTCGTTTTCAAAATATACGAAGTGGGATGTTAGAACCAGTGATGAAGCACCTTAAATATACTGAAACATTACTTTGAAAAGTAGTAACCAGTTTTGGCTTATGTTGGGAAACTTTAAACTCAAAAACAGTTCCTTTCTCGTAACAATCCATGGTTTCTTGTTCCATATACAAGCCTGAGAAATCATCAGACTTGCATATGTGCTCCCTCCTCTCCTTGTGCACAGTGGAAAAATTAAATGCTTGTGCAGCCATGGGCTTGTAGCTACAGTGTGGCATCACAGGGCTATGGATTGTTATTTTGCCTGAATAATAACATGAGGTTTGTTTTCTGCCCTCCAAATCACTATGATTGGAATCATATGACATCCCATGCTTTGCCACAGAAATCCATGAAAGAGATGCAAGGCAGCTTACAAGCTTCAGAACTTTAAGACTTGCCCCTGTAAAAACAATGCATGACAATCAGAAGTGAATAAAGGATAGCGCCAACTCATCAGTGACCCATAGTTTAGGTACCAAGATCATAGGCCTTCTCCTATCTTCTCATCCCCTCCACATGGTACAGCATTACACTGGACTATTGGTATGATATGGTAACCCTTAGAATCACTCCTAAAGTTAATATTTAGAAAAGTTAATATGCCCTAAATTGTGGTTAATAATTATCAAAGTTATGGTGGAAGAAAGGAAAATTTGCATTTGAGAAAAAATACAAAATCCTTAAACTATGACTTGTTCTGCACACACCTAACCATATAAATCTCATATGCTTATATAAGTTAATTTCTGAAACTAGCTATAATTTCTCCACAGGCCTCCATCTCATATAGGATTCCATCTCAAACTCATTAAAGAATTGCTCTGTATTGCAAAATTATTTTTACTTTTGAATGGAGTGGAAAATATAATTTAAGTGCATTTGCAAGAATTATTGTGAATGTTGATTAGGTACTTCTAGCATAAAGAAAGTGCTGTTTAAAGACTTACTGTTATTATTGTGTTTATGCAAATATGTTCTAAGATAAGAATGTCAGAAAAATTCAATGCAAGTAGTTCTTATATATATATATATACTAATATTTAGTATGAATCCCCCACAAAATCCCTTAATGTTTTGGTTGACAATACGGAGGGAAGGAAAATGAGATTCCTGTAATTTTAGGAGCACTGCACAAATATGTCAACTTACTCATCCCATTGCTTATTTTGTTTTCGATAAAGTAGCGTATCCAAGGCAACAGCATTAACATCCAGAGCTCCTGGGGAAGGCCACTGATTGGTGAGATGGGTAGTTAATTCTTGTCTTGATCTTAAATCATTATTCTTTAGCACAGTTCTGCAAACACACAGTGAATTTTATGCCATTAGAAGTAACGTCTTAAAATCATAGACTGTACTTGGAAGATTTGCAAGCTAACATATTGTTTTCAAGCATTTTTCCCCTAGGAGAGACTTTTCAATTAGAATGTAAACACTTAAGGATAAGACTAAGAGTCAAATCGAACTACGCTGTGAGAACTCTCCATTACTCTACATGACACCAGCTGGTCAATTTCAAACAAAGTAGAAATAAAAGCAAGGCATTAAATACTACTTTCTAAGACAGCTAGTATTTATCATGTTTGATTCCCAGTTAGCTAACAAACTAAGTTCTAAGTGCCTAATTCACAAGTCTATACAATTGCAATAGCAGTGATATTGCAGAAGAGAATGATTCTACTGACTCTTAAGCAACTTGATCTGCTTATATAGGCAGTCAGTGCAAAAACTCAGAACAGATTTATTCCAAGTGCAAGAGTGGCATTCTATAGCAGAACAGAAATTACAAAACTGCTTTTGTTGCTGCAGTGCAACCTATGTACCAACATTTATTTTTATTTAATTCTGGAAAACTCCAACTAGGCGGAATGTTTAAAATGCAACTTGATGTCAGTTCTTTTCTACATCAAAACAAAAACTTATAATGAAATGTTTCATGTACTTATGGAAAACTTAAAGTCAGTTTGAGCTCTCAGTACTTTGCTTTAAAAACTACATCATGTCACCTTCTTCCAAACATATTGATAATGCTATATTGAACAATTTACTCCTAACTGGGGGGGGGGGGAGAATAATCATTTCACTGTGTACATTTGTGTTCCGGACAAGAAGAAAGCGCCACAAAAATAAAGACACACAGTAAAAGGACTCATGATTAAAGACTACTTTGTGTTGGGTCACTATCTCTCTCAGCCAGTAAAATTTATAACAGAAAAGTGTTCTTATAACAGAAAAGTGAGATATACTTCACAATAAGAAAAGTCTTTCAAATGGAAAAAAGACTGGGAATGTTTTTAACTTAACTATACAATCATGGGTTGATTACTTACCAGTACTATGAATTCTCCTATTGGGTAATCTCCTTCACATATCCCCTCTCTATGGAGTGAGCTGTCAGCACCTTGACGACCCAAATCTGTTGAAATTTCAAATGTCATGTATGTGAGCCCATGCAACGATGTGTGTGGTGTGTTAACTGCCCTCTAACTACATGTCAGCAAAGTGTCAGAACTCCCACAGTTTAAAAATCTCAACCCATTTAGGAAATCAGAGATTGAATACGGATTTATGGAGGAGATGACGATAGCAGAATTCTAGTTACTGATATGCAACCTAGTTTTCTGTTGCTCATTGTTTGTATCGCAGTGGGTAGACCTAGGGGAGGCCTAAAACTGTCTTCAACGAACAAAGTTGTTTAGAAGTGTTTGTATCAGAATCATTTTGCCTATATACAGTACAGCTTTGCATGCTCACTCATTACACTTAATTTGACAGGAGATCCAAAGTTTGCAATTTTCACTACATATTCTTGTCCAGTAAAGATGGTAAATCATCCTAAGTATTATGAATTGTGGCTGTTGGGAATGCTCATTGTGCTTACTTTCTATATATTTAACCATTCCACAGAAATAGCAGAGCCTGCCATCATGCATTTCATAGCCTTTTGGCCTCATTTTTTCCTGTGTGTGGATTATTTTCATTTGTACAACACACACACATATAAAATGAGGACATACCATGAATCTTATGAAGCAGTCCACAAAATCTGTTGTTGCAATGCATTTCTGTGTAACCTACAATCTGTGGACCTCACAAAGAGCCTTAATTTCAAAAGAATTTTATAGTCATTAAAAGAAATCCATGAGACTGGTCTTCATGATTAAAATACTAGCCTGTTACCCAAAATCACCAGGACTAGTGCCAGAGATTTTCATACCCCAGATAAAATTCCAGAAATGATACTTGCACCCTACCCTACTCTTTTCTCTTTTGAAGTGATATATAGGTGGTAGAAAGAAATAGGAAAATGGTATCCTCACATTGCATCTGCCGCCAGAAACAGTTGGTCCATAGCATGGATCTTGTGAATAAATATTCCACACGGTATTATATCAGATGACTAAGTTCTTTTATATTCACTGGCCATTATATATTAGTAAAGCCAAAACCAGTATTGCCACATGTTGTTCTACCTTCTCTCTGTTTGGACCGGCCTGATGTACATGGATTCCCCATCCTCACAATGCCCCTGTGAGGGTGGTTAGACTGAGTGAGCCCCCAGAAAGCATTATGGCAAAGAGGAAATCTGAACCCCAGTTAGAGTCCAAAGCAACCATTAGACCACCCTAGTCATTAAGGGTGCATAGAATATTACAGCTGAAATAAATCCTCAAGGAATGCAGTCAAAATATAGAGAGAGAGTAGTCCACAAAAGGGCATCTATTTAATATTTAAGGCAAAATTTAAGGCAAAAAGCAAATCAAAATGGGGGGGATCGTTAAAAACTTGTGACACCCTCCTGCCAGAAAATTTTGTTTAAAACAGTTTACTGCACTTAGGAAAATAAAATGGAGTCTTAATTAGCTATGAACCATGAATCCCCAACCTTATGCACCTATAACATGCTTAGGAACATTACATGGACATTTTTTTTCTTGTAAGCAAGAACATGGGAGAAATGTACTTTCTGCCAGTACTAAATAGGGTTCACAAACAACCTGTTTGTGCCGTCTCAAATAAACTTTTAAGTATGACAAAGCTGCCTCAAAGGATTTAATATGCCATGGAACAAGCCCATTATCCAAGCATGCACTTTCACAGATGCTCAAATGTGTGTGTGCTCTTCCATTCCCACCTCCCCCATATTAACGATTTAGCAAAGTGATATTGCCAGGCAGCATTCAAGCAAAAAATACTTTCCCTGTAGGCCTTTACAAGAAAAACAAGGTGACAATAACCTCATTGGCAACAGATTTATACACTTACATTGTAGCTAGGTAATGGAAAGCCAAGCAGCAGGAGAACAATGATAGTATCAGCAGCACCTCTGCTAAGCCTACCAGCACATTCTTAGCAGCAACAAATAATAGCATAGCAAAAGATAATGTCAGGTGTGGATAACCAGGGATGAAATGCGTACAGCAAATTTTATGGCAAACAAACTGGAATTTAAGGAGACACCTAAACAGGTTCACAGTCTTCAGAATTAACCAAAAGTTTAGCTGACTCTATTTATGGGAAGAAAAAAATGGTTTAACGGTGACTGTGAGGTATGTAAATGGTTCAGCTACTTGCCATGTAAATAGTGTGAGAAAGTAACAGCAATCATAAAATCAACATAATAGCTTCAATCTCTGATGCAGCATTAACTATCACAATTAAACAAGCATACAGACCCAGCCATACTCACTGCACGAAAAATTAAATATAACCTTTTCTAAATGTCAATATACTGTAATCTTCCCAGTTCCAGGAACAGTTTGACCACTGTGCTTTTCTCATAAGTCAACATCACCAGTCACTACCAACTGAGTCCATATTATTGCTGACATTGTTTATTCCATGGTACAGAATGAGAAGTGGGGTGTGTACTTTTCATGAAGCTGCCTTATACTGAATCAGAGCACTGTCCATCAAGGTCAGTACTATCCACTCAGACTGACAGTGGTTCTCCATGCTCTACCACTGAGCCACTGGCCCTTCCCCAAAGTATGTGGTATATTGTTTATACTAGGAATACGGAGAGGGGAGGGAGAGACAGACAACATCCTTACAAAGAAATATATGGTACAAATGGCTACCTTATCTTTATGGAGACTACAAGGTGGAGGGGAAGCAATTTATAGTGAAATCTTGTTTAGAGTCAACTTCAGCGGGCTTAGATTTGAGTAACACTGCTCAGGGTTGTACTTCAGTCTACTTTTTAAAAACCGCCATGAGAAGACAGCTTTAGGATGCTCAAGGAAACAGTATTGAGTCAAAAGTTGTAAATGTTAAAAAGCTAAATAATAGGATAGGATGCCCTGTCTGTGTCTTCTGACAGAGAAAGCATTCTGTGTATATCTAAGCACCACTTACAGAGAGTGACTTGGTTCCGTGCTACTTTGAAGAACTAAGATGTATCATATTGGATTCGATTAACAGTGTATTTATCTATTAGCATGTAATAGTTTTACACGTTGCAGATTTTCAACATGTACATTTATGTACTTTGCAAGCATGTTTTAGCGAAGCATTTGCTAAACTGGATTCTGGTGATCACTTTACCAGTTTAGTCTATGGTACTAGACACAGCAATACATTTCATCCAAGTTAAAAGGTCTGACTTCCAGACAAACATTATTTGGATATGGTTGGAAATGACATTCCCATGATAAAGAGCAACAGCAGAACAACAGTGCCTAGCAAATTGCTGGCTATATATACAGATAAAGATATATAGTATATATATATATATATATATATATATATATATATATATATATATATATATATATATATATATATATATATATATATATAGAAAGCATTTTGAGCATTAAGCGCTCTCTTTTCTTCTTCTTAGCATTAGACCCTGTAAAGGGTGGCCTTATCAAGTAATGACTCATGTAATCACATTTAATTTTAAATTCCATCATGTTTAAAATCTCTTCATCATACTGACTCATATCCATATTTAATTTTAGAGCCTCAGGCAGAGAGAAGTAGAAACCAGAACCGATCCAAATGTCATGGCATTTAGTGGCCCACTGTGGAGAACAAAGGGGGAAGCTGAGGGAGCGGTAAAAAAAAACAGGACATTTACAGTAAAGCACTGGCTTTTATTAAACAACAACCATGTTGTAGTCAAGATTAATATAGAAAATAGTATTCATGATAATGGCTTCTATCTATTTGTCATACCTCATTCATCATTGTCTGCAGTCATGAAATGCAGAAGTACCAATTAAGTATTTTTCTAATCACTGACAGCATGCTGCAAGTGTTGCTAAGCATCTGTTTCAATTACATAATGTTCTCTTCTATCCATGACATTCTCAGGCACTTCAAATGCAGTTATCACTATCCAAAAGAATTTGACAATGACCATTAGCATCAGATAACAGCTATTCCCAGCAACCAAAGTTCTAGTTTTCCAACCATGGCTTATTTTTCTCAAGCAAAACACCTGCATTTCCAATACTTTAGTCCAAAACACCCAGTCAATTACTAGGACTGTAATTGACTAGAGTTTCTTGTGTGATCAATATGCATACCTTGCTAACACATTCCACTGGAGGTTTCAAGGTATCTATCCAGTATGTATGAATATCATGCACTATTTTTCAAAAAGCAATTTTCCAATACACGCTGGATATCTAATGGAATCTAACTCTATTGTTCAATAATTGTCAGAAGTTCAATAATTATCAGCACGGTTTCTTTTGCTTTTTGAGTTAGAATCATTTGTACCTTTTAGATCTTTACAGCTGTGTTCTTTTTTTACAGGAAATATACTAAATCCAAAGCAAATATGACAGTGATATACAGCTAACCAGATTATTCATATTAACAATAAGTTACAAAAAACTGAATAACATAGTCAA
The DNA here is from genome assembly GCF_032191835.1 of Heteronotia binoei. Lineage (NCBI taxonomy): Eukaryota > Metazoa > Chordata > Lepidosauria > Squamata > Gekkonidae > Heteronotia > Heteronotia binoei. The sequence goes on along the minus strand of NC_083232.1, from coordinate 39,055,713 downwards.
ATGCCAACAAAGAGTTGACAGTAATAATATCAGATTCACAGGGAGCTGGAAAAACTACATCAATATGAAGTTTGGGCTGAGAAAGAAAAAAAGATGCAGCACCCCTATTGTCCTACTATCACCTGTGAAGAAGTAGGTATGTGCAAACTAAATCCAAATCAGATATCTTTCATTCTTTAGAACATTCTGGTGTCTTGCTCCTTACAGTCGCACAAAGTAAGGAGAAAGGGATTCAGGAAATAATTTAAGCAGCAGGGCATATTCCAACCACATGAGTTAGCAGATGTTTCAGCTGAATAGAGAGTTCAGTTTGATTTTTCATAAAACATTACACTCTCTAAGTGGTTTCAGGAAAGCTTTGTTTATTCTATAAAAACAAAATGCAACCTGGTCACTTGCTATTTTGTTCTCTGATCTAGTGCTTCATCTGCCTGCTGAGCACCAAGACAAACATTTTGCTTATACCTTCTGAGTGCAGGTGCCGCAGACTGGGAAGGGAAGGAACTGAGACAGTGGCTACATTCTCCCACAATCTGAGACATGCAGCAGACTTGCAGAGGAGGCTGGAAAACATTTTGTTTGTATCTTCTAGCAAGCAGGTAGAGGAGAATGTCAGAGATGGAAGAAGGAGGAAAATGTAGGGGAGAGTTTCCCCCTCTCCAACAAATGGTGTTTCTCATCTTCTCTCACTCATGGCAAACTAGAGGCATAAAAGATCTCTTTACATCTTTAGTTTTATTTAATAGAAGCCTTGGAGGATCCCAACCAAGATCATGCCATGGGCCAAAATATTTACACATTATATCATTTGCTTATGCATAAATAAAGTGGAATGGTTGGAAATATCTTTCCACTTTATTTAAACCCAAATCAGCATATGGAAAACTGAGGGAATCTGCTGAAATCAACAAAATGTAGAGGGGTAACCTTGTAGGGAGCTTCTCTCAGGGCACATTGTTTAAAAAATAGGCCCTCACCCCATCATTCTAAGAAATAAGACAAAACCCACTCATAAGTCATTGTTGTTTTGCTTCCCTGCTCCTGCTGTAACTTAAATGGCCTAAGCTAGTCTGATTTCATCAGATCTCAAAAGCTAAGCAGAGTGGGTTCTGGTTAGTAGTTGGATGGGAGACCACCAAGGAAGTCCAGGCAATGGCAAACCACCTGTGTTCATCTCTTGTCAACCCTATAAGGATCGCCATAACTTGGCTACAACTTGCCCTTTCTACCATAACCGCTCTGCGAATGACATTAGTTGCCTATAAAATAGGAACACTCACAAACGTGAAATTTATCATACACATTCCTTCAATACAGAGAGAATATAGTCCCTAAGAATTTTGTGAAACTGACTGGGAGGTAGGAACATTTACAGTCAAATGTTTTCCCTAGGGAAACCAATGGAGACCCCCCCCCCCAAAAAAAAGACTAAAAACAAAGAGGTGTTTCAAGAAAACACTGTGGAAACTAAAAAGCCAAAGGAAAAAAATAATCCCCCTCTGCACATCCCTAGTGAAGAGTACTCCATAATAGAACTCAGCCTTGTAGGAGATAGTGTCCAGTATCCACACTGACAACACAATAACCAGACCTAACAACACCAATCATCCCACCTGAACTTCACTCACTTGTTCATCTTACAATGTTATACATGCCCTCAAATGTCAATAATACCCTTCCACTCTCTGTACCAGACAAACAAATCAATTCCTTTGCAAAAGAATAAATGGACATAAATCTGATATTAAAACCTGCAAAAAACCATTGCTGACCTTAGAGTGACAATCCTCAAAGAAATTACAATACATTTGTAGAAAGAGCCATTTTGCCTCTTCATGGCTTCTATCTCTGGATTTAAGTATCCACAGTTGGGCCATGTTGAGAATTATTTATATTGACAAGCAGGATACTCAAAAAGACTTGTGGGGGTCATTTCATTTTCTCCTCTTCCTCTAGGATAGAGGGTAGGACTTGCAGTAATGGGTTAAATTAAGGTGGGAAGGTACCAGCTAAATATTAGAATAAACGTTTTTACAGTAAGAGTTGTTCAACAGTGGAAACAGCTACCTAAAGAGATGGTAAGCTCCCCCTCAATGGAAGTCTTTAAGCAGTGACCAGACAAACACTTGTCAGGGATGCTTTAGGCTGATCTTGCACTGAGCAAGAGGTTGGACTAGATGGCATGTATGGCCCCTTCCAACTCTGTGATTCTCTTCAACCAAGCAGCCAACCTATTTTTAATCTACCCCTTGGTTTAGCTTTCCTTCCCTTTCCCTGTCAACTTCTACCTGGGAAAACTGTCCCAGCTGAGAGGTGCTAGCTGCTGGGCTAGGCCTAGTGACATGGTGGAGAGTCTGCAAGGACTTGTAGGGACATCTACACTGCCTACAGGGGGAAGGGGTAATAGCAGTCTGAGCTATGGCTTACACATTAAAGATAGTTATCAACGTTGTAAACATCTCTGAAGCCATAGTTGGAGCTACTGTTTGGGACATATGTTTCAGAAGCTTTGAAGATGGCTATTCTGCCAATTTGTGTGCTTCTTTGTTGAAAAGACAGATGTAGATCTAAAATAGAAGAGGTATAGGCTGATGTGACAGCAATTCTAGTTATCATTTGAAAATTACTACACAAAGAAAAAATTTCAGAAGCCATAACACCTGGGGTTCACAGGTTTATGAATCTAGTAACTGAACTTTGGACAAAACCATTTATACATCTCTACTTATGAAACATGAGGTGAGGAACTGACAATACATAGAATGTAAAAGGCATCATTAATGTCAGAGACAAGGTTGACAAAGAAGGGGGTAGGGAAAGAAAAAAACACACAGCCAGGGGTGTCAAACATGCGGCCTGGGGGCCAAGTCAGGCCTCCAGAGGCTCTTGTCTGCTTCCTTCTCCCTCTCTCTTGCTTCCTTCTGCATCTCAACTTACTTTGCAAGGCTTGCTCAATCACAGAGGAGCTACAGAGCAAGACCTTGATTTTCTCCATTGGTTGAGGCTCCTCCCTCTCCTGGTCCCCTGGAGAAGGAGGGAAAGAGTCAGAGCTTCCTAGTTCCCTTGATCCCATGAGAGAAATACAAAGAAAGCACCTTAACAAGTGCTAATGTGTTAAGCATATTTTAAGTTTGAAAAAAATCTTTAGTTGTGTTTGTGTTCTTTTAAAAGTTTACAGCTCTGCTACCTAATCTTAAATAGATATACACATGGCCCAGCCTGACAAGGTCTCATTTATGTCAGATCTGGCCCTCTTAACAAAAGTGTTTGACACCCCTGCACTAAACGGTAATGGAGCCAATTGCTGATATTAACAAATCAACACAGTGAGTTTGGCCCAGTAAGAGGAACTTTACATTCAAATCCAAGAAAACTCATAGCCAAAATGCTGAATCCTTTATTTAATAATTTTATCCATTAAAATAATGAACCTGGGAATGGTAAATAATTCACTTCTGAACAGGGCTTTTATTGTAGAAAAAGCCCAGCAGGAACTCATCTGCATATGAGGCCATACCACATGATGCCAGCTGGCCAGAACTGCATTCCTGTATGTTCCTGCTCAAAAAAAGCCCTGCTTCTGAAAGAGGAATTCAGTATCAACCCCAGCCTTGCACTGTCATTGTAAACAAACTGCCCTGGCCTGACTTATGAATTCTTATTAATTTCTAGCATAATTAAGACAAGAATTTTAGTTGTCCATTGCATCTTTCTATTCTGTCCAAGCCCCCATCTGAATTGATGAAAATGCAACCATTATTTGATTGTATCACCCAGGCTAAAATAACGGGAGCATTTGCTAAATCCTATGGTATTGGTCCTATTGTACCCAACTCCTGTTCTTCCACAAAATGACTAGAAGTCTCTTCCCCAAGTGCCTTAATATTAACAGAACAACAAAATTTCCTTCCAAAGGGAAAAAAATCATTATTGACCAAAGAAACATCCATGGGATTTAGAGGGGGCAGGAATAAAAATTACCAGAGTAGGCGTTGACAAAATAACCTCAGCCACAAGCTACCTAGAATAACTAGAGGGAGGAAGATGCAGGGATGTACAGTTCCCACCATATTACCCAAAAAATCTAAGCCTCAAATCCTCCAGCCTATCTGTTATAGCCTGTTCATCTGTGGCAGGCAAGGCTAACAAGGACTTTAGATCCTCTTCTGAGTCATCATTATCAAGAAGACATTAAATTAGGCTCTAAGGGAGCTAAACAGTCATCCCAGCAAATTAGATCATGATCCAGAGCACTATATGAACCACTCCTTAGGTATCTATCCATTGCCAGAGAATCAGAAGGGATCCTCTCCACTGTTTCTGCAGGCAGAATAGAAAGGTCTGACAGTGGGTCCATTGAGCAACCAGTGCTCTTCACAGACTCTCTGGTAGCTGCTTCCCTACTATAATCCATAGGCAGGACATCATTCAGAAGGATCTCCAGCAGGTGTGAATATTGCTAAGAGTGAACTGAGACTGGAACATTGCAAGTATAGTTTAAAGGGCAAAAAAATCTCCAGTTCTGCTCTGCTGAGGGAGAGAATAAATCATCTGGTTCACACAGGTGCTTCCAATTACCACTGCTCTTCAGTTTTATCACTTCTTCAGCTATGTTCTTTTCCTTCTTGGTCCTTCTGGAGTCAATCAAGAGCAGTGCACTGACAGTCCAGCTCCTTCTCCTTATTCTCCTTTGCCTCCAGTGCAGCTGTGATGGAGCAGTGACTCTTAATTTCTCAGTTCAAACTGCAGAGGTCAGTATAAATTCCCTTACCACATGCTAACTGGGTCCAGTCAATTATCTTCATTTAGATAACTAGACCTTCATAGCATTCAAATTATGATTTATTTACAATATTCTCTGCATAAGGGAACCCTTCAGACTGTCTCTTGCTTTCCAGCGAAGAAAACTTATCACATAAAATAGATGTTAAAAAATAATTTGAAGGTCACAGAATCCTAGTTTGAAGGGACCTCCAGGATCATCTAGTCCCACCCTCTTCACAATGCAGAAAATTCACAAATACCTCCCCACACACATACATCCCGATTGACCCCTACTCCATGCCCAGACGATGGCAAAAACCTCCAGGATCTCTTGCCAATCTGGCCTGGAGAAAAATTTCTGACTGACCCCAAACTGTCAATCAGCATTTCCCTGGGTGTGTAAGAAGGGGCCACAAGAACTAAGCACTGATGCAATCTTTCCTGCCCTCCTTCTCATGATCTGCCTAAGTTCACAGAATCTGTCAGTTCTTCCTAATGTTTAACCAGAAACTCTTAATTTACTTTCAACCTGTTGGTTCTGGTCCAACCTTCTGGAGCAACAGGTCACAGGAGGATGTCTGCACCAGTCAACATCTTGACTAGAAGTCCCATATCAAAAATCAAATTGATAATATTTACTCAAGGTGTACAGACATTAGCTTTTTACATCCATGGAACTTATTTCCCCAAAGAAGCTTGTTCTCATGGGTATGTGCTACTTTGGTTCCCCATACTATGGTTTTTCCAGGATGTGTTATCCAATATATTTGATTACTAAAGCTTGCCTAGCACTTTAACAGTTCACTGCTACCTCTTTTGAAATCAAGCCCAGAACTAGAGTTTGGATTTGAACATAAAAGTGTATAATCTACCCTGAACATGAACACCAACATCCAACTCCAGTATCTCAGTCCTAAAACATTCTGTGTTTTCCTCTCTCAGTTTTTAACTGACCTGGCTCAATTTCTGAACCCTATTAATGGTCATCTGCCTAAACTTGCAGGCCGAGCGGTCCCCTTATTACTGTATGCCAATGACACTACCATCCTCTCTTGTACAAGAATACTCCTGACTCAATCCAGGATATATTGCTTGATTGTTCTTTTTACCATAACCTCCGTAAAGATATATTTGGCAAGCTTTCTTTTTCCCCAGATTTGTCTATTCTGCCACCCTGTTATTATTTATTGAGTGATACTGAGGGAGTGGTTAGTGAGGCTGTGGCAAAATTTCTGGCTGACATCCTTAAATTTAATTCTGACCATGTTTGAATGCATCTGTAAGCTCGGTTTCATTTTGATTTTATCTCCAATGTTTAAATTTTTATATCCTGTGTATTTTTTTTTATTTGAATCTATTATGCCATTAAAGGTTTGGTATGGTATGGTATGGAGCAAGGAGATGAGCTTGGAACAAATACTAAACATCTTTCCAAACAAGATTATGTTAAACTTAACACACACAAAAATAACATTATGAACAGAGAACTGAACAGGCAAGTGATTCAACTAGAGACTTTACTTAGCTTGGTCAACCATGGTAAAATATCTACATGACTCAAAGACATGAACAAGACAGCAGTCTAAAATATTACTATTTGTTTTGTAAAAGTATATACCAGCTGATACTTTCCTTATCCTGCTTGTGATTTCATTCTATAATTTTTAAAAATGTTATGCACCACTACTAGTTTTACTAAGTTTCAAGCCATTTGCGTTATTTATGATTGAAAACATAAGGACAAGATAGATTAGATGTAATGGACACTTAAGCTGCTGCAGCACTTGGGACGGACAGTCTCATCCTATACTGGGCCAATACACAAATGAACCACATACATTATCCCTTTTCCATTTCCTACTGTACAGAATGTTTGGAAGAGCCACAAATACCACCTCCCAGAGCACTTTAGTTTCTTGGACTGGGACAAGAGCATGTAAAAGGATTCTGCATTCAAGAGATTCCTAGCTAGGCTTCCCTGTATTACTAAATGCCCTTCCCTACTTTCCAGACACTATACTTCTCTACTGGCTATTCATTGCCCATCAGATAAAACTCCGGTTGTATACATTATGAATGCACTAAGAATATATATGGAGAACATGCAGATGTACAGATATTATATTTTTAGCAGAATTTACTCAGAAAAATGCCTTTGTAGCACAGGTCTTCATATATAAGAACAACACTTTACTGCAATACTAACAGTGCTTTTAAGGGCTGCTTTTCAAAAGAATAAAGTTCAGTTATATGTCTTTGCTCAATGAACAAGTGATACTAACATAGTATACACTATTCCTTGATATTATCAATTTTTTTGGTTAATTGTACATCCGTTTAAAGACCTAAAAGGTAAAACATGTTCCAAACCATTTTACCTTTACTGCAAGGATTTTCAGCCCAAAACAGAATTTTACATTTCAGCAGCTGAGCTAGATCAAGATTTCTTCAGCATTCAAACTGTACTTTATATAAGAAAAAAAAGCTCCACAATATTTTTATCTAGTAACATCTTTGCTCTGCATTTAACTTACAGCTGATCCTGCAGTTCCACTATGATGTATTCAAGCTGTTCTTTTTCCATTTTATGGGCCACGTCCATAGCTTCTATTTTCTGATGTAATAGCTTGTTTTGTGTGATGGATTCTGCCAGTTTAGCCTCTCTAAGGCGTACTAGCTCTTCCAGATAACCCTGGAAAAACAACATATTTTTTTATGGTGCTATAAAACTTTCAAGTTTTTAATTAGATTTCTCTTTTGTTTTGCAAAAAGTGTCTCGAGAAGCTAGCTCACATTTGGTACCATTCAAGTACAGTACACTGGTTTTTAGACTGGTTTTAATTTTTCTTTAAAGGTGACCACAACAGATGAGATTGCTGAAGTAACTGTATGGGAGACTAGGAGACTATAAGTGAAGTGATACATCAGCACAGGTCTACCGAGCATGGAGTTTTCTCCAGAGCTAGTGCTGTAAGAAGCATTTCGTTGGATGATGGAATGTGGGAAGAGTCTCTAAGACAAAGGAATCTGAAACAGTATTACAGGCAGTTTTACTGTTGAGGCTTATTTTGACCCACTATTTTCAACAATTTCATAATTGATGAAAGTTTCAATTTAACATCTGCACGACTGAAGAAAGAATTTCCAGAACTTAAATCATCTGCATTCGAAATTCGGACCGCACTAGCACTTTATTCTTCCCGCAGAGTCTGGTGAATGTCTATGAGAGCTTTAAAGTCAAGAAATTGACACACACAAGCAGAGAGTCTTTTTATGAACTTTAATTCTGTCTTTGCACATTGCATTAGTGTTATACGAATTTTTGTAGAATAGAATGAACTTTTGTAGAAGTGTAATGAATTGTACTGTAACAGTGCTGAATTTCTATTGAATATAGTTGAATTGTTAAGTAATTTCAGGATTCTTTCATTATTTTTCCACATTTTTTGTTGTTATTTCAGGCTTTTGGGTGAGGCAGCAGACACTGAACATCATCTGGCCCCCACCTGCTCCAATTTACTGAACTAGCATATTGCTGGACAGCCCTGGCCTCCATGGAAACTTTTGGCTCCGGCCCCTTTTCAGCTACACACTGCACCAGGACTCTGTAAATTGATTCAGCATGCCATCTTGTTTTTAAAGTTTTAGGGGATTATGCTTTTATTGTTCTTATAGTTTATTGTTAATTTTCCATGTTGCAACCTACTTTGAGCCCACTTGTGGGAAGGGCAGGATAGAAATGTAACCAATAACTAAAATTGTATGTGTCCAGATGTATCAGAAGGTTGCCCAGATATATCAGGAAGGTTGGGAGTAGGCATCAGACTCCATCTGCACAGAGATGAAAATAACTGGGGTAGAGCAAGGCCAGGGACCACAAGAAGATGCTGTTCAGAAGAGCACAAGACCCTCCAGGAAACATATAGGGAGAGCCACTCCTGCAGTTCATCTTCTGAGGTCCTGTTTCAGATGCCCCGCTTCCTGAGATCAGGCAGGTGGTAACTCAAGAAACAGCCTACTTGGTCATTGTACCAAACTGAGGAGAACTTTCTCCCCAAGGGACTATATCTGTCTCCTTCTGTTGCTGTCTTTCACCAGTGGGTGAAGACTTTTTTTTTTGTTTCACCTGGCATTTCTTCTTTTGTTTCATCTGGTATTTCTCTTTCCTGCCTTATGTTTTAATTTTTGTTTTTATGTGTGCATTTTAGTTTGGTTTTAATCAGGGCTTCCTTTCTGCTGGAGCCTACAGGAGCAGAGGTCTGCCTGGGCAGGCCAGGGCTCCAGCTGATCCAACCAACATTGCAGCAGTCACATGCTCCTATGCCAGGCAGTGTGGCCTAATATGCAAATGACCTCCTGCTCGGCTTTTTCTACAAAAAGGCACTGGTTTTAATGTGGTTTTGTTTGATTTGAATTTTCTAAGGCTTGTTTTCATTTTGTATCTTTTTAATGTTAGCCACCTTAATGGCCTTGATGAGGGAGGAAAGGTGGGGCATACATTTTGTAAATAAAGAACAAAATCTTCTAAAACTAAATTTACTGATTTTTCTATTGCTATTAGAACATGTCAAAGTCCACACATTTTCAGCCATATTTACCTTAATGAAAGATTTACCTTTTGCTCCAACGTAAGATGATATTTCTGCTCAACTCTTTTGCATTTATTGTACCAGCTGTTTTCATCCATAAAAAATGGAGGACCAATATTTTCTGGAGTGCTGCTTTCACTGCCGGTACTACCTAGTGTTCTCAGCTCTTCTTCATCACTACTGATGCTGTCCGAACTGAAGGACAAAATTTAAAAGCTAAACACAACTTGCTACAAAGTTTAGCTGCAAAATCTCCAAACTATTTTAGAAATGAAATGCAGATGTTCTTTGAAAAGTATTCATGGATACAATTTCAGTATCTCTCCATCTCTCCCTTCTATACACACACTCACTGCCATGCTGCAGACAACCTAGTGAGGAGGTACCAATTATGGGTGTGTTAACACTACACTAAATAATGTGTTTTGCAACTGAATTTTTACTGTGTAGGAATAGGAAAAATCCAATTGCAAAAAACATTAATTAGTGAAGTGTGAACACACCCTATGTTCTCTGTTTTGTAAAAATAAGATACTCTATTCAATATAACCTGATTTTACCTCGAAGCACAGCAGGGGTTGGATAGATAAAGAAGAAAGAGTAGGATGGGCCCATCATTAGGAATGACAAGGCTTATCAACCTGTCTATTTTTTTTATCCTGCCATTCCTTCAAAGAGCTCAGGGCAACATGCCTGTTGTCCTTTCCTTTGCTCTTACAAGTTAGAAACAGCAACTGTCAATGAGCTATGCTGCTGAGGGGAGATGTGAACTCATGTCTCTCATATCCTAATCCACCACACTGGTTATTCGTAAATTTGCCACGATGCTGTATGTCATGTCAGCTAAGCACAGTCTACATTCTAACAGGGTCTCAAGCAGGAGTCTCTCCCATCCTAAAAGCTTTTAACTGGAGATGACTGTAATTTGAGTATGTACAGCATGGATTCTACTAAACCACAGCTCAGGCAGCAACTCTCTGGGATACCATTAAAGGCAACCAACTGCCTATTCACTTCTACTATGTATGCTACTTTTGAAGTATTTTATCAGCAATTACATTTAAAACATAAAGCTTTGTTAACATTTAGGAAATAAAATATTAAACATGGTAAACCTTCAGCAGGTTGTACTGAGGTATTTTGCTTCCAAGTGCAAGAAGGTCCTATTCCACATAGACTTCTGATAAGAATTAATTCAGCAATTTAGAGGTATTTTTTCTCCTACAATAGTGTAAACTTTTTAAACATCATTCCTTAATATGAGATATTTAAAGCTATGGTTTGCAATCCTAGTTTGTAAGTAAGAAACGGACTAAAATGTCTCATCTCATCCAATTTGGACATTACAACAAGTTACATTAAAGTGGTTGCAAACTAAGCATACAAACTGAGAATCTACGAAGTCTGAGTCCAGCGGCACCTTTAAAGACCAACTCAACTACAGTCAGGCTCCAATGCCTTTCAAAAGAAGATGGCCGTTCTCACAGATTCACTTTCTGTCAAAATATTTAAGCATGCATAAAGCCAGGCAAAAGGATGAAAGCTTCAGTGTAGTCTAGAGTTCCCAAACAGGTTCCATTACAACTCATGGGCTTTTGAAACAAAATAAAATGAATACATTCTTCCTGGAAGCATCACAGCATGCTGGAAACTGACTTTAAAATGATAGGGAGGAGAAGAGCTAACCAGCTATAAAGCTGTGAACACACAATGAAGCTTCTAGAATAAAAATATACCTTTGGGTGAACTTCAGGTAAGGTGTATAGTCTATCACAGCTGGATAATTACCATCCAGGCCTTCTCCCTTAAGACAGAAGCTGACAATGCAAGAAAATAGTAACAGTTTTAAGTATTTGAAGGAACAGATTAGAATCTAGATGATTCAATTACCAACTATTTTACTGCCATGCAAAGGTTTGTGTTTTTGTAATATGCTTTTAAGCATATTGATACTATACGCATCAAAACAAAATTCAAAATTTTAAAGGGTACGTTATACTAGTTGAAAATCCCTGTTTAAGAGCTGTAGGAAGAAAACTAGCTGCTCCATACTAATATTAAGTTTCTATATTCTTCAGAAAACAACAAGTACCTTTTAATCATAGGTTGAACACATTTGTATAGAGAATCTGAGAGTGAGCACGGATGCATTTTTATTTTAAAATGGAAGTACTTAGACTATAAAAAGGTTTGCCATTGCCTTCCTCAGTCATCTACACTTCCCCCCCCAGCAAGCTGGGTACTCATTTTACTGACCTCGGAAGGTTGGAAGGCTGAGTCAACCTTGAGCCAGTTACCTGAACCTATCTTCCGCCGGGATCGAACTCAGGTCATGAACAGAGCTTAGTACTGCAGCTTTATCACTCTGCACCATGGGGCTGCTACTTAGACTATAACAGATACTATACAAAGGGAAAAGAGCAAAGCAGCTACAGCTACAGGATCCAGCCATTTTTTTTTTTGCACTCAACCTCAATTTCCCTCTTTATAACAGCTCCTATTACACATGGCTTTGGTCCACACACACCTCACAATCCGCAGAATATTCTTTTTGGTGGAACTCCCTCCTCCCTTTTTATGAGTAAAAAAATCAGCTGGAGCCACCCTTCCTTCTTGTAAGTCATTAATCAAACCCTACTTCCAAATAAGAGCAAAAGAACACGTTCCAAGCCATGCTGCCCCTTTGCCACAAAACCTAACATGCTGTTTTCATATTGCCTTACCATTTTGAAAACTGAATGTTTGTAGACACAAATTATATAACTATAATTTCAATACAATACTAGAACAATGAACAAGAGAAAACAGTGACACGTAACTTCAGCAGAGATCACAAAGGACCCAATTATTCAGTGAGCAACTCAAGACTGCTGAGATACTACTTGAACAAGGCTGCAAGTAGTGGCAACTCCCCAAAGAGAAATAAAAAGTTTTCCAAAAACATTTTAACTTTTACATGTATTCTTTGTTCTAAAAAGGATAATTACCTATAAAATAACAAGGCAAGAGATTTAAGAAACTTAAAGCAAGAAAAACAGACTGGATTTTAAGAACAGAGATCGAATTCATTGAAAACAAATCCTTGGGGGGGGGGCAGCCCCACTCTACTTTCACTGCCAGTCCTAAGGGATTACCTGGTCAGCCTCAGACAAAAAGAGAGGGAAAAGGGGTGAGGAGCACCCATTTCCTCTTCCTTTCAATAGTTCCCCCCATGGAATCCTGGAGTGGATCTCCAGAGCCCTCCTACCCAATTATCTTAAAGGTAGGCTGAAACATATGCATGCCTCCTGGCCTCTCGCAAGAAGTGCAGTCACTGGGAACTACTTGTCTTGTTTGGTGGCTGGCAGTCAAGGATGGGAGGATCCTTGCCCACCTGAACATCCTTTAATATAACAATATGGCCTTTATGAATTATAACAAGCAATCAAACACAAACGTTCCCCCCTTGATTTCTTGATTAATCCTTTACGAAGAAAACATTCAAGACTTAATAAAAAGGATACCTGAAATCAATAGCATTGAGGCCCAGCAGCATACCAGCAAGCATGTTTGCTTCTTCTCCCATTACAATTGCTCCATCTTCATAGAATCTTCTGAAAAATATATTTCCAATTCAAACAATTGAAGTCAGTTATCTGATACTCCTATTATTCAAATTGCTAAAACTAAGCAAAAGTGCTGCCTCTGAAGTCTGCATAGATCCATCAGGGTGGCACTTAAAAAAGCTACCCCCCACGTTGCTGCTTCTGGAACTAGTATGGAACTGGAAGAGGTGTTCTCCACACTCGTGCCACTGTTGCCTAGTTCCGGGGTAGGCTACAAAAGTCCTGCCTCTGGAGTCACTGTAGTTCCTACTTAATTGGCATGGCAGGAGGATCCACCCTCATATGTTGATGCCTTTGTAGCAGAGGTGATGTCAGATGAAGGAGGCCAAGTCCTGATGACAGTAATTGTGGAGGCAGAATGATCTGAGCCATTCCTGGAAGCCAGTGCCACCAATGAAGTATTTATCTTCTATGCTTAGAAGTGGCATTACAGACTTCTGTTAAAATCCCATGAGCAGCAATTGAAATTTGCTGACAGTCTTCAAAGGCAGCCACACTTAATACCAATATAGTGTAATCTGGGTGTTAGCAAAGAATGGGCAATAGCAACCAGGTCTGATACTGCCAACCTCAAATTTACAGTTATCACAATTATTCACTCAATAATAGTCAAAATTTAATATCCAATTTTGCTTGTATATTTGTGAAGTCTTTCGCAAATTCACTTGAATTACTCAGGCATATTTGTTTAAGACAAGGGCTCTGGTGATGAGTTCTATGCACAACACTCCAGAAGCATATACAGTCTGTGCTTGGGCATGTCTTCCCAGTATGCCACATTGTAACAGCGATAAACTTTTGTTGAGATATTCCCCATACAAAGCACTGCTATTTAAACATGTCAACAATGCAAAAGTGTTACTCTAACAAAAGTTGCATTAACTAGCATTTGCTAGACTCTTTGCTATCACATAAAATATGTTCACTTTATAAAAAGAAAAAGAATTCTTTTGATGAATCAAGCCCAATATCTGAATAAACAGTAAGATAATTATACTGAAGGGTTTTGAAGTCCAATTTAATATTTTATTAAACAAAGGATATAAACACCTGATTGTTTTGAAGTCTCTCAAAGCTGTGGAAATATATTCAGACAAGTGTTTTTCCATTAATGCTACTCTAAGCCAAGCTCTTCCCTGAAAAAAAGATAGCATCAATTACATCTTTTAATACTAAACAATATTTAATACTATTAAAGAATTCAAAATTTCCAAGCTGATAAGTAGATGGTGGTATGCAATGAATACAGAAAGGGGAATGTGAGCCAAGCTGGACAGCTGCTGAACACTCAGTCTTGATCAGTACTTGATCAGCATATTTTACCTCTCTCCATACATATCTATACATCTCATACGTATACCTTATTATACAAACACAGTCCTCACATATTAGCCACACATACTCATATCACTATGGTGCAGCAAAGATCATGAATCTTTTTGTTTGAACAGATGCTACGTATTACTTTTTCAGCAATTACTTTGTTAAGAAGTGCACAGATAGGCATGGAAACTCAAACTCAGAAGCTACCTGGGAAGTATGTTATCTCTTCTTCAGTCCGTTTCTTCTTCATCACATTTCTAATACAACAGTGAAATATGTGAGGCAGCTGACAGGATACCAAGGCAGAAGCCCACTTGGATTCCTGAAATTTGTGTTCCACTCTTTAATAGATTAAGCCTAACCTGAACCAAGCTTCCATCCCAGAGCTCAAATACTCATCTAAAAAAGTTCCCTTGCCTACCCATTCCTGTGCTAGCACTTTGACACTAGTGGTAGTTGCTAGGATGGTCATTCATTAATCTTGAAAAGCCACACATGACATTCTAGCATATGGATGTCATATTTTGGCAGCTTCCCCTCCGCACAAGAGTCATCCCTTCCACAGTTTTCTCTGATCCTTGAGGAACTCTTTAATTACTTAACCCAGAAATTTAACAGTTCCTGACAAATCTGGAAATAGGATACATAGCATACATAAACATGCAGTGGTGCCCATTTTTTTACAATACCTTAGTCATTTAATAGATTTTAAAAGTGGTTTCTGCTACATTTCTAGGTTCAAACACTGATGTTTTGCAGTCTGACACTGTTTTTAAATAAATTCTTCCATTACTAGTTTATCTAAGAAATACTTTAGCTCATATGTGCTAGCACAATTTCTATCAACATGCCACATGCAAATTCGCAAGCAATGTTGAACTCCTTTCAGATGAAGAGCACTGTATAACTAAACATAGTAAATACATCAGCTCTACCAGAAGCTAGCTCAACAGAAGTTCTCACTTTATATTGCATTTCTCATTCTCTAGCATTGAGGCAAACTGTCTAACAATACAGCATTTTAGTTCCAGCATCAAATCTAAGGGACTTTTTAAAAACAGCAACTTAATATGAGTTCTACTTCTACAGTCCACCACTACAAGTGGAATAAAAAAATTAAACAGGCAATTATATTCCAAAACACAATCCACATGATACCTTTTATTATTACCAACCAACCAGTGTGTGAGGTTTAAAGTCCACCAGAAATGTTAGATTATAAGGCCTACTAACAGTATTTCTCTAATTATAGATAGCTGTTCCATGCATTGAATAACATTGTTATAGCCATTTTATTTCAACAGCAAGTGAGACATAGAAGGCATCATCTATACATACTCTGAACTCTTAAGTTTAAAGATCAATAGTGTTTTCTGACCTTAGCTCTTGAAGAATTGACATTTTCCATATTCTCAATGCTGCAGATGCAGTTGTGTGAAACTTTACGGCAAGCAACCTTAATATAATCCCAAAAACTACGAGGACTTTCATAGCCAAACCAGGAGATCTGACCTAGATCAGTTACCAAGGAGAAAGATTGATAATATTGATAATAAAATTGATAATATCTCATGTGATCAAATAACACATGCCTATTGTTAGGAGGGTTTACTCTGACAGAAATCTTTTATGATATGTGGGACAGGAATAGCACAGTCTAAAACCTGCTGATACATTCTGTCTGAAAGAGACATTCTGCAACAGCACACAAATGTAGAATGCAAATTCACAATGCTACCTCTTGCCGTGTTTCGCAGCGCAGCACAGATACTGATGGCAAGTACAGTAGATGCTCCATATAACAACTGCACCACAGGCAAGCTCAATGACATCGTTTTTAGAGATAAGAAGCTATTTGTGGTCTAGCTAAAGAAAAGAAAGCACTCCCATGGCAGAGCACTCAATGCCAGCCAGCTATTTTCATCCCTTAGCACTGAGAGATTGTCCCTCTTCTCCTTTTGAGCTGCTCAGCATCATTCTGTTGCTTCTGCCTGGTAACAATTTACTGATGGTGATGACAACCATACTTTGTGGCATCTACCAGGCCTGCCTGTGTGGATGGCATGAAAAAGCTCACAGAAGAGTCAAAGCAACCAAGATGTTGAGGATTAGCTGCCCACTGCATAGGCACTAAAAGAGAACAATTTGGACAACCCACAGAAATGCAGTCTGCATCCCAACAAACTAAAACACAAAGGGAGAAGTCAGCACAATGGGTGATTAAATGAAAGTAAAGGAAAAATGTGAAACTGATTCACAAGGGAAACTGGGCTGGCAGGTGTTCCAAAACTAAGCTGTACCCCAACAATGTAGATAAAGAAATCTATTCAGAAGCAGATTCAAGCAACCTCTGACTTCTCAGCAGCAGAAGTGACTCCTATCACTAAACAAGAGGTTGTTGGTTATACTGGCTTTCCCAAATTTAGCTACCAGGGCTTTTAGCAGTATGCAGTCAAATATCAACACAACAAAACATCATTTTTCCCCATTATCCTCTTCATGAATCTAAACATGGACCCCATTGCCCAATTTATTGAAACCTGCAGGGGTCCTTTAGTAGAGCAAGGATGAGGTTCACTGAAAGTTTGGTGCCATTTGGTGAAAAAGGCTGCTCCAGAAAGCCTGCAATTTTCCCACACAGGAAATAACAGGTTGGTATCTCAGGCGAATGAAAAAGGAATTTTTCCCTGACATGACTTCTCAAATGATAAAAATATTTCTGAAATGAAAACAATAAATCATGCCCTTTCTGAAATTATGATACAGAACAAGATAATTTTTCAAAAGCATACCCCTAATGGTTTCCTTAATGGAAGCCTGTTATCCATAGTTCAAGGACAGTCCTATAAATTTCAGTTCGTTCTCCAGGCTCTTCAAAGATCTTTATGACAAATGCATTACAATTAAAACATGTTAACCCTCATTTATGGTGGAATTACTGATATACAATTAGAAAAAGGCACTGTCACAAAACATGCAAGAGTACAGCTTATATACCTTTGAGGCGATGACTCAGAATTTGTTCCAAAATAGCTGCAAAATTATTAAATTCTGGAGATGAATCATCAATAGTTTCAAAACATGAACGATCAATCAGTGTCTTAACAGAAAACCTAGGATAGAAAAAAGCATATTACAACAGCTCATTTGGTACCACATTATATTTTAAGAGGAGTCATGCCTTGGCATTAAAGTAGAATTCTCTACTGAATTTTAGAGCCCAATTTAAACAATTTATTTAAATTAATTAAAATTTAGGGGGGAAAGGAAAATTTGTAATTATTACTTTCATATTGTCAAGAGTATAGCTGTGCAAGGAAATAAGTTGTTTACAATATTTTAAGAACATAATAAGAGTTCTGCTGGAACAGATCAATAGGTCTTTCTAGTCAGCATCCTGTTTCCACAGTGGTTTACTAGATGTTCCAAAAGGTTCACAGAAGTGTCATTCAAACGTCTTCCTATTACTGCCTACCTACAACTAATATGGTATCCCCAAATCAGGAAGGCACTTGTTCTGGATTACTCGAGTCAGGCCTGATTCAGACACAGATATAGTTACCTTTCCTATATCAGATCATTAATTTCCAAGCAACAAATACACCTCCACAACATTTTGGTTGTTTGAAGTGGCACACACAAGTGAAAATATCACTAGAAGACCTTTGTTTCCATTTTTGTTAGTTAAAATTCTTTATGATCTCTTTATTAAAACATAATTATTTACACTTTCAACACTGACTAACTTAAATACAAATTGATTTTAGATAATTTAAGGGAAATGGTGACTTCAGCCCAGGGGTGTCAAACGTGCGGCTTGGGGGCCGAATCAGGTCCCTGGATGGCTCCTATCAGGCCCCCGAGCAACTGGCTCTTGTCTACTTCCTTCTCTCTTTCTCTTGCTTCCTTCTGCATCTCAACTAGCTTTGCAAGGCTTGCTCAATCACACAGGAGCTACCAAGCAAAACCTTAATTTTCTCCATTGGTTGAGGCTCATCTCCTTCCTAGTTCCCTGGGGAGGGAGGGAAAGAGCTGGCCAGAGCTGCCTTTGCCCAGTTCCCTGGATCCCATGAGAGAAATGTAAAGAAAGCACCTTTAAGACCAACAAGTGCTAATGCTTCAGGCATGTTTTAAGTTTGTTGTTTTTTAAATATTTAGTCATGTTTGTCTGTGTCCTTTAAAGAGTTTATATCTCTGCTACCTAATCTTAAATAGGTACACATACGGCCTGGCCCCACATGGCCCAGCCAGGTCTCATTTATGTCAGATCTGGCCCTCATAACAAATGAGTTTGTGTTGGGTTTCTGATGCAATTTCACTTCCTGTTGTCATGAGTTGTTTGTATATGCATGCTGATGTTTAGCCAGTGAGTAGGTACAGCCAATGAGAATGTTTGCACGTACTTCCTGCCAAGGCTAGGTGTCAATATGCATAGTGACCATTGAGGGAGAGCCCTAATAGGCTAATCCATATATTTGGGTGGTGGTCTGAGAGAAACCATTTGGTCAGTTTTATTGCCCTTTGTGTTAAGCCCTTAGATCTCCATGCAGTTGAAATTAGGACTCGAGAGAGTCGAGATGTAGCCTAGAAATTAGATAGGATATTGAATCCTTCTTTGTTTTCTAGAAATCCCAGTCATACCTTTTCCTCATTAGTAAAGTAAACTACTTTGTTTCTTAAGCTAAACTGTGTGCCTGGCTGTTATTCGTGGTTCTCTCCACGTTACTCTGCTAATAGTATATCTAAACCCCAACAGTTTGACACCTCTGCTTTAGCCCATCAATAATTTCTCACTAAAAGTAAGCAAGGTATTTCTTCTGAGGGGGATCTGAGAGTCAAAACAGACTACCATATTTATATGTTTTGAAAATCATATTTCAACAGTAGTTTGTCATCCCCTTCATAGGGTTTACATTCTTGGCTAACACCATACAGAGTTACCTAAATGTAGCTATCTTCTAAAAGACATACAAATGTTATGGTAACACATTTTACTGCTTTAATCATAACCAAGAATATTTTTTAAAATAGTGATTTCTCATATGGTTATCTGAGGAACCCCAACTAATCCACTCCATATTTGAACAGTTACCATCACTTCAGTGTTTAGTTGGCATTCTTGCTGTCTTCCAAGGCTCCTCAGACCTCAACCCAGAAACATATTATCAAACTGCTCATAGACTAGGAACCATAATAGTCACTCCTTTGTTCTTTATAGGTATCCAAAGCTATTAAGGTTGGGGGGGGGGGGGTTGTGTGTGTATTAAGTGCTGTCAAGTTGCTTCTGACTGATGGCGACCCAATAAATTAATAACGTAATAATCTAATTGGCTGAAATTAGTCCATTAAAAAATTAGATCTATTGGACTCGTTGTACCTATCATCTGCCTAAACAGTATTCCAGATAATTAAACGCAGGCTTTTAGATATTCAACTTCAGTGCCTCTTTGAGGCAGCTTGGAAAACTTGCTCTCCAACTTACCTGGAATTGTCTCCAACCCCGGGCCAGTTAGCTACCTATTTTTGCTCTCTAATTGACCCTCAGTAAAGAAGAGCATTCATTCTGGCCAGATTTTAATGTACTGCCATCGGCCATCTTCTCCAGAAAATGTCAAAAAATTCCCTATGAATTTAGATGATGCCCCTGTAGTTTGGGAGCTCTTGAATCTGTTTATCATGTTTTATTAACTTGTCCACTTTATATTAAGTTCCAAGAAAAATTTTTTAATCTCCTCCTTTGTACATGATGTGGCCTTCCTGAAAGAGTTAAGGTCCACCAGTTACTTTCTGGTTATAACTCTCTTATAACCTCTAATGTCGCCTGTTTCCTTCAGCTCGCAATATGAACCAGGGAAGCTATTAACATGTATTTTGTTTATGCCTAGCTTTGTTCTTTCACTGCATTTTTAAACTTTTAGCTCTTAACATCTTTGATATGCCAATGAAGGTTGTCTGTCTGCTACTGCCACTCACCAAATTTGGAGAGACCCACTTAGAGGTCATCAAAATTTGTTTTAGGTTTACCATCCTCACTTGGTGTCATTTGCAAATTTGGCTCCTCAACTGCTCATCTGTATTCTACATGACTTATTAAACTAGTCCTAATAAATTTCTTCCCACCAAAACAAAAAAATCCTACTTCCCTTCATTTATTTACTCCTCCCCTCTACCTCCTACCAACCCAGAGGACCCACAATCTTATTCCAAGTTAATTCAGAAGCTTTTGACAAGGCACTTTATTGAAAGCATTTTGAAAGTCCAAGTATAGTCTTTACCAGTCAACCCTTATCAACATGCTTAACTCTTACAAAGAACTCCCAAAAGACTGTTGAAGCAGAATTTCCTTTTGTAGGAGCCATCTTGATTCTCCTTCTGTAAGACTTTTTTTTACCAGTTTACTCAAAACAGACAGATGTTAAGCCAATTATTATGCTTTCCCAGATCTTTCTTTTTAAATCAATGTTGCCTAACATTTACTACTTTCAATCCACTAGTAAAGAAGTAATAACAAAATGCTAAACATGTTGAATCTTCTTCAGTAGTCTGTGCTCACTGTTAAAAATGTCACCAGCTACATCACGAGCGCTTCTCTCAAATATTCTAGGAGTTTACTTCCTACACATGAATAATATCACTTTATCAGGCCTGCAGTATCCAGCTACTGGATACAATCTTTGGTCTATGACAGTGTTATGTCTACAAATAATGAACTGCTACATGTACCCAATATTAGGAACATATCAGTATGCTGTTGCCACTGCTGGATAAGTCATTTTCTCTTTTTCTCTTTCATTCATAGAGACAAACAGCAGATACAGCAATCATAGCACTGCACTGTTCCTCTCTAAGAAGGCAATATAATGGACAGTTGTAACTACTGTGTATGTATACATTTCTGGCAGAAGAGAGTTCAGTAGTGGTGTTGATTTGCTTGGTTGCCTGGGAGCCATTTTTACTTGCCACAAATCACCATGCAAGGTAATAATTGTTGTATAAAATCTCACTAATCAGGGTCACATAACAGAATTTGGAAACCAGTTCACTGACTCAATTTTTTAAAATGTAGTTTTTGAGAGCAACTGTGCATCTCATCTTCCTACAGCATTTTCAATGTTAAATTTAAAAGCATGTGGCATTTTTACACAAACTAGTTAACATGATACAAAGTGGCACGGACAAGAACTGAACATGGAGAATGACAGTAGCTGAATTCTGAGGCATGTGATTGTTCTTAGAGTTAACACTACATACAGCATGCTCCTTCCAGTTACCCAGAACATTATTTTAAATACCCATATTGTGATACACACAAAAGAAATTTTAAATAAAATTTATGCAACTGAAGATTTTCTAACAATGGTATCATTTGTGTTTTGCATTTTAGACAGTATATAGAAGATACATGATCCAATCTCTTGATATTTTCATTATTTACTTAGAAGCAGTTGCTGGGGGCTGCCAGTTAGATCTGAACAGTGGCTGGCTATGTAAAGGTGTGTTCCCTTAGTGACATTTTCCAAATCAAAATGAAATGTCCTATTAACTTTGCTAGGGGAAAGTTGCAAGATCTATTATAACAATGTATTATGAGGAACTAGTCATAATGCTATTATTTGCCTAACATTTGTACAATTCAGCATCAAAAACCCATTAAGTATAAAATTACAAATATAAAAAGCAACACAAAGTATATTGAGCCTTGTTTCGCAATGCATGTACTTGTGACAAAACTAGTAGTTCTACCACAAAAAAGCACAGTGTGTATGTGTTTTGCACAACCAGAGGTAAACCTGCTGTGGGTCCTAACTGAAGGCCATTAGGAATATTGCTTTCTTCATATTCTGCTGTTTCTGCTAATCTCCACACTCTTCCACAATTTCCCCAACCCATCCTCATAAAGAAATTACAGTGAAACATCCTTCATTCAAATACAAAGCTTAAAGACTAACATTCAGCCACAATCATCCCAGGGCCACTTCACTTTAAAAGATGCCTGCATGGGTGGCACTGTCACATATTTCTTTATGTTGCTGCTTGTATTAAAGATTGTTATATGCTTCTTATGTAAAGCATTTGCAGTTGCTTTCTGTCTATGTAGAATGATTCAAAATGTTTTTTTGAAAGATGGGGCATTAACTAGTAGAAGTAGGCTCTATAACAGGGGTGGCCAAATTTGCTTAACATAAGAGTCACATAGAATAAATGTTAGATGTTTGAGAGCTGCAAGACATGAACATGAGGAAGAGAAAGTGATAGAGCAAGAGGGAGGGAATGAGGGAGGCAACTTTAAATGTGTTCTCCAAGCCCCCCATCTTGACTGGCTTGACTTGGAGAAGGGAATGCCTTCTGCAAGCTGGCCAACAGGGCGGTGGGGGCTTTGAGAGCCACATGTAACTCCTGAGTCACAGATTGACCACCCCTGCTATATAATTTAACCCTAACATAGCATTATGTATTAGAATCAGTTTTGCTAAGCTGACCAAGTTCTTTGTGGTACTCAGATCAATGTTTACACTGTGCAGACTGGTATTATGGGTAACAGATTACACACAGCAATGGTGACAAATTCTTAGAACAAGAGCTGAAATGATCCAGGCCTACCTGGAAACTATGGCTATTACCTTAATAGCACAGCCTCTTCTGGTTAATAAAGAGGTGAATGGTTACTCAAATAACAAGGCTAAGGCACTCAATACAGGTTGACATTAGTTAAGAAGAAGAAGAAGATATTGGATTTATATCCCGCCCTCCACTCCGAAGAGTCTCAGAGCGGCTCACAATCTCCTTTACCTTCCTCCCCCACAACAGACACCCTGTGAGGTGGGTGGGGCTGGAGAGGGCTCTCACAGCAGCTGCCCTTTCAAGGACAACCTCTGCCAGAGCTATGGCTGACCCAAGGCCATTCTAGCAGGTGCAAGTGGAGGAGTGGGGAATCAAACCCGGTTCTCCCAGATAAGAGTCTGCACACTTAACCACTACACCAAACTGGCTCTCCTAGTGATAAACAGGATAACAGATTCTCATCAGAGTTGATGGGCTCAGAAAGGCTAAAAAGGAAAAGGCTAGAGAATTCCAATCTTTGCTCTAACTTGTTCCTCCACTTTCACTTACTTACGTACCTTGCCCATTTCCCAACCATTCTCACTCCAGTCCAGGCTATGACTGAGACCATTACCTTCCCACCCCCGAATCCAGCAATTCCTCTGAATCAAGACAAATGTATAGCCCAAGAAAGAATAAGGAATACTTTGGATTAGGGGCTACAGTACTGGGGCTTTGCAGGCAGAAATTCCCCATTCTCAAAGCAAGGTATCAACCACAGTAGGAGAACACAACTGAGGATTGCTGCGTGGTGAGAACCCTTGATTTAGACAATAAGATCAAATGTAAAGTCAGCGCCTATATCTTCTATTGCCCCGCCTCTTAAAGGCGGGGCAATAGAAGATAATACCATATAAACCTAACATGGGAAATTGTCAGGAGACCTTACTTTTTTATACATCTAGCAGCGCTCAGGCTATTTCCTCCCTGACTCGATCTAATGAGAACTAGCCACTCGTTTATTAGAGAGTTTTCCTACACAGATGTTGAGGAAACAGCAATAAAGAAAGCACGCTGTCGGGATGCGAGGATGGAGAAAAAGGAAGGAAAGAGCGACGCTTTTCCCATTCTGGGCACGCACCGGAGGTCGATTGACAGAAACTAGTCGTGGCCTTTTCACCCACCGCCCTGTCGCCGTCGCAGCCCGGGCGATGGATAGCATGGAGCTCGGCGGTCCTTCCTGCACGCCCTGCAGGTTCTGGGGGCTGGAAGAGTCGGCGATTCCCTCTCCCGCGTGCGGCGGGCGGGGCGGGGCAGGCAGCTGTCCCGGATGAAAAGAGACGACGCCACACGGCGCCTGTCCTGCCTGGACCGCACTCACCTGCAGACCGTGATGAGATTCCGCCTCTCGACGGCCGCGTTGCGGAACTGGACGCTTTTCCTCCGCGAAGAGGCGTTCAGCCCCCCGAGGCCGAACGACGCCATCTGCCCACGGAGCGCAGGGCAGGTGCCTTTGTTCCAGCCCCTCGGCAGCCGCGGAAGAGAAATGCCTCTGCCTTTCTCGGGTACCGTAATTCTCCCCACCAACCCCGCGCTTCGAACAGCGGAAATGCCGCCGGGCACCTGCTCCCCACCGGGGTGGGTGGGTGGGCCGCGCTCGTTTCTGCGGGGGCGGCTTCGTGTGTGAACGTCCCTCCCTCCCTCTCTCTCTCTCCCCGCCCCAGCCCGAGCTTTCCTCGGCAGCTCCGAGACACAGCGGCTGCACCTCAAAATCGCCTCAGCAGCAATTGCCGGGACTGCAGAGCACCGGCTTCGCCAGCCAATCGCGAGACACAAAAGGCCGGGAGGGGCGGGATTTAAACGGGGATGTGCCTCCTTTGCCAGCGAGCGCCTCCTCCTAACGGAAACAACTGTCAGTGGGGAAAGGGACCAAACAGCGGCCGCCGGGGAGGGGGAGGGGGCGGGAGCCCACGGGGGAGGTAAGGGGAGTCAGAGGTCTGAATGAAAGGAAGAAAAGGTTCGTGAGGCAGAGCAGTCGCGCCTCTCCTCCATCGCCACCACCCTCAGAATCTCCTCACGCTTCTGTGTTCCCTAGATAGCGTCTGCCTCACACACACTCACGCTATATATTTTCTCAGCAAGTAAAAATGTCTATTCAGAATTAAGAGTAATTTTTATGTGACTTTAAAAGCGCTTTCTTCCATTTCCCAGGGTCGCTATGCTATTATTAATTAATTAATTAAGTCATGGGATTGCCACTGCCAGTAATGGCTAGGCTTCCGTTTTCCTACCTGGGTAATGTTTGGGGACAAAGCTTAAAATGGTTAAAAAAAATTAAGCCCATAAAATGCCTTCTATTCATCTAAAATGTACAGCTTTTGCAATGGTAATACCAGTTCAGCACTACATTGACTTCTCACAGTCTGGGCTACAAACAACCAAAACTGTATACAGAGCAGATAAGCAAATGAGTCCTACACAACTATATCGGTAATGTACATGAGCAGAACACTTCTTTAAGGAAGACATTCTAGAACACATTCATTTTCCAAGTGGGTAATGTCAAAATTCACAGAGCAGTCTTACAATGAATTGATCTATTACAGAACACTCAAAATGCATGCAGAACAGACTGCTGAAGTAGAAAAACCAAATGGTTATATTTCACACATTACTCAAGGTACTAAGGATGTAGACCTCACTTGAGAAACTATGTACGTTTTTCAAAGATATCTAATCTGGTCCCATACATATACACACAAACACACACATACAGGAAAGAGTTTGCTGTTCCTCTGGCCTGTTCAGCATTCCCTGTCAGTCATCTGCCATACCAAGCAGTTGGGTGAGTAAACAGACATGGAGCAGTTGACTCAAGCAGGTAGACAAATGGGTAATAATGGGACTAGGCAAACCCTGCTGCTACTACCTCTCTTCCCCTGCAATCAGTAAGAAAACCCTGTTGCTGAACTGCTCCTGCTATGAGCCCAACTGCAGAGGATCAACTCAGAATGCCCTAGTGCTTGTTTTCCTTCCCTAGCCATGGTAGCATATTTTGAAATTGATTGAGAACAGTAGCACAGTGAGTAAGCAGCCTCCTTTTCACTGCTGCTGATGGGGACACGAAATATAAGCAGGTAGCGTTCCACATAGAGATAAATTTTACAGGTAGCGTTCCACATAGAGATTACGTATAACCTTCCCCACCCATACCAGTGCATTTCTATGCTCCGTGTTACACACTTTTGTAACATACAAATTAAATGCTAATTATTTCATAGTGGGAGAAAATAAACAATTTCCTCCTTTTAAGATTTTGTTTTTCTTTGGCTGTCTATCCAGAGATCCCAAAATGAGCCAAGCCAATCAAAAACAGATAGTTGCCAGCCCTAACTGTATAAGATATAAGTAATGCATTAGTCTGAAATGTCTTACCTTTTCCATCCCAATTTCACTCACCATTTGCTTTAGGTACACCTATTGCATGGGATTGACCTGCATATAATGTAAGATGTCCAAAGGTGATTTAAGGCACATGTACAGAAAAGACTGTGAGTTGTGTGTGAAAACTGTCCTCGCGCAGAACAATGACCACTTGGGGTCTTTCATACAGTATCATCTTGAGCTGTTTATTCAGCTGTTTATTATGGCCAGGGACTCCCTTTTCTCCATAAGGCTACACTGGAAAGGTACAATATGGTTCAGTAGATAAAGAAAGGAAAACTCTTTAAAGGGCTAGAAGGAAGGGAATGGCATGCAGTAGTAAGGTGTCACTGCACCATTTTGAAAATTAAGTCACTCCATGGTTATCAGTGCAGGGGGGGAGTAGTTATTAGCCTTGCCTGGGGTGCCAAACAGTCTAGATCCAGCCCTGTATATGCAATGCTTCCCTTCCTATCAAACCCAAACCTCTTTTATTGATTTAAGAACATAAAACATATAATTTATAATGTAATTAGCATATTAAAAGGTAAAGGTAGTCCCCTGTGCAAGCACCAGTCGTTTCCGACTCTGTGGCGACGTTGCTTTCACATTTTCACGGCAGACTTTTTATGGGGTGGTTTGCCATTGCCTTCCCCAGTCATCTACACTTTCCCCCCAGCAAGCTGGGTACTCATTTTACCGACCTCAGAAGGATGGAAGGATGGTCAACCTGGAGCCGGCTACCTGAACCAGCTTCTGCTGGGATCGAATTCAGGTCGTGTGCAGAGGGCTCCAACTGCAGTACTGCAGCTTTACTACTCTGCACCACAGGGCTCTAATTAGCATATAATATTGTACTTTTTGGCATACTGATGGAATTTAAAAGTATAAATGCCTTACAGAGCCTTTCTAACTAAGATTATACCCTCCTAAGTCCATTGACTTTAGCACTGTTTGTTTACTGACATAACCAGTACGCAAGAGAAAGTTGCAAACTGCTGCACCCTATGCCACTATAGTATAATGGGGGGAAAGAGACATGGTTAGAACAGGATTAATGTACTCAAATATGCCTTAGATTTTATTGGATTATTGCCTTAAAAGGTGCATTTATATGCAGGGTCAGTTGGGCAGGGGGAGTTTGTAGGTTTGCCAGGTACTCACCCCGGCTCCTTTTTTGGTTCACCACTCTTGTAGCTGGCAGGAGAAAAAATGTGATCGCCCTTACATCACTTCCAAGTAAAATCCTAGAGTTTCCAGCAATTCTTAGAGTGGACTGATGACACTTTGAATTTTTTCCCAGAAGTGATGTAACACCATCACAACAATGCTATTCCTCATGTCCCCACACCCCAGACTCTAACCAATTTGCAACCATTGGATGGAAAACCTAGACAGGAAGGCCATTTGGTCTTGGACTCAAGTTCATAAGGGGCCTCATGCTTTGAAATACCGTATGTTGATTTCTTGTGGCATCTGATAAATTTCACAACATGTCTGACTCTTTTTATTTTATTTTGTATATGTTCATATGCTGTCTTTTTTCTTCCCCTAGGAGTCTCAAAAGCTAAACATAGTTCAGACCACTCTTGATCTCTGAAAGGTTCTGATTATATGCATTCCATATGTACGTTCCTACACAATATAAAGATTCTATATAATTGTGAATCATTATGAATCACCATATTTTAATTACCATATTAAGCAGCCACAAAGTGAAGTATCTGGAGTGCAAGGAAGGAGTTTGATTTAAATCAATTATTTCAGTTGGTCTTTTTTCTTCGTTTGACTTTTGCTGACTGACAGTCCTAATTTCAAAGGAGACGAGGGGAAACATGGGAACTGTAACGGGTAAAATGATTTTTTTCCAGGGGATTAGTTCAATTTTATTTTTCTCAACTTTGCATTTCTCAGTCCCTTCATTTCTTAACTAAAGCCCTAATCAAACTACCTGTATAGTACAATGTTGAAGGGATTGCAGAAAGTACACAGGGAGCCAGCCAGCCACTATGCCCTACTACCATTCACCACCAAGGGACAGCCATAACCCAAGCTGGCCAGGTGGTGCAGGCATACATGTCTAGCTATGGCACATGCCCCAGCCACTCATATCAGCACAACACAACATGACAGTGCCAAGATGCTGACACCCTGGAGACGCAACCTTGCATGTGAGCTGCAGCCAATTTGGACCTGGGAGGAGGGTATGGCATGAGAGGCACATACACAGCCATCTCCTGAAACAATCCATGCCCCAAATGGGCTATGAGGCTGGTGCTGGCTCCTGTGCAATATAACCCCATTCCAAGTAACCTCTGAAAACAGCTATGGAGTTCAATGGACAATGAACAGGGAGTACGTCATGGGTTGCTCCAATGATTATCTGCATTTCCCTATTATTATTATTTACTATTTTGGATTTTTCCCACCCTCCCTGCAAGCAGGCTCAGGGTGAATAATAACATAGTCAAACATTAAAACCAATCTAAACTTTAAAAACAATTATACAGTTTAACCAAAACTTTAAAAACAAGTATACAAATAAAAGATATAATACTATATAAGATAATAATATATTATAACAATCCAGATAAGCCCATATGGATGGATGGATGAATGGAGTCAAATGAAACTACATATTGTCAGTGCTCCATGGGAAAATCAATACGCAATGTTTGCAAGAACCCTACAGTGCTCCAATATGTTGCTGTTCTGATTTAAAAAACCAGTTGTCCAGAACTATCTTCGGCACCACCAGGGATACCATGGTGCTCACCTTCCCAGATGACCCACCTCCTGACCCTGCAGCAGTTAGCTCACCACCTTGCAGCAGTTAGCTCGTGTCGCACCCCTCCCACTCCCATGCATGCCAAATCTTCATTGCCTGCCCAGGCCCTCCTCTACACCAGCTTGAGGGGAAATGGCCAGGCTAGCACCCCTTCCTACCTGGGAGGCTGCCCGTCAATGCATCCCTGTTGCCTTTTCCTGGTCCCCAAGATGGTTGGATTAGAAGCCATCACTGGGCTACGGCTGCTCCACAATCCATCCTCTGATCCAGCTGGGGACAAGGATGGATTCTGTAGTCTAGTGGGTCTCACAGTGGCTGGTGTGACCCATGGATTCCACCATGCCCAGCAGGCACCAGTTCCCAGTGAAGGCCTAAATGGACTGAGGTGGAGAAGGAGAGGGAGTTCCTGTATATGCTGGTAATGGAGCA
This sequence comes from Heteronotia binoei, assembly GCF_032191835.1. NCBI lineage: Eukaryota > Metazoa > Chordata > Lepidosauria > Squamata > Gekkonidae > Heteronotia > Heteronotia binoei. The sequence continues at coordinate 39,026,251 of NC_083232.1, read as the reverse complement.
TGGCAGTGTTGTCCTCACCACTATGAGAGGCAGTCCCACAACAGTTTGCCACTGTGCCTTCTGCTGCATGGCAACAGAGCGTATCTCTGCCCTGGGCCACACAGTGCAGATGGAGCCGACCATCCTGAAGCAGTAGAATTGGACTACAAGTTGGCTGTGGCTTGTTTGCAAAAAATAAAATAAAAAATGAGTTATATCTTTCCTAAGTCCACTGATTCCACAAGATGGAGAGGATGTAGTTGCTTAGGATGGCACTGCAAATTATGCTGCTTTCATTAGAAATTATGACTCTAATTACTTTCATGGGGTGGATGGGGGTGAAAATGTCCATGTGTAGGGCCGGTGCGTGGGAGTAGGCAAAGTAGGCAGTCACCTAGGGTGCCACCTGGCCCAGGGTGCCATTGGGTGCCCCCTCCCTGATGCATGACCACTGTCACCTTGTCCTCTCCCATCACCAAGCTGCCCTCAACAAAGCCAAGCCACCCCCCTCTCCCCAACGTGTGACTTGGCCTCCCACCTCATCCTATCCTGCCACCCTCCTTCCTAACATGGCTGGCAAGCACTTATTCTCACAATTTTTTTTGAAAAATTAAAAATCAGTAAATTAAAAATGTGAAAAGTTTCAAGTCTGGCGCTCTTCAATTTCCCTATGTTTCTGAAGGACTTGTTTCTGAATAACCTTCCATATGATTAGATAAATGTAATTTTCGGCATCTGGACTATTTAAAAAGTCCATTCTTAGTCTGACAGTCACATATCAATCAGAAAGATAGTTTCAGAGGGCAGGCATGTTGGTTTGCAGTGGAAGAGCTAGATTTGAGTCCAATAACACCTTCAGAACCAACAAAATTGGGGGAGGGGAAGATATAAACTTTTAAGAGACTAAACTCTGTTTGTCAGATATCAAAGAGAGCTTTGATGCTAAAAAAATCTTGTTGGTCTCTAAGGTGCTACTGGACTTGAATCTAACAAATCAACCAGTCATGTGAAGTTAGCGAATATACTAATGAACACAAAGGAATTTACCTTCAAATAAACATATACATGCATTAGATTTTACCTGGGACATAATCAATCAAGAATAAGTTACACTGAATGCAGTGGGGTTTACTCCTTAGATATTGTAATTATGATTTTAGCCTTAATCCTATTAATTTTAAGCTATTGCATTGCCAGTTGATCTACTATATTAATATGTGACCTGCTCACTAGCCATCTACTTGGAGAGTCAGTTTGGTGTAGTGGTTAAGTATGCGGACTCTTATCTGGGAGAACCAGGTTTGATTCCCCACTCCTTCACTTGCACCTGCTAGCATGGCCTTGGGTCAGCCATAGCTCTGGCAGAGGTTGTCCTTGAAAGGGCAGCTGCTGTGAGAGCCCTGTCCAGCTGCACCCACCTCACAGGGTGCCTGTTGTGGGGAAGGAAGGTAAAGGAGATTGTGAGCCGCTCTGAGACTCTTCGGAGTGGAGGGTGGGATATAAATCCAATATCATCTTCTACTGCCAATCTGTGCAATTATAAGTTTTAATATGATATGAATTAATGTAATTTAACCAACTGTTGTTATTTTTCTTTTAAGTTGTAGTTTTAAACATTTACTTGGAAGAATGTTCTTTGAAAATTAGATGCCCTATGTAAGTGTGCAAATTAGATGCACTATGTAAGTGGGCAAGCCTTTTAAAATAAATGGGCTGAAGTGCACCTAATGCTGCAGAGTATCAGAAAACATATCTGTTTCAGCTCAGGGATTGCTTGTGTTGATTAGTTGTATACTTAAAAGAAACAGCATATTTGACTTCCAAGTGTATGCATTCACATTGCCACAAGGTGGCCTTGTCTAACAAGGTATTGTCCTTTCCAAGCTAATTCTGGGGCATTTTAAATAAAACATTGTTATCCAGTTAAGAAATAATAAAATAATAATATATGCCCTAATATTTCTTGAAGGTAGCATACTAAAAAGGGATAAATTGATCCAGCTGGTCAGCAATTCTTTGCATTCTAAAAACATAGCTTTTTAAAAAGTTGTAAACAAGTAGTATGCCTCGGCCTGGGTAAACTGATCTCATCAGATCTCAGAAGCTAAGTAGGGCCAGGCCTGGTGAGTACTTGGGAGACCACCAAGGAAGTCCAGAGTTGCTACACTGATTGTACCCTGACCTGTACACTCCAGGTTAGCCCAATCTTGTCAGATCTCTGCCAACCCATCCTATGGCAAACCATATGGATGTTATAATCTCTTGAGTAAACATGCTCTCTATTTAAACTAACAAAGTCAGAATGTTACCTAGATTTATGACACACCTACGACAGCAGTCTGCTTTTCATCACCTAGTGTTTTTTCAGCTGTTTTGTCCTACACTAACAAACACAGATCCTATTTGTGATTCTTTTTATCTGCTAAAAACATTCCCATGATTCCACACTGCAAACTTATATTAAGAATTGCTGCGTCCATTCCCATATGTCTGATGAAGTCTGCTTAAGAGCATATGAAAGCTTACATTCTGAATAAATCGTAGTTGGTCTTAAAGGTGCACCTGTCTACTGCTTTGTTCTAAGGTTATATCTGGACAGTATTTGGATAGGAGACCTCCAAACAATACTAGACTTGTGACATGAAGGCAGGCAATGGCAAACCACCTCTGAACATCTTTTGCCTTGAAAACCCCATGAGGTCACCAAAAATCATCTGTGACTTGATTGCAACAAAACAAAACACTGGTGGCACAGTATAAATTATAACTATCATTAGTCTCAGAGAAATCCTTAAACAAAACAAGTGACTTAACTTTATTTCAAACAAACTAGCATTGCATACATTGAAAACAACCACACAATTTCAATCATAGAATTATGTCATAAATGTGGAAGGGAGTATCTTGTCCGACCCATTCCCCCATTGCAAAACAGAAAATCTAAAGCTAGATCATGCCAGCAAGATGGTTGTCCGGACCAATGTTCCCTCTAAGCCTCAGTCTTGTAAGCAAAAATTCTACTTTATGAGCTACTGGCATTAAAGTTGTTTGCTACTGCATAAATTATTGTGCTCTGGGGTCATCTTTCCTGAGCAAAAACAAAAATGTATGAGCTGGAGGCTAAAAATCTGAGCTAGCTCATGCTAACTCAGTTTAGAGGGAACACTGGTCCAGACTATTGTTAAAGACCTCAGTGAGGCAGAATCCTTCCTCCTCATCCCTAAGTAATTTGTTCCATTGCTGAACTGCTTTTAGTGTTAAGAATTTTCTTCTAACCATCAGCTGAAATCTACCTTTTGAAACGTAAGCTTGTTAGATCAAGTCTTGCCCTCTGGGACAACAGAGAATAAGCTTCCCTGTGATAGTACTTCAGGTACTTTAGTGCTATCATGTTTCCCCTCCTATGTACTGGGTAGTAAATGTCATTGAACTCAGTACAAATAACTTCCAAGGACATGTGCTGGGATCTGGTTTACTAGAGGGAAGAAGAAGAGATTGGATGCTTCACTTGGAGTATCAGAGTGTCTTACAATCGCCTTTTCCTTCCCCTCTCCACAACAGACACCCTGTGGGGTTGGTGGGGCTGAGAGAGTTCTTTTGAAGACTGCTCTTGAGAAAACAGATTTTTCAAGAGCTGTGACTGACCCAAGATCACTCAGCAGGTGCATGTGGAGGAGTGGGGAATCCAACCCTGTTCTCCCAGATAAGAGTTTGTGCACTTAATCAATACACCAAACTGGCTCCCTGTAAAAGTGTCAATGCTATTCATTTAATGTGGGTTTCCCATGATGCCTATAATTAACATTAGATTTGCTATCAGAAATCAGCAATAATAGTAATCTTAAACACTTTTCAAGCCAGTAATTTTCACTGATTTGAGGGACATCCATAAGTTTCATACAATGCTGGTCTAGAAAAGGGAAGAAGCACCTGCAACATCCGAGTGGTGGAAATTCAGGAAAATTGCATGGAATCCAGAAGTTACTGCCTTAGCAGGTAAACAAGCCCCAATATCTTGCAAGAAGGAGGATTCTTAGGAGTGACCAAAGGCAGCAAAGGGGCATATGCAGCTTGCTGTGGCTTCTTCTGGGAACTGTCTAAGAAGGATGTATTCAGCCACCCAAACCAGTCTGTGGAAGACCAGAACTTCTATAGGCCTGGAGAAAAATGTACTGTCCCTTTAACAGAAGTTTAATGTGTGAAGAGGTGCCAACACATCTGCAAAAAAGGTTTCATGCCTTCTCCCAGCCATTGGGTGACTTACTAGCTGCCTGAAGTTTGGGAGAACATAATAAGTCCTTCTGGAGATTACCTATAACTGTTTACATAAACTGAAGGGTTCTACTTTGTGTAGCATTGGAGAAGAGAGGGGAAATAGAGCTAATGGAAAGAGAGGAGGAAAAGTGGGATATGGAATCAGTGAGGGAGTAGGCATGGCGAGGGAAATAGGATTTCCTATCCCCTCAGGTCCAGATGAGCAGCTGATAAGGAAATGGAGACAGAGGAAAGGGTACTATGCCCCACTGAAGTCCCTCCCCTCCTCAAACCACACCATCCCAAGGCTTCACATTCAAATCAGTAATAGTCCTGCCCAAGTTGGCAACCCTATAAATTGGATGTGCCTCCAAACCTAATGCAGAATCTCAGTATTCTGAAGGACCCCCACCCCACCCCGACAACAGGAGGACAGCAAGAGGAAGAGGAAATGGTATCCCAACACAGGAGGAGGGCATGTGGAAAAATTTAACCCTCAGGAGCAGGAAGATCAGAAGACATTCTGAGCCTATGCTGCTAAGCAGTCAGGGCCAGGATCTCCTGATAGATACTGATTCTGAACCAGTGGAACAAAGGCTACTTCCCCAGCCTCCAGGAAGCTTGAAGGAAGTTTCTCAGGATCCCATGGATGAGAAAACTCAGGCTTCTGCTTACCAATATAGGAAGAGGCATGTGCTGGTAATTGGGGATTCTCTACTCAGGAAATGTTTGGATTTCTGGACAATGGCTTACACTTTTGAGATGGTGGTCTTCTATCAGGAGATGGTCTGCACCTCACAAAGGTAGGGGAAAAGATGTTTGGTAAGATCCTTGCTAACCTAATAAGGAGGGCTTTAAACTAAATTGGATGGGGGAGTGAGACAATTACAAAGCCTAGTCTGATGTCAATAATTGGAGATAAGAATGCTAGTTTTACAGGGAGCGGCACATACATTAGGTAACATTAACTCGCAGGTACATAAGAAACAAACACCTCAGGATGCATAAAACATGGATTCTGATGTCTCTACACTAATGTGCCAAGTATGGAAAAAAAGCAGGAGGAAGTGGAAGTCCTTACAGGAAGTGGACTATGACCTAATAGGCATTACTGAAACTTGGTGGGATTATATTCGCAATTGGAATATTAGGAATGAGGAGTGCAATTTATTTAAAAGGGGCAGACAAATAAGGAAGGGTGGAGGCATAGCATTATATGTGAAGGAGGTATATACTTGAGAGGAAATACATGAATCTGATCACCAAGCCAGGCATAAGATTTAGATTAGATTCTCCTACAACAGACTGCAAAATTCTCAAAGAGAAGGGACACAGTGGTCATTGGAGATTTCAGTTACCCGGACATCTGTTGGAAGTCCAACTCTGCTAAAAACAAAAGGTCAAATAAATTCCTGACTTGTTTTGCTGACTACTTCATTTTCCAGAAAGTGGAAAAGGAAACAAGGGGATCTGCTATCTTGGATTTTTATGCTCATCAACAGGGAAGAACTGGTTGATGAGGTGGAAGTAGTGGGCATCCTGGGTAGTAGTGACCATGTGATTTTGGAATTTACAGTCTTGGGGAAGGGAAAATACATAGTGAGATATATAGGTCTTCAGGAAAGCAAATTTTGACAAACTTAATAGTTCTGCTGGGTAAAATCTCATGGTCAGAAATACTTAACAAGAAGGGCGTTCAAGAGGGGTGGGAGTTGCATATTGCATGCTAATTTACTACCCACCCTCTATTTGTACAACTGCTTTTTGTAATTCCATTTACCAGTAATTGTTCAATGAAGTGTGCTTGCATGTGAAAGCTCATACCCAGAATAAAACTTTGTTGGACTTAAAGGTGCCACCAGACTCTAACTGTTCTGATCAAATTTTGTTCAGCATTGGTTGCACATGTGGAAGAATTGGGAACAATACTGTATTTATTGCATTAGAACTGTGAATGTTTTTTATTATATTTTATTATGATGTTACTAGGGTTGCCAAGTCCAATTCAATACATATCTGGGGACTTTGGGGGTGGAGCCAGGAGACATTGGGGGTAGAGCCAGGAGCAAGGATGTGACAGGCATAATTGAACTCCAAAGGGAGTTCCAGCCACCACATTTAAAGGAACCGCACATCTTTTAAATGAAGATAGGGGCACCTTCTTTGGGGACTCACAGAACTGGACCCCCTAGTCCAATCTTTTTGAAACTTGGAGGGTGTTTTGGGGAAAGACACTGGATGGTATGCTGAAAATTTGGTGTCTTTAACTCAAAAAACAGCCCCCCCTAGAGCCCCAGATACCTACAGACCAATTCTCCATTATACCCTATAGGAATCAGTCTCCATAGGGAATAAAGGAGTGCCCAGCAGACATTTCCCTCCCACCCACACTTTCTGATGACCCTGCAGCGGGGGGAGAATCTCCAAACCGGGGGATCCTTTGCCTCCACCTGGGGACTGGCAACCCTAGATGTTATCCACTCTGGGCCTGTTCATAGGGGAGTGCAGGCTATAAGTCTAACGAAATAATACCTTCGCAACACAAATTTACTTTAATTATAGAATAGAAAACATTCCACAGTATACATAAAGAGAGTCTCTTACATCCCTTTGGTCACTGGAGGCTTCTTATAGCAGCAGCTATTCCCAACATCTCCAGTAAAGTCTACTCACTACTGCTTCCTCTTGCTTACATTTCAGACAGTTTGGGCAAAGCCTCCCAGTTCAAGTATCACTTGGCAATCATACTGAATCATACTAGCTTGAGTCTGGCACTTGTCCCTGGCACTTCCTTATTAGGCAACACCTCAAACTTACTTGGATTTAGTTTCAGCTTGGACTAAACTTCAGTTTATTAGCCCAGATCCATCAAATTATCTTCCCCAAGAATTTTCTCAGGATTTCCACCGACCCATCTGACTCAGCTGTTGACCTGGGAATCATCTGCACATTGGTAGGACCTTGATGGGGTGCCTCTGACATCAGCACCTATCACCAGGAGTCGGGGGGTGATTCTGGACTCTGCTTTATCTATGGAGACTCATATCGCCAATGTTGTCTGGCAGGCGGTTTTTTAACTGTACCAAGTCAGACAGCTGGCCCCCTATCTGTCTCACCCTGACCTTGCTACAGTAATCCATGAAATGGTCACCCCCTGCCATCAGTGGACCACACCCAGATTCTTTTGGATTACTCCTAATTTACACAAACATAGACTTCCTGTGAAATCTTGGGTGACAACCCTACTGCTGGCAGATGTGGATCCTGAAATAACTAATTCAGTGGCAAAATATCTGTCGATAGTGTTCTCTCTAAAATGCCTCTGAAATTTGTTGTGCTGTTATTATGTATTAAGATTTTTAAAGTCTAACTTTATAATGTTAAAAAGTTTTATGGAATTTTATATTAAAGTTAGGTATTCTTTCAAGTTAATTATGTCTTGTGATCATGATTATTGGTTTTCTTCCTTACTGTTAATTTATTTTGGTTTTAAATTATTTGTAATTTGTTTTGTACTTACTGTCTTGTTTTATCTTGAGCTTAAGATTGGTCAAAGAAGATAATAAATAAAAGGAAAGCAATGGTCACCCCCAGGATGAATTACTGTAACTTGATTTGCATAGAACTGTCCTTGAAACTGACCTGGAAACTCCAACTGGTACAAAATGAGGCACTGTGGGTGCTTATGGGGACCCCACAGAGGGCACACATATGGCCAGTACTGCACAAACTGCATTGGTTGCCGGTGGAGCACCAGATCAGATGCAAGGTTTTGGTGCTTACCTTTATAGCCCTTAACTGAGACCCATGTATCTTCAGGACCACCTCCCCTGGTATGCCCCCCAAAAGGCATTAAGATCAGCAGATAAGAACCTTCTGGTGGCCCCCAGCCCAGAAGATACCCAGCTGGCCTCAACCAGACACAGGGCCTTCTCTGTCTTGGCTCCAGCCTGATGGAACTCTCTGCCAAGTGATATCCATGCCTGATCCATGTCTGACCTATTAAAATTTTTCAGGACATGTAAGACAGAGATGTTCCATCAGGCATTTGGTTGAGTGCAGTGACAGTTTTTTACATCTGCCTAACATCCCACCCCCAAGACTGAATGCTAATATTGCTATCTTGTTTCTTAAAATGTTTACTTTTTCTGAATGTTTAAATATTATGTTTTTATTATTTGAACTTGTTATTTATTGTATATTGCACTGAAGTAAATTGTTGTGAACTGCCCTGAGCCCCACACATATCTAAATAAACAAATGACTACATTTCCTGGCACATAGCATTTAATCAGCTTTAGCTGGTACATCAACTAGGGCCATAGCTTGAAAATATTACCTGGCTATGGTGATGCATGTTCTGAACATGTTCAGGTTAGATTTCTGCAATGTGTGTTATGTGGGTGCATCCTCTTAACGCTGGAAAGTTCAGTTGGTCCAAATTGTGGTGGCCAGGTTGCTCTTGGGAGCTAGATGTAAGTATCGTATCATCACTGTGTTGAAAACTCAATGTTGGCTGCCTATTTGTTACAGAGCGCAATTCAAAGTGCTGTAGTTCACCTTTGGAGCCATAAACTGTGTGGGAGTAGATCACCTAACAACCATCTTTTCCTGTACTTTCCAGCTTGCCAGCTAAGATCTTCATCTGAAGCCTTGCACTGCCACCCCAGCTGTAGAGGTGAAGCAAGTGGTGACAGGGTTTCCTCAGTGCTGGAACCCTGACTGTAGAATGGCCTGCCCCTTGCAGCCTGTCTGATGCCTACATTGTTAGCATTCCAGTACCAGGCTAAAAAAATAAATAAATCTGCTTGTCGGCTTTACTAAAGTTTCATCCCAAATGTTAGTTGACCTTTTATTATATTAGCTTGAATTCCCTATTTTCTTGAACTTTTACTGTTTTATTGAAATATTGGGGGTTTTTTTTACACGTTGAGCAGATTTCTGATGAGGCAGAGTCCAAATGTGCAGAGTACATATATTGTATCTCTATATACAATTTTAAATAATTGTATTGGAAACCAGTCATGGCTGGAAAAAAGGGCAAAAATACAAACAAATAAAACAACATATAAATAAGCAAATAAAAAATACATAAAAACCAGGCAGTCACAGTTTGAGGCCTGCATCTGTTCCTTTGCAGCCCAATTTGTTTATAAATTGCAAGAAATTTCATCACATTACTGACTCCCAGAGATGTTGCAATCAACCACAGTCTCAAAATTATATTCTTCTCAATCGTTTCCAGTGACTGCAGTCATGTTTACTGTTACTTTCCATAACAGACCTACTAAATGCTTATCAGCAAGTGTTCCACAAGTTGCATTGAAGTATACATAAGACTTCCTAATCCCAGCAGGTTACACAGACAGGCTGGTGTGCATAGTGTTTTTAGATAACAATGGTTCATTTCTTTAGGTAGGAGTTCAAAGCTTAGGATGTCATAAGATTTCTTCAGTTGCAGGAACTTGATTTTTGATAGCTGTACAAAGAATTTCCAGACATCCTGTATGGAATGGGATGTCCTGTATTTTATTATAAGATGGAACAAGGTTGGGAAAATGGTTGTGCTGTATAAAAGATGCATAAACACCCAGTTTAACTGAACCGCTTGAATTTAAACAGGTTCAAACCCACAGAGTTCAGTGAACTCCTTCAAAAACCAGGCTTCATGTCTTAAGAGGATGGCTTTTGATGCTATGATCTATTTTGGCAATGGGGTGTCCAAATACTTCCCTGAGGAAAGTTGCTCCCCTTTTTTCTTTTGACTTGTATGAACATCACATTGAGTTCCTTGATCTCTCCATAGGGGAGATGCTGATTTTTCATCTTTGGATAGTAGGTGGGAAATGCACTTAGTGAATCCACAGTCACAAGTCACTCATGCCATGGCTTTACCACTGAATGACAGTATCATAAGCCATATTTTAGTTATCTCACTGGGGGTACCATTTTCAGTTTAATGTGAAATAGTAAGTGAACATTTTCACATTTTCATTCCTAATCGGAATTTTAACAAACTAGTAATTTATTACTTAATGAACAATTTTCTAATTAAGTAATAACATTACTAGTTTGTTAAAAGTATCTTCTATTCCTGTTTCCAATCTTTTGTTTATTTTTTTAAACGTTTTTAGGCTGCCTTTCCACTTGATCAGGGTTACTGATGTGAGTAAATTCTGGCATAGTCCACTAGTTATTCATATCACTTGCTTAGTGGTACCATGGTGAAAATCCACCTTGAAAAATATTTGTTGAGAGAAATTTATTGGTTTACAATAATCCAAACATTGGTGCTGCAAAATATAAATAGGAAAAGCTCTCTGAATTGTAATGGATTACAATACAGGGATGTTAAGGAGATTGTAGCAGTGGTAGGGATAAAGCTCCTTCCTCCTATTGCTTGAACTCATGCAAACATTCTCTGTTCTTTCTGAGGGAAATTGTGAGGCATGAGATGTTTATATCAGTCTATCTTTGTCAGCTTCAGTAAAGGTCCATCACAAAAAGACTTAGGCTGCAATCACACAATAATGCACATTCAATGCACTTCCCAACTGGATTTTGCCAGTTCACATAGTAAAATTCAGTTGGAAAATGCATTATAAGTGGAATGAAAGTGTGTTATTTAGTGTGTGTGATTGCAGCCTTAGAGACTTGAGAACCTGGGTGGCCAAGGTATAGAAAGGATATAGGATAACTAAAGGCAGGTAGTCCCAAGCCAGGGTGGTTGAAGGAAGAGGCAACAGAGCTGAAAATGTAGTTGGGGTGGGGGGGAAGGAGCCTGAGGGAAGGGTAGGTCTGAGGTCTAAGAAAACTAGGACAGAAGAGTGAGGAGGTTTAGGAAAAGCAAAGTGAATGAGAGGGTGGCTACTAAAAAGCTCCCTCCTAATTAGGGTTGCCAGGTTTGTGCTGGAGAATACCTGGAGACTTTGGGGGTGGACCCAGAAGAGGGTGAGATTTGGAGAGGGGAGGAGCCTCAGCATGGTACAATGCCATAGAGTGAACTTTACACAGCCATTTTCTCCAGGGGAGCTGATCTCTGCCAGTTGGAGATCAATACTAAAAGCAGGAGATCTTCAGGCCTACCTGGGGCTGGCAGCCCTACTCCTAATGCAAGAGCTGGAATGCTGTTTGCAGGAAGGAACAGCCATTGAGACTAGTTTAGGTCAGGAGCCTTTAGGCAGAAATAACACACATGGAGGACCACCTCAGATGATGATGAACTTCTTTTAGGAAATGTTTTGAATATTGTCAAGGAAAGGAGGTCCTGTCACCTGATGGAAGAAGGCAAATAAGATAGTCAGGGGAAGCTAGAGGACTCTAGATAAGTGAACCAAAAGAGCACAAGTCTGACAGATAGGAAATTCTGCCAGATGAGATGTTTCTATTTAGTAGAAATAAAATATACTCCTTCCCTGAAACCAATGGAAAGGTAAAAAGCTTATCAGAAATTCTGGAAGACTTGGAAGCCTATGAGCTGAAAGCCATTGAGAGCATCACTAAATTCACATCTTGATTTGAACCAACTAGCCACTGAATAGAGTGGGCAAGGGTTGCCATCCTCAAAGTGGTGGCTCAAGATTTTACAGCTGATCTCCAGACAACAGAAATCAGTATACCTGGAGAAAATAGCTGCTTTGGAAGGTGAACTCTATGGCCTTATACTCCATTGAAATCTGTCCCCTCCCTAAACCCCGCCATCCTTAGGCTCCATCCCCCAAATCTCCAGTTATATCCCAACTCACAACTGGCAACACTAGAGAGGGCAGAAAAGTAAATCCTGGTGGATCGCTCTGGAACAAAGCTCCAAGCCCACCACAAAGGAACAGATTTGTCATTTCGTAGGCCTGTTGGGCTACTATAGCAAGTTTATACCTCACCACACCAGGCTGGCCAGCTCATTATGCAATTACCTCAAGAAAGAAAAGCCTTCCAAAGTACACTGAATGCTGGATCTTCAAGAAACTTTTGACACCCTCCAGACAGCCCTCTCCTGTTCACCCTTGCTGTGTAATTCTGACTTCAACCACCCTTTCTTTTTCCAAACTGATGCCTCTGACTTGGGACTGGGAGCTGTCCTCTCCCAAGCTGTCAATGACCACCTGGTCTTGTTTCTGAGTTGTAAGCTGCAGCTGGGAGAACAGAAGTATGCCATGGTAGAGAAAGAACATATGTCAAACATTTAAATACTGTATATAAATAAGGACAAACATGACAGATTGCTGTCCACAGCTGTCAAATATGCTGTTGGGGCATTACAGTATTGCCTGGTGAGTAACCCCTTAATATTGGTGACTGAAAACACACCATTACTATGGATGAGGAGGATGAACGATCACAACTCTTAGGTTTTAACATGATATCTTTGTCTCCACCCTTTTAGCATACACAGTGTGGCATTGCCCCACCAAGCAGCACATCAACGCTGATTATATGTCTTGGATATCCAAGGACCCGATGCCAACATCATCCCACTTGCTGAGGGTTGTGTGTGTCTCGGGCAGACTCCAGCCCAACCTCCAGCCCTACTGCTGCAGCAGGTGGGAGGCTGGAACACCTGAAGGACTGGCAGGGCCTCCTCCACACACACCCCACAGCCACCCCCAGCAGGGATATAAATGGAGATTCCATGCAACAGGTTGAGGAGGAAACTACAACTGGCAACCATACCATACCATACCAAACCTTTAATGGCATAATAGATTCAGATAAAAATACACAGAATATAAAAATTTAAACATTGGAGATAAAATCAAAATAAAACCGAGCTTACAGATGCATTCAAACATGGTCAGAATTAAATTTAAGGATGTCAGCCAGAAATTTTGCCACAGCCTCACTAACCACCCCCTCACTCAATAAATAATAACAGGGTGGCAGAATAGACAAATCTGGAGAAAAAGAAAGCTTGCCAAATAAATCTTTACGGAGGTTATGGTAAAAAGAACAATCAAGCAATATATGCTGGATTGAGTCAGGGGTATTCGCTCCACAGGAGCAAAGTCTGTCGGCTAAAGGGACTCGCTGATATCTCCCTTGTAAAACTTTGGAGGGAAACGCGTTTAGTCTAGCCAACATAAATGCCCTGCGATGACTTGGAGTGGTTAGGTCTGATAGATAATTGGGCATTTTGCCACAAAAAGCATAAAGACCTAAGGAAGCTGGAGAGCAAATATAAAGGTCAGTTGGCCGTAATTTCGTTTCCTCCGATTCCCATAGTCTCAGTTTAATACATCTGAAGATATATGACTCATCAGCGGTAGAAAAATCATCTACCTCTAACCCCAGTTGATTGAGTTTAGACAGAAGCACTGCTGTCCAGGATGAAATATATGGGTCTCTTTTCATACAATCAAGAAGGCTGTTGGGATCTGTTCTAAAATGAATTTTGAGCCAGAATTTAAACACTGCGATCCAGGCTTTTGTCTCCACCAAAGACTGACCCACTTCAGAGCAGAGAGCAAAGTAGGGCACACATTTTGGCAAACCAAGAATTTGTCTAAAGAATGAGGCTTGAATGCCCTCCACTTTCCTGGTAAAAGCTGAGATCCAAATAGGGATACCATAGAGGATTTGGGCAAGCGTTTTGGCTTTGAACACTTTAATAGCTGCTGGAACTAATTGGTTGCCCCTTGCAAAGAAAAACTGTTTAATTTGAGCAGCTGAACATTTAGCCAAGTTGACGGTGTTGTTACGATGTGAAACCCAGCTTAACTTGTGGTTAAAAGTGATCCCCAAGTATTTAAAAAATTTTGTTTGCTCGATTGTTGAATTGCCAATAAACCATCTCTGTGGGCGCCAGCAGTTTGAAAAGACAACTACTTTAGATTTGGTATAATTGATAGTAAGTGAATTACAATTACAATGATGATGTCTCAACTGGCAACCCAAAGCTGCAAGAAAGTAGTGTCCAGTTGGGAGGAGGAGGAACCAGGTGATGCACCCCCCTCCCCTCCTATTCTGAGGCCTGAGGAACCTCCCTCTGAATGACAAGCAAGATGGCAGAGCACCATCCATGCAGGGTGAGTAGGCGAAGCCTCACACACACACATAAAAATAGGGTATGAATAAATAAGGCAGCATGTGAATGGAACAGTGTTTAAGCTCCCAATCCCAATAACTCTGTAAAGTGCTTGAGTGAGGACCTGTTATTAAATATGGGGCTGGGATACCCTCTCTGCTGATAGGTGAGAGAGATGACCTGAGAGGTTAAGTGGCAATGGCTCTCTAGAATCATATAATCATACGGTTGGAAGGGTCCTCCAGGGTCATCTAGTCCAACCCCTGGCACAATGCAGGAAATTCACAAATACCTCTCCCCTCACACACCATTGACAGCTACTTCACACTTCACACTCAGAAGATGGCAAAACAAAAACAAAAAACCCCCTCCAGAATCCCTGGAAACTGGCCTGGAGAAAAATTGCTGCCTGACTCCAAAGTGACAAACAGCATTCCCCTGGCAACAGGGACCTCAAGAACTAAGCACTAATGCAACCCACCCTTCCCTCCTTCTCATGATCTGCCTAAGAGTAAGCATTGCTGTCAGATGGTCATCTAGCCTCTGTTTAAAAATCTCCAAAGAAGGAGAACCCACCACCTCCCAAGGAAGCCTGTTCCACTGAGGAACCACTGTAACAGTCAGGAAGTTCTTCCTAATGTTTAGTCAAAAACTCTTCTGATTTAATTTCAACCCATTGGTCTGTTCTGACCTTCAGGGGCACCAAAAAACAACCCATCCTCTATAATATGACAGCCCTATGAGTAGATGGTTATCATATCACCTCTAAGTTGTCTCCTCTCCAGGCTAAACATACCCAGCTCCCTCAGTCTTCCTTGTAGGACTTAGACCCCTCGCCATCTTCATTGCCCTCCTATGACTGGACATGTTAAAATCTAGAGATTTTAAAAGAGACAAGAAGGGTAGCAAAGATGACCTGATCTACTTTTAGCCCTAAATCTGAGAGAGAGCAGTGCAGTGTAGAGGGTGGTAGGAACTCTGTGTGAGTGAAGAAGGGCCATAACATGAACATATGAAGCTGCCTTATACTGAATCAGACCCTTGGTCCATCAAAGTCAGTATTGTCTACTCAGACTGACAGCGGCTCTCCAGGGTCTCAAGCGGAGGTTTTTCACACCTATTTGCCTGGACCCTTTTTTGGAGATGCTGGGGATTGAACCTGGGACCTTCTGCTTCCCAAGCAGATGCTCTACCACTGAGCCACTGTCCCTCCCCCTATAAAGTAAAGTATATGTGCCAAGCTTCATAAATGTATTTGTAATTTACAAAGCCTGAGATGAATATGGGATTCTATTTATTGCCATCCTGGTCAAAGGTTGACATGATATAGTGCCATCATAATTTCTTTGAGGTGAACTAAGTACATTGAAGTTCATTTTTAGTGATAACAATGTTACTGAATAACTACCAGGCCTGCTTTGTTAAAGCAGAAGAATAAAAAGTAATGTGATAGAATTTGTCTTTTTTTTTTTTTTTGCTTTCCTTTTGTTGACTCTTGAGAATGCTACACCTGAAACTCATCTTTCTAAAGTGGACATCTTGTAGAGTTTGTTTTTCCTCTGATAAGCTCAAATAATAGGGTTGCCAGCCTCCAGGTGGGGCCTGGAAATCTCCTGCTTTTATAGCTGATCTCCACCTGGCAGGGTTCAGCTTCTCTGGAGAAAATGGCTGCTTTGAAGGATGGACTATATGGCATTGTCCCATGCTGAAGCCTCCCCTTCCCCAAACTAGGGTTGCCAATCCCCAGGTGGGGTAGGGAAAAAAGGCATGCAGGCCTCTGTGAAAAACCAGCCTCAATCAATACAAAATACTCATCAACAATTTATAAAAGTTACAGCAAATATACAAACTCATATTGAAATTAATCACATGCAAAGAATTAGAACGTTGACCACATCCTCAACCAAAGTCTTACAAACAGCAATCAATGCCAATCACTCAATGCCAAAAATTGAAGGTCCAGGCTGTGGTATAGAAGTCATTTCTTATAAGGAGTCCAACACTCCAAATCTTCCTTCCAAACGTGATAGGTGAGATATCTGATGCAGCAAAGCACAATCCATACTCGACAGGGTTGCCCTGTTTCACTCTAAGCTTCTACAAGCTTCAAAATGCCACTATACAATTTTCATACGAGAACTAAGCTTCTTTTCAAAGTTTATTGTGAAGAATTTTGAAGCTTAGTTCTCGTATGAAAATTGTTTAATAGCATTTTGAAGCCTGGACCGTCAATTTTTGGAGTGATCGGTATTGATTGCTGTTTGTAAGACTTTGGTTGAGGGCATGGTCAGCGTTCTCATTCTTTGTATGTGATTAATTTCACTATGAGTTTGTATATTTGCTATAAATTTCATAAATTGTTGACAAGTATTTTGTATTGATTGAGGCTGGTTTTTCACGGAGGCCTGTGTGCCTTTTCCCCCTGCACTGTTTTTTCCATGTTACTCCATTTGGTTGCCTTAATCCCCAGGTGGCGGCAGGGGATCCCCCAGTTTGGAGACCCTCCCCCTGCTTCAGGATTATCAGAAAGTGGCAGTGTGTGCGATATGTGACGTGTTCAAATGGACAAAAAGCCACAAATATTATTGAGAGTGCCCCTATTGTTGGACCTGCCAACTTCCTTGGCTCTAAGCTACTATTTCATCTTCTAGCAGCAGGCCTTATGGTGTTGGAAGGTTACGTATGCACTGCTGGGTGGCCACTTCCTAGAAATTTGGGGATGGGGCCTGGAAAGGGCAAAGCTTGTGAAGAGTTTCTCAGTGGGGATATGAAACTATTGAGTCTGCTCTCTAAAGCAGCCAGTTCCTCCAGGGAACTGATCTCCCGAGATATCTGGAGAAGACCAAGCCCCATCTTAAAGCTGGTAACCACAGGTACTGCCTGTGATCTTGATCATCACTTTTTTGGAGGTAGAAATACATAGATCCAATCCAATCCAAATATCTTTATTAGCATAAATACATAGATGCAGAATCATATATGAACTCTAGCAAGTCTTCCCTGCCCACACAATTAATTTAAGCCTCAAAAGTGCCATGAACACTGGGCAATCATCAGTCTCAAAAGTGCCATGAACACTAAGCAATCATCAGTCTCAAAAGTGCCATGAACACTGGACAATCATCAGTCCCAAAGAACTGTTTATGATGGAAACCAAGATCCAGCAGAATTTCTCAGTCAGTACTAGGGTTGCCAGGTCTGTGCTGGAAAATACCTGGAGACTTTGGGGGTGGATCCAGAAGGGGAGGAGTCCAGCATGATACAATGCCATAGAGTCCACCCTACAAAGCAGCTGTTCCCCCCAGGGAAGCTGTTCTCTGCCACCTGGAGATCAGTTGTAAGAGCTGGAGGTCTCCAGGCCCCACCTGGAAGCTGGCAAGCCTAATCTGTCCACTAAAGCTATACAAATCTTATAGCCCTGATGGGCAATTGTGACAGAAGAAGAAGTGTGGAAAGGAAACCAGATGTTTTCTCCTTTTTGTATTCCTTAATATAGTTGATACCTTGACCCGGGTACCTTAGGCTACCCTGTCTCATCAGATATTTTATTTATTTATTTAATTACATTTATATCCCACCCTCCCCACCGAGGCGGGCTCAGGACGGCTTACATGCTCATGCGTATGCATGAGTATAAAACATATAAAAGACATAAAAACCATAAAACATAAAAGTTAACCTTTTGATGCTATGGTCTAAAATTCAAAGTTATGTTCTCTGTTAACAGATCTTAGATGTTCCATTGTGCTGCTGCTTCAGGGCAGCTTGCAAGAGGTGGTCCAGATATTACCTGAGGACTGGAGTGGCCAACAATCTAGTTTGCAAATGCCTATTGGAAGAGTGCTCTCACAGGGCCCTAACTTCTTCAGGCAACTCATTCCACCAGTGGGGGGCCACTACAGAGAAGGCTCTGGCTCTAGTTGTCATGAGCCTGGCCTCCTTAGGGCCAAGGATTGAAAGCAGATTTTGTGATCCAGACCGAAGTGCTCTCTGGGGAACATATGGGGAAAGGCGATCCCTAAGGTATGCAGGTCCCTGCCCATATAGGGCCTTAAAGGTAAGGACTAGCACCTTGAAACAAACCCTGTATGCAATAGGCAACCAGTGCAGTGCTTTCAGCCCAGGCTGAATGTGCTCCCATAAGGGAAGACCCAATAGCAACCTGGCTGCTGCATTCTGCACTGGTTGAAGCTTCCGGGTTTGAGAGAAGGGCAGCCCCATGTAGAGGGCATTGCAGTAATCCAGTTTTGAGGTGACTGTAGCGTGGATCACTGTTGCCAAGTTGTGGCGTTCGAGGTAGGGGACTGTCCCGCCCAGCCCGGGCGAGGACTACGCAAGGGGGACCCCCTGGTGCCTGCCAGCTGCTCCCGGCCCCCACCGCCGCCCCAAGCCCCCGCGGCGGCCCCACCCCTCACCTGGGCTGAGGGGGTGCCAACAGCCGCCCGAACGACGCCTCTCAGCCAACGAGCTCGTCTCCGAGGAGCCTGGCCAGAGCAAGACGTTGGGGAGCAGGAGGGAGAAGCTGAGCCCAGCGCTGGGCAGAGAGGAGGAGAGCCGCCTGACCCGTGGCGGCGAGAGACGCCGCACCCCAGCATGCTGCAGAGGTCCGGAACGCCCGAGGCACGCCCAGGCAGCCCAACCCCGGCTCGCCTCTCCCGGGCATCTGGGGCTTTGAAGGGGGGGAGGAGCCAGAGAGGGGCAGAACCCAGGAAGGGGAAGGACTGGTCCGGGGAGATAAAGGAAGGGAAAAAGGAGGTCGGGGAGGAAGCTGGCCGGTGCTTATTGAGGCTGCCTCGCGAGAGAGAGGGACAGGAGCCGCAGCAGAGCCAGGAGGGGAACGGGGGCCTGTGGTGAAGTAACCCGGCTCCCATCCCTGTTTCTGAGACCTCCGGGGAACGCCCCAGAGAGCCCGGGAGGGGCGACGGCGGCGCCGGGAGACTGGGAGGGGTGCCCACGGCGCGACAGGGACCAACTGTCTTATCAGCTGAAGATGATAGAAGGCTGATCTGGCGGTGGCCGTCACCTGGGCCTCCATATTTAAGGTGGGACCCAGGAGCACCCCTAAGCTTTTAACCTTGGCTCTGGTGTAAGTAGCGCCCCGTCAAAGGTTGGTAATGAAACCTCCATCCCTAGACTGCGAAGATTTATGTACAGGACCTCCATCTTTGTCGGATTCAATTTCAATCAACTCAGTCTGAGCCACCCTGCTACAGCTTGAAGCGCCATGGTCAGGTCTTCTGGGGAGGAGTCGGATTGGCCGCCCATCAACAGATATAGCTGGGTGTCATCTGCATACTGATGACATCCCAGCCCAAACCTCTGTGCAATCTGGGCAAGGGGGCGCATGTAGATGTTAAATAACATCGGGGAGAGGACTGCCCCTTGTAGAACACCACACACAAGTGGGTGCCAATGAGACAGTTCCTTCCCTGTTGCCACCCTTTGTCCCCGATCTAACTTAACTCCATATTTAGGCGAAGGCAATCATAAAAAGAGTGGTCTTGCAGGCTCTGCGGAATTGATCAAGACTCTGCAGGGCCCGCATTTCCTCCGGAAGTTGATTCCACCAGTCTGGAGCTACCAATGAAAAGGCCCGTTCTCATGTGGTCTTAGCATGGAAGCGTCATCCAGAAAGCTCTGTAACTGCACCGCAACCGCCCTTTTGATAATCTTGCCCAAGAAAGGCAAGTTTGACACCAGTTTCTTTAGAAGGGGGAGACTACTGCCTCTTTAAGAGGCTGTGGGAAGATCCCTTCAGATAGGGACCAGTTGACAATTTTCCTCAGGGGGACCAGTGGTTTATCTCGGCCAGCCTTTATAAGCCAGGATGGTCATGGGTTCAGGCTACAAGTAGTTGGGCATACAGTAGAGAGCGTTCTGTCAACTTCCTCCAGGCTGAGTGGAGTAAAGTAATAAAAAATCTAACTAGAAGACGTGGGCGGAGCCTCAAGTTCCTTTACTGTCTCAAGTGTGGCCGGGAGGTCGCAGCGGAGTGACAAGACCTTATCTGTGAAAAAGCTCACAAAAACTTCACAGCTTATATCCAGTTCCCTAACATTTAATTTACTCTGTGGTAGGGTAGTCAGTTACCAAATTGATCTAAACAATTTTGCTGGGCGTGAGCTCGCAGATGCAATTCTGGCCGTAAGATAGGTTCTCTTAGCAGTCCTGACTGCCATCTCATAGGGTCTCATAAACAACCTAAAGGATGTTCTTGTCACTTTGTTGAGGGGATGTGGCCACTGCCTCTCTAATCGTCTCGGCCCCTGTTTCATCAGCCATAGCTCCAGGGTATACCACGGAGCCAGCTTTGAACGGGGGCAGAGAGGGCGCCTGGGAGCAATCTCATCAATGGCCACGGACAGCCTGTTATGCCAGATCTCCACGAGCTCATCTAGAGAACCGCCAGGGGGCCAAGGATCTCGCAGAGCCATCTGAAGCCGCATGGGGTCCATTTGGCTCCACGAGTGAGCTAAAATATGCTCGCCACCCAAACAGGGCCTTTACATGGGCCTTCAAGGCATAGTGGTGTGACCATGGCACTGCATCAGCAGTAATTTGGTCCACTGTCACTCCCGCTGCAAAGACCAAGTCCAGCATGTGCCCAGCCTGGTGTGTGTGGGTTGTTACATATTGAGAGAGTCCCAGTGCCTCCATGGATGACACCAGGTCTGTCACCTGAGTGGAGCATGTTCCAACGCCCAGCCTGCTACAGCCTCCAAAAGGGACGGTATGGCGCTGGTCACTGCATTGGGTGGTCAGTACACCAGCCAGACAGCCAAACTCTCTCCCACATCACACACCATGCCAACACATTCAATGCCGATGACCTCTGGAGATGGAAGCGCCCTGAAGGAGTAAGCCTCCCGAATGTATGTGGACACCCCTCCCCTCCACCCGCTAGTCCGTAATTGGTGAAGGACCGAGAACCCAGGTGGAAGTTAATAGGGTTGCCAGGTCTGACTCAAGAAATATCTGGGGGCTCTGGGGGTGGAGCCAGGAGTAAGGGTGTGACAAGCGTGATTGAACTCCAAAGGAAGTTCTGGCAGTCACATTTAAAGGGATCACATGCCTTTTAAATGCTTTCACTATATTTGGAAATAATGAAGGATAGGGGCACCTTCTTTTGGGGCTTATAAAACTGGACCCCCAGTCCAATCCTTTTGAAACTTGGAGAGCTTTTTTAGGGGAGGCACCAGATGTTATGCTGAAAAGTTGGTGCTTCTACCTCAAAAAACAGCCCCCCAGATACCCACAGATTGATTCTGCATTATACCCTATAGGTATAATGGAGTGCCCAGCAGACATTTCCCTCCCACATCCCCCAGCTTTCTGATGACCCTGAAGCAGGGGGAGGGCCTCCCAACTGGGGGATCCCCTGCTCTAACTGGAGATTGGCAACCTTAGTAGGGTTGACCCTGGTTAGTATTTGAAATGGAGACCAACAAAAAAGTCCAGGGTCACTGTGCAGACAAAGCAATGGCAAATCACCTCTGAATGTCTCTTGCCTTGAAAACCCTATGAAGTTGCCATAAAACAGCTACAGCTTGAAGGCTTTACACATAATTACAGATAATTACGCCATCCACCTTTAATGATATCATCAGGTTGTATGAATTACTCAGCTTCCTGTTTTTGACATGTGAAAGTTCAATTGTTTAATGATTGTCTTAACAAACACCCAGCAGCTGATAACATTTAAAGTCACAACTGTGGGTATAAATTACATTGAGCTAGGGCTTTTTTTGTAGAAAAAGCCCAGCAGGAACTCATTAGTATGCGAGGCCACACCTCTGACATAATCAATATTTGCATACTAGGCCACACCTCTGACATCACCATCATTTGCATACTAGGCCACACCTCTGACATCACCGGAAGTGCCATGATGTCTTTTTTGAGGTGTGGTAACAATTCTGGTCATCACACCTCAAAAAAGATATTCTAGCATTGGAAAAGTCCAGAAATATATAGCCATATACATATACAAAGCCACAAATATAGAGCCATTCCAGAAAAAAAAATCAAATTCCAACACACTCGATCACAAGAGCCAGCATGGTGTAGTGCTTAAGAAAGAAAGAGAAATAAAGCAAATAGACAGGGGAAAAGACTGACTGATTGACTGACAGAGAGAGAGTGAGAGAGAGGGGGGGGGGAGAGAGGAAGGAAGGAAGGAAGGAAGGAAGGAAGGAAGGAAGGAAGGAAGGAAGGAAGGAAGGAAGGAAGGAAGGAAGGAAGGAAGGAAGGAAGGAAGGAGTGGGAAAAGGCAAACATGGAAAAAGAAATATTGACAGAAAGACTTACAGAAAGAAAGAGTGGTGGAGTGGAAAATAAAGCAAATAGAGGGGGAAAAGACTGATAGAAAGAAAAAATGAATGAATTAAAGGGGGTGAAAGTTGGAAAGAAAGAAAGAAAAAGAGAGGGGGGAGGGGGAAATAAGGCAAACAGGGAAAAAGAAAGAAAGAAAGAAAGAAAGAAAGAAAGAAAGAAAGAAAGAAAGAAAGAAAGAAAGAAATAAAGAAATAAAGAAATTGGAAGAAAGCAACTCACCTGTAAAACTGCTGACTCCCAAGAACCCCGGACTCTGCAGCTTGACCCCCAAGCCCCGCCGGCCAGCTGGAAGTTGGGATGCCCTGCGCAAGTGCGGCTGGCCTCCCTAAACCCTGCCAGACAGTGGGACATTGGGAGTCCCCCGCGCAACTGCGGCTGGCCTCCCTAAGCCCCACCTGACACCTGGATGTCTGGAGGCCCTGCACAAACGCGGCTGGCCTCCCTGAACCCTGCACCAGCACCCGGATGTCTGGAGGCCTCGTGCAAGCTCGGCTGGCCTCCCTGAGGCCTGCCCAACAGCGGGGGAAGCCACCCAGGCTGTGCTTGAATGCCGATCGACCGAGCCAGAACGCTGCCTGGGCCAGCCAGAATGTGTTCCGGTGTGTTCCAGCTCAAAAAAGCCCTGCATTGAGCACTAAAAAATTTCCCTCAAAGGAGTTGTATAATATGCACCTATTAATTTTTACTAAAGAAAAAAACCCCTTCTCATATAACCTTATACAGTTTATGACCATGAAAGATAATGATTCTTACAACCTTTATTTATTTATTTATATTTATTATTTATTTATTTATATTTAGACTTATATCCCGCCCTTCCCACCGAAGTGGCTCAGGGCGGCTTACAACATAATAAACTTACATAAATTTAGCATAAAACATTTACATAAGAAGATTAAAACAATAAATTAATAAGACATAAAAACATAAAAACCAGCGGTCTATTAAATGCATTTTAGTTCCATCTAAAAATTTCTCAGTGCTGGAAGAGTGCTGGAAGAGGGCTGTCTTACAGGCCCTGCGGAACTGCCCTAGGTCCCGCAGGGCCCTCACCTCTTCCGGCAGCTGGTTCCACCAGTAAGGCGCCGTTACCGAGAAGGCCCGATCCCTGGTGGATGTCAGACGGGCCTCCTTTGGCCCGGGGATTACTAACAGGTTTTGTGAACCCGATCGTAGTACTCTCTGGGGAACGTGTGGGGAGAGATGGTCCCTAAGGTAGGCAGGTCCTAGGCCATATAGGGCTTTAAAGGTAATGACCAACACCTTGTACCAGACTCGGAATGTTATTGGCAGCCAGTGCAGATCCCGAAGCCCCGACCGAATGTGCTCCCATCTTGGGAGCCCTAATAGCAGCCGGGCAGCAGCATTCTGCACTAACTGCAGTTTCCGGGTCCGGCACAAGGGTAGCCCCATGTAGAGGGCATTACAGTAGTCCAACCTCGAGGTGACCGTGGCATGAATCACCGTTGCTAGGTCGTCGCGTTCCAGGAAAGGGGCCAATTGCCTCGCCAGCCTAAGATGAAAGAATGCGGACTTGGCAGTGGCTGCTATCTGAGCCTCCATTGTCAATGAAGGCTCCAATAGTACCCCCAGGCTTTTGACCCTGTGCGCCGTTATCAACGGCGCACCGTCAAAAGCTGGCAGGGGGATTTCCCCTCCCGGGCCACAACGACCCAAGCAAAGGACCTCTGTCTTCGCCGGATTCAGCTTCAGCCCGCTCAGCCTAAGCCACCTAGCCACTGCCTGTAACGCCCGGTCCAGATTTTCTGGGGCGCAGGCAGGCCGGCCGTCCATAAGTAGATAGAGCTGGGTGTCATCAGCATACTGATGACAGCCCAGCCCATACCTTCGGGCAATCTGGGCAAGGGGGCGCATATAGAATTATTTTTGAATTATTGATTAAAAATTCTTATCCTACTTACAAAAAATTCATTTGTTTGCTATATAAAATCCTTCTTTCTTTATATGATGGTGACTTACCTTCCTATAGCACTGCTTGGCAAAAGGATTGCATCAAACCACCTCCCTTAAGGAATGGCATTTCATCTGGAACTCTGAACACCTTCAGAGCTAAAAGCATAAACATTTTTAAAAGTCTTGACATGTTGGTGCCTAACTCCCCTGAAACTGCGACTAATTTCCTACTCACCCTATGCTGCTCTGATGTTCCTCTTTTCAGCGTGGTGTCCTTCCGATTTCCCACCATCTGCCCCGGGGTTTCAGCCTGCGTCGCCATTTTTGTGCGGCAAAGAGAAACTAGTTATCGGAAGGACGCTGCGTTGAAAAGAGGAATGTCCAAGGGGCGTAGGGTGAGTGAGAAATCGGTCTGCATTTTAGCCAAAATGATTTATCACCCCATTGTTGGAGAGGATGTGGAGATGTGGGAACATATAAGCATTGTTGGTGTTCTTGTCCATTTGTGTAAGAATTTTGGAAACTTATTCGTTTTCAGATATTTCTCATTACAGGCAACAGGAACCCTTTGCAAATGGAAACCTTTGTATTAAATCAGTGGCATCCTCATGCTGTCCACATCACTCATTTGAACCTTACAGAAAATTTGATTGCAGCTCCCTGTGCGGTTCTGGCTAAATTCTGGAACAGTGAAAAAACTTTAAAAATTCATGATTGGCTGCTAAAAGCTCAATAATATTGCATTATGGATAAACTCTCAGAATCTCTTTCCCACGGGGAAGCAGACCCATACAATTGCAAATTTGCTTCCATTTGGTTTCCTTTTCTAGACTATGTAGCCAATAATGATGATTTACATTCCACTCTTGATACAATTAATACAATCCAGTAGTTGCCATTCAGACTTGTTTTAATTGCACTTGCCTACTAAGCCAATTTTTATATGTTGTATGTAATGCTCTTTTTTTCCTCATTACCTGATATCTGTATGTAGTCATGCTTTAACCTTTCATGCTGTAGTTAGTATTCCCTACTGTCCGTCTTAATAAACTAAAAAAGAAAGAAAGAAATAATAAAGCTGGTTCATGTAAGGGGGAGGAAGGTAATGATGGACTTGGGGGGGTGGAGAAATCCAGTACCCACACTTGCCCCTTGTCTGCTTCTTCTAGCTCCATTTTTCCATCTCACCTACCTTGTCTTCTTCTCTTTCCCCCTTACTTGCTTGGTCTTTCATTTTCCCACTCCACTGACCCTTCTTCCTGCACTGTGTGTATTTTTACCCCTTGTTTGAAGAAAAATACAATTTGTTACAAAACATGTTTGGAGGCTGAACCTGTGCTATATTTATTGTCTACATCTATATATGTAATGTAACAGTCTGCACCCCCCTGATATCTGTATGATTTAGTTTGGCCCTTTTGGGTGGAGCTCTTGCTTCAGCTTCCAGTTTTGTATGTTAGCTGTAGTTGTTGGTTGTAGGAGTTGTCCCCTTACAAATAAGGGTTGATGTTTTGAGCCAGCTTGTTGCAGCTGAATGGAACTAGGAATGGGTGCCTGAGTAAGTACTCTAACCTGGGAACACACAGTGAAAGGGAGACATTACAGAAACTTCCCTCCAAAATTAAGTGCAATGTCTGAGCATGACAGGCATTGGTGGGGCAGATTCTGAGCTTGGGTGGCAAATTGGGTTGCCTTAGCAACCCCAGAAGCTACACAAAAACCTTTGGCAGCTGATTACAAGCAGGCAAAAAGGCAAAGCTGTGGCCAGATCCTTGCTTGCCTTTCTATTCCTGTCCATTGAGGCAAAGTGGGAGGGGAAGTGGGCAAGCACAAAAGGCAAACTTTGCTTTGGTATTTTTCTTCAAACCTGGAGAGATGTTGTGTAGATACAGGAGCCAAATTTAGCCATGAGGTATAAAGACAGTCTCGTATGCCTTTTTGTGAATGCTAGATGCAGGGGTCACAGAGTTGGATGTCATCTTTATGCTATGCTAGTGACTGCCCAGAAGTACTTGACTTGTAATGGCTGAAGATGGAATACCGTACTAATTAATTGGATTGGCCAGGCAATTCTTGTGTCTTTAAAAGGTATACAAATGCATGGTAAAAACTACAAAATGTATTTACTAAGGCAACTAAACCAATGCATCAGGTATTATCTCAATGCATACCCAGACTTTGTAGCCCACTTGCTAATTATAGCTTACTAAGTGGTTGACAAGTTTCCTGTTTTTGTAGTCTCACATGAAGCCTTCTGATGAACTCTCATTGGAGAGCCAGTGAGCAGAATTCTTTATCATGTGTCAAAAGCTGTGCACCATAAAAGTTTGGGCTTGAGTTCAGAACAAAAGCTAGTTTATTCTCATTATCAGAAGCAAATCTGCAATGTTTCTAGGTTCTATTTTTTATTTAATGCATTTTAAATGTATGTTGATATTTAGGCCCCTGATAAGGGAAAAATAAATTGGACTGAACATGCAAATTTGTTTGCATTAGAAAGAGGGATAATTAATTGGAAATATAAAGCACTTCTTAGATGAGCAATGATTAGAAGCAATTTGTGAGTGTATTGAAAGAATGAACGCCTGCCTAGCAATGTGTTCTACTTCTGTGGTAAAGACCATTCAAATAATTTGGAGGGGCATTTTGAAAGACTTCATAGGAACAAAAAAACATTTTGACCCTGTTCTTCTTAGTGCATTATCTCTACCTTCCTGCCATTTAGATTCTTTCCTGTCCCCTTATCTCCTGTGCTATTCTTTATGGCTGCTTTTTCAAACAATATTTTGTTATTATATTCTTTATACTATATGAGACTGTTTAAAAATAACAAAAAAGTAAAAGGGCAACTCTATTTTGTTTTATTTTGTGAGGATAATCCTGACCTTAAGTGCCTCCATGCAACAGCAAGGACTTTTTCTTAGGGTGGGGTTACCAAGAGAAAGTTCGTGACAGATCTGGCTTTGTTAAATATTAGCTTTCCAGGAGGTGGAGTTCAGCAGGCATGAACATAACCGGCAGGGGCCTAGGCAAGGTCCAAGGGTAAGGGGGCTCCTGACAAACATCTATCACAGTAAGTGTTGGCCACCTCAGCACTCACCAGCCACATTGCTGCTGCACTCCGTTACTATTTCAGAAAAAAGAAGAGACAAGAGAACCAGCCTCTCCTCCCAGTAAGTCTTGATCATTTTTCCCGTTAGCTGTACTCTACATTTAAGTGCATTGTTAGTCACCCCAGAGTCGGAAACGACTGGTGCTTGCACAGGGGACCTTTCCTTTCCTAGAGTGTAAAATCAAAGTAAAGGCAGACTCTGAACAGAAGAGGGTTTTAATTTTTCTTCAACTATGATTTTCTACAAAACTAATTTAATGCTATATACAGCTATATTCAGATTTAAGAAACACTTGGAAAATAAAAATGCACTACTGTAGTGTCCTAGATATTCCACCACACACTGCATAACTCTTTGTGAGGACTTTCTCGTATAACTTTTTTCCCTTGCTTTTTTAAAATCCACAAGTTTTACTGTTGGGTTGCTGTAGAATGTTTCAGAATCAACATTCCCTTGTTGAGGGTTTACTGTCCTTGGGAGTAATAACAGTATGTTTCTTTAAACCCCATGTTGGTTTGTAATTTAATTTCCCTAAGAGATTCAATTATCTTGCTAGATATAAAATGGCATATGAAAGCAACACAGAGAAGCACATGAACGGAAAGATCAGCGAGATGGTTGTAACGGATAATGTTTCCCAGTCTGAAAGCAAAAGGTAAATATTTTTTCCTGTCTTTTCCATTATCAACAGATAACTTCATCTTTTCTTGTATGTATCTGTCTGATTTGCTGGCTCCTGATTAAAAGCTTGCAGACTCTCTTTGCATTCATTTATATTGTAAAGATACATAATACTATATGCTAATTTCTTGATAGCTTCAGCCTCAATCCATAATGCCTTGTGTTGTCAATACAGCAGCTACTTTATTATATTCTTGACCACTTCTTGTTAAGTCTTTAGGGCTATTACAGAGACATCCAGATTTCTGGATATTTTGTCCTGTTATGGTATATTTTGTGTTGCTTTGGCTAGAGAGAGAGAGAATAGAGAGATGCTTGTTTTTCTCATCTTTGTCATGATCAGTTTTGTAGCTAATTTTTAAATGAAGATATTGTAATTGTGTGACAGCTGAGACTTCAGCAGTTGCAATTGTTCCCATTGCCACCTCTGTATGCTATGGGAAAACTGTACCTGTTTGATTTTTGACTGTCCTAAACTCATAACAATTATTTTGGATGTGTATGTGGAAAGTAGCCAGCTTTGGCAGTCATCTCTGCCTGGAATATTATATTGGTTCTAATGAATGAATACCAGATATTCAGGCCATCTTTGTCCTAAATTAAGGAAAGCACTACTGCTTTTACTTTAATACTTTTTTTAGCATTAGGCAAATTGTGTTACAAAAGGGCTCCTTCTGTTCATTTGTCTGGTGGATCCTGTATACCATAATAACCAGATGATGCAAGTCTTTATGTTTACACTAGCAGGGACCGAAATAGACATCGCGTGAGTGAGATTGCATGTTCCATAAACTACTGAAATCTGGGAAACTTTATTCTTCATCTGGTCTGAAAAATCACTTCCTTTACTTTGAATTTTAGGATGTACCCTGTTTTCTAATCTCTTGGTATTTTTGTGAAGTTTTGTGGGAGCCATAAAATCAAGAATGACAGCCAGGCTTTTTTTTTCCTGGGGGGGGGGGGAACACAGTAGAACTGAGTTCTAGAACTTCTTAGTAGAACCAAATTCTCAAAAAATGTTTTAAAAGTTCATGAAGGGCACCTCCTACACTTTGTTCCAGAACCTCTTTTTCCAGAGGAAAAGCCCTGAATGACAGTAATCCAGTGTGGCATCAAACTAGGATCTGGGAGATCCAAGTTCAAATTTTCACTCTGCCATGGAATCTCACTGAGTGACCTGAGCCAGTCACCCATTTTCACCCTAACCCACTGCAAAGCATTGTTAGGCTAAAATGAAGGCAAACATGGTGATCTCCACTAGGGAAAAAGAGTGAAGTATAAATTAATACATAAATAAATCCATGCAAATCAAATGATATCCTGCATTTTAGACTAAATTTTATACACTCTATGAAATATGGAAGATATTGCCATTACCTCTGAGTGTATACCATACTTTCATTCTGAACATGTTTGAAGTTCCAGATTTCTACCAAATAAACAAAGTAAAGGAAATAACCTATGCATTTAAAGAGACACATAATGGTCTTTTTTAGTTTATTAATTTTTAAAACTTATTTCTTTACTTCATCTATATCCCATCTTTCTCCTCAATGGGGACCCAAAGTGACTTATATTATTCTCTTTTCCATTTTATTCTTACATCAACCCTGTGAGGAAGGTTAAGCTGAGATGAGTGACTGGCCCAAGGTCACCCAGCCAGCTTCTATGGCATGTGAGGATTTGAACATAATTTTGCCAGATCCTAATTCAGTACTTTAACCACCACATAAATAACTTTCCCCTCCCTCGTTTTATCCTCACAGCAACCCCATGAGGCAGGCTAGGCTGAGAGAAACTAACTGCCCTAAGGTCCACTCAGTATAATGTAAAGAGACACAGCCATAAAATAAGTTGAAGAAAGATCTGGGAACCAGAATGGAGGAGAAAGAAAAGCATATCAGCAGAATCTGCATTAGGAGGAAATGAATAGCAAGGAAAACATGGCAAGAGAGAGAAACCCTGTGTGGAGTTGGGCAGGTTTCTTTTTGGTGATGAAGAGATGTTTCCTAGATGTAAGGGTGGGGGCGGAATGCTTTTAGGCTAGGGTATATATGAGTTCTTCCTTTGTCTAGGCTTATGTCCCTCTCATTTGTAGGAAGAATGTGAATGGTGGAGTTGGGGCCCATCTTATGTGCTCTCCTGGTTCCACATTACATCAGCTATAAATTCTGGACGGCAGAAAAGATCTGTCCAACACACACATCATTTTTTGAGAATCTGTGGGAGGGAGACTTTTGAAAAACACACATTGTTGAGTTGACTTCTTTAAAAATACAATTTCTATAAATAATCCACCCAAATACATTAAGAATGGCCTGCAATTTATTGTCATCTTTCATTATTTTTTCCTTGTGTAAGAAAGTTTTGCTGTTTATTTTTAATATCCTCATTCAAAATCTGAATAAAATCTGTTCATTTGCTTTTCAGCAGCAAAAAAGAGAAAAACAAAGAAAAACCTAATATGGTCAGCCCACTTACAATGGTACGTTGTCTACATATTGAACTTTAATCAATGCACACAAATATAAGCCCAAATGCAGACGGGTTGCTGATTATTTCTTAACCATGGTTAAGAGATTGGCTTAGGGTTTCTATACTCCTTCCCCCTCTTCTCTCTTTTTTATGAGAGCGTCTTTTTGATCTCCTAACCACAATTTGAAAAATAGGATTGCCAACCTCCAGGTAGAGCCTGGAATTCTCCCAGAATTACCACAGGTACACAGATTATTGTAGGGCTGCCGGGTCCATTTGGGATGCGAGCACGGGAGGTATGTTCCAGTAGCTGGAAGCATTGCCCCCAATGTGCCAGTGTCACTGGAAGTGATGCTGTGAGCTGTGTCCATGTCACCCGGAAGTGATGTAGGCATGTCAGAGGCAATGGTCTAGGTTTTGGGCAAAACTTTGGTAAAATTGTCCTCAAACTATAGAGTTTTGCCCCAGAACCAAAGTGTCACCCTCGGCATGCCCACATCACTTTCAAGTGATGTAGGCACACTGTGCAACATTGCTGTTGGGAGTGGATTTCCTCCCACTGGCCAACTGGCCAGCAGCAGGCAAGCACCTAGAAAACCAGGGGATTCCCCTGCGTCCAACTGGGGAATGGCATGCCTAGATTAGTTTCCCAGGGGAAATGGCAGCTGCAGAAGGTGGACTTTTTGGTGTCATACCCCTGCTGAGTCCCCTCCTTTCCTCAAACTCTGACTTCCCTAGGTTCCATCCCCAGTTCTTCAGGACTTTACCAGCCTAGAGCCTGCAGTCCTAAACGTTGGTCACATTATTTCTGCACTGGGCCATTGTGTTAAACATTTAAATACTGTATATAAATAAGGATGCAAACATGACAGATGGTTGTCATCATGGCACTTTAGCATCAAGACCATTGATGCTGAAAGCAAAGACACTACAGAATCTCAATGAGTATGGCCTTATCTTGCATCAAGAGTGTATATATGAGTCTATGTTCCTTAACTCATGATAATTTTAGGTGAGCAGCCATGTTGGTCTGAAGCAACAGAACAAAGTTCTGTTAATTAGCTTTAAGGGATAATTTGATTAGCTAATTAATTAATAGATTAGAGTGAGGGGTTTTAGAATTAATCAGTCATTTAGGGGAGGTTAATTGGCAGGGTTGTTAGAGGGATGGGGGGGGGGCTCATAGATAGCAAGGGCAGTAGCGGCTGAGACTAAAACTGGAACACAGGATTATAATAGAGCATCCTATATTGGTCTGAGGTGACTGTGGAGACCAGGGGGAGGGATGACCGGCCTGGGGATTCCAGTACTCCTGGGGAGGGGAAGATATGACAGTGGAAACAGATATAAATGTAACGGAAGGCGGCAGAGACGTGTGGGTGCTCGGTCCCCTTCCAGTCTGTGTCCCATTCCAATGGTAACAGGGTGTGGGGCCAGGTTGAATTACTTGCTTCCGTCACTGGTGTTATGCAATGCCAGGTCCATAAACAATAAGACCTCAATCCTTTGGGATTTCCTGAATGAACAGGATATAGACCTGGCATGCGTGACTGAGACCTGGGTACGTGACGGGGAGATGGTGGCCCTCTCCCAGGTGGCCCCCCCAGGGTACTCAGTCTTTCACCAGCCGCTGACTAGCAGTCAGGGGGGAGGAGTGGCACTATTCATTTTGGAGGCTTACTCCTTCTGGGCTCTCTTGGCTCTAGAGATTGACGGCATTTATTTATTTATTTATTATTTATTACTTTGCATTTATATCCCGCCCTCTCCGCAAGCGGACTCAGGGCATTGAATGTGTGGGTCTGAAGTGGGATGTAGGAGAGGGTTTGGCGATCTGACTGGTGTACCAATCGCCTAACACACCAACCAGCGCCTTACCGTCCCTGATGGAGGCCGCAACAGGCTCGGCGTTGGAACACCCAAGGCTTTTTAATCCTGGGCGATTTCAACGTCCATGCCAATGACACGAACTCTAATCAGGCGACGGACCTAGTGTCATCCATGGCGACGCTAGGACTCTCTCAATTTGTAACTATATCCACACATCCGCCCGGGCACATGCTGGATTTGATCTTTGCGTCGGAGGTTACAGTGACCCAAATTACTGCCAATGCAGGGCCATAGTCGGACCACTATGTCCTGAAGGCCCCTGTGGATGTGCCACCCCAAACCCGTTTAGGCAATGAGCATATTTTAGCTCGCCTGCGGAACCTAATGGACCCAATACGGTTCCAGAGGGAACTGCGGGATCCCTGGGCCCCTGGCGACTTGCTCAATGACATGGTCAAGTTATGGCAAAATCGGCTCACCATGGCCATTGATGAGATCGCTCCTCAGTGCCCTCTGTGCCCCTGTTCAAAGATGGCACCGTGGTACAACACGGATTTGCGATTGATGAAACGGAGGCTCAGACAACTGGAGAGGCAGTGGTGGCGGACTTACAAAGAAGCAACCAGAACATCTTATAGAGAGTATATGAGATCCTATGAGATGGCAGTCAAAGCCACAAAGAAAGCTTACTTTGTGGCCAAGACTGAATCCGCGAATTCACGCCCGGTTCAATTATTTAGTATCATTTGGGCTCTTACAACTCTGCCACAAGGCAGACCAAATCATAGGGAATTGGAGATTGGCTGTGAGGCTTTTGCAACATTTTTCGTGGATAAAGTCTCGTTGCTCCGCCGCGACCTCCCTGCCACAGTTGAAACAGTATGTGAGCTCGAGGCTCCGTGCCTGTTTTCTGGATCAGCTCTAGACAGCTTTACAACACTCAGCTTGGAGGAAGCTGACAGAATCCTTGCAACTACACGCCCAACAACATGTGATTTGGACCCTTGCCCATCCTGGCTGATTAAAGCATGCTGGATGGAGCTTCAATATCCTGTTCAGGATATTGTAAATAGGTCCCTCTCGGAGGGGCTCTTTCCAAGGCCCCTCAAAGAGGTGATAGTCCATCCCCTCTTGAAAAAACCAACATTAGATCTGGCAGAATTGGCACACTATCGGCCGGTCTCAAATTTACCCTTTTGGGGTAAAATTATTGAGAGGGCAGTTGCGCTGCAGTTACAGAGCTTTCTGGAGGACGCTTCTGTTCTAGACCCACACCAGTCTGGCTTTTGCCCAGGCCATGGGATAGAGACAGTGCTGGTCGCCTTAGTGGATGATCTTCAGTGACAACTGGATCAAGGCGGGTCAACAGTACTGTTGTGGTTTGACCTGTCGGCGGCGTTCAACATGGTTGACCCTCAGTTGCTGGTTCACCACCTCACCGACGCGGGGATTCAGGGATTGGCCTTGCAATGGCTCTCCTCTTTCCTCTGTGGTCGGGGACAAAGGGTGGCGATTGGGGGACAATCGTCCCAGAGACATCCGCTTAATTGTGGGTGCCTCAGGGGGCTGTGCTCTCCCCAATGTTGTTTAATATCTATATGCGCCCCCTTGCCCAGATTGTCTAGAGATTTGGACTGGGTTGCCATCAGTACGCTGATGACACCCAGCTCAATCTGTTGATGGATGGCTGGCCTGCCTCTCCCCCAGAAATTCTAGCCCTGGCGCTACAAGCCATGGCAGGGTGGCTTAGGCTGAGTCATCTGAAGCTGAATCCGATGAAGACAGAGGTCCTTTGTCTGAGCCGTGGTGGCCTGGGAAGGGAAATCCTTGGGGGTGCTACTGGAGCCCACTTTGGCTATGGAGGCCCAGATAGCAGCCACTGCGAGATCTGCCTTTTTCCACCTTAGGCGGGCACGACAGCTGGTCCCTTTCCTAGAGCACAGCGACTTAGCAACAGTGATTCATGCAATGATCACCTTGAGACTAGACTACTGCAATGCCCTCTACATGGGGCTGCCCATGTCCTGAATCTGGAAACTGCAGCTGGTGCAGAATGCGGCAGCCAGGCTGCTATTGGGTCTCCCCATGCGGGACCATATACAACCGGGGCTGCGGAGACTGTACTGGCTGCCAATAATATTCCGGATTCGCTACAAGGTACTGGTTATCACCTTTAAAGCCCTATATGGCCGAGGACCTGCCTACCTTAGGGACCGTCTCTCTCCACATGTTCCCCAGAGGGTACTCGGATCTGGATCACAAAACCTATTATCAATCCCTGGATCGAGGGAGGCGAGATTGAAGGTTACCAGAGAAAGAGCCTTCTCAATTGTGGTCCCCCACTGGTGGAACCAACTCCCAGAAGATGTCAGAGCTTTGCAGGACCTTGTCCAGTTCCGCAAGGCCTGCAAAACAACATTATTTCGAATGGTCTTCAGCCAAAGTATATAGATGCCCAACACCACCGAATGCATTGTATTAATTTTTAACACCAAAAATTGTTGTTTTAAATTGTATTAATAATTTAAAACGGTTTTAAACTGTTCTGTTTAATTGATAATGGGTTATTGTAATTGTTTTTACTGTTTTATTGTTGATGTTGAAATGTTGTTAGCCGCCCTGAGCCTGCCTCGGCAGGGAGGGCGGGATATAAATGTGAAAAATAAATAAATAAAGTTAGAGTCCAGTGGCACCTTTAAGACCAATAAAGTTATATTCAAGCTATGAGCTTTTATGCACACACACACACAATTCCTCAGATACATAGAAAAAAAAGGAAGATAACTGTTCAGACTCTTACAAGTTTGAACGTTTATCTTCCATTTCTGTGTATCTGAGGAAACGTGTGCACACGAAAGTTCATATCTTGAATAAAACTTTGTTGGTCTTAATGGTGCCATTGGACTCAAATGTTAATTAATTATGTTAATTCCACAAATCTTTCTTATATTTGTTGTCTTTTTATTTTATCTTGTCTTCTGATCTCAATTTGATTTAGTAATACAAACCAGCAACTAAAATTCTGCAACCCAGATAGCTATACTGATTCCTCACTAGCACTCGCCCTGCCCCCGGACTTCTGCTTTCCCTTACTCAAGCAATCTGTTCCCCACCAGTTGCTGTGTAGGCACATTTTGATCTGCAGCTCCCTCCAATTTCCTTCACAGTTTTTTGCTCTTATTTTTTGGAGAACAAAAAACTGCAAGGGAACTTGGAAGGAGCTGTGGATCAAAATATGCCTGTGCAGCAACTGGTGGGGAATTGATCGCTTGATCTGTGCAAAGCAGAAGCCCGGGGGCAGAGCAACTGCTAGTGAGGAATCAGTGTTGGTCTCTGCCAGCACCAAAAGCACAGGGTTTTTTTTTCTTGAAGTATACATGCAATTAATTCCCTGTGTACAATGGAACCCATACTGCAGGCATCTTCTCACTTTCAGTATTAAGGAATGCTAATTCCCCAAGCAGAACATCAGAGCTTTAAAATTATGGTGTGTTATGTGCGTGTTGTCAGTTCAAAATAATTCTTTGCCCTGTACCAGTAAACTGGGAAGAGGCTGGCTGGTCTGGGGAGTACACAGGAAGGTTTATTTCTTGGGCAGGTTAAAGGGCCAGCAACTGGGATGATGATGATGAGTAAATCCAGCCTGGTGCAGGGGACCACACGTGCAGGACTTAACAAGGCAGTGCAGCACAGTTTAAAGCAGGCAGAGGGAGAATGAGGAAATGACTCCCACCATCATGAGGAGAAAGGCTGAATGTTAGATGATACTATTCTCAAGAACAAATGAAAAAATTACTGCTGTTGAGTTATGTGTGCTTTCTGGTTGCCCTGGGCCTCAAGAAGTGGTGGTCACTGCCAGCCTACTGCCGCCCACCATACTCTCCCTAGTGAGTCCTGCAGGTCCACTAACCTGAGGTCCTGCTCTGACAGTGGTCACAATAGAAGCTACATCTAGTGTCATAAATCTGTGCTTTATAGGGTTGCCAAATCCTGATTAGGAAATTTCTGGATATTGGGGGGCAGTTAAAAGAAGGGAGGGACATGAAGTATAAAGCCATACAGTCCATCTTCTGCAGCAGCCATTCTCTCCAGAGGAACTGATCTCTCTAGTCTGGCGATCAGTTCTAATTCCAGAAGATCTTCAGGTTCTACCTGTAGGTTAGCAATACTAGTGCTTAATGTCATTGTTATGGAACAGGAAACAATTGCAGATTTTTCTTTTAATTTTTTTGGTGTTGGCATTTGTGCAGTAATCACCAAAAGGAATATGGTAATGATTGTAAATTGCTATAGTTAAATGTACCATCGTGGAGAAACTTCTTTTCACATGTGGATTTTTTTGTTTTCAGTTTCGTTACTCAGACTGGCTGGATAAGTTATTGATGGTAGTAGGCACTTTATTTGCGGCTGTTCATGGAGCTGCCCTTCCAGTCATGATGATTATTTTTGGAGACATGACAGATAGTTTTGTTGCTTCAGGAATTCCTGCAGGTAAGAGCTGCCCTAATGGATTAAGAGATTTACCATATTATAATGCAAAGAAGAAAATGATTAAGGTATGCCCTATGGATAAATCACCCTTGTGGAAACTACCAAAAGTTGCAAGTACATAGGCTGCATTGACCAGAGCAGAAGACTGCATCTTGCCCCAAGGAGTCCTGTCTTTGCAATCTTATTTTGACAAAAGCTTCCATAGAAGCTCATGTGTTTCCTGTAGTACAATGGGAATGTTGCGTAAGAGGAAAATTGGAAGAAAAGTAAAGATGAATATTTAACATCAACAATAAATATGATGGAGATGATTAAAAAGAAGGTAATTCACACTCAAGCTCTGGCAACTGTGGCTGTGACTCATGTTTTTTACAATAATTTTTGTCACTCACAGAGGACTGGCTCTGACTTCTTCAAAAGCATTCTGCTAAAGAACACTCAGGTTCCCCTTCAACAGGTCCTTCTAGATAGGCCTTGCCTTGCCAACATTTCTAATCAGTAGCCTGAGTTTGCCATCTTGCTCTCCTTCTGGCCAAACCACCTTCCCTGTCTATGCTTCTTTGATTCCCAGTCTCAGAAATATCTTATTTTTTGCCTGTGTGTCTCACCTTCACATTATAGATGGATTTCATACTTCACAATGGTATATACTCAGGTTATTCTTAGAGACACAATGCTTTGAGTCAGCATTTGCTCTTGCCTTGACCTTGTTGGTAAGTTTAATCATTGTCTCTGCTATTGCCCAAGACTGGGTGGTGCACCTGACACAGAGAAAGGTGAACTGGAAAAGAGAATCAAACACAGTTATCATAACTGTAGCTAAAAGTAATAAACTCTTAGTGAGGCAATTTTATACACACTCATTTGGGAATATGTCCCATTGAACTAAGTACACAGATCAATGCAAGGCAGATTCCAATCCATTATAGTAAACATAATGATGAATACAACCCTAAGAATCTGTTTCTCATTGAAGTTAATGGGATTATAGCACATAATTAAACATTTAATTATGCTAAATACGCTTCTAAAAATAGTTAGCCAGAATCTGGAACTAGAAAAGTGGGCCCAGGTCTGGATGTTAAATACCAAAATGACAAAATCGGCATCATATAAGGAAAATATTTTTAATATGGTGTACAGATGGCATATAACACCAGAAAAACTAGCAAAAATGTACCCAAGGGTCATCAAAGAAATGCTGGAAATGTGAGGAACAGGTTGGTACCTACTACCATATGTGGTGGACCTGCAAGGTCACTAAGGGATATTGGATTAAGGTACATGAGCAGATCCAAATGGTACTGAAACTGTCTATACCATTTAAGCCAGAGCTATTTCTGTTAAGTATGTTCCCAACCAAGACAGATAAAATGACAAAGTATATGACAATTCATATAATAACTGCTGCAAGAAATATGCTTGCGCAATACTGGAAGAAAAAGGAGACTCCGACCATAGATGATCTGGTAGTAAAAATAATGGATATAGCAGAAATAGATTAATTGAATTATAAGCTTAGCACTCAAACTTGTAAGAGTAAAGTACAAGACTGGTCAAAGTTCTATGACTGGTTATGTAAATGTAAATAGAGTATGTAAATAACACTGAATGGGAAGGGTAGAAGGCGTAATAAGAGAGGGCTAGACAAGAAGGAAAAAATAAGAGAGAATAAAGCGTTGCTTATAGATAGACGTTAAAGAGAGTAAAAAAGAGCCCCGTGGCACAGAGTGTTAAAACTGCAGTACTGCAGTCCTAAGCTCTGCTCACGACCTGAGTTTGATTCCTGGTGGAAGCTGAGTTTTCAGGTAGCTGGCTCGAGGTTGACTCAGCCTTCTCTCCTTCCAAGGTCGGTAAAATGAGTACCCAGCTTGCTGGGGGGGAAAGTGTAGATGACTGGGGAAGGCAATGGCAAACCACCCCGTAAAAAGTCTGCCGTGAAAACATTGTGAAAGCAACGTCATCCCATAGTCGGAAACAACTGGTGCTTGCACAGGGGACCTTTCTTTTCCTAAAGAGAGTAACTGCTTATTTCACCTTCATTGTATGTTACCTGGTTTTGGGGTTTTTTGCTTTTATTATATTGTATGTTATAAGAAATTTTGTGAATGAAGAATAGTTATATATATTGGAAGAGGTCATAATGTAAATGATGATATAGAATGTGTAATAGAGAATTATAACCATTGAAGTTTTAAGGCATTATATTGCCATTCCAGGCACTAGAAGAATGCAGAAATACTTACCCACACTGTCTTCCTTTATATACTTGTTCATGAAGCATTTCCTGTGATGAGGGCAGCATGTCTCTTTATCCAGAAGGCCTTTAAATTAGACTCTTTCTTCTGAAGCTCCGACACCTTGATTTCAGAAAAAGAGGGCATTGGACTGGAAAACTGCTAGAGTTGTGCAGTGTTAGAGAATTACGACTGATGAATTAGCATATGGAATCTTCAGGATATATGGGGCAAATGAATGTATAAATTATTGTGATGTATGTACAGTCACACATGGGAACTGTGCTTGCACAAGCCAACTGCAGAAAATTCTAGAGCTCATAGGAGTCAGATTCCCCAACTTTTGAGTCACATGAAGAGGAGGTTTCATGCTTCAGTCTCTCACTTTTGTTTTTGCCACTGTGAAGAGCAGACATTTTAGAGCTTTACTGTTCCTCTTTGTTTCTTTGAGGCAATTTCTTTATCTTCTTTCTGAAGGATTCAGGCCTTTGCGCTCCTTAATCCTAGAATGCTACGGATGCATACCTACAGTATCTAGACACTATCAGAATGAGTTAGTTATATTTTCTTGTCGGGTTTAATTGTTTCATTTCCCCTTTTTTCTGTTTAGGAAACGGTTCTGTCAAGATCTCAAATGAGACACTAGAAGAACAAATGACCAGGTACCTGGGTTGTTTATTGGGTTTTTTTTTTGACATTTTAATCTTTTTTGTTGCTGCTGCTGTTTTACAGTATTTAAACCGATGCTGGCAGGGTTGCCTACCAGGGGGAAAGCTTTCGTGTGTGGAAAAACTATGCAGAAATGAATCTTACAGGCTGTTTATTTCATATTTCCATTTTATTAACTTACTAGAAATGACACAAGGCTACTTTCTCACTGGCATCACTACATCATTATTTATGCATTTTTAGCAATCTAGATTTCGTAAGGTACTTTGGACCCTTTTGACTGCCTTGTTTTATAGAGATAATATTTGGTGATTTGAAACAGCACCTTGATTGGTGAGAAAAACCTAGTCCCCAAACAAGTCACGGAGAGATCTAGTTAGACTGTAAGGAGGATGTCCCAAAGTTCTCTTCTTTTTTCCTATCCAGCTAAGGAAGCCGAAGGCTACTTAGCAAAGGGTAGAGCATATCTTGCAGTGGCAAAATGTACTGGAACAAATACTTCAAAAGTCGATGTGTTGTATTACTTGTACTATTCTCAATACTAGCACATTAGTCCAACTAATTGAAAATTAATGGTAGACTGCAGCTGCTCACAGGGGCTATAACATAGAACTGCCCTGTCATTCCACCAAACCAAATAGAGTCTTTCCAGGTCTGGGCTAGTGTTAGCCATGAACAATTCAGGCTGGCATGGAAAGAACATTCCTGATCCTGAGGAACAATGTGATAATCATTTCTCTATGTTGTGTCTCCTGGGTAAAACTGCTGCCTTGGGATGTGTTTCCAAGTGGCAGAATTAACCTATATAAGTAAAGATAGTCCCCTGTGCAAGCACCAGTTGTTTTCGACTCTGGGGTGACGTTGCTTTCATGTTTTCACAACAGACTTTTTATGGAATGGTTTGCCATTGCCTTCCCCAAGAGTTAACCTATAACCAGCTATAAATATAACAAAGTTTCATTCCAGTGGCACCTTTAAGACCAACAAAGTTTTATTCAAGTGAGCATGCACACTTCCTCAGATAATTGAAATGAAAGTTTACAGTTTGTATATATATACAGATGCTTTCACCCTCTGAATAGACCCCTGAATGCGGGACAGTTTGATGTCATCAGAAGGCCTGGTGTACCCTCACTGTCAGCTTGTACCAGCCGCAAGGGACATGGGTCTAGGAGGCAAGTGGTTGCCCTTGCAGCACCCAGAATCCTGTCAACATTGGCCACTGAGATGCAGTGGAAGTTGTCAAATATTGAATTTAAAGGTGGCCAAGGGGCCTCTAGTTCACATTCTATCAAAATTGGTAGGCAGATTGCAGTGGATCATCAAGACTTTATTTGCGAAAAAGCTTGCAAATGCGTCACAATTTAAAGTCAAATTACTAAATGTTTTAGGTCTCCCCGTGAGAGAAGGTAATGATCTAATCACCCTAAACAATTGTGCTGGGTGAGAACCACGGGATGCAATGCAGGCTCCATAGAATTCCCTCAGCATTTTTCATCTCTATCTCATAGGATTTCATAAGCATCTTATAAGATACTCTTGAAGTTTTGTCATGAGACCATCTCCAAACTCACTCATATGCCCTTCTGAACTATTACTTTCTCCCTTCTTCTCTGGGTTCTTCATGACTTTGGTGTAAAGAGGATGGCAATATAGTGAACTATATTTGTGCCACCCAGATCCAGTCATACAGTTGAGAGCCAGCACTGTAAATGGTTTAGAGTGCCAGATTAGGACTAGGAAGACCCTGGTTCAAATCCTTACTGTTGTCTGAAAGCCACTGAGTGAACTTGGCCCAGTCACTGACCGATTTCGCACTACGCTTGTTCCAGGGTGGAGAACCCTTTTGCTACTGGGGCTTCACTCTGTTTTTGCACAAGTTGCCCCGGAGCTGCAATTTGGCATGCCGCTATTCTGCAGCAAGTGGAAACCGCTTGTCAGCATATCCTGCTTACTGCGGAACAGTGGTGTGGCAACTCACAGCTCCGGGGCAATTTGTGCAAAAATGGAGTGAAGCTTCGGTAGCAAAATGTCACGTTCTCAGGGTGCAGGCAGGCAGAAGTCCAAAGCCAGTCCAACGTCAAAATCTAGGAAGTCAAGCAAGAGCCAAGTTACCAATGCAGAATCACAAACCGGAATCAGAAGTCAATGTCCAAAAGCCAAAAGGTCAGGGTGCCAAGGAAATCAAGCAGGTCAGCATCAGGAAGGAGCGTGGATGCAAGCCAGAGAATAGACTTGTTGCTTCCACAAGGTTACCAGGTCCTGGTTGGGAGCAATATGGGAGTCTCAGTCAGCCTGCTCCCTGGGTGGCAGTGACTCTGCTAGAACTTGGGGCTGAGAGATCTGAAGCATCGGCGTGCCTCATGTCTTCGCTCTGAAAGTTCTTTCTGGAGCCTACTTCAAACTCTTGAGATGGGAGGAGGAGAGCTTGGAGGAGATTGATTGTCAACAGCTGACACTGGTGTCTGGAGAGTGATTGATGGATCAGCTGCTGTTTGTTCATCTGAGGAATTGGCTGGCAACTCTTCCAGGTCTGTTAACCCTTCCAGCTCCTCGTCAGGGCTCATGACACAAAAGGGCTCTCCATCCCGGAACAAGCATAGCGCTAAATCGGTCTCTATTAATCTACTTCACCAGGCTGCTGTAAAGGTAGAATGGTGGAAGAGAGAACTGGGCATGCTGCCTGGAATGTCTGGTGAAAAGGGTATGATCGATATTTGTTATAGAGAAATGTGATGGATAGTTTGTCCTTTGTTCTTTTTTTAAGAACTACATCATGCTTGCACATGACAGAGGAATGAGCACCTTGAATGAAAGGCATGTCCAAACTTGTCCATGAAATCAGTTAATAATTACAAATGTAATGATGTCAGTTTCCTGTGATTTAAAAAAAAAGGTCTATGGAGTACAAAGAGCAATTTAAACAATAAAGAGGTGTAAGATTATCACTGTAAAATGTTCACATGCCACTGTTACATGCATAGAATAAAACCTAATGGCATGTATAATAAAAAATCTTCAGATTTGTGGATTACAGTACAGAGTAAATTTGTTCTCATTATAAGGTACTTCCACAATAACTGTTTTCTTTATTTCTTTATTTTTTTTTAAATTTATTTAGAATTTATATCCCGCCCTTCCCACAAGTGGCTTTAACCATATGCTAATTTATTCCTGAGACTCTTGAGGACATTTCTCCCAAACCATTGCATTCCCATATTTTCCTTTTGGTAGTTCCATTATTTTTACGGAGACACTTTTGTTACTGCTTCTCCAAGGTGGGAGAATTCTTTTTTCTTCCTCCCCATCCCCATCCCTGAAGGAGCATCTCTACTGATATAAACCTGTGCAGCAAATCCAGGCCTCTGACCAGGGCCTTATCTCTACCAAGGGCTTTTTTTTTTTAGCAGGAACACACAGGAACGCAGTTCCAGCTGGTGTGGCATCAGTGGGTGTTGCCTAATATGCAAATGAGTCCCTGAAACAATGGGCATGTCAGGAGGTGTGTCCTATTATGCAAATGAGTTCCTGCTGGGCTTTTTCTACAGAAGAAGCCCTGTGTCTACCCTTTCTCACAGACTCATTAAATTTGCAGCGGCTCAGTCTCAATCTTTTTTCACCCATACATTGTGGCCTAGTCTTTTTGAAGTCTGATAGCCGCTTGCTCTTTAAAAGTTTAGGAAGCAGTCTGCTGTAGAACTATTGGCCATTTGTTAGTGTATTGTATTTTACTGCACAGTAAACTGCCTTCGGACCTTTCATTTGAAAGGCAATCTCGAAATAAATTGAATTTTACAGGAAAAGAAAGCCACAAAGCAGGCAAGAGCAAAGAAGGGAGTCGCTAACAATAGTTGGACTGGATGAATAGCACAGAATGGCAGAGTTAATGCTGTCCCTAGTCATATTCCGAACTCCCTCTGCTTGAGGTCTGAAGGTTCACATCTGAAAGCTTTGGTCTGTTATTCTTTATATTGTTGAATTAACTGTACTGCCGAAGTCAATAAAGGATTTTCAGGCAGTGAGCCAGTCCTCAGCACTAGACAAGTGCTTTTGTCAACTGCTCCTATGCATAACTACCCCAAAGGGTACTATT
The DNA here is from genome assembly GCF_032191835.1 of Heteronotia binoei. Taxonomy (NCBI): domain Eukaryota; kingdom Metazoa; phylum Chordata; class Lepidosauria; order Squamata; family Gekkonidae; genus Heteronotia; species Heteronotia binoei. The sequence goes on along the minus strand of NC_083232.1, from coordinate 38,982,160 downwards.
TCCAAGTGTGTAGGATTGTAGCCTGTTATCATGCCCCTGGATTTTTTTTTTTTGTTTTTTTGCTTGCAGCTTTGTGTGCTGTATCAGATGGTGCCATTTCATTGTGATGAGGGTTGATTATATCTATGTTAAAGATCCTGTTTGCTTTTGTAATTTGAAGTTCACAGAGCAAATTATTCCTAAAATCAATTTGTGACTCTGGTGGTATGAGCTATCACATTGCTCTTGACTTCGTCTCTTCAATTTTGTGTTTGTAGATATGCATACTACTATTCAGGAATAGGGGCTGGGGTTCTTATTGTTGCCTACTGTCAGATTGCATTTTGGACACTGGCAGCGGGCCGTCAAATCAAGAAAATTAGGCAACATTTCTTCCACTCCATTATGCGTCAGGAAATTGGATGGTTCGATGTAAATGATGCTGGGGAACTAAATACTCGACTTATAGAGTGAGTATACATTTTATGCTTGGCTATCATGTTTGCTTCAGAAGTTATTAATTTTAATTTTGATTGCTACTTTGGTTTATTTTTCTTAAAGCAGAGCTTCTGGTGTATTGATGAGATTCTGGGGCTTTAAAGTAAGCTCCCTGTAGTGTGTGTTTTGTCTTAAAATTAGGAGAGGTAATAAAGTACATCTCTCAGTAAAGGAGATAGGGCTGGACTGCAAAGATGAGAGGTCCATTTGCTGATGCATTAATATGTCTTCTATGATCTGAAATGATTATTTTTTGTATGCAGGAATGTGTGTATGTGTTTAAAAAAATCTGTTTGCTTCAGTAAAACAAGTTATTGTGGTATCCTCAAATCTGACTGTATCTATATAAACATTTAGTCATACATATGGGAGGTGACTGCAAAATATAATGATACAAATGGGACATCTAGGAAGTATATTTGTATCATGTATGTGGATGCACTAACCAATTCACCTTAAATTTGCTTTTCCTTAGTGATGTCTCCAAAATCAATGAAGGAATTGGAGACAAAATTTCAATCCTAATCCAAGGAATTGCTACATTTCTGTCAGGAATTATAGTTGGGTTCATTCGAGGATGGAAACTAACTCTTGTAATACTGGCAGTCAGTCCTGTTCTGGGACTCTCTGCTGCAATATGGGCAAAGGTAATGTATGTTTTTGCTGAAAGGTGAAATACACAACCAGTATTTTTGGTTATGAAAATGTCATTGCAATTGTCTCAAAAGAGTTTTTCATTCTGTGTTTTGCTAGTTTATAACAGTGATAGGCAATGTGCGCCCTGAGAACTATTCAGCACCACCACATCCCTAGCACATGGAGATTCAGATATATACTGGGGCAAAAATATCTCATAGGGCTTGTTTTGAGTGGAGAGCCCTTTTGATCCCGACACTTCTCTCTGTTTTTGCACAAGTTGCCCTGGAGCTGAGAGTTGGTGTGCCATTCTCCTGCAGCAAATGCAAAGGACAATGGCAGCACAATATACAAAATACAAATGAAACAAAAAATATTATGCAAATCACACTATTAAATATCTTGTACAATTTATATTATATTGTGTAAAAACATACAAAAATTTCAATATATACAAAATACTTTAGTAACACAAAGTCTCAAATGTATTATTTCAAGGAGGACCCCACAAAGTCTCTTATTTTCACAAAGAGAGTGCTATGACTCAGAAATAAAGTTCCGAAGGAGTCCCTCCATTGTTTGTCGGCTTCCGAAGGAAAAATGCTTGCCTTCACGCAACCACCGTTTTTTAATAGTGTTCCGCTGCTCCTGTAGCTTCCTCATAAGCCACCGTCAATTGAGAAATTGAAATGGGCGTATGAAAGGAATTTGGCTGGGAATTTCAGTTGGCTTATGAGGAAGCTGCAGAAGCAATGGAACGCAATTAAAAAACGGTGGTTGCGTGAAGGCAAGCATTTTTCCTTCGATAGTCGACAAACAATGGAGGGGCTCCTTTGGAACTTTATTTCTGAGTCGTAGCACTCTCTTTGTGAAAATAAGAGACTTTGTGGGGTCCTCCTTGAAATAATACATTTGAGACTTTGTGTTACTAAAATGTTTTGTATATATTGAAATTTTTGTATGTTTTTAAACAATATAATATAAATTGTACAAGATATTTAATAGCGTGATATGCATAATATTTTTTGTTTCATTTGTATTCTCCTGCAGCAAGCAGAAACTGCTTGGAAGAGGATCTTGCTTGCTGCGGAAGAGTGCTGTGCCAGCTTGCAGCTCTGGGGCAATTTGTGCGAGAATGGAGAGAAGCCCCAGGAGGAAAAGGGGTCTCCACCCAGAACAAGCCTCGTGCAAAATCGATCTTGGTCTTAAAGGTGCCATTGGACTCAAACTTTGTTAACATAAGAACATAAGAGAAGCCATGTTGGATCAGGCCAACGGCCCATCCAGTCCAACACTCTGTATCACACAGTGGCCAAAAATTTACATGTGTGTGTGTATATATATAATATATATATATACACACACACACACACACACTGTGGCTAATAGCCACTGATGGACCTCTGCTCCATATTTTTATCTAACCCCCTCTTGAAGCTGGCTATGCCTCTAGCTGCCGCCACCTCCTGTGGCAGTGAATTCCACATGTTAATCACCCATTGGGTGAAGAAGTACCTCCTTTTATCCGTTCTAACCTGACTGTTCAGCAATTTCATTGAATGCCCATGGGTTCTTGTATTGTGAGAAAGGGAGAAAAGTACTTCTTTCTCTACCTTCTCCATCCCATGCATAATCTTGTAAACCTCTATCATGTCACCCTGCAGTCGATGTTTCTCCAAGCTAAAGAGCCCCAAGCGTTTTAACCTTTCTTCATAGGGAAAGTGTTCCAAACCTGTAATCATTCTAGTTGCCCTTTTCTGCACTTTTTCCAATGCTATAATAGCCTTTTTGAGGTGTGGTGACCAGAATTGCACACAGTATTCCAAATGAGACCGCACCATTGATTTATATAGGGGCATTATGATACTGGCTGATTTGTTTTCAGTTCCCTTCCTAATAATACCCAGCATGGCGTTGGCCTTTTTTATTGCAATCGCACACTGTCTTGTCATTTTCAGTGAGTTATCTACCACGACCCCAAGATCTCTCTCTTGGTCAGTCTCTGCCAGTTCACACCCCATCAACTTGTATTTGCAGCTGGGATTTTTGGCCCCAATGTGCATTACTTTGCACTTGGCCACATTGAACCTCATCTGCCACATTGACGCCCACTCACCCAGCCTCAACAGATCCCTTTGGAGTTCCTCACAATCCTCTCTGGTTTTTACCACCCTGAACAATTTAGTGTTATCCACAAACGTGGCCACTTCACTGCTTACTCTCAATTCCAAATCATTTATGAACAAGTTAAAGAGCATGGGACCCAGTACTGAGCCCTGTGGCACTCCACTGCTTACCATCCTCCACTGCGAAGACTGCCCATTTATACTCACTCTCTGCTTCCTATTAATCAGCCAGCTTAATTAGCCTTGTTCTAAGACTATACCGGTTAGTATAACATTTGTAGAATTGCTTAACGTGGTTGGGTCCTGACAGTTCAGCAAGAGACCACAGTTTTGGCAAGAGGTATTGTGCCATATAGAATTTGACTAATGGGACTGAAATACTGTTTTTCCTATAGGTCCTTTCTTCATTCACCAGCAAGGAGCTTGCTGCCTATGCAAAAGCTGGATCAGTAGCTGAGGAGGTTCTGGGAGCAATTAGGACAGTTGTAGCTTTTGGAGGACAGAAGAAAGAAATCCAGAGGTTAAGAAATGTTTTGTGTTATTAATTTTAAACAGCCATTCTAGGTTTGTTGTATGTGTCTAGGTTATTCAGTGATCTATATTTGGCCCTTTTCAAATCAAACACACTGTCTTAGTTGGACCTATCCACATGCTATGCCAACAAGGTTAGTAAGGCAATATGTCAGTAGCATTTTTATTCTTATGTTCCTTGTTGATCCTTGAAACAGAATTCCCTGGTGTGATTCTCTGGTCCACAAACAGTGGGCAGACTAGAGTACAAATCCTGATGCCCCTTTCACCATGTGTGGTGGGAAAAATAACAACCATGCACACTAGACACATATGAGCATTATGAATGTGCTCACACTTTCTACAAAGTCTACATTAAAACTGCCCCTATCCTGTGCACAAGGAAACCAGTGTGAGCACAAGGACAAAAATTCTCCTAGCAGGGCCTTTCACTCCTACTGGCTTAGGTTCCTTGCCTGGCTTAAGGAAATCACCACATAACAATATTAAAGGGTGAGGTGATGAAATGGCAAAGCAGTGCTGCAAAAGGAATACTGAAAATCCAAGTGAAATCAGAAATAACGTTTATTAACCATCAGGGATATACAGCTAGACATAATCTTTTCACATGCTAAAAAGAATAAAGAAAAGAAACTTTTTTGGGGGTGGGGTGGGGGCTGAAAATCCTTTTTGGATGGCATTTGGGCTTCTCATGCCTAGAATGGCCAACTAAATGACATACTGGATATGCAGACAAAAGTAGTCCATATGAAGTGGGAATACACACACACACACACACACACACTATGTGTGTGTGTATAATTTTTAAAAAGTATTAACAAAAATCAAATAAAAAATAGAAAAGAAGTGCATTTTGCTGTCCAGTAGTGCTTATTTATATTAAATTAATGTAATCTTCTCCTTTCAGGTATCACAAAAATTTAGAAGATGCTAAAAATTTAGGAATCAAGAAGGCTATTACGGCCAACATTTCCATGGGATTTGCTTTCTTTTTAATATATGCGTCTTATGCCCTGGCTTTCTGGTATGGGACATCTTTGATACTATATGAAGGATATCAAATTGGGATAGTCCTTACAGTAAGTATTAGGGATGAGCTGCATAGTTTTTTTGTTCAACAAAGAAGACAATTTTTGTGCTGATGCTTAGCAAAATAATTGAAATTGGCATCTGTGATAGAAATTTCAAAAACTGTAGATGTTTTCCTTTAAAGGAGTTGACCAGTTTGTAAATCTGAATTCTTAGCTTATGCCAACTGCAAAAAGTCATGAGATTTACTATGTGTTTTATGTAAACAAGAAAATTTTCTTTATGTATTTATTTACATGTCCTGTTCACAATGTATAAATCTGGTGCATGTGTACATGTGTGTATTTCTAACCTAGGATGGAGCATGTGTGGGGAAGGAGCAAAAAACCCCTCCTTCTAATCTATTGCTTTTAAGTTCCCTGTTTGGTTTTGACACTCAAAATGTGTCAGCAGAAATAGCAACGGAGTGTATGAGATGGGGGCAACAGAGCAAGGTTTAATTCCTCTCCCCCCAGATGTTCTGCTTTTGGTTATAAATCAAGTATTCCTACTCTCCTTTTTGCAGGGATGGTGGGATGAGACATTTATGGTTCACATCTAGGCTGAGCCTAGGTGGATCTGTAAAGTACCATGCCATCAGGAATCACGCTTCAGTCTAAAGCTGCATTGTCTTTCCTTTGATCATACCATCTTGCCTACTCTCTTTGGTTACAGGCAGCCTATCAGCACACTCTGTGCAAAGATGAAAACTCATACTACTAGTAATCTGGCCAGCAGTTCCACTTTAGCCCAGCTAACCAATCTGTGGTTAAAAGAAAAAAAATCCGGTTGGCATCTCCTTATAAGTAACTGGGGTAGAATGTTGATATAGTTCTCAGCAAGCCTCATTAGAATGAGCAGATGCTGGGGAAGAGCACTATTATTCCCATTCCCCAGATCTGCATGCATCTTACTATGTCATCCTTGTTGGCTCCCAACATCTGCTACTCTGAAACAGGCACAGGGTGTACCTTTGAACCTGCTTGATTCTTTCTGCCTCTGTAGCTGCTTAGTCTGCTTATCCTCAGTTTTTCTTACCTTGTCTGAACTTACTTCTTCAGCCTAGCTATTGCCAAGTACATCCCAGCTCGCCTCCTGCCTTGGCCCATGCCTTAGTTTCCTTCCATTGTTCAGCCTAGTATTGTGTTAATTGGGTCCTTGTGCCAATGTCCACATTCACTCAAGTTGTTATGCATGCCAGAAAAGCAGCTGGATGTTGTGGTATGGGGAGGCTCCGCAGGACTCCTGCCTGCATACTGGCATAGCATGAAAGGTTATGATTTCCAAAAAAGTTTGGACTCTGATTTTACAATTTTTTCCCTGTCAATATTGAAACTAAAATATAAGAAAAGATTAACACACACAAAGCTTCTCTAAGCAGAGCCACACCCTTCTAAATACATTGACTCTGCAGTGACATTGCTTTGGATTGCACTGTTAGCATCACAGGATTTTTAGAAGTAGGTGGGTTGGCTCAATAAGAAAGTTAGCTGTGGCTTAAGAAAGCTAGCAAAAGGTGTTGATAGGTTCCTGCCTTGGTACCCTTGTTCATTTTCATTACCCTAATATGATGAGCCATTGCACAAGCCTATCAGATCCAAGGGTCAGGAGGACTGGTGATTGTGGGCAGCTGTGGAGCCCATGCACTGGCACAGCTTTCATCTGTGTGATTGCCAGAACAAGCTTCTTTCAAGGTTTTCATGGGAAAGTGACACAGAGTTGCTGGGCACTTTTAATTGAAAGTAGCACAAAATGTGGTTTTGAAAAAGAGATTTTTGCTTATTAAGTTATTAAATATTGGAACTTAACATTCATATCTAGTATTTCTAGCATCTGCCTTTTCTTTCTAAATAGCCTGAAGAATAGGTATTTAAACATTTTTTAAAAAAACAGAGCTCAGTATTAAAAATGAAAAAAATAGACCAAATACAACTTTATCTACTGTCCAGGTATAAAAACTGCAATCTGGAGAATTCTAGAAGCTGTAAAAACCCATGTAACTTAACTGGATTTTGAAGCACAATCCAGCACTTAAGCCCTGCTGATTCCAATGATTCTCAGTCTGCATGCTGGAACATGCAGCATGATCCTATGTATTTTTGGAAATCCCCATGACTTCCAAGCTGCAAATCTTGTCCACATTTATTTGGGAAAATCTCCACTGAATGTATGAGGTGTGTGTGTGGGGGGGGTACTTTAAATAGGATCTGATTGTGGAGGCTTAGATTTCTTACTGATCTAAGACCACAAAAGGTTATCGGATAGTGACAAAAAAAAATCAGGAGACAAAACTTTAAAAATGCAAGCAGAAAAAGGGGGTGGGGGTCAGTTTATTTGCAGAGAAGATCTTCCAGTGCAAATATTGCAGGAATACCAAAAGGATCTTTACTGGAGTTTATTTTGCTTAATGGCATCTGGCTCTGTCCAGTGATGGGACATGGCTGTTAACTGGGGAAATGCCACCTTTTGCCTGTCTGGGAGAGAGGAATGAAATGTTGCAGCTTGCCCAGGACTCCACACTGAGCAAGCCGCAGTGTGTGTGGGGTGTAGGTGACAGACCATATGACCTTCTGAAGAATCTGCCAACTGCATCACCCTGTATGAAGAATAAAAAATGCAAACCCAGAGATCCAGGTTCTGTTACTAATTGAATTTGTTCCTTTTCTTTTTATTATTGGAATAAGTGAAAATGGGGGAAATTGCTCTACAGTGAGGGATTTCACACTGTGCACCCTTCTAAAAAGAAAGGACAAAATGGAAAAACTGTGTTCTCAAGAATTTACATTTACCTTCTTAAGAAAAAAACTACCTAATTTGGTTGGAACTCATTCATATTATGAACAGGGACATCTCAGCAAACAATAACACTAGTTACTGATAATATCAGCTTTAAAACCACATGATTAAACCACATGTTATATATATTCCCACCATTGTAAGAGCTACCTTAAAATAATTGAAATAAGAGTATTTTATGATTACCAAAGTCTTTTTCTTTGATCTGAGATTTTGTTCTGAGCTTTGATAGGCCCATTTTTGTTTCTTGAAATTCGGTCCCCTGGCAGTTGCCTGATATAGGACCTCAGTCTTTGCTAACATTCATAACTACGTATTTGTTTTTGTCTTGAACATGATTTCCATTTTAGGTCTTTTTTGCTGTGCTAATTGGAGCATTTAGTATTGGCCAGGCTACCCCAAACATAGAGGCATTTGCTAATGCAAGAGGAGCAGCTTATGCAGTTTTTAACATTATAGATCATGTAAGTATCCATTTTAGAGCAATGGCTTGAAATTACAGAGAGCCACAAAGTCTGAGAGCTATAATAAGTTATAATCACCGTTGGCTGGGATCCAAAGACCATTACTACTGGTTCTGCATATCCCAGGTGGCACTGGGCTTTCTTCTCAGATGGCAGCTGCCCTCCATGCCATGCTGCATGGTTAGTAATGTTTGAAATGAATAAGTCTTTCATGGGCAGTGTCTCATAACACAGCTTTAAGCAAAGGAGGCACAAATCCTACTGGGCATGCCCACAGTAAAATAATAGTTTGGATCCCATGCATTATGTTTGTTGTTAATGGCTTCAATCTAATTTGCAGTCAGTAGTTGTTTAATGCACAAAAATAACAGCACAATAACAGCACAGTCAATACCAACTGGCTAACAGGCTAAACTCAAGCTTTCCTTCTCTGATGATCAATCCACTTTATAAACAGTACACTTTTAAAGGTAATGTAGTGGGCGGGATCCTGTGTATCTGTGCTAAGAGTGGGAGTTGTGTGGAAGAATGAATGGGTGGCTAAGGTTGCTCATGCTTCCTAGTTCCCTGTTTGCAGATTGTGGTTCCTTATTCAACCACAGATATTGATGATATTTAAACTGCTCTACATCCCCAAATAAGAACTGGACACCTCGAAATTATACATTTTTAGATGGTGGAGACTGTGCCCTGCAAGGTGGCATACAGTGCAGTCTTAAGCTCAGAATTACTCTGTTTAGGATTGCACTGATAAACTGATTCCTGGTTCAATGTATGGGTGTGCCCCAGAGATCCCATTAGTTTGCATTTCCAAGCAAGACAATAGGATTCCTGGGGACCATTCACTTGGGACCTCTTTGAGCATAAACCTGGCACCAATGTATGTTGTGATTTGGGGCAATTAAGGATGGTTTGTTGGTACAGAGCTGTTTATCATCAATATTTGTCATTGGAATGGAGAATAAGAAACCTGTGAGTGCAAACTGGGAACTATCTACCAACTTCAGCCTCCTGGAAGGGGGGTGAGTGGAAGATGAGAGGTGAGAAACAGTTGGATTAAACAGACCTGGCATTTGCTCCCTTGTGCTTTGCCTCCTTCATTCCTGTGTGGAGGTGAGAGGGCCCTTTGGTTGCCTACCCAATCTTCTTTCTGACTGAATTTCATCTTCTCTATACCAACAATGAAGGGGGTGCATAGGTGTGTGCAACAGGACACTCAGAAGAGTAAGGTAATCTTAATTCTGGGGTTCCCAGTGGGGTGCCTGTGAGAGCTATGGCACCTGCCAACCCTTTTCCTGGTGCCTTAGTGCTTTTAGAAAGTGGGCAAGGCTAGGTGGGGCTTTTCCCCAGCAGGGTTTCTAATTGGCTTTGTAGATTAAAAGGAATCCTATTAAACAGAGCTTCTACCTGAAATGTTAATGAGTTAGAGTTGTATATAACCTGACATTTTGTGGAAGTCATTTGATGATTGTGGCCACCTTTCTTTGTCAGAATTCCAAAGGTCCCACAGGCACAGAAAGGTTGGGGACCCCTGGGTTTGTTTCTTTTTAAAGCTGGAGGGAGGGGGAATGAGCACTTCCATTCCTGCTCAAACTGATGGAATTTCCAGCACTGCATATGTGCGTGGAAGAGACCAGGACATGACAGTGCTGCTGGCGTGAGTGTGTCTATGTTGTATTCCATCTGTGGAACAGAGAAATCATTTCAGTGGAATTTTGCAAGTGAGATTTTGCTTTGCTTTCAAATTGCAGCATATGTGAACTGACCAGGTTGGATTTGTGTATCATTTTTCTTTTATATAGGAACCTCAAATTGACAGTTTTTCAGAAACTGGCTACAAACCAGACAAGATTAAAGGGGACCTGAGTTTCCAAAATGTTCGTTTCAATTATCCATCAAGGCCAGATGTCGAGGTACAGTAAGAAAAATTAATATGGTTTCCTGCTTTGTTGCTGTTTACCCATTTTCCCCCAAATATTAAAGAGAATCAGTTCACAGTTCTGACTATATTTAAGGTATGCAATAAAGATCAACTGTAAGTAACCTTGTGAGTATATCCTATAGGAGCAGAACTATAATTGAGATCCAGTGTGTAAATGCTGGACATCTTGTAGGGAAGGGCATTTATACCATTTAGGCTCCATCAAACTGGCTGGCCTGGTGAGACCTTGAGCTGTGGTACAGCTCATTAGATTCATCATGATTCTTACTCTGGGATAAAGAGTTCAACTGCAGGACTGCAGATGCTGTTGATACTGCTTCTTCAGAAGTCCTCTGAGGTCCCTGCATACTGGGTAGGGGCCCTTATACAATATTGCTGCATGGCAAGTAAGGAAGGAGATGACGGGATCATCCTTGTGTGGCAATTTATGGCATTGTGAGTCTGTACAAGATGAACAGCTGTTTGTTTTTATGTTCATTGTTTGATTAAAACTATAGGGATAGGCATGAACCAAACCATGAAACAAAATATGTCACGAATTTTGCCATGTTCGTGGTTTCTGAACCAAAGTTCGTGATGGGTCTACTTTCGTGATGGACAAACTTTTAAAGCAGTTCTTGGTAGCTCATGGCAGTTTGTGGATAGAGCAGAAAGCAGGACTTTAAAGGGAGTCAAATTTTCTGTTACCCATGAAAGCCACAGAAACAGCTGAGCGCTGGGGGGCAGCCTGCTCCTTGCCACTCAGCTGTTTTTTGGGCTTTCTGCAAACCCTGTTTAAGTGACTGTGGTCCCTTTCAATGGGGTTTCTGGGGCCATGAACCATGAACCGGTTCAGTTCATGAATGAACCTTCCAGTTCAATTTGGTTTGTGATTTGGTTTTGTGGTTCTGCCACAAACCAACACAAACTGCATTTTTCTGGTTTGTGCCCACCCCTATAAAACTATTTGTAACTCTCTGTTAAAAGTCCCCAAGGGATATTTGATGCACAAGGGTAGTAAGCAAAAGATGCAAGATTAATTTGCAGAAGTACAAGCAGGGTACTCTTTGTGCCAGTAAAGAGTAATCCAGTTTGGAGGGTTATGATGTTGTGACTGTACAGTATTCAGGGGTGGAATTCTCACAGGAGCTCCTTTGCATATTAGGTCACACACACACCCTGATGAGCCTTGTAAGCTCTTGGATGATTGGCTACATCAGGGGTTTGTGGCCTAATATGCAAAGGAGCTCCTGCTAGAATTCCACCCCTGACTATTTATCCTTATGATGTAGAAAATTAGAGGTTTTAATTCTGATGAACCAATGTGAGCAATAGTTCTAGAATTAAACTTTTGACACATGCCATAAGATGTATTTAATTTTATTTCTGCATTTTTTACATTCCACAATGAACGCTGGTTTCCACATTTGAGTGTGTTTTTATTTTTAAAAACAGCAACAGGTAGACCGAAATCCTTTGGAGGAATAGATGCTCCAGTTTAATTTGATACAATGAAAGCTGTCTCAGGGCAACTCAAGGAGGGTTGTTGGGGTTTGTGTCAGCCCTGTATCCAGAAAATTTGGGTGGCAGGGCCCTGGAAGAAAAAAAGGGGGGGCATGGGGCTTGGCTGCTTTTCTCCTTCAGTGGCCAGCTCGCCTGGCTCCAGCTTTCTCTCGCACTCGCTCTCTCTCCCTGTCACTCTCTCTCTCGCTGCTGTTCTCCGCCCCCACCCCCACTCGCTTTCTTAGTGCAGTCGCCGGGGAGCTGATGGCAGCACTGGAGCATGCCCAGGGCAGTGTGCCACAGAGACCTGAGCACAAAATGTGCTGCCGGGAGGGAAGCAGTAGCCACAGCAGCTCCAGGGGTTGAAATGGGATGGGGATGAACAATTAAAGAGGAAGCCTTTTTGATGCTTCACAAGCCATAATGCCAAGCCCCAGCCGGCTGGGAAAGAGCAATTGAAGGGGAAGCCTCTTTTTCATGTATCCTGTCAGTGAGGTGGTCTTGGTCACCAGAATGCAATAGGACTTATGATCCTTGGCATTTTGGCGTGCAAGACACCCAGCCAGCTGGGAAGCAACAATTGAAGGGGAAGCCTTTTTGATTCTTCCTGTCAGTTGTGTGCACGCCAGAATTCCAAGAGGGGCTTATGTGAGACACCCAGCCAGCTAGGAAGGAGCAGTTAAAGGGGAAGCCTTTTTGATGCTTCCTGTCAGTTACATCAGGCATGCCAGAATGCCATGGAGCTTATCTCCCCCTCCCATCTCCTCAGGTCCTGGAGGCCCTCCAATGAAGGGGCCTACAGAGGGGTTTTTTGATAGAGCGGCCAGGCCCCCTGGGCCCCCCGTAGCTATGGGCTGGTTTGTGTGTGTTTGCCAATACAATTGTTGTAGATGAGTTTGTATTTACTATCATTGTAACTAACTTTTCTTTCATGATCATCATTTTAAATTCATAACAGAAGAATATATGGTTATCACTTATCAATAACATTAAAACTGGAAATGTTAATTGAACTTTATATTTATATGGCTACTGAAAGAGTTGACCTGTTCGCCTGGTCATATTGGCTGCATCTGACATCATGAACAAAAGGCAATTTTGCTTTTGAGAGGGATAAGCCTCAAATCCTCAGACTTGAGTGCTCTCTTCCTCCTTCTCCAAAGGAGCCAAAACTGAAAGCCTCTTTGTTTGAAGGCTTGTCAACAGGCCTGGAGAAAAATGTCCTGTCCACTTAATGGATGTTTAATGTGTGGAAAAGGCAGCTTTTGTGTCATAGAGGTAAATAACATGTCATAAAACTTCTGTTAACAGGACAGGACAACATTTTTCTTAGACAGTAAACAACTACTCTTTTTTGGGGTGGGGTGTCTTCAATTATTTCCCCCCTGTTTTCCTGGAACTGGGATCTGAAATGTTAACTTGGATTCTTCTAAAATGTAGTATCTCAGTAACTGAGAAAGAAATGAACTCCAGTTTTCTAAGGTGCCCCAATTCAGACAACACAACAAATTGGAAGATTTCCTAAACCAGGAACTCTTCTAAAATATAAAGGCATAACGCATTTGCAAAGTAGTCTACCATAAGTATAGTTAATAATTGTGTTTTTCCATTTTCTCACTCAGGTATTAAAATACTTGAATCTGAATGTTAATAGTGGCCAGACAGTAGCTCTGGTAGGCAGCAGTGGTTGTGGGAAAAGTACAACTGTCCAACTGATACAGAGATTTTATGATCCTCTCGAAGGCATGGTAAGCTACTTGATTCAGTTTGTATGCTCATGGAAATTCTTCATCGTTTGGCATTGGTATGACAGCTGTAACTTGAAATGTAAGACTATGGGTAAATTACTAAAAACAGAGCTGTAAAATGCATATATCTTCTTATAGCCATTAAATACTCAGTGTACATTACCCTGAGAATATTTTTTTTCTTTTGGAATTGCTCCTGAGTGTTAGTTGGCCTTAATGAAATTCTTGTAAAGGCTTGCAAAGATATATTCATGCTCCAAGCATGAGACTGACAGGACATCAGGAAGCCCTCCTTCCTGCTTGATTCATTTGCAAGACCCACTTCAGTGCACCAATCCAGTCTACTATACAGGACTTTCAAGCACTACTTGCTGAGTTCCCCTCATTTCTGATTAAGTAGAGAATGTCCTGCCTCTAATCTGTTCTGGCTTCTCTGTCCTTCATATATATCTTTCTCAAAGTCATTACAGCTCTCTGGTTTTGCTGTATATTTTACACAGACATAAATAGGGCCAATGACATGGTTCTGTTGTCTGTAACTTGCATCGGTTTAAGAACATTGCTGTCCAGTCTCACTGACTTTTGGAAAGAAGAGCTTCTACAAATAAATTACTCAAAGACCAAGGTGATGGTTTTTGGACAATGGCTTTGTATTTCCCAGTGGTTAGTAGATGGGTCTCCAGTTGAGCAATGCCAAACCTTTAATGACACACTTTGTTGGAAGGCACATCTAGAAACTGCAAAATCAACAGCCCTCTGGTTAATGGGGGCAGTTCTTAAATTTTACTGTTCTGAAGGGCTTTCAGATAGACCCGGCTTTATAGCTATTCCACAGTAAGGTAATTGCCCAATTCCTCTATGGTGTGGTGTGGGGATGGAATGATGCCTTAATTGCAGATCTGGAGAGAATCCAAAATTCTTTTCTGAAAATGATTTTAGTACTACCTCCTAACACTCCAGCTGCTCTGCTGAGAGCCAAATTATAAGAACATAAGAGAAGCCATGTTGGATCAGGCCAATGGCCCATCCAGTCCAACACTCTGTGTCATACAGAGGCCAAATAATATTTTTATTTATATATACACACACATACTGTGGCTAATAGCCACTGATGGACCTCTGCTCCATGTTTTTATCCAATCCCCTCTTGAAGCTGGCTATGCTTGTAGCCGCCACCACCTCCAGTGGGAGTGAATTCCACATGTTAATCACCCTTTGCGTGAAGAAGTACTTCCTTTTATCCATTTTAACTTGACTGCTCAGCAATTTCATCAAATGCCCACAAGTTCTTGTATTGTGAGAAAGGGAGAAAAGGACTTCTTTCTCTACTTCATCCCATGCATTATCTTGTAAACCTCTATCATGTCACCCCGCAGTCGACGTTTCTCCAAGCTAAAGAGCCCCAAGCATTTCAATCTTTCTTCATAGGGAAAGTGTTCCAACCCTTTAATCATTCTAGTTGCCATTTTCTGGACTTTCTTTAATGCTATAATATCCTTTTTGAGGTGCAGCGACCAGAACTGCACACAATACTCCAAATGAGACCGCACCATCGATTTATACAGGGGCATTATGATACTGGCTGATTTGTTATCAATTCCCTTCCTAATAATTTCCAGCATGGCGTTGGCCTTTTTTATTGCAATCGCACACTGTCTTGACATTTTCAGTGAGTTATCTACCACGACCCCAAGATCTTGGTCAGTCTCTGCCAGTTCACACCACATCAACTTGTATTTGTAGCTGGTTTTCTTGGCCCCAATGTGCATTACTTTAAACCTCATCTGCCACGTTGATGCCCACTCACCCAGCCTCAACTGATCCCTTTGGAGTGCCTCACAATCCTCTCTGGTTCTCACCACCCTGAACAATTTAGTGTCATCTGCAAACTTGGCCACTTCACTGCTCACTCCCAACTCCAAATCATTTATGAACAAGTTAAAGAGCATGGGGCCCAGTACTGAGCCCTGTGGCACCCCACTGCTTACCATCCTCCACTGCGAAGTCTGCCCATTTATATTCACTCTCTGCTTCCTATTAATCAGCCAATTTTTGATCCACAAGAGGACCTGTCCTTTTACTCCATGACTCTTGAGCTTTCTAAGGAGCCTTTGATGAGGAACTTTATCAAAAGCTTTCTGGAAGTCAAGGTAAACAACATCTATTGGGTCTCCTTTGTCCACATGTTTGTTCACCCCCTCAAAGAAATGTAACAGGTTAGTGAGGCAAGATCTTCCCTTACAGAACCAATGCTGAGTCTTCCTCAATGACCCGTGTTCATCAATGTGCCTACTCATTCTGTCCTTGATAATAGTTTCTACCAACTTTCCCGGTATTGAAGTCAGACTGACTGGCCTGTAATTTCCTGGATCTCCTCTGGAACCCTTTTTAAAGATGGGGGTGACGTTCCTCAATAACCCGTGTTCATCAATGTGCCTACTCATTCTGTCCTTGATAATAGTTTCTACCAACTTTCTCGGTATTGAAGTCAGACTGACTGGCCTGTAATTTCCAGGATCTCCTCTGGAACCCTTTTTAAAGATGGGGGTGACATTCGCTACCTTCCAGCCCTCAGGAACGGAGGCAGATTTCAATGAAAGATTACAGATTTTTGTCAGAAGATCCACAAGTTCAACTTTCAGAACTCTCAGATGTATGCCATCCGGACCCGGTGACTTATTAGTTTTTAATTCGTCTATCAGTTGTAGGACCTCTTCTCTTGTCACCTCAATCTGACTCAGGCCTTTCAACACCCCTTCCAAAATTAGTGGTTCTGGAGCAGGCAAACACTTCTCATCTTCCACAGTGAAGATGGAGGCAAAAAATGCATTCAGCTTCTCAGCCATTTCCCTATCCTCCTTCAGTAATCCTTTTACCTCTTGGTCATCCAAGGGCCCCACTGCCTCCTTGGCTGGTTTCCTGCTTCTAATGAATTTTGCCTCCCCTCTCTTTGGACACGTGCACATAAAGTCTTATTTTATTTCTGGCATAAATGAAAGAGAGCTCTAGCAGGTCTTCTCTCAAGCATCTGTTTTTCCATTAGGCTAAAAGAGGCAAAATGGCAATCCCACTGTAACAAAATTCTCTGAATATATAATTTGCCAGATGTTGTTCAAGGAGCTTCCCAGCTGATTTTAATGGTAGGGCTCAAATATATTTACATGATGCAGCTTTAGACATGCAAGCTATATTGGGAACCAAATTTTCACCATGGTATAAATTTATTAATCTACATCATTTCAGTGCACAGTATCTGTCCAAGATCTCCTTTTAAAAATTACGTTCAGCTTTCACATCTATGCATTTTCAAATGATGCAAACAGCCATGCTTGAAGGTCACTATACTCAAACACCAGTTGCCCAGTGCCTCTGTTATGTGGATGTCCAAATCCTGAAGACATGTGTCTGCTAGCCAGTCTCCGTTATTCAGTTCCAAGGAAGAAATTCTTAGATACAACTTTGGCCAATTCAGGCCCTAGCACTGTGATAGAACAAGTCATATTTTTACTTGCAGATGTGGAATTAGAGGTCTCATTTAAGGTTGCCCTTTTTGCTCTAGTGGCCAAGAAAGTTCAGGCCAAGCTAGCATCAGTATAGGTTGGTTGCTTATAGGAATTGTTCCTTTCTCTTATGAAACAAGTTTTAAAATTTAACTTTTATAGTATTTTAACTTAGTCTCACTGTACTGCATTTTATTGTATACAATTTTCTTTTAGTGTTAACTTCTTGTAATGGCTATTGGCCCTATGCAATAAAATTGAACTGAACTGAACACAAATAGGGATGTCTAAACTCTAAACAGGTGAACTACAGAATGCAGGAAGCAAAAGAACTGTAGCCAACCGAACAACTGTGCCATCTGCTGACATACCTTAGCATAAGAGATGGGCCAGGCTTATCTTCCCAGAAGACATCAGTAGTTGACAAAGCATGATAACCTCACTATGGGAGTGCGTGAACCAGCTCACAAATGAAAGTTGTTGATGAATTTTTGCTGGTTCATGGTTCATGAACTGAAATTTATGGCAGGTCAAATGGCACAAATTTCCATGAACTTTCAAGCATTTAGTGGAGGTTTGTGTCCATTCATGACTGTCTCCACTCAAACAAAATGTTTACCAAACTTCAAAGCAACAGGGTGTGTGTGGAATTCTCCAGCTTTAGAAACACTGTTGTCAGTTTCAAAATTAGTTTCAAGAGGATCCCTCCCTCCTTTGCAGGGATTCTATTTGTGTTCACTTCTCATTTTCTTGTACAGAGCTTGAAAGTAACGACTCCCCTTGCTTAGATTTTGTGACTCTGTGCTTTGATATCAGTCCTTTTAAGTTTTCAATGCCAATGACACTGAGTTCTACTAGGCATTCTGTGAGCACTGGTATTGCTGGGCACTCTGTGATTGCACTGTTACTGCTGGGTACGCTGTACATCGTACTGATTCTGCTGGGTTTTCAAACAATGCCCCCTTTGCTTGGATTGTGATTGAGCTGGCGTTTCCACATTGGCATGGGTTCTGCTGGGCTCTACTACATTGCACTGGCTTTGCTGGACTTCTAACCACCTCTTTGCTTGGATTGTGATTGTATGCTAGACATTAGTCCTGTTGAGCTGGTTTTGCCATAATGGCATTGCTGGGTACTTGTATGCTGCACCGGTTCTGCTGGGTTTGTAAAAATGCAATCCACCATCAGTTTCTACTGCAGAGATTCTCTGGTTTGACCTTAGTCCTCTTGGATTTGCACTGGTTCTGTTGGGCACATTGTACTGGTTCTGCTGGATTTGCAAAAACACCCCCCTCCCACACACACTTTCAGTTTAAACTGCAAAGATTCTCTGGAACTTTGATTTTGTTCTGCTGGGCTTTCCTCCCTTCATTGGAAGCAATGGAGGATGGGGGTACCTTGTTTGGGGAGTATAACTTAGACCCCGTAAATCCACTTCTCATCAAATTTGGACAGCAGGTAGAAGAGAGTCAGCTGGAGATCCCTCTTCAAAGTTGGTGTTTTTTAGTAAACTGGGGAGAGCATTCTACCACATCTTGAACTTCATGAACTGAACCAATACTTTTAGCTCTTAAAAGTTTGTGGCTCATGAAGTAAGTAAGTAAGTAAAATTTTATTTGTATCCCGCCCTCCCCCGCCGAAGCAGGCTCAGGGCGGCTAACAATATAATGACCAATGGCACATTAATAAATGAAACAGTAATAAACAATACAGTGACCAATGGTGCATTAAAACAATTACAGCAAAAAACATTAAAATTAGACATTAATTTAACCTTAAAAACCAGTAGAACATTAATTAAAACAAACCGTAACATTATCATTGACGCTATTCTAGTTAGTGCTGATGGCGGATATTTCTTCATTATAGAATTGTAATTCAGCTGTTCATAAAAGCTAATTTAAAAAGGGTGGTCTTGCAGGCCCTGCGGAACTGATCAAGGCTCCGCAGGGCCCGCACCTCCATGAACAGGGCTTGTCATGGACTATGAACCAAAATGAACTGCATTTTCCTGGTTCATGTCCATTCCTAAACCTGATAAAAGCTGGCTTCTTCAAGACCTATATTTTCCACAACTGATGTGGAAGGATATTTAGACATTGCAAGTGGATAGTGGATTTGTACAGATGAAAGCAGATTTCGACTGAATGAAATACTGCATTCAGCAGACCCAAAAGGGAGTGGACATGTGAGCCCAAGATCCATTCCATCACACACCAGTGCCATAAGTCAACATCTGGCCTGGATCCTATTCCCCAACCTCTCTTTCCATTCTCCCCTTCCCCATTCTACCTAGATGCTCCTCCTGTCTTATATAATTTTTAATTAGTTGTTTTCTATACTCATGATCTGACTTCTAGTTCCCAGTTTCCTATTCCAATAGGTTACCAGTTTGTTCTTTGAACATTCATTGAAACTCTGCTGTTTGTTTTTGTTTCATTTTAGGTTACCATTGATGGGCAGGATATTAAGACTCTGAATTTAAGGTATCTCAGGGAGATTATAGGTGTAGTGAACCAGGAGCCTGTTCTGTTTGCTACCACAATTGCAGAAAACATAAGATATGGTCGTGAAAATGTCACTATGGAAGAGATTGAAAAAGCCGTCAAAGAAGCCAATGCCTATGACTTCATCATGAAACTGCCTGATGTGAGAAAAATTAATAATGTCATCATATTCTTGCTTTTCTTCTTCTAATGTTCTAAATGTCAAATTAAAACTGAAGTGAATGAAATATGTTAATATTGTAATTGGCTTTTTAAAGTCTCATGTGAAAATGGCAAGAAAAACCAACCATTTACTTTGGCTTAGCATAAAATTTGACTGTTCATGAGGTATTTTTGAAGCCTAAATACTAAAATGATATAGTCATTGTAGTTTATACAACATCCTCAGTCTACATGGAACTTTGGTGGTGGAAAGTGCCATCAAGTCACAGCTAACTTGGCAATTCCAAAGATCTTTCTAACCAAGAAATGAACAGAGGTAGTTTGCCTGCTTTTGTGTAGCAATCCTAGACTTCCTTGTTGGTCTCCCATCCAAATACTAACCATGGCTGACTCTGCTTAAGTTCTGAGATCGAATGAAATTGGCCTATCCAGGGCCATCTAAGTCAGGGCACATGGAGAATAACAAACAGAATATTCAGTTCCATTTATGGATGATTCACAAGCTACTAAGTTCTCCTAGCCACTATGAGGAGTTTCAGTTAGATGTGTAGTGGGCATTCCTAACAGTTGATTTGTATGTTACAAAGTCCATGAGGACTTTCAGTCAGACATGTTCTGGGCGTACCATTCTTATCAGGTGTTCATGGGCTTGATTTGGATCAGGCCCATGGCACATGAGGAGAAGAGACTTAAGCGTTTCCCCAGCCTGTTTTCTTGACCTGCTATGGCCCTACAGGGCAAGTTGGGTGTAACAATGACTTACACATAATTCTGCCCAATGAGGAAAACAGCAGCTCCACAGGGTTGTTTCAGAATAGGAAAACAGCACAGGAGAGATATTTAAACTCCTGCTGCCTGTGTGTCATGGTCCCAAAACACATCTCATCAAAATTCTTTATGGGCTTTATAACATGTGAATCAGCCCTCACTTTCAATATTATTATCATTATTATTTCATTTATAGTTTGCCTTTCTCTCTGTACAGAACAGGAAGACTAAGAGGGAAAGCCCAGTGTTTCGCCACAAAGCTTAAGCTTTGAGTTGGAACCTGGTGGAAGAGCATCATTCAGATATTTTGGGGGGGAGTTTCAGGCAGAAAAGGAAGTAATGGAGAATGGGTGGAGTTTCTGAAAGAAAAAGGAGATCCTCAGATCCCTGGGGCAGGGAGTGGGGAGAACAAAAGTCATAGGGAGGACTAGGGATGCTAGCCTCCAGGTGAGACCTGGGGATCCCCTGGAATTGCTGCTCATCTCCAGACTTCAGAGGTCAGTTTCCCTGGAGAAAAGGGATGGTTCGCAATGTTCCCTCTAAGCTGTGGAGTCCTGTGAGCAAAATTTCTACTTTGTAATACTGAAATACTGGCATTAAAGTTGTGAGCTACTGTATAAACCAGTTTTCTCTGTGGCCATCCTTCCTGAGCTGTGGCAAAAATGTGTGAGCCCGAGGCTCAGAGGGATCATTGCTTTGGAGGGTGAACTCTGGCACTGTATTCCACTGGGGTCCCTGTCCTCACTAGGTTCCAGCCCTAAATCTCCAGAAGTTTTCCCATCTGGCAATCCAACCCATCCTGGATCTGGCAACGCTACCCAGTGAGAACTAAGTACTGGGAAATAAACATGCAGAGATAAGGAGCAGACAAGGGCATGGTGTGCTTTGAAGGAAAGGCTGAGGACACTGGACAGACAGGAAGAAAGTGTAGTGATTTAAGGAATTATATTACATTGTCAGACCCATGTGAGAGATGAATGCTTTTGACAGCATGGTTTTGCATAGACTGGGGAAACTGAATTTGACAATAGAACATTACAGAGGAAGGTGTGAATTACCACAGACAGTACACATTTAGGTTCTTTAAATCCAGCCTTTTAGGGATTTAACCCCCCCCCCCCCTTGGATTTGAATTTAACTTCAGAGAGCTGCAAGCTGTGGTTTTGAGGAAAGAAGCAATGGGGGAGAGAAGTGGAGAGAGGAACTCTTTTACCTGCCAGATATTTTCCCCAAAGAGCACGTCCCTTTTTCTTTCCCTTCTGTGGTTCCAGCAGTAAGATCACTGTCATAGATATATATCTGGAACCCAGAGGGGTAGGGAAACAGCTGGAGGGAGGATAGTTAGGAAGCAGAACACTTCCTCCCCTCCTTGTCCTTCATCCTCCATGAAGCAGTTGTTAAGGCTTAATTTGGATATAGATTTGTAGTGTTTAGTGAAGCCCTAATATTTGGTTTTACCTTCTTTGTACTGTAGCATTGGAATAGGTAGAGTTGGAGGGAATATTGAACACTGGGGATGTGTGAGTGTCATGCTTTCCCCACATCTCCCCCCCCCACCCAAACTTAAGGTGACCTCCAGCCAGGAAAATACATTTCCTGTAGTCCTGAAACTCTGGTTAATGTTTTTCATCCCAGTTTTTAATGACACAATTGTAGTGTAGTGAGCTAAGAGTCATACTACAACCAGGGAGAACAAGGTTCAAAAGTGCACTGTGCTATGAAGCTCCCTAGGTGATCTGGGGCCATCTATTCTCTCTCAGTCTACCCTGCCTACTCTTCAGGAGAACCACAGCATGTAAAATGTAAAAGAAAATGTATTATGTCTTGCAGAGATTTGAAACTGTGGTTGGAGAAAGAGGGGCCCAGCTAAGCGGAGGTCAGAAGCAGAGGATCGCAATTGCTCGAGCTCTTGTCCGTAATCCGAAGATCCTACTGCTGGATGAAGCAACATCTGCTTTGGATACTGAAAGTGAAGCTGTGGTTCAGGCAGCCCTGGATAAGGTCTGTCTCCTGTAAACTTGTAACTAAAAAGAACTTCCAATTAGCAATAGAGGACAATCTTGTGAACTTTCTTTAAAGTAATGTTCTAGCCATTAATCTCCATAATGGCAAGAAACTTACCTTAAAAATGTTCACAAAGTTGGAGATACTCTTGTTCACTTAGATTTGAGTCCAGTAGCAACAATATTTTGGGAGTGTAAGCTTTTGAGAGTCAAAGCACCTCATATCCTGGCATACATGGTTCAAGTGTTTTTAGTGAGACATCAAATAATAGTACATGAAACACTGCATATGAACATATGCATAGCACTCTTTCCTAATTTACTACATTTGAAGGATTTACAGAGCAGAAAGCCTGACTGCAGAGATTCTACTGGGCTAATTTCCCCACTTCTTTGACAAATGCAATCCCGTTGTGTTAAGCAAATAGGATAGTTTTATAAAGTGCACTAACACTGTAGAACCTGAGCCACAAGCTTACGAAAGCATGGATATTTGCACTGAATCTATATGTGTTTTTAGGCTAGAGAAGGTCGCACAACTATCGTCATTGCCCATCGTTTGTCTACAGTTCGCAATGCAGATCAGATTGCTGCTTTTGAAGACGGTGTTATCACAGAACAAGGGACCCATAATGAACTAATGAAGAAGAAAGGAGTTTATTTCAAACTTGTTAACATGCAGGTATATATCTCTTTTCTCTATCACATTAGAAGATAAACCTCTCTTAAATTTAGACCTTTCCTTATGTCATGCAACTGTTATGCCCCTTCCCAGACTTGAATACATATATAAATTCTGAATATATATAAAGTAGAATAACACATATTAACGGTCCCCTCTAAAACAGGATAATCCTACATAATCAGGAGATTATTCTTTCTGCAAGTAATATAGTCAGGTGCTGCTGGCATAACCCAGGATCTGCAAGAAGAGTGGGTGGGTTCAGTCAGTTATAGCGACAGAATTCGCATCCATGGTTATAAAAAACATTTCAATCATATAGGTACTTCTGGGTTAACTGTACTGGCCTCACACTTCAGTACACTAATAAGGAAGACAATAACACCAAATGTACTTAGCACTGATATAATGGATTTATATAAACAAATAACCCTCAATAAAATAAAATAATAACCATCAATAACAGTGTTTACACTCTAGAACATAAAAGAAGCCATGCTGGCTCAGGTCAATGGCCCATCCAGTTCAACACTCTGCCACACAGTGGCCAAAACCTCCCCCCCAAGTGCCATCAGGAGATCCACCAGTGGGGATAGGACACTAGAAGCCTTCCCACTGTTGCCCTCCAAGCACCAAGAATACAGAGCATTATTTGCCCCAGACAAAGAGTTCCATCTATACCTTGTAGCTAACAGCCATTGATGGACCTCTGCTCCATATGTTTATCCAATCCCCTCTTGAAGCTGTCTATACTTGTAGCTGCCATTACTTCCTGTGGCAGTTACCATGTGTTAATTACCCTTTGGGTGAAGAAGTACTTCCTTTTATCTGTTTTAACCTGACTGCTCAGCAAGTTCATTGAGTACCCATGAGTTCTTGTATTGTGAGAAAGGGAGAAAAGTACTTATTTCTCTGCCTTCTCTATCCCATGCATAATCTTGCAAACTTCTGTCATGTCACTCCTCAGTTGTCTTTTCTCCAAGCTAAAGAGCCCCAAGTGCTTTATCATTTCTTCATAGGGAAAGTGTTCCAAACCTTTAATCATAGCAAAATGAGACCTTTGTGCACAAAAGCCAATAGGGACGAAGGCTGTAGTAAGGAGGGAAATTAAATGTAATATATATATCTTGTACGTAAACCACTAGTATCTAACACTGCAAGTTCAGGAGGTCTACCCATTAGGTGGCCTTTGGATGTTAGAAGGTGACAGCACCAGTGGCCCTGACAGTGAGCAGCCCAAAAAACCTTTGGTCCAAGTGCCACTCTGGATTGCCAGGCTCCTGGCAGCTAGTGGCATGCTCTGGCCAGCTGGCTGGGCTGGCATCTTGGAACTCACTTGGCTGATGATGCTGGCTGGCTCAGCAGAAGAAAGTGGGGAGGAATTGCATCTGAATCTGGAAGGAACCCCCTCCCCCAAATTTGGAGAATTTTTAGAGTGTCACCTGGAAGTGATGTCACTTCCAGGTTTGGCCAGAATTTCCCACCCATCCATTTTCTTCTGCCATGACAATCAGCATCAGTGCCCAATGAGCCCCTGAGCCACCTAGGCCGGGGTGGGGGAACATGGGGGAGGCAGATACTCAAGTTGTCTGCCCTAGGGCATGAAAACTCAAGGGCTAGACCTGCTGATACACAGAAGGGCTCACAAGCACTTGAACTGCAAATGACTTGGGAACGACAAACTCTTCTTTCCTAAGTCTTTGAATACTTCCCTTATTTGAAGCAGGCTTCTGAATCAACCTCATCTGTGCTGTTATTCAGACCTTTCTCATCCTTCTGGAGCTGTTGCTCCCTTTCTGGGCTAGGCTGAATCTCTCAGATTTGGGATACAACCAGTCCTTTCAGGAAGGCTGTTGTTATCTACCAAAATGAAATAAAACTGGAAGACAAGTTCAGCCATTCATCGTGTTATCAGCTTTGATTGTGTAAAAGTGGCACCGGTGGTATAAGAATGTGCAGTCTTAGTCATATTCAAGTTTAATTGTGTTGCATAAAACTCCTACTTCATGTTCTGCAAACATCTGACATTTGCAAATATTTTGGAATCTCATTCCAATACTCTGTGCCTGGTTCAGTCAATTGATACCGAAGTTTCGTCAGAAGAGATGGATGAAAGTGAGCTCAGTGGCACAAAGAACGCATCAGGAGATATATCAAAAGCTGCTCTACTGAATGGCTTGAGAAGACGTTCAACACGCAAAAGCATCAAAAGGCTAGAGACAGAGGACGAAGACCTTGAGGTGCAAACTGTTCAACCTGTAAGTATTCCAGTTTTTAAATAGGTGTTATGTTTTCATTGCAGTACTGTAAATCATATTTCATTTCTGTGGTATGTGTGCCATGACTTGTTCAGCATTCTGCACCTCTTCCTTTAACTGGTCTCTCTTTTTTCCCATTCTTGTTCTTGCATTCTCTCTACTGCACAAGCTCTTCTGTTGTGGAGCTCTTTGTCTCCAGGTTTTTACAGCAGTTTTCTGTTTTGTGTTCCCTGAGCAGCCTCTTTTTGTTAGAATAGCTCCATATTTCACACAGCAATTAAGCTTGTCTGGGGACCTGGATTGGAAAGGAACTCCTCTATGCATGTATATTTAAGGATGGGCAACTGTATCTGAATCTTTCTGAGCTTTAGGAAACTGTGGTGATGCCCTGGCAGATGCTATTGCTGTGTGAAGCGAGGAGCCACTATCTGCCTATTACTGATTCCCCACTAGCCTTATCCCAGTCTCATGCTCCTCTTCTCCACAGCACTTCTGCCCGATTTTGCATAAGTTGCCCCAGGGCTGCAACTTGCTCCACCTCTTTCCCGCGGCAAGCAGAAATTAGTTTTCAGAGGATCTAACTTGCCATGGGAAAGAGATGGAGTGAGCCCTGTGGCAGCTTGTGTGAAATTGGATGGAAGCGCTGCAGAGAAGGAGAGTGTGGGACCAGGACAAGGCTAGTGGGGAATCAGTCAATCTCTTCTCTGCTTTAATTCACTCCTTGTTGAAGGTACAGTCCCTTTACAAAGGTTTGGATCCAGACTAAATTTGCCAAAGACTGAATGGAACTTTCCTGTTGTCCCCTTCACACTGCTTCTTACTGATTTGCACAAAATGCTGGAGAGGGTCTGCATCCAGAAGGGGGAATCAGTGGAAACTGCAAATTTATTCTGAATCCAACCCAATGTATTTTTAAAAACCTCTTTAACCTAATTGTGCCTCATTGCCAGAGCTGTAGCCAGCAGGGAGGCCTTGAAGATTGGGTGGGGGGGCTGCATATTCTATAGGGTGCACTGCCCCTGTGCTCCCCCCGCCCCTGCTGGCTATGGCCTGGCTCAATACATATGACTTTTTCCCCAAAAGTCTGCTGAAACATAAAAATTCTGGAAGTTTTCTGGTTCTTATGTAACATAATCATCATCTTATAAAATTTACGTTTGAGCTTTTTATGAATGGGATGCTGAAAGAGCTATTATTGATTTTATGTTTCTAAAATAATCATATTCTAGGGAGAAAACTTGCCCTCAGTTTCATTTTTGAAGATTATGGAGCTGAATAAATCTGAATGGCCTTACTTTTTGGTGGGAACATTGGCTGCAATTGTCAATGGAGGTCTGCAGCCTGCATTTTCTGTAATATTCTCTGAAATCATAGGGGTGAGTATATGGGAAGCTCTGTTTTCAAAATCCGTTCCAAAACTACTTTATACAATATGGGTTGTCAGGCCTCCTGCTACGGTGGGAAGTGTCCCATCAGCCACCCCCATTGCCTGCCCTGCATCGTGGCATTGGGAATTGTTTTTTAAAAGAAATGTTGGTGTTGTGTAAGCCATGACGTCACTTCCAGGAAAATCCAAAAGTAATATCAGATAGAAACCACAGAGTTTCTGGAGACTCCTAGAGCTAAATGATGTCACTTCTGGGTTTTCCTGGAAGTGATGTCATGTCACACATGATGCTGCACCCTCATGACCTCCCCAGCACCCTAAATGTAGAATATTTCAGTTGTCACTAATGCTAGCATCTCCATGACAAAATTGGCATAAAGTAGGAGATCTGAAGACAGCTGCACTTTTTAAGGAATACTCTTCTCTTTTTTAACCATAATACAAGATGTCAGTAAAGAAACTTTTACCACTATTCCCAAAAAGAGGTTTCCTGTTATTGGTTACAATCCAGAGGGTACATTAGGGAGCCCTATGTATACAGGATTAATGCTACCTCCCTACATAATTTTCATTAATGCTCAATTAATGCTCAAATTTAATGTTTTAATGTAATTGTTTTATTAATGTACCATTGGTCATTGTGTTGTTTATTACTGTTCTATTTATTAATGTACCACTGGTCATTGTGTTGTTAGCCGCCCTGAGCCTGCTTCGGCGGGGGAGGGCGGGATACAAATAAAATTTTACTTACTTACTCATATCTGGGATATACTAAATCATGCACAAAAACATTATTTCCCACCATCACTTCTCCAACCATATTAGCAGCATTATATGGCTATTCCAAGTAAGACAAACAAATCACTAGAGATCTTTCACCAGTTCCAGTCCAGGTCTCTTTCAATATATCCTTTTTGATTAGTAGAGGGAATTACAACATAATGTAAAGAAGTGCTGATAAACACAATCAACCCAGGATGCATTATTCTAGTTAAACATAGTGTTGGGGGCCTATAGCTTTTGTA
Source organism: Heteronotia binoei (assembly GCF_032191835.1). Classification (NCBI taxonomy): domain Eukaryota; kingdom Metazoa; phylum Chordata; class Lepidosauria; order Squamata; family Gekkonidae; genus Heteronotia; species Heteronotia binoei. Next base: position 38,954,598 of record NC_083232.1, on the reverse strand, counting down.
AATGCTAGAACATCTAAGGACATTAGTATTTTGTTTTTAAAATTTTTAATCTGAAGCAGGGCTTTTTTTGTAGCAGGAGCTCCTTTGTATATTAGGCCACACACCTCTGATGTAGCCAATCCTCCAAGGGCTTGTAGGGCTCTTAGTACAGGGCCTACTGTAAGCTCAAGGAGGATTAGGAGTGTGGCCTAATATGCAAAGGAGTTCCTGCTACAAAAAAAGCCCTGATATGAAGTAATGTTTAGTGTGTCAGTACAACTCCAGTGCCCCAGGAGCTACCCTGAGATTTTCCCCAGGAGTTTCCAGATACAGCTTGGCAGTGCTATCTCCCATCTAGGTACTGAAGAAGAAGAATTGCAGATTTATACCCTGCCCTTCTCCCTGAATCAGAGACTCAGAGCGGCTTACAATCTCCTATGTCTTCTCCCCCCACAACAGACACCCTGTGATGTGGGTGGGGCTGAGAGGGCTCTCACAGCAGCTGCCCTTTCAAGGACAACCTCTGCCAGAGCTATGGCTAACCCAAGGCCATTCCAGTAGCTGCAAGTGGAGGAGTGGGGAATCCCAGATAAGAGTCCACGCACTTAACCACTACACCAAACTGGCTCTCTACACCAAACTGACCATTATCTGCTTAGCTCAGCAGGGGTGCTTTCTCACATTCCCTTGAACCATCTCTTTGCATACTTGGCTATTTAAGAACTGAAAAGATGTAATTATGTTATTTAACCATCTAAACTATTTAGCATTTTGAGTGGGATTCAGTCAGGTTTTACAGTTGATCCCACCCAAGTCTCTCCTTACTAAAGTTTCTGTTCTTTTGTCAGCACAGATCCTATGATTTTCAACATCACTTTTTTGGGTGGCTAAGAGGTCTCTTTTCCCTTTTTCACAACAGTGGTGGGATCCAACCCTTTATTTAAGGGAGTGGGGCTCTCTATATCAAAACAAATGACAGTTTTAGATGCAGTTTATTTCACTCAATAAAACAAAGGTCTGCTTTGTAGGTTTTTGCAATTCAAGATAAAGCATTTGTCCGTGAAAAGACCAATCTGTACTCAGTGTTGTTCTTAGTCCTTGGGATCATTTCCTTCATCACCTTTTTTCTTCAGGTAAGTTTAAATGTTTTACTGTTATGGTACTTGGCTGGAGTCAAGAGATAAAGAAAACTTATTTTGTTTTTGCTTTGGAAACAAAGGGGGAAATAACACTTTTAATATAAATAATTTTAGAGTAATTTTGAATAAGGCTCCATAGCTATGAGAAGTGCTACTCCCCCCACAACAAAGGGGGAAACAACACTTTTAATATAAACAATTTTAGAGTAATTTTGAATAAGGCTCCATAGCTATGAGAAGTGCTACTCCATGAGGCTGTGTCATTACCCCACTCTAACAGCACATTGGCATTCAACCTTACATAGATACTTGCTACACTTACATACCTGAATAATATTAGACACCTTTTATTTTCATCAGGTGTTTGGTGCAGTAAGTTATAAATTGGCATGTGTCAAGTAGAGACCATGGAGAATCTTGCTTTGTTGTTAAAATATGTGTGGGACATATTAGGCAAAGTATAAGCATTCAGTTTTAGTTCAGGTATATTCAGCATGACAATAACATCTTTATTTACTTACCTTTGCTATCAAATTTATTGTATGAAGGCAAATACTGAAAGCTTTGGGTCTTGAATCATTGATGTTGGCAATTTGACGATATATCGAGAACAGGCAGAAGAACTCTTTTTGCAGATTTTTTTCTTAGATCTCTCATTTTCTGAACCCAAAATAACACCCCTATTTTCAGATATGGAAGCTAGTATTGAATTGAGGTTGAGATTAAATGTATTATTAGAAATATGTTCTTGCGCAATATGGCAAAATAGAAAATTGGTGTAAGAAAATAGTTGTTTTATTGCTGAAAATGTTTTGCTTGGCTGCCGTATTGGTACAATTTGTTATTTTGCATTCTTTTGCCCTTGTGGTACAATTTTGTAATTTCCTCCTTCTGTGATTGAAGAACCATGTATTACCTAGTCTTTTGGGCAATTTTGTAGAGTGGTGGTTCTGCCCACTTGCATTCACTTCAGGACACCAGTTCTAGATAGGTGGGGAGGGTAGCCAGAAAGTGAAGGGAAGTAAGCACAGAGTCTTGTATCCAGGCTCCAGTACCTTGTTCAGTTCTCAGATGGTGTCACAAGAAAGTGAGGGTGATGTTCAGCCATTTTGTACCCGCCTTTGCTTTCAAACCTTCTGCAATCAGTTATGCAGAAAATCTTCTCTTTCAGGGTTTTACATTTGGCAGGGCTGGAGAGATCCTTACATTGAAGATCCGCTACATGGGATTCAAAGCAATGCTTAGACAGGTACAAGCAGGGGTCCTTTGGGGACTTGTGGGGGGCATCTCAATTACCCCCTCTTGCTCTTCCATGAAAGCCCTCATGCTTCTTCCCTTTTTTGCTTCTTTCTCTCCTTTCCCTCCACTAGCCAGTCTATTTTTATCTGCCACCCATGCCCTCTTCAGCTTTTCTTCCTTCCCTCCCGCTAGCAGTCTTTACCTGGAGAAACTGTGACACAGTAGCACAGTGCCAGCCTCTGAGCCCAGTTGCATGGTAAGGAACCCACAAGAACTTCCAGTAGCCACCTCACTTAACCCTGCATCCTATGTCACACTATTTTTTCTTTCCTTCTTCCCCTCATATTCTTACCTTTCCCTGCTTCCTTCTGTCCTTCCCACCCACAAACTAGCCGACCCTTTTCTGTCACCTTGACTGCTTTCCCTCCTTCCCTCCCACAGCAACCTTTCCCTGGGAAAAGTCTGGCTGAGCTGCATGGTGCTGGCTTCCAGCCTGGGCCAGGTTGTGTGGTTCCAGATGGACTGGGCCCAGTTGCGTATTGGAGAACCTGCAAGAACTTGTAGGGGACACCTCGCTCTCCCCTTATATCCTCTTCCCCACATTATTTTCTCTTTCTCTTTCCTGGCAGCCTCCATATGCTTAACTTCCCCCATTTTCTTCTTTCCTTCCAAACCTACTTTTTGTCCGCCTCCCATCTTCAGCTATATTTGTTATTTATTTACGTATCCCCAGTTGGGAGCCAAAGCAGCTTGCATTGCTTCCCTCTCTTCCATTTTTTAAAAGTTCAAGTTCAGGTTTATTACAGTCATCAACCAGTGCGTTTCAATCATTCAAAACAACCTTGAAATACATTGTAGAAAGTCCTAATGAGAACCTACATTGTAGGACCCAAGTAAGAGCCCATAATAACAATTTGATAGCTTAAAGTCCTCCATTTTATCCTTACAACAAACCTGTGTGGTAGGTTTGGCTTAGACTTTGTTACTGGCCCAGAGTCACCAAGTGAGCCTCCATGGCAGAGTGGGGATTTGAACCTGGGTCTTTGAGATCCTACTTTAAAATAACCACAACACTGCACTGGCTTTCATGGCATAGCTGCTGTAACAAATAGCTGGACCTAGGTAAGTCATACAAGCCACATGGTAGCAAGTTGCCCAGTGGTTGCTCCCTGGCCTGGCCACAATGAATCCTCTCTCAGATGCCAAAAACAGCCTTGGAAAAGGCCTTTCCCGCTCCCTCTGTCTTTTACTTACAGAAACCAAGGCTTGAGCCCTGGCAATACTGCTACAGTGGCCTAGCACTTGTTTCTTAAAACTACAGGAGCTGCTTTTATTATTTGAGGCGGGGGGTTAATCACCTCCTCTTTAAGGTTGAACATATGAAGCTGCCTTATACTGAATCAGACCCTCGGTCCATCAAAGTCAGTATTGTCTGCTCAGACTGGCAGCGGCTCTCCAGGGTCTCAAGCTGAGGTTTTTCACGCCTATTTGCCTGGACTCTTTTTAGTTGGAGATGCCAGGGATTGAACCTGGGACCTTCTGCTTACCAAGCAGATGCTCTACCACTGAGCCACCGTCCCTCCCCAATTTTTCTACAATCCTGTATTTTTTTCTCAAGTTTATAAAAAAAAAATCTGTCTTGCTTGTTCATAGCTTCAGCCTCCAGATTTAAGGTGGAACCATGCTGAGAATTACATATATTGATGATTGATTAAAAAGAGGTTTATTTTTTCCCCTGTTTTTACCCATCTCTTCCTATGGCAAAAGTAGATTGCAGCATTATATACCACTTGTAGATCCTGAGAACCATGTAATAAGCAAAATGCTGCAGCCTTGTTTCTTGTATCTAGAAGAGCTTTTTTTCTCATCTAGCATCTCTTCCTCGCCCTATCATGCTACATGGTAAATAATTTAGGAAACTGAGGGGGAATTGTAAATGTAGTATGGATATCCAGGGCTTTTTCTGTTGCAGGAAGTCCTTTGCATATTAGGCCACACCCTCCTGATGTAGCCAATTCTCCTGGAGCTTATAGTAGGCCCTGTACTAAGAGCCCTGTAAGCTCTTGGAGGATTGGCTACATCAGGGGTGTATGGCCTAATATTTATTTATTTATTTTATTTGATTTATATCCCACCCTCCCCACCGAAGCAGGCTCAGGATATGCAAAGCAGAATATGCAAAGGAGTTCTTGCTACAAAAAAGCTCTGTGGAGATGTTATTTAAAAGGGACCCATTTGTGTGCCTAAACTATTATTATTTTCAGCCTACATGTTTAGCAACTTTGGGGGATTCAGAACTCACAAAAGCACAGTGGGCCTGGTTTGCTACCTGCTTTGATGCGGGCGAATTCTGTTGACTGAACTGTAACATAAAAGAAAACACTTCTACAATTGCTAGACAAATAACATGGATGCCCTTTCTTGAGACTTTAAAACCATAAAATCCGTGCTCAACAAAAACGTTGGCACATACCCAATCATCCAGGAACTTCATGGAGAAGTACTTTCCCATTTCCACTCTTGCAGCTCCCTGAAATGTTCACAGAGGAACATACACATTCACAGACACTGAGGAACAGCACAGGGAGCAGTGTGGGGGTCAGCACTCACCAAGAGGAATTGGCAGAATTTGTAATATTGATGAGAATTAAGCTTCATCAGAGGAACTTCTTAGTTGGATACATTTTGTTACAGTGGTTATTCCTTTTCTTGTAAGTTTCTTGTAAGTCCTTTTCCTTGACTAAAGTTATTTTCTATATCGCAAAATACTTGTGTATTCTAGGACATTGGTTGGTTTGATGACCCTAAAAACAACACCGGGGCATTGACTACAAGACTTGCTAATGACGCTTCCCAGGTTCAACATGTAAGTGATATAAATTCTCGTGGAGCTTTGCAATTAGAGTTATGGTGTGGATTCTCATCCATACAAAAGATACAAAAAAAATTATGGGTACCTCTTTTCCCCAGTGGGATAAAAGCATGTCAGTGTTGATGTTCCTCAGTGGGGGAAAAGTCAAAACCCCGTTTCTTCCCATGCCATTTTCCTTCTTAGTATTGCTGCATTTGAAAAAGAATTAAAATATTTTTAAATAATGATAGAGCTAAATATAATGTGCAGTTCCAGCCTTGGGAATTTGACTTCTAGTTTTTCAGCATTCTTCATCATACTTCTGAAATATTAAGTATCATCTAGACAAAACAGCTTCTAGCTGTTATGGGTACCTCTTTTCCCCAGTGGGATAAAAGCATGTCAGTGTTGATGTTCCTCAGTGGGGAAAAAGTCAAAACCCCGTTTCTTCCCATGCCATTTTCCTTCTCAGTATTGCTGCATTTGAAAAAGAATTAAAATATTTTTAAATAATGATAGAGCTAAATATAATGTGCAGTTCCAGCCTTGGGAATTTGACTTCTAGTTTTTCAGCATTCTTCATCATACTTCTGAAATATTAAGTATCATCTAGACAAAACAGCTTCTAGCAAAATAATTTGTTTTCTTGATCTAAGAACATTGATATGGCTTGACTTTCTTGCATTCTCAAGTAATTTCAGGGACAACCCTTTGGGGGTGGTTTTCTTCTGGATGAGGAAGTCTGCTAGAAACTCATTATGTCTCTGCAATATCTGTGTACCTAGATTTTTAACATGACTCCAGAATATGGACTGAAAAATCTGCAAAAATAATCCATATATGGGGTATATGTATGGACAAGAGGAGTATTCTACAAATCTGAGGTACTATCTAGGTTTGCTGAAAAATCCAAAAAGGAAACAAAAAGCTGAGGAAATTTTAAAAGAAATAACTTGGCCACCATTTTAAAAATGATTGAAAATGGTAGGTAGCAGCAGCTGCCAAAAAAGAGAAAGCAAAGCAGCAGCAAGGAATGAAGTGACGGCAGTGGGACAAAGACAGAGGCAGGCAGGTACTGTGAAGGCAGGCAGTTGGGAAGACACATTTGAGGGGGCCTCAGTTATTGAAAGAAAAGCCAACTGTCTTGCCAGGTGCCTGCTTCTGCAGTGTGTTTCCAGCCCCATCTCCATAAACAGCTTTGGCTTGGGCAAGCCTAGATGGAATGGGATGCAGGCTATTTCCATCTAGCCTTGCCCAGAGACAGTGTTTTCCTGTAAGCTTCCAAGCTCTGCAGAACCTGTTTACAGCTAGTCTTGTTGAGACCTGAGATATCGCATAAGCACGATACCACAGAAAGCTGACATTCTACTTCATCCCACCATACTTCAAGTACTGTCCTGGACTGTTGACAAACTACCCACCTAATGAAGAGTGTTCTCCCAGCATTTGCGGCAGTAGTAACATATTTCATTTGTTTCCCCCTTCCTCAGGCTACAGGCGCCAGGTTGGGTTTGATTACTCAAAACATTGCTAACCTGGGAACAGGAATTATTATCTCTCTGGTATATGGCTGGCAGCTGACACTTCTGATCTTGGCTATTGTGCCAATCATTGCTGTATCAGGGGTTATTGAAATGAGAACGTTGTCTGGTCATGCAAAGAAAGATAAGAAGGAACTTGAAGGTGCAGGAAAAGTAAGTATCTGGTGCACTGAAGATATCCTCTCCTGTTCCCTCAGTCATTCTTGCTTGTGACTGTGATCCAGATTGCTTCCCATGGGTAAAGATAAATCCTTTCAGATTCTTCTTCCCGATAATCAATTCTACCAAAACAAATCTATCTTTCAGCTCTTTCATTGACAACTATATGCTGCCACTAAGACCCCGCCCCCTCCCCTGTGGTCCGGAGAGCCAGTTTGGTGTAGTGGTTAAGTGTGCGGACTCTTACCTGGGAGAACCGGGTTTGATTCCCCACTCCTCCACTTGCACCTGCTAGCATGGCCTTGGGTCAGCCATAGCTCTGACAGAGGTTGTCCTTGAAAGGGCAGCTGCTTTGAGAGCCCTCTCCAGCCCCACCCACCTCACAGGGTGTCTGTTGTGGGGAAGGAAGGTAGAGGAGATTGTGAGCCACTCTGAGACTCTTCGGAGTGGAGGGCGGGATATAAATCCAATATCTTCTTCTTCCTGTTACTCTGGCAGTGACTTCTCCTCAAAGTGCCCAGGAACTCTGGCACCTCTGAGCCCAAACCAGCCCAGAACAGCATTGTCCAAGTCTCTGGAACTGTTTCTCTGTGACAGAAGACACTTCGTAGCTCAGTAGAGGGGAGGATCCACACTGCAACAGCTCCTGAGCTGACAATTGCAGTGTTCTGGAATTTGCAATAATTGTTCTTTTAATCATTATGAGCATTGACAGCTTGATATCCCACTTGCACTTTCTCCTTCTACTGTCATAGCATGATTGAAAGATTTTTGGTCTGGGAAGCCTCCAGTCAAACTCCAATTTGCCATTACTCCTGAGTGCCCATTCTTGGGTAAATTGGAGTCTGTTTCTTCCCCACAAACTGGGTTAAAACTGTAATTTAGATCTCCCATTTTGGGACATGTAGCAAATTCCAGTTTGTCCAGATTTGAACATTGTGGCCAGTGGAATGTGAAGTCTTTCCAAATCAGGGCATTTTTAGTTATGCTCTGAATATGAAGGGGAGGAGAGTGAGCCAGCATGAGGAGCTTCATTTATGCGCCCACTCTGAACAAAGAGGGATTAGTCATGATGTCTGAATACATCCAATATAATGTTAAAAAAGAGGATCTAGCCAGTTCTTGCATTACTATCTTCTGCTCTCTAACTATAATGAGCCTGAGAACAACGGGCACGTCATGGAAGGGCAAGGTTGCTGGCTCTGGGTTGGGAAATACCTAAAGATTTGGAGCTTGAGGAGGTTGGGTTTGGGGGAGGGGAGGGAATTCATTGGGGTGGGGTTATGCTCCTGCTCCATGCCATAGAGTCCACCTTCCAAAGCAGCCTTTTCTCCAGGTGAGCTCTGTCACTTGGAAATCACTTGTAATCCCAGGAGATCTCTGGCCACTAACTGAAGGTTGACAATCCTTTGAAAGGGGGTGGCGACGACATGAGAAGCTTGCATTTTCCTTCCTGCGTGTCTTGCTCCCTCCCTGCAGTGACATGGAGCTGGTGCTTTTACAACCCATCAGGGCCATTTTAGAAGTATAGGGCTACTAACTGGTGCTGTGTGACTGCCAAGCTGTGCCTGACAACTCTTGTGTTTTGGTGCCAGCATTTAGTTCAGTTTATAGTCAGAGGAGTGCTAGACTGTGAAAGCCAATTAATTGCTATTTATAAGTGACTCCCCTGGTCCAGATTGCCAGGTACAAATTGTAATTGGGGCCCTAGTAAGTTCTTGTTGTGCATTCCTTCTTTTTACAGATTGCAACTGAAGTAATAGGGAATATACGCACTGTTGTTTCCCTCACTCAGGAGAGAAAATTTGAACAAATGTATAGAGAGAATTTGCATGGGCCATACAGGTAAGAGAGGCTGACCTGACTCTGGCCAAAACAGGCTTGACACTGGGAGTTCCAAGCATAGTGGCCAAAGTAGTTCTTCTTATCATGCCAAGAGGAACTCAGTTTGGCTTTGGTTTGCAGTATGGAGGAAGAGTGCTTTTAAAGCTTGTCTTCTCGGGCTATTTTACAAACCTGAAATGGCCCCACATAGTTGGTGTCTGCCCCACTGGAGCACGCATATGAGTCTTGCATACAGTGTCTGTCTGGCCAATGGGCAGCTCTGTGGGCTTTTTCAGGTAAGGAAAATAATGTGAGGAGAGGAAGTCTGAACCCTCCCTTCTTCCTTCTACACCACGGTTTTGGTCCAAATTGGGATTCCCTGTGAGTACCACTGAAAAAGAACAATTGCTTGGGAGCACTGTCTGTGGAACTCCCAGCAACAAATCCATTGGGGTTGCCGGTGGAAAGCTGTGACCTAAGAGTCAAATTTTGATGCTTGTGGCTTGCCTTCAAATGATTAGCCTTTTTTCTGAGCACTAGTCTTGTGAAATCTAGCTGAGGACTTCAGAAATAGTCTTCACAATTAAAAAAAACCCAGCTCCAGTATTGCTTTTTCCTTTACCATTTAAAGTAATTTTTGAAGAAATAATCAGAATGTTGTATGTATCTAATTTAGTCCTGAATCTGACCCAGTCAGCAGAACTGGGCTGGAAATACATGATCTTACCTTAAACTCCTGATTGTCACCAACGAAAGGTAACCATCCTTTTAATTCCATGTTCCTGCTCCATAATGTCTAGGATACTTTACCTATGTATTTATGTGACATAAATTTGCTTGTTGTGCTAGACAGGAGGTTGTCCTGCCCCTAGAGGGTAAAACAGCCAACCAACCTTTTCTCATCTGAGCCTATGGGCATGCAGGTCCAATATCCAATCACCTTTCAGACTGGGCATGAAATGCTAAAGGGAAGCACAGCAATTTGGGTCTGCCTTAGCAAAAGCATAGAGTTTAAAGAGTAGTTTTGCCTAGTAGCAGGACTCAGATTCAGCAGGAACTCATAGGAGCACAGTTCCTGAACCTTTCTGATGATTCCCCCTCTTCCTCCCCACCTATTTTGTCCATTGAATAGTAGGTGCAGCTGCATAACAATCCCTAGATTAGGAGAGCGGGCAGGAGATCAGGAGAGTGAGACCTGCTTGAGCTGGCTGGATCTCTAGCCATCCCAAGCCGGCCTTGCTCACCTGGGGCTCTCCTTTCTTGCATCAGGTTGCTTTTGGCTTGGGTGTGTGTGACATATGCTAATAAGTTATGCTAATGAGCTCCACCACCTATTTTTCTACAAAATGACCCCTACCTAGTAGTGTGGTGGAGAGGATAGAGTAGCCAGTTATGAGGCCTGTCTCTTGTGATGAGTAGAGCTAGTGCCATTAAGTTTGTCTCTTGGGAACTGCTCTGTGCCATAGAGTCCAGGCTGGTATGGATAACTTTGTGTGTATGTAAAAGGATCCGACATGGTGGCTAGGCAATGAAACAATGGTTGTATTGGCGAACATTATAGGGCATTTAAATCACAAACTAAAGCCATAAGCTGGTTAACTTTAAGTGCCCCAGCCATGCTTCTCCTGTGACTGGCTGGAGACATGTGCTGTTGAACTGTTCTTCAAAAATAATCCGGATGTAAATACATTTTTTTTTATTGCAACTTCTGCCTCAGTGTTCTCAGTGTCCTTGCTCATCACAAGACTTACCTCATAGCAGCAAACCCAAAGCCTCCATACCTGCTACTCCAACTGTACCTTTTAACTGAGAGGAACAACTGTGAGAAAACTTTGTTTTCAAAGAGCCAAAATCTCAAGGGAGTATGTGGGTCCCCTCAGTTGATTTATAGGAACCTGATGTATCTGTCCACCCTGTCAGCAATACCAGTGATATGATCTGTGGGGATGCAAGGTTATCACTGGGGAACCACAATGTTACTTAATACAATAATTCTGTGTATAAGTATAAACATATGAACAAAACTCTTGATTTTTTTTGTTTCAGAAATTCCGTGAAGAAAGCACATATTCATGGGTTGACATATGCTCTTTCCCAAGCAATGATGTACTTTACCTATGCAGGGTGTTTTCGATTTGGTGCCTTCCTTGTGGGAAATAACTACATGGATTTTAAATCTGTTTTCTTGTAAGTATCTCTGTTGCCTTTAAAAAAATCCATTCAGTAATAGTAAATAGGAGAGTCCACCCACCACCAGAGCCACCTGAAGTTGTCTTATCAGTTTATTAAGGCACTAGTTTGGATGGTTTTCTTTTGGATGGAAGTTACCTGAGGCAAATGCAATTTTTGACTGTGTCAACAGAAGTATAGTGTCCAGATCACGTAATGTGATGGTATCGCTTCACTCTGCTCTGGTAAGACCTCACCTGGAGTATTGTGTTCAGTTTTGGGCACCACATTTAAAGAAGGATATGGACAAACTGGAATGGGTCCAGAGGAGGGCAACGAAGATGGTGAGGGGCCTGGAGACCGTCCTATGAGGAAAGGTTGAAGGAGTTGGGGATGTTTAGCCTGGAGAGGAGGTGGCTGAGAGATGATATGATCACCATCCTCAAGTACTTGAAGGGCTGTCATATAGAGGATGGTGTGGAATTGTTTTCTGTGGCCCCAGAAGGTAGGACCAGAACCAATGAGTTGAAATTAAATCAAAAGCGTTTCCAGCTCAACATTAGGAAGAACTTCCTGACAGTTAGAGCGATTCCTCAGTGGAACAGGCTTCCTCGGGAGGTGGTGGGCTCTCCTTCCTTGGAGGTTTTTAAACAGAAACTGGATGGCCATCTGATAGCAATGAAGATCCTGTGAATTTAGGGGGAGGTATTTGTGAGTTTCCTGCATTGGTCAGGGAGTTGGACTAGATGATCTTAGAGGTCCCTTCCAACTCTGTGATTCTATGTCAGGGTGAGTCCTTGTCTTCCTGTGCAAAGTGCAATTGTCCCACTTCTTGACTCAGTAGCCATCCAAACAGCATACACCTGGCACACTTAAGCTCCCAATATGTATCAGATCAAAATGAACAATCAGTATCCCACATACAATCCAGGAATCAACCACGCAGTCTGGATCCATATGCACTGGGTTCTGCATGTGTAGGCCCTATACAAATATCCCTGTAATTCAGGGACATCTGGGGGCCCAGAAGCAGGACAGATGCATTCAGCAGGTTGGGGCAGGAAGGTGCAACATTGCTTCCTCACTCCACGTAGCCTTTTGAAGTAGTAGATCTTTTGAAGTGGTCCATACTTAACTGTCATCATGATTCTGCAGCTTGTCACATGCCGGTGCAAGAACTAGTATCATGCACTGGGATTCACACCACTGAGGATTAGGGGGAGTTGCATAGGGTTTGCAAGTCATGTATCAATTCAGTGACAGCAGAGTGTCTAAATATCCTGCTTTCAGCAGGCTAGATACCTTGTTCATTTTTGTTTGCATTTTCAGGGTATTCTCCTGCATTGTCTTTGGTGCTATGGCACTGGGACAGACTTCTTCATTTACACCAGATTATGCCAAAGCCAAAGTGTCAGCAGCTCACATGTTCAAGTTGTTTGAAAGAGTACCTGAAATTGACAGTTACAGTGAGGAAGGACTGAAGCCTGTAAGTTGATGACGGGGTGTTTTTTCCTAACCTAGCAAAAGATTCCAACACTTGTTGGAGTTGCTCTAAGGCCCCCTTTCCTCCAACAACCTCTGGGCAGTGGATATTGTTCTCTCTTCCTCCATTTTGTTCATAAACGACAGCCCTGAGAGGTAGGTTAGGCTGAGCAAGAATGACAGGTCCAGTGATGCCCAAGGACGTTCACCACTGAGTGAGGACTTGAATCTTAGTTTGCAGTTTATCTCTGGTCCTGTTTAAGACTTTGTCCTTAATGGGATACGCATGCTTTGATATGAAGGGGCTAATCTGGAGAAAGATGCAATCTATACAGTCTGCCTGTGCCATCCAAATCCTAGACCATCCAGAACATGAGTGGTGGTACCTGCAGTGCCAGAATATGCAATTCGCAAGCCTCCGAGTCTGAAGAAATAAGTGCCTAGTTTGTTCAGCTTCTCTTGCCTCTGGCTTAATGGCAAATAGGGCTTTTTTTCTGGGGGAACATGGTGGAACAGAGTTCCAGGACCTCTTTGTGAAAACAAAATTATCAAAAAATGTTTATAAGTTCATTAGGGGCACCCGTGTGTTTCTCCTTCATTTCTCTCTTGAGAGTTTCAGCACCTTTTCCAGAAAAAAAGCCCTGATGGCAAGGATGTGCCATCCAGATGCCGCGCCTAGGAAAAGAGGGAAAGCAGTTCAGACTTGTGTCTGTGGGAGAAGATTCCACTGGGACCAGCCCTCAGTTTCCACTGGCAGATTTCTAGTTCTTACGGTCTTACAAATGCGTAATTATAATGGCACTGTGTACTTTAACCAAGAAAAGCTGCAAATTCCAAGCATATCAATATCATTCAGAGTTACCCAATCCTGAATTTTAATGGTGAACACGCACTTCATGTTTACTGTTGCTTGATCACTTTCTAACATCATGCATGGCTGTTGCTTTAATTCTAGGAAGGCTTTAGGAGTGATACTGCCCTCAGAGACGTGGCCTTCAATTATCCATCCCGGCCAGATGTCTCAGTGCTCCAAGGACTGAGTGTTGCAATAGAAAAGGGACAGACACTGGCTCTTGTGGGAAGCAGCGGCTGTGGGAAGAGCACCGTGGTCCAGTTGCTGGAAAGATTCTATGATCCTTTCAGTGGAGAAGTGGTATGTCTGTATTGTGTTTAACAAGAGTAATGGAACCTTGTACATTTCTGCAGTAGTTCTCCCAGTGAAAATAGTTACTGAAGATGTTCTGTGGGGACAGGGGATACCTAGGAACAGCATTGGGGTGGTGGTGTCAGAGTACTGCAGTGGGAGAGGGGAATCAGCAAAAATGAGAAATAGAAATCTCCCCACAGGATTCATCCAACCCTTTGTCACAGTGCTTGAAGCATCCTTGCTCTAGAGCAGGGTGGCCAAAGTGTGGCTCGGGAGCCACATGTGCCTCTTTCAAAGCCCGCCCCCCCCACACCTGATCTACCAACTTGGATAAGGCATTTCTCTCTCTAAATGACTTTGCCAAGCCAGCCAGCATCTTGGAAAATGCATTTGAAGTTAAAGTTGCTTTCTTTCCCCTTCCTCCTCCCCAATCTATTTTTCTTACTTTCCTTCCTTCCCTCCCTCCCTCAAATATCTGACATTCATGTCTTGTGGCTCTCAGACATCTAACATTTATTCTGTGTGACTCTTACATTAAGCAAGTTTGGCCACCCCTTCTCTAAAGTGAGACTGATTTCACATTCACCTTGCACCGCTCTCATGTTCGTCTTCTCAGAAAGGCGCAACAAACGGAAACTGCCAAAAACCAGTTTCTGTTTGCTGCGCGAAAATGCCAATGCTTGCTGCAGCCCCAGCACAGATAGTGGGAAATCGGAAGGATGCCGCAGTGAGAAGATGAACTTGGGAGCAGCGTAAGGTGAGTGCGAAATCAGTCAGACTGTCAATACTAAAATATGGGAACAAGCAAACAAAATTTAGTAATAAAACATTTCTTTGTTATTATCTTTCACTTAATGTTTAATTTTAGAATTATTCAATTTTATTTTCAGTCATTATTGATAGCAGTGAATGACCAGAACTGAAGCATTCCAAAGAACAGAATACACTTAAGAATTCTTTCCTGATATTATGGTTAAGGTCATAGGGTTGCTAGTCTCCTGGAGGGGCTTGGAAATCTTCCACAGTTACAGCTGATCTTCCACCATTACAACTGCTCTCCAACAACAGAGAGTAGTTCTCCTGGAGAAAATGGCTGCTCTGGAAGATAAACTCTATGGCATTATGCCCTGCTGAGGTCCTTCACCTCCCCAGGTTCCAACCCCAAATCTCAAAGGCTTGACCAATCAGGAATTGGCAGCCAAATATAAATGTTCAGTTTTTTACAATCCAGTCAAAGAAATGCAGTTTTAAATTGCAGAATGTTCATTAAATTAATTGAATAAATCCATGTTTGGAATGTGTAAGGCCTGCTGTAGGCTTCCTGGATTAATACCAGTTTTGAGTTAATATAATATTTGGACAATGATAAAGGAATGGGTATACAGCCTGTTTTCAGCATGGTTACACTCCCCCACTAAAGCAGATATTGGGGGGGGGGGGAGGGGTAAGTCTTGGATGCCTCTGTGTCCATGAAGTGGTGGAAATTACACAGGGGTGACTACTGTAACCATTTCACACAAAATTGGCTTGGCCATTAATGCAAATGGCTTATTAACATTCAGAGTTGACTGCTGTAGTAAGCTCTAGAAGTGTGAGCTGGAGTAAAAAACAGCATCCAAGGTCATGACTGGCCTGGTAGATCATATATAACCACTACTCTTTCAGTTGCTTTTGCTTCCAGTTTGCTACTTGAGTCCAATGCAAGGTGTTAGTTCAGACTTGTAAACTTTAAAGCATGAAATGGTTTGAGTCTCAAGTATCTGAAGGATTGCTTTGTCTCATATGAACTTTTCTAGACCTAATGGGTGAAGCCTTTCTGTAGAAGCCTACATGGTCTGACATGAAATTGGTTTGGAGCCCTGGGGAGCCACCTTGAGCATCTTTTCCAGTATAAAAATGGCCTAAACCAGGGGTGTCGAACTCATTTGTTATGAGGGCCAAATCTGACATAAAGACGATCTTGTTGGGCTGGGCCATGTCCGGCCAGGCTATGTGTATACCTATTTAAGATTAGGTAGCAGAGATATAAACTTTATAAAGGACACAGACAAACGCAGTTAATTTGGTTTTTTTAAAAAACTCCTTAAAACATGCTTCAAACATTAGCACTCATTGATGTTAATGGTGCTTTCCTTATATCTCTCCCATGGGAGCCAAGGAACTGGGCAAAGAAAGCCTGATAGAAGCCTTCCGAGGGCCTGATTTGACCCCTGGGCCTCATGTTTGACACCCCAGGCCTAAATGAACAGAATGCTTTAGAAAATTCAAAATGCTTTACATGCATTGCTGATTTCCACTAAAGTGGAGGACTTGGGTCTGGGCTGGACTACTGAATTGAATACTTCTTTATGGAGGAGCATTCGGTATGGGAGCCCACACCTGTTGCCCAGATTCAAGTTTATTATTTAAGTAAAAACTAGGCTGTTATGCCACCTTGGCTGTTTATGTTACAGCCCTGGAAGGTTGCTCATCTATTGCCCCATAGTGCCAGAATGGAACTGACCTTGAGAATGAGTGGGCTGCTTAAAGAATTGAGCACTGAGATGTGATACAAAGTCAAACTACCCATTATGTTGGCTCAAGAAACTTAACATGGAAGTGTGTGCTTAATGTTGTGCATTGGAGTTGTAGCGCTGGGAAATGAAGTGCTGGGCTTTATCCTCTCATTCTCAGGATAACAAACACACATCCCGTTGCTTTTTGGAGACAAAAGCCCAAACTTTCATCTCTCATATTTCCCTAAAATGGTTGAAGCGGTGGTGGAGGGGCAGGCAGAGTTTTCCCCCTCTTCTCAGATG
Organism: Heteronotia binoei; assembly: GCF_032191835.1. NCBI lineage: Eukaryota > Metazoa > Chordata > Lepidosauria > Squamata > Gekkonidae > Heteronotia > Heteronotia binoei. The sequence continues at coordinate 38,938,270 of NC_083232.1, read as the reverse complement.
GGGATTCCCAGTTTAACACATGGCTTAGCCCTAGTCACTTTCAGCACAATTTGAAGCAGAGTTACACTCTAAGCGTGCTGACTTTAGTATAAGAGTGTAATGCTGCTTAGAATGCCTTGCAGGTTGCACTAGCATTTCATGACCCTACATATTTCACCATCGCGTTATGTGATAAGGAGCACTGGAAATGTCTAATAATGTTCTAAAGGACTTGTCCATCGCCACTGTACAGAATAGAATTTTTTTTTTTAAATTTGCTCATGTCTTCGCACTTCAGAAATGTTAACTAGCTTTCTTCTTCTTAGCTGTTAGATAAGCAGAATGCAAAACAGTTAAATATTCAGTGGCTGAGATCTCAGATTGGAATCGTCTCCCAAGAACCAGTCCTTTTTGACTGCAGCATAGCTGAGAACATTGCCTATGGTGATAACACCCGAGTGGTGTCCCATGACGAGATTATAGATGTAGCTAAAGCGGCCAACATACATTCCTTCATTGAATCCCTGCCTGACGTAAGTGGCTTCTTTATGTCTCTTTTGCTATAAATATGCTTTGTTGTTTTTTTTAAAAAAGCAAACAAACAGAATCACCTTTACCTGGATAGCCCAAGCAAGCTTGATCCATCAGATCTTGGAAGCTAACCCGGGCTGATCCTGACAAGTACTTGGAAGGGAGATCTCCAGAGAATACCAGGACTTGGGAAGCAGGGGCAAGGTGTATCAAGCCACTTCTCTGAACATACTCCATGCTCCAGTAGGGGTTGCCAGAAGTCACCATAACTTCCAGGCATGCACACACGCATGCACATGCAAATACAAAATATGCCAACTCCCCCTCCCCAACAGAATAATAGAGATGATGATGATGATGATATTGGATTTATATCCCGCCTTCCACTCCGAAGTCTCAGAGAGGCTCACAATCTCCTTTACCTTCCTCCCCCACAACAGACACCCTGTGAGGTGGGTGGGGCTGGAGAGGGCTCTCCCAGGAGCTGCCCTTTCAAGGACAACCTCTGCCAGAGCTATGGCTGACCCAAGGCCATGCTAGCAGGTGCAAGTGGAGGAGTGGGGAATCAAACCCGGTTCTCCCAGATAAGAGTCCGCACACTTAACCACTACACCAAACTTAGACAGTATAATTAGCAAGAACAATATTTAGCAGAATGTATGAAACAGAAAATATTTATCTCCAGCATCCCTTTCATTATAGTCATGAAGGTATCATCTGTTACATACTGTATAATAGTCCTTACCTCTGTTGGGGTATATTTATATTTAACATCTTAAATTTCAAACTTCGTACCTATGTCTGTTTGTGACTACATCGTTGATTCCTTCATTACAATGAACTGCACACTCGCTATTAATTTTTGCAGGTTTACAATAAGATATCCTAATAAGGAAATTAGGAAAAGATGCTCTACCCAGAGGTTACTGCTTTTTTGTGTCATCTAGCCTTTAAGATTTTGTGTTCTATTCCTTGGAAGTAAATTTAAACAAAATCAATTGTCTAATTAGGTGTGTGTTAAAAAGGCAATGTCACCTCAGAGTCTGAAATGACTGGTGCTTGCACAGGGGATCTCTCCTTTCCTAAAAAGGCAGTGTATGTGTGGTGTGAAAAATGAAACAAAATGTTATTCAAAAGGATTGCTAACAGAGCATCACAGTAATGGTGAACTATTTTTTTTTAAAAAAAAACCTAAATACCATGAATGCTGCAAAAGAAAAGTACTTCACAATGTATGCTTCTGATAACAACTTAATCATTATAGCAATGGGAATTGTTAATTGCTGCAATTATAATTCACATTTCTGCTTCATAATGTTAGAAGAAGCTTGTAGCGGCTGGCTTGTGCCGCTAAATTCCTCCTCATGATTGAATTTAATTGCTGTAGACAGTTCCAGCACTAGGTAACTGTTTTGATTCCCCCTGACAAAGCCTGCACATTGAAACACATAGGGACTTTGTGCAATAAACAGTCATTATCACCTGGTGTTTTTTCCATTTTGTTCTGCTGGCTATTTATGCAGATTGGTATACAGAGTTGTGTATCTCTGTACTTGATTGCATGGAGGAATTTAGCAGTATGAAATGCTGAAGAGAAAGGTTTTAAAAAACAAACCCTAAATTAACTTGCTGGTCTGATTTTCCCTGCCATTGGAGAAGCATTTGCTACCTCAGACATAACTCCAGGACAGTGATGCATCTTATTCCTTTATTTTCCTTGGGCAAGTTCATTAAGAAATGACATGGATTACCAAAATCATTTCAAAGGATGTTGTTTTGCAGTTTGTATTGACATTCTGCACAAACCTAGTCTGTTAGCACATAGTGCTGCTGCCTATAAGGGGTTCAATGGGACTTGCCTAAACTTGTCATTACTTCAGAATACCAGATAATGCTGCAGTTTTTAGTAGTCATCTCACAGAAACATTTTTTTATTTTAATAGTGAAGTTATACAATGCACAATAAGCATATAAAGATTGCAATAGAAAAATAAATCACATAAAAAGATGAACATAAATGCCATATAGTGTTCATGCACCATAACAAAGTTCATCTATTTCTTTCGGTGTTTCTTCTTGTGCTAAGAACTCCAAAATTGAATACCAAGTAGCTGTAAAGATTCTTGTTGAATGCCATCATCTGAAAGAATGCTAGTTATTTTAGCCATAATATTCACTGACCACCATTTTTATACCAGTGCTGAGGAATCATCATCCAGGAATTGTTTTTCCTCTATTAAACTGTTCCTTTCGGCTTTTAATCAAACTATGCTAAGCAAATGTGATTTGCTCCTTCCTTTGGATGCATTCCATCAGCTAGTGACATTTTGCCTCTCTGTTATCAAGTTTTGTGTTTAATTTCCACACTTTCTTGCAAAAAAATCCCTTACTTTGTGCTAGACAGGTGTCTCTTTTTTTGTGAACCACAGAGGGAGTTGTATTGATTTTGGAGCTAGTTCACTGGACATGGCACCTTTAACTGGCAAGCTATCATTTTGCCAAGTGGCTGGCAGAATACAGATAGCTGCTATAGCAGTTATAGTTCACATGACATCTTTCCCTGAACAGTTAATGCATCAGGAACTAAAAAGTCTGTTTTTAAAAAAAATGTTCATACTTCAGAGTTACTGATCAAAGACTCTTTAATATAATTAGATTTTTTTCATATGTGTCAAATATATCAAATGAAATGGTTACATCTCAGGTTTGATTAAAGTAATATTTATTGCACACAGAAATATAACACTCCTGTGGGTGACAAAGGGACTCAACTCTCTGGGGGCCAGAAACAACGTATTGCTATTGCTCGAGCCCTAGTCCGCTATCCAAAAATTCTTCTACTAGATGAAGCAACTTCTGCACTTGATACGGAAAGTGAAAAGGTAATTCTTCAGGGTTTACATTAAAGGAGTATCAAAAGCATAGGATGCCCATTTTCAGGGTTCTGTTATGTCTGTGAAATCATTTATAGCAGTGAGAAATTTGAGGTGTGTCTCAATAGACAGATTCCTTAGGTTCCATTTTATGCATCTAGCATGATCACATCATATCAATACATGTAAAAACGGCTTCTAAGAAGGACTTGGTTTCATCATTTGGTTTCTGAATGCTTGTATCTACTATAAAGGGATGTAATAATACTGCGGAACACTTGTAAGAATAAGCAGCCATAGAACATAGAGATTTCTCACTCTGTAGTGGAGGGGGGGGAACCTCAGAATGACAAATAAAGGTCCTGTGGAACAAAGTTTTTCATTAATGTTAATTGTCTTGTTTGCAATAGGTAGTCCAAGAGGCCCTGGATAAAGCCAGACAAGGTCGTACCTGCATTATTATAGCTCATCGGTTATCTACAGTTCAGAATGCTGACAGTATAGCCGTGATCCAAAATGGGAAAGTCATAGAACAAGGAACACATCAGAAACTACTGGCTGAGAAAGGAGTCTATTACTCACTAGTCACTGTTCAAGCAGGGACAGTCAATGCATAAATTAAATGACAAAAATATATATTGCTAGAGATGAATTTGTAACTGCTGACTCTGAACATAACAAGGTACTGCTTATGCTCCACCCTCCATTAAGGACTTGCACTAATAATGGGCTGAATTCCACTAAAGATTCTCAAAAATGAAAATTATCAGTCAAATGTGATACAAAACCATGATTTAAGAGAACACTTCTAACTATGGGATATCAAACCAGTACAGGAACCCATGACTTCAAGCTAGTTTATGAACTACAATTAATCCTAACTACAATTTTGTGAGAGGTAGGAATACGAACATACTGGCTTGGTTTCCAGCAGTGCCTGGCGAGAGTGAAGGCAATGAAACTAGCATTTTTCAAGGCAAGTAAGAATTTTTATGATTGTCTGAAAGCCAAATTCTGGTTTCATAAACTAATCCATAGTTAAAATAAGCAGTTGTTACACTGTGAACTGAGCCATACTCCACAATGTTAGTTGCTCTCAACTATCTTAAATACACTGAACTTTGAGACTCAAAAGCCAATGCAGATAAGATTACCATGCTTAGAGTTTGGCAATCTTTGAATGACTTGCACTTCTGACTGAATGAGACTTTATATGTATATGGGACTCACAAATAGATATCTATGTGTTACAGTATTATGGATTCCCAGTAAAGATGCTTTTGAAAGTTTTGCTTATCAGTGTCCATCATCAAATTTCCTGAAAAAATCTCAGAATTTAGTGATCATTTCCACTAATTTTAATTTAAAAGCAGAAACTTTCTTATGTGGAAGTGTATTTAGGATGACAGACCTAACTAGCTTTCCTTTGTTTTTATGTACAAACCAAAGACATGTATGTACTTGTAAATAAATGATTTTTATTTTTGTTTCCTAAGCCTGTTGCACAATAGCGCATTCCAAATGTTAAATGTTTTTCTAAACTGAGCCTAGCGTGAACCAATCAGATCTCAGAAGCTAAGCAGGTTCCGCCTTTGTCAGTATTTGGATGGGATATCACCAAGGAGTACTAGGGGTTGCAATGCAGAGGTAGGCAGTGAATGGCAAATCAGCTCTCCGTGCCTCTTACCTATAAAAACCCCGCCAGGGGGGATGCCATAAGTCAGCTGTGATGTCAGAAGAAAAAAGACTGCAATTTCAATAACATTCAATAGTAACGTAAGACAAGATCATGGGAAAGAGAATCCATCAAGCTTGGTGCTAACAGCGTTTCTTATGCTTTATGAAATTATACTTTGCTTACAAAATGATCTTGATCCTCCCCAATCTAGAACTATGGGGGTATATAGGTCAGCCTCTACATACTGGCAAACTCACACATGGCTCCTACACTAACCACTATTAATTTTGAGATTTGGTTCAAGGATTATACCGAATGCCCCACCCCTCCTTCAGACTATTTTATACGGTTAAATATTCTGCCACTGGTGGAAGATGAGAAAATATCCACTATAGTTGCTGATATTAACTATGTATAACTCTACATATTTATTGCAGCATACGCTTTCATTACACAGAGGTGGTTTTATCAGATGCCTGAACTCGCACTTTAATTGGCATACATTTATACCCAAAGGCATAGTAGCAAGGGGGGGGGGGAGTTAAGAGATACCAGAAGGCCCAGTTTGCCAGGATAAAGGTGTGAAGTTATATTGCAGAACACATATGAAAGCAAGATCTGGTTAGAAGATTAAATGCTTCATGCAACTGTGGAAGTAGGATGAATCTATAGAGTGTACTCGTGTAGAGAAACTACTTTGGTAGCCAGCTAACTACCCCAGGCCTCTCCTGAGTCCAGGACCAAATCTAAGAGTAGCAAGTTTGCATATAACTTACAATTTAGCAGCTTCTTACTGGAGATGTTGAAACAGCCATTTGTAGTTTGAATTTTTCCGCTTTTAACAGCACGGAATGATCTGTTTTTTTAAAAAGCCCCTCCCCACCTTTAGGTATATCTGTCAAAGTGAGCACTAACTCATAAAAATCCATTTGTTAATCTTTTAGTTGTCACAAGACTGTTGTTTTGGTTGCAGCCAACAATTACCTCTCTGGAACTAGTAACTCTGCAAGGGATACACTTGGTATTGTTCAGATTAAGGAACACAAGAATATTCAGAGAAACACTACTGCATGCAACAAAAAGGCAATTCCAGAGATACTATTCTCACACAACTGTCTATGGGTATATTACATTAACTTTGAGTTAATTTTACTGATTTTTTTCACTTCAAATGGAATGTTATTGTTTTGCTGGGGTCTGTTTTGTTTCAAGCTGCTAGTGAGCTACCTTGGTCAATCTGAACATGTAGAAGAACTGCTTTATGAAAAGTATCATAGAAGGTTATCACAGGGGTGGAAGATGGTGGCTTCTGGCCTAACGAAGCATGTACCCACTTTTTAAAAATGCAAATGAATGAAAGTACCTTTATATTAATCAAGTCACACTCACAGGTCTGAGCTGGCTTTATTTCAAAGAGGAAATGACATAGTTGATACAACAGAATCCCACTTCCCCTTGAGATACCAAGGAAGACTTAAATCCTGAGAATCTTATCAAGCTATATAGAGAGCAGCAGTGGCATATGCAGTTCTTAATCACCACATTTATGCTTTGTAAACTTTCAAGTATTATTTCACTTTCTGTTATTTGTTTGGAAAAATAAAATTTAAAGAATGTTTTTCAAGTCACAGAATTTTCTCCTTTTCTATACAAAAGCCTCTATCTGTAGAGAAGCCCTTGAAGGAAAACAATTTCTGTGTAAAGTGGAAGACAGCAGCTACATTATACATAAAACAAAAATCCCAAGGATTCCAATATCTTTCTTGATTACTTCAGAAGCTAAAAGTTATAAAAGCCATGATCGATATACCATTTAGAAAGGCACCACAACCTACTCTCTCTGGAATGAGTATGTAAGGGTTCAGCGTTCACGCACTGATATAAACTATTGTAATTTTCAGTATTACCTTCCGGAACTCCCTTATCACTAGGAATATAAAAACAAGTTAGCCTAAACTGTTTTCTAAACTGCCACAGATTCAATCATGTTTGCATTGCTGAGACTCAATGTTGCATAGTTTCTAATGTGAAGTTTTTGCATTGTTGTTGCAAACTTATTCAAAAGAAGTTGCATTGTTATTGCAGTAAATCTCATAAAAGGCTTTACATTGTTGCCTACAGTCTATGCTAAACTATCACTGTGCTCAGTTAAAGCACTCTTCTTGGCAAGGCTTTCTATTTGCAAGTGCTTGGTATGGAATAAAGGCACGTATTTCAGTATCTTTTCTACAGTTGGGCGGTGGCCATTAATTGGATAATGTCTTGAAAAGACTGGAACAGGTTCTTACACAGTTTTTCTGCATCTGTATCCAAGCATGAAATCCAGGAACTGCAAGCCACAACAATCCTGTGAGTGCAAAGGTAGAACACAACTTTTCAGACAATGAAACCAGTCAGTAAGAATAATGGTGTTACAGAATTCCTCAGTAACACGGTTTTATAGATAACATATGAAGTACACAATAAAATAACTTTAAAGTGAAAAGAAATTTAATTTTGCAACCGGCATGCCTGTGAACTGGTTGATTACAGTTGAAAACAAGCAAATCTGTGAAGCACAACCGGACCCAAATACTCCACATTCAAACTCAGTGAAATACACTAACTGCTGGCACACATTTGAAAGCCAACTGTCAAATCACACAGCCATGTCCAAGGACACAGTGCTATAGCCACATTGAAAAATCCCCGTGGGGATACCAGGGATTGTTAAAGGCTTCAAGTTTGCTTTTCATTTATACCCCACCTTTCTCCACAACGGGGACCAAAAGCGGCTGACATCATCCTGCTCTCCTCCATTTTATCCTCTGTGAGGTCGTTCAGGTTGAGTGTATGTGACTGGCCCAAGATCAATCAGCAAGATTCCATGGCATGAGTAGGGACTCTTACCTGGGACTCTCCGATCCTAGACCGACATTCTGACCACTACACCACCCTGGCTCTCAAGTCACAGCAGGAAAGTAATATTTCATTACAGTGGGCTTGTTTTACCAGGGCAGGAACGGACACAGCTGCCTTGTGTTGTAAATGAGAGACTCCTTGCTCCTCTCAGATGACAAAACCATCTCAACTGCTTCCACACATGTATAGTAGCATTTAATTCTCCTTTTTTTCATTCCTCATTTGCCAGCCAAATTTAGTAAAGTTTTTGGCACTCCCTTCCCACCCTTAATCAAGCATGCTGATTGACAATCATTGGTTTTCTTTTAATTCCTTCCCCCTTTCCTACTGCACTGTATCTTTCTAATCAATGAATGCCATTTTCACGCTTTAGCATTTTCTCTCTCTCAGCAGTGCAGCCACCCTCTCTGAATGTTTTACACAGCAGTCAGCCAGGTGCTGACTGCAAGAACTATGATCTCCAGTTTTTACATTGAAATGCTACAGGGGCTTACCTCTGCCCCATGATGCTGACAACCACAAAGAAAACTCTGATAGCAGATTTCCTGTGGAAGAATGCTGAGCCTTACCTGTCATCTCTAATTCTATAGAAACACCCATAGCCATGGTGCACCATAGGAACCACTGCTCCTATCACTCTTGTGTAGCCGACCAGGCTAGTGGAGAGCACGAAGTTTCCACCTCCCCCACTGCAAGTGTAAACAAAAAACACAAACATTACCACAAATCAACTGTTTCAGTCCTACAGCAGAATAAAGCACAAAACATGTTTTCCCCCAGAGATAAATGTATTTTAGCCAGCAGAATGCATAAAGATATATTTGATATTACAAAACTATAAATACCTTCTGCTGAAAGCAGGATCCAAGAAAATTTCTGGCACAGGAAGGCACTGATCTTTGGCCACAAGTAGGAGGCCCAAGAGATGGCGGTCAAATCCTGTCAGAATAGAAATCCCCAATGTTTTAAAGGCTGCTCCATACATTCCTTTTCCTCCTTGGCTTTCAGGCTGCAGGGTCTTTGTTTTTGTTTTGAGTTTCCATCCAATGCCATGCTGTAGTAGTCTTGTTTCAGGTCTTCCCCAGCCTCAAAACACTCCTTCACAAACCTGCCTTACATTCTCATCACCCTGGAAAAAATGCAGTCCAAGTACATGGTGTCTGCATAGATTGGTGCTCATTTTTTTCCACTGCAAAGGCCTCACCCACAAATCTTCCCATGGTCAGCCCATTGTGAATACCTCTTTATGGCTTTTTTTCCCACCCACAACACTGGAGAGGTTTTTTAAAATGCTTTTTAAAAGACTGGTAATTGATGTAGCTTTATAAATATTACTTCACATATTATTAAATTTCTTATAGTGCATGCATGAAAGAAAAAAATTGGGCATCACAACAGCTATGACATCCATACCCTGGGAGCCAACTTCAAATCACTGAGGAGCACAAGTGAAAGGAACAATTCAGAAAAAAGAGACAGAAAGTGTAGAGTTTCCCCTGTGCAGAAGCTTCATCCCCAGTGTGTGTTTGCAGAGGCAAGGAAAGTCCCTGCCACATGAAAGCAGCCTAAAAGTGGTGTCCAGTTCTCTGCCTTGTGGCTAGTCTCAATGGTCAGCTCCAGATTGTCAGAAGCCTGGAAGAGAAGTGACAGTAGAAACGCACTCTCAAGTGGTGTGGCCTGCTGCTTCCCTGGCTTGGAAGGTACACTGATCTTACCTGCAAACAGCAATGGCAAAGCTTCCATTGCTGCAGGCAGAATTCTGGTTTCCCCCACCTTCACTTCTCAAAGTGATACGCATGCAGTATTGGCACTGATAACTGCTCTTCATCCTTTCCTCCATGCTTGAGGAAAGCTCTTCTCTCCCCCCCCTCCCCTCAAGTGCCTTAAATGTTTATCTGAACCAATGTTTGATGCTTGGTGTTTTTTAAAACTCTTTTCATGAAGCAATTTTTACTCTTGAAAAAATTTCTCCAAGAATGGGGAGGGATGTCCTGCTGACTGACAGAAGAGTCAGCCTATTAGCAGTGGGCAAATCTGACTTTTGCTTCAAACAGAACAAATGGGTTTCCTCTGTTCTTGACATGGTAATGAATTCTGTGCGACTGTGCTAGTGCAGCAGGCCCACCATTAAAATGGCATACACCTGCACAAACCTTTAGCGATCACACAAGCTTTGAAGCTCAGCTTAGCAATAGGAAAAAGGGCCGCAGGAAAAAAACAGACTTGACACAAAGCAGATACCCTTTGGCAGGCAATAAAAAAAAGTACCTTTTCCATTCTCACACTCTTTCATCAGTTTGTTGTGCTTTGAAACGGCTTTCAGCAGGAGCTGGTGTCGCTGACCAAGCTGTATAAATTAAGAAAAAGCAAAACCATTCCAACGGAGGATAGCCAGGAGAACAGACCTGTATATTCTTTCCTCCAAACTAACGTAATATATCCCTATCCTTTCCTTAAAAGACATTTTCAGATCTCCCACATCAAGGCAAAATAAAAACTTCATAGTAAACACAATTCACAACAATAGCATTGCCAGAAATATTCTAGCCTGAAAAACTGCACTACTGTTTTTCATAGTCATGTCCTGGCCTGCAAAGATGAAAAGAAAATCCACAGGAAACAGCAGAGCTGTTTCTTTCCATTTTTTTCTCACTTTGTGGTTATGTGAGTTTAGTCATGTCGCCAAAAACATCTAAATGATATCTGCACGACAGCCCCGCAAGGCCCCATCAAAGACAACAGACTGATATCCGACATGTGCACTGTGACTGCTCTCCATCTATTGTTGATTTTAAATTAAATTAACTCAAGGTAAACACATAGCAGTGTGGGTAAAATGAAGTATAAAGCCCTGCAAGAATAAAAAGCCACAAGGTGTCAGAGCCCTGGCATTAAGGCAAGTTAGAGTATCTTTCTGAAGTTTGCAGCTTTTCTTTCAGAGCACAAACAGGCTGAACCTCTGTTAGAATACCAGGAAGAAGCCAGTCAGCCTCTCAAACATTAAAGGCATGATTCATCCCAAAGTGGGCACATGCTTCCTGCAGAATCAGCAAAACCTACAAGGGCTTAATGCTGCTGGGATCATGCCCTAAATAATAGTTCAGAACAGTACATGAATGGGAGAATTTGTTTCACACAACATGCTAATTTTTATTTATTTATTGCACTTATATCCTGACCTCCTCAAACGGGCTCAGGGAAGCTAAAAACAGTCACAATTCAATGATAAACTCACATTGTGACAATAAAACACTGTAAAAACATTAAAATAATTTAAAATACAGCTCAATTTCAACTCAGATGGCGTTCTGTCTATGTCAAATTAATTTGTCATGATACTATGGGGCAGATGGTACATCCCCATAGATGTTAAAAGTACCTCCTTTTAGGTCTTAAAAGCCTAACTGTAACTAAAAGGGCCCTATTACACTTGCATCACTGCATTTTACATGGGCAACAGCAATGGACAAAATGATTGCTTATGAAAATACCCCATTTCCCCCAGCTTCAAAATTCAATTCATACAGCATGAAAAAAAATATTCTTCCCCCTTTCTTAAAACAATCAAAACCAACTTCTCTCTCAAGAGAAGACTTCTGACTATCTGCAGTTATTAGGTAACAGCAACAGCAGTACATTTGATGCACTAAAACAGATACTGTGGGGATAACCTACAAAAATGACAAGGCAGCAAAACTGAAGATGCTGAACTCTACAGGTTGCAAGTTAGCTCTGAAAGGGCCAAGCAGCTCATCACTTAATTAGCCATCTCAGTTTGTTCAGCAACAATGCTGCAGTGTGGAAATTGCAAGCAGGGTGCTATACGATTCCCATAACATCATCTCCGCCTTAACCGTTCAATTAACGGTGAGTGGATACAGAGATCAAATGCCTACAAGACAGAACAGGTGAGGAAATATAAAGAAGAAACAATACAGTGCTCTGCTTCAGCCCGATTCCTAATCTCTGCTGCAAGACACTAAAACACAAATGTCTATCACTGCCTTTCTTAAAAACAAGGAAGAATTCAGATAACATGAAACAAAATATTTGTGCTATTAGAAAAGGGTTTTAGATATCCTATGAGGAAGAAGCTTTGTCTCTTGTCTAAAAAGATAATTCTGGCAAGCTGTGCATGTTACTGAAGTAATGCTTTAGAACTTGTACTCTCTGCTTTGCTACAAAGCCAGTCGATGGCATATACAAAAAGGAAGATATAAACCATACTCCTTTGGTAATTGCATCTTCCACTAAAATGTAACACCTGTCACTCACATCCATACATGAAGGCAGCTCTGTTTCCTGCATGATACCTGCACTTCAATATTAATGACCAAGGAAAGCAAGGTATTTGGGGTCTTAAAATCTGTTTAGCTACAAACACATTAGTGATACTCACAGTACAGTCAGGATCTAGCATGGATTTACACCACTCAACTGCTTCCATGGTGCATGGCCTCATAGTCTCTGTACGGCCATGGTAGAAGCGTCTAGTCATAGCAGTTTCATAGCAGGATGCTGGGCTACAAATGAAGTATAAAAAGAAAGGTCTCTCTTTGCCCCTGAAAAGGAGGTCAGTGCTCTACTCTTGAAGGCATTATGTTTAATCACTGTGTAGAGAACTCTTATTTATTATTTATTTATTTATATTGGGATTTATACCCCGCCCTTCGCACCGAAGTGTCTCAGGGCGGCTTACAACATGATAATTCAAATACTACAATTTAAAACACTTACAAGTAAAATTAAAACCATAAATTAATAAAAGCAAGATAGATAAAAACCGGCGGTCTACAGATGCATTTTGTTCCATCCAAAAGATTTCCTTGTCAGTCAGTATTATAGGCCTGCCGGAAGAGGGCTGTCTTACAGGCCCTGCGGAACTGCCCTAGGTCCCGCAGGGCCCGCACCTCCTCCGGCAGCTGGTTCCACCAATAAGGTGCCGTTACTGAGAAGGCCCTTGTTCACAGACATCAGGAAAAAAGTAAAATCTTCCAGCAAAATAAAGAATCCTATTTAGTTTTTGTTAATATTGTAAAGTAAGCATTTTCCATTCATTTTCAAGGGCAGGAAGACTGGATATATACAAAACAGCTACTTAGCACAGGGTGAACATTACGCTCTTGCCATGCTCTTCCCCACCTTTTCGTATACATAGTTGCACTATCACTGCCTGTTTTAACCTCACTGCAATCCTTTGAGGTAGCTGAGGCTCAGAGACAGGAACAGCCTAAGCGAATCCTGGAAAGGTCAGTAGCAAAGAATCTGAATCCAGCTTCTCAGGTGTGCATAAACTCCTGGGAAGCTGGTCACAAATGTAACCCTCCACCATGTGGTCAGGAGCATTTAATCACAGTTGCACAAGCAGGGGAGGGGTAAAAGTTCTTACAATTTGAGGGGTCACTACAGTCACCATCTACTAGAAACTATTACATGATGCATGAACAGGGGTATTTAGCACTGGAGGATTTTATAGTTGGAATCCACTGATGAAAAGAGGGACAGCAAAGCTATGAAGATATGGTAAGGCTTTATATTTATTTATTTGTTCAATTTATACCCTGCCCTGCAATTTATATCCTGCCCTGCTGGAAATGTGGCAGAATTAAAGGCACCCTTTACCACATATGGTGGCAGTGTAGCTACGCAAAAAAATGTTGGGCCCAAATATATGATTGGTGTCAGAAAACCTTCAAATCTGGCCTCCCTCATACCCCCGAATTATATCTACTGAGCATTGTTAAAGGGAAAATGTCTAAGACAATTGTTGTTACATATAATCACAGCAGCTAGATTATATGCTCAATATTGGAAGGTCCCCAAAATACCTGACAAAAATGAATTTCTACTTAAGGTTTTAGAAGCTGCAGAGTTAGATATGTTAACCATGAGATTAAGGGGGGGAAACCTTCAAGATCGTCAAAAGATCTGGGATCCACTGTATTCATGGATTAATAGTTTGGGAATTGACACGAGTAATCTGAAATGGAGTTGTAAATTTACCCCTCCAGCTCAGGGGGGTGGGTGAAAGATCTTGATTGTAACGATTGTTGACAGTTTATATTTTCTTTTTTGTTTGTATATATGTGTTACACAATAAAAGCATATTTTAAGTGGGAAAAAAAAACAATTTATACCCTGCCCTCCCTGCTGAGGCAGGCTCAGGCTGGCTTACAAGGCTTCCTAAAGATGGAAGGAATCTGAAACGAAGACCCTATTATTCCATTATCAGCGCAGTCCTAAAAAGTTAGACCCTTTTAAGCCCACTGACTTCGGTAGACTTGTTGCTGTCAAGTCACACCTGACTTCTGGCGACCCCATAGGGTTTTCAAGGCAAAAGATGTTCAGAGGTGGCTAGCTTGCCTCTTTGTCATAACCCTGGTATTCCTTGTAAGTCTCCCATCCAAATACCAGCCAGGGCCAACTCTGCTTAACTCCTGAGATCTGGCCAGATTGGGTTATTCTGAGCTATCTAGGTCAGAGCTCAGTGGACTTAGAAGGGTGCAGTTCTGGTTGAGACCATATGTATCTGATACTGTACTGCTCACAGTTTACCCAGGTAATAAACTTTTTCTTACTGTCCATGAAGTTTATAATAGGCCAGCTGGAGAGCAAGCTGAACAAATGTATCAGGATGAAGCTTCTGCTTTTTGATTAGTGATTTGCCAAAGGATGTGAAGGCATAATTCACGAGCTGCATGTCAGATATCTGAGAAAAACAAAAAATGGTATTACCACAGGAAAAGGGGGAAAGGCTATAACAACCTCCACGCAAAGCAGTACATCCAAGGAGCTAGTCTACTTTTTTAGTTTATGTAAAATAATTGGATTTGACAAGGGTGAATCAAATAAAGATTGCAAGGCAGTTAACAACTTATTCACTCATGCTTTCAGAAAGTTTTCAGACTGCTTTAGAAATAACATAGCACTGCTTGCAAAAATCTTTGTGCTATACTGTCTGGTAAAAGCATTTCACTGTGTCTTTAAAGGTATTTAGTATTCTCTCTTTCAGGGCTGGGATAAGTGTGGGAAGACAGCTGCTCACTTTCTTTCTCTGGAACTGGTCACCAACAGCTACAACGGGGTCAAAGGGGAGTGCCCCTCCTGACATTCTGTTTGCCTCACAAATCAAAGAAGAGACATGTCGGTGCTCGATTTTTCATGATTAATGTAATTTCCCCCATGACCTTTTCCTCAGCTTGATTTACAGCATGATAAAATTAGGGGGGGAAGGAGCTTATTAAAATGGCTACAAGAGGCAGAGAGTTCTGCACAACTGAAATATGAAATGTACACAACTCCCCAAACATCATATACTTGATGTACATCACCAAGAGCTCAGCCTTGGCCAGGATGGGGCAATTAAACTGAAACAACAATAACAGAGAACAGGCAATACAGACATGCCAGGTATGAAGAAGCTAGCAGTGTTTATGGGGAAGATACACAAACAGCATACCTGCTTGTAATACTGTCCTTTAGCATAAGCAATGTCATTGAGTATTTTCTGGTCCAAGCTGAAAACAAGTTCCTCTGGCCAAGGAATATTCCGCACTTTGTCTGATCCCTGTTTTTCATTTTTTAAAAATAGGAGAGAAAAAAAACACCTGTACTTATTTCCACAGAACAGGGAGCATTATCTGAAAGAGAACTGGAGTGTAATTTTTACATACCTTCCATCTTCCTTCTGATTCAATGACCTTTTGATCAATGTACGAACAGAGCACTACCACAACCATGGCATCAAAAGGAGCATGCTGGAACATAAGCAATACAGAAATAATTAGGTTACAGTACTATCTTATTTGGGAAGATGCCACATTGCCAGTTTCTTTAATTAAACTGTCTCTCCCTACCTTCCTAAATAGCATGAGTTCTCAAACTGCAGCTTGCTATTAAAGAACATGCCTTATAAACTGTGATGTATAAAACAGCGCATAAAACTGTTCACTTATATAATGATCTGAATTATGAAATGAAATTGCTATTCATCACCTCTTCCCACAAATTTTGAAAATCTCTAGGCAAATATTTTTAAGAAATAGAAATAAGTTTCCTGGCATTACAGAAGAACAATAACAAAAACACTTACATCACAGAGAGAGCCCAATACCCCATTTGAGAACACAATGCAGTTGTAAGATTTGTCTCCCCAGCGATTCGTTGGATCTCCTCCCAGTGCTAACTTGGTGACCTAAACGAAGAAATGGCTTTATAAATTATGAAAGACAAATCCACCACACAGCAAGGAAAAAGTTCAGGAAAACATTAGCTGAAAAATCAGAGGACACACAGAACACACTTCCTCGACTATGATGTACATTTTACATGGAAAGTGCAATAGCTGTAAATACAAATGGTATTTTTCACCTGGATACCAAATCCTTCCTTCCTTCTCACGTGCTATTTGTTGAACACTGTTTGCATTCCCAGGACTGGGAAGAGGATGTTGTATTGAGCCAGCATTACAGCTAAGAGTTGGGCTTGATAGCGTTTGATCTTTACCAGACTTATACAATGCACAGTGATAGATGGTGTGAAAGCAATTAAATAGCTTTATACCACCTGTACAGTTGCCTGAAGTTGCATGTATCAATAAAATCAACCAAATGTAAATACCTTTTTAACCTAAAATAGGTGCAAAGAATACCACTGAATTTGATATCTCACTGGCAACAGAAAGGTAACTACTTTTCTCTACTACCTGTGAATAATCTTCAGGTGTAGCCTGAGGACTTGCTTCATCCAGACAGACAGTAAACAAGCTTGTCTGTATTTTTTCCAAAAGGGACAGGTTTCTTGGATCCAGGCTAATAAGATTATCACGTATCTAGAAGACAAGTCAATGGATAATTAAATTATAAAACTCATGCACCTTTATCTCCCATGAAGGTTATCCCCCATGAAGTCTGCTAACCTGTGCCCACCGGGTTCTCTTCTCAGAGGTTAAGGCAGCTAATCCTGGCCCCTCTGGTTCATTCTGGCACCTCTCTTGGATGTAAGTCAGTTGCCTTGAAGAAGGATTAAAAAACAGTAAATTGAAGGTAACAAGCAGATCCTACTACCACATACAACCCCCAGGAACAGAGGTGCTAATCCTGTCAGGAATATATGATAGCTTGATGGCTTGACTACAGGACTGCTGTTACCATTTAGTTGGCTCCCCCCACCCCTCAAGCAACTGAGACCAGCAATTCTCCGCCAGCCAGACAAGACCCAGACAAAGTACAAAAGCCAGCAGAGAGGGACACAGGTCTGGTGAACATATACCTTGATCTCATCACGCTCAATGAAAACAAAGGCAGACACAGAGTAAAATAAGCCTCTCCCTTTCCCTGGTCCCAGACCTTTAATCAGGACCTGTCAGTAATTAATCAAGGCCTAGGATTCACAGTAGCATTCTTGAGGTTCTCCATTCACACTGACTCAGTTTGGGCCAGCTGGAATTTCCTCTGACAATCTCAGCTTGATGATATAACTAAAAGTGCCTTCAGCACATCTATATTTCCACTACAAGACTTCCTCTCCCTTCCTTATTTCACACTCCTCCCAGCATGCAGGAACTCCCTCCTTGTCACCTTTGGCTAATCAGGAAAGCGTCTCACCTGGATCCTCCTTCCCTTTCTCTAGCTCAGGAAAAAATAATCATTGGCTCTTGTTCAAGTCACAGCCCTATAACTGAAGTCAGAACCAACCCCAACATGTACATTTATGCTAGTTTCACCCTGAGCATAGCTGACAAAATGTTCCCATTTTTGGCACATTACATGCCTCTGCCTGTCCACTGTTCTTCCTTCTGGATGCAAGGCTGTCCACACATTTGAGACCCCTGCCTGAAACTGTCTGGAATGTACAGGGATATTTCACCCTCTTGCGCCACCACTTATAGCCTCTTGTCTTTTCCTTAATACATATTACAGTGTGTTTGTGTGTACACATGTGCATTTGGGATATATGCCTCTTAATGTGGGCATTTTAGTATTTAGTACTGTTGCTGTATGCCAGATATCGTCATGCTTGCTTTAGCAGGCTAATTATTCCCCTCAATAAAACTCTGATTTCACCATATTGAAAGTAATTCTTCCAAATCTGTGCAAGGCACCTTGTCGCTGTGTCAAAGATCCGTTGACTGCCACTAGTTTTGCTCTTATAATTCTGCAAACTGAGTGCAGAACCTAAGTCAACTACTATTCAGAGTGAAAGGAAAGTTTTGCTTCCTTACATCCAGACTATGCTGGTTTCAATTTACTATACTGGAAAGACAACCCATTCCCAAAGATGTGTGGCAACGAGGTACGTTCCGACCACAGGCGGAAGGACTTAATATCTTGTACAATGACAATAATCATATTTTTATCCCATTCCTCTTTCAAACACTGCTGCTGTATAGACTTCATTCACTTCAGTGGGTTTCAACTCTACCATTTGTCTTGCAAAGGTTCCTTCAATGGACACAAAGACCTTCTGAGAGTGCAGAATCCTAGTCAGGCCTATTAATTGTGGCTTACTTCCAGGAAAATGTTCTTAGGGTTGTACTCTAAAGGATGTATTCAGAATACCAGAGAGCTAACAAGTTGGGTAATTCCTGCTGTAATTTACATATAAATAAACTAATGAAACTTGGTTACAGATTTTAATAGCATTTACACACATATACCTGGAAATCTCTGGCGGGCTCAATATGTGACCATCATGCACAGCATCAAATGTAAAAATCCGACCTCGACATAGCACTGCCAGATGAGATGGGCATTCTCCTTCAGTCTCTGGAAGGACAAGAAAAAGCATAGGGACATGATCCCTTTGTACAGCTGGCCATGTAGTTGTTATGGAATGCCAGCTAAAACACATTTCAGCCATCAAACACAACAAGGGCTACAGGAAAATGCCTCTCATGGCTCCACTCAACACATGATGGAACAGTACCCTTGGCTGGAAGTGTGATCGTTATTGATGGGAGGGGGTACTGTGCCTTCACTGGATGATGACTGCATTCTCCTGGGAAGATGCAGGCCAGCAGTTTGGGTGGTTTCTGCATGGTAAAAAGCAACTGACTCTGGAGATGCCTTTAACAAACTCCAACTGGACTGCCATCTGTATCTCTTTATAGTAAGGTGGAATATGTCTACAGTTACTTATGCCATTGTGGCACCTGTACTAGAATATCCTTTATATGGGCTGCCTTCAAAGATTGCTAAAAATGTGCCTGCCGGACTGTTGGGTCAGGCAAGCCACTGAGAATACACAAGTCCTATTTTATTCCATCTATCCTGGGTGTCAGTTTCAGAGCCCAACCCAAAACAACTGACTGTAAAGTTTAAATGATACATGGCAGCTACAACACCTCAAGAACTGCTTCCTTTCATATGCACTTGTTCAGGCACTGCTGGTCCCTTCCTGCATGTCCACAACCTGTGGATGGCTGTGTGAGCGAGAGCTTTCTCTATAACAGCATTTTGGCTTTAGAACACTCTCTGAGGTCATTACTGACCTTCTGCCACAGGTTAAAGAAGGTTCTCTTAGGGAAATCTTCACAAGCTGCTGAATTGTAAATTATGGATTATTTATCATTGTCTGGGCAATATGTGATGACATGGTAATCTGAGTGCTGTTGAGTTGTCTATTTATAGAATGTTTTTATTGTATTTTATTGTTTTATCATATGTTGTACTCCACCCTGAGCCCTGCGGGAATAGGCGGGATAGAAATATACTAAAATAAATAAATTGTTTATATGGACTACCCTAATTGGCTCCTGAGAGGACTGTCAGGGAATATGGAAAAGCCTTGAGTGTTCTGTATCCTTGCAGGTAAGTTTTATTTCTGTCAATGATCTCCCTTCCCCAGACTGCTGAGAATAACAGGTTAGAGAAAAAGCAGATGGTTCATAACTCTTTAAGAATTTTAGGAAGAGGAGGTATTCTCATAAGGCACAACCACTTGCACATGGATTCCAATGGAATACAGAAAGCAACAGACCAAGTTCCAAAGAAAAGCAAAATGCCCAGATGTGCAGACAAATTCAACTCTCCTGCCAAGAGCTTCTTGCACCTATAAACAACATTTGTAAAGATTACAAAGCTATACAAAAGTTCTGAATGTGCATACAGAGGCAACAAGGCATTTGTATGGAGGTTTATCAGCACACTAGTGTTTTCATAAGGATCTGAAGGATTTCTTTAACATTGCACAAATATTGACCATTCAGTGCTGTGCATCCATATTATGCCTTGTGAACTTTGGATACATACATAGTGAGAAATTTAGGATATGCAAGGTAAGGCTGTATTTCTTGAGCAAAAAAGGTAAAGGCAGTCCCTTGTGCAAGCACCAGTCATTTTTGACTCTGGGGTGACGTTGCTTTCACAACATTTTCACGGCAGACTTTTTATGGGGTGGTTTGCCCTTGCCTTCCCCAGTCATCTACACTTCCCCCCAGCAAGCTGGGTCATCATTTGACTGACCTCAGAAGGATGGAAGGCTGAGTCAACCTTGAGCCAGCTACCTGAACCAGGTTCCGCTGGGATCGAACTCAGGTCGTGAGCAGAGGGCTTCGACTGCAGTACTGCAGCTTTACCACTCTGCGCCACGGGGCTCTTATGTCCCAAAATAAAGAAGCTGACAATTATAGTTTGGTATGCAACTACTACAAACAACTATACAATAGACCACAACATCAAAGGTCTCTTCACCTTAATGTTTAAAACATTAATTTTTATTTTATATATTCAGTTTATGAATTGCCTATTCCCTACTGATACAAGGCTCTAGGCCAAGGGTGTCGAACTCATTTGTTATGAGGGCTGGATCTGACATAAATGAGACCTTGAGGGGCCGAGTCATGTCGGGTTGGGCCATGTGTGTACCTATTTAAGATTAAGTAGCAGAGATATAAATTTTATAAAGAACACAGACAAACACAAATATATATATTTTTAAAAAACTGAAAACATGCTTAAAGCTTTAGCACTCATTTGTATAGCACTTTTTTTGTATTTCTCCCATAGGAGCCAGAGAACTGGACAAAGGAAGCTCTGGCTCTTTGCTTCCTTCCCCAAGGGACTGGGGGGGAGGACCCTCAGCCAATGGAGAAAAGAGTGGTTTTGCTCTGTAGCTCCTGAGCGATTAAGCAAGCCTTGCAAAGCAAGCTGTGATGCAGAAGGTAGCAAGAGAGAGAGGGAGAAGGAAGCAGATGACAGCCAGTTGCTCGGGGGCCTGATAGGAGCTCTCCAGGGGCCTGATTCGGCCCCCGAAATGCATGTTTGACACCCCTGTTCTAGGTGATTTACAATCAATAAAAACAGTTAAAAACAAAACCAAGAGAGCAACTACATTTTTTAAGATGGCGTCAAATATTTACTACCCCATTCTGAACTGCACCGTAAACTCAGACAGGTGGGCCAAAACAAAGATGGAGGAAGAAAAGAAGGAAAGAGGAGGGTGCTGGCTATGATGAAACCATCTCTGTCCTCAGCCAAAGGCCTGGCGGAACATCTCTGCCTTATGGCCCTATGGAATTGCATCATATCCCACAGGGCCCTGGTGCTATTTGGCAGTGAGTTCCACTGGCTCTAGCTGAGGACAGCCAGGTATCTTTAGGGTCAGGGACCACCAGTAGATTGTTCTCAGCAGAGCATAATGCTCATCCAGGGATGCAAGGGAAGAGGCAGTCCCAAAGATACACAGATTCCAGTTGTGTCATGGCCAGCAAAGCTTTTCCTTGCTAGCTGTTCCTTCCCTCCCACCTTCACGCATTCTTTTTATAACTGCCTGACTTTTGGTGTTAGAAGCCAACTAGACAACAAGTACCTGAGGAAACAGAATGCAAGGACAAGAGTAGCAAGTTGAGGGGAGGACCCAGCAGCCCTGCCCACTAGCTCCTTTGAGCCTTTAAAGGGCTACTGCAACTGCTAATGTGTCATTTTTGCTTTAATACGGCCAGTGTTAAAGATGACATTTGCAGGGTATGATTCTAGCACAAATATGTTCATTTCAGCCATGGGAAAAGCAGCTGCCAGGGTGTTTTCTATTTATCGCAATCTTAAATTGCTTTTTATTTTAAGATACCCAAAATATCTAATACTAGCAATAACATAAATAGATATCAAAAAAGATTTTAACCTAAATAGTATGGTAATAAATTTCATCTACAAAAGTCCAACTGTTCATCATATAAAAAATCTTTAAGTATTTTTGAAAATACAGTGCATTTCTGTGATAATGTACCAGGACTCCAGGAGGAAGTACTCTGTTCTCTTTAAGGCATATCTTAAACTGATCAAAGTTAAAAATTCAACTCCTGGCATGATTTCTTTCACAGTAGCTGTCTCAATACAAGGCATCAGATCACTCTATTTACCTCTCTGGATTCCCACACTGCAAATTATCCTTACAGAAATGCTATCAATTAAATCAAAAGAAAAAGTCCAAGTACTATTTATTCTGCCATCAGAGAAACAATATTTTAAAGGTTCTCTGTTAATCGAGAGAATATGTCCTTGTTTACCTGTCCTGAAATAATTGACAACGGAGTCTTGAGTAATTCCTGGAACCTTGCACGTGCAAAACAACATTCGGAACTGATTCATGTCCAGAGGCATATTACCAGATCTATGTACACGCAATTTTTCCCTGCAGCAAACAAAAATATAGGAGACACTAAGTGTTCACTGAAAGCCACTTTTGGTATTAGGAAAGATTTTTTCTCCCAGATGAAACTGGAGAGTGTTTCTGGAGATTTATTGCTTGACTCTGTTACTTGTAACATGAATTATTTGCTGCAGTCACCTAAAGCTATCTTTTTTCAGAAAATGATGGTGAGGTGTCCTTTGTTTGGGGCTGCATCTACATGAGGACACCAAAAGTGCCCCTGCCATGATGACAGCAGCAAACAGTGCAGGAACAGGCACCAACAGCCCCCGTTCCCAAGCTGCTCACTCCTCCCCATCCCTCCCCCTTTTCATGTTGTTCCTCTGCAAAGACAAACACTATGGTAATTTATCCAGGACCTCCCACAACCCAGAACTCACCCTTCCCCTACTGAACCATGCTGTAATGTTACAACGTGCCTCTGCAGGGAATGGTCAAAAGGACTTATACAGGGTTGGAAAAGGGGGAGAATGTGGATCTTACTTCTCCTACCCCTCAGTTGTGATAGGGGGAGAATCCAGAGGGACAAGCCAGCTGCAGCCACCACACAGTTTCTTATCTACTTCAGAAAAGCTTTTTTGTTTGCTGTGTGCTATGCATGTTTTTAATAAAAAAATTAAAATCGAAAAAAAAGAAAAAAGAAAAGCTGGAGTTGACATTTCCCCCAAAGTAAAGGCAAAATACAGGAGCCAGAGAAGCTGTACAGTATGATTTTAAATGTCTTACGTTCTCAATAGTTCCCAGAATTTCAAAGTATGCCATGTACTTATGCTTCCTCTTTCAATCTGAGTCCCTTCCTTCACTGGCCAGTAGTGTTCAAGGTAAGGGCCTGGACCTCCAAAATTATGAAAAATTTGTGTTGGTATACGGGCCTCAAGATAGGCCACATTCAGCCACCATTCCTCCAGCTGGGGGGAAAAAACCCAAGAAATTAGGATTAGAAGATTTTAGCACAACTGTTATTTATTTACATTTGCCCATAACCTCAAAAGAAACAGCACTGAATCCTGACTGGGAATAACAGAACTCAACGTGCATTGCTTCATGCTCCATGCAAAAGCACAACTGAAGCTAAAGAGATTTTTAAAAACAATTGCAAGCATGGAGGTCTGTCAGTTTAGGGGAGGGAGCAGTCAAAAATATTTCTGGGCATGCTGGAGTAAATAATTGGATCCCTGCCCATAACAGGCCCTACACTCTCCTATTATGCTTCACTTTATTTACTCATATAAGAGGTTCACTATCTGCTCCAAAACAGTGTAGTAAGCACAAAGTTCTGGGTCAACTAGATGGCAACACATTCAGGTCTGGCTGTACCCCTTTGTTAATGTTTACAGATTACAGGATAACACTAGTCAACATTGAGTATGTGAACTTTAGCCATTTCTGTGTAATCTAGAACCTTGAAATACTGTGATCTATTTAACATCTTCCCATCCTCCATATTAATATAATAGCCATTAAAATAATAAAACTAACATCCACTATAATAACATCCTTGCATTTCATAGTACATGCTCTTAGCAACATACAGTTTAATTGATACTTGATGTTGGGAGTTTAACAAACCACCCAGCAAAACTGTGTAATCTAGAATCTTGAAATGCTGTGGTCTATTTAACCTTCCCATTTTATAACATCTTCCCATCCTCCATAATAATAATACCCATTATAATAAAATAATAAAAATAACATCCATTATAATAGCATCCTTGCATTTTATAGTATGGGCTCTTGGCAACATACACTTTAACTGCTACTTGACATTGAGAGTTCAACAAAACCACCCAGCAAAACTGCACTGTGAATGTATACAAAGTCCAGCATTTGCACTGTTGTGACCATCATGTTAATGTAAATTGGTCTTTTATATATATAAATTTAGAATAAAAAAGCAGGCATTGCTCTCCATCTCAATCATTAGCAATGCGGCTTTTGGTTTTGCTGTAATTTATCTATCCTTCTACCAATACCAGGAGGAAAATGTGTTATCTATTTTCAGGTATAGACTATGAATACTAGCAGTCTCAACTCTTGGAAGATCTCAAGTAGTCCAAATAATGCTTTATATTCAATCCTGGCAAACAGTTCTGCAAAACTCAAAAGCTTGCATACTGTATTAATCAAGAGGATGACATGGCTTTTGTTCCTGGACCTTCCTGTGTGATTAACAGCACAATCCTCTGCAGTTACTCCAGTTTAAGCATGATGATTTCACCAGAGTGCACTGCAAATGTCCCTGAAAAATCCTCAGTATTGGCCTTCCTTCCTGTGCATCATTTACTTTTGACAGCCTGAGCAGCATCTTAACTATTACATGCAGGCTGCTGACTACTTTAAGAATCAGTGAGAAGCAGGCCCAGGGCTAGGGTTTCGGCCACCCAAGGCAGAACGCACTCACTGTCACGCCCCCAACTTCACTGAGACTTCCTGAGCCTCGGGAAGCCTTGGCAATGTCCGGAAGGCAGCAGGGCAACTTCGGGGAGCAGTGTGGGAGGAGAGGGGGCGCCTCCTGGCACTCCTAGGCCAGGTGGTGCCCTAAGTAACTGCCGGCCCTGGTAAGAAGATGACTTAAAGACAAGAGGTCAGCAGAAGCAGTCTCTCAAGTTGCCTTCTCTATCTTAACATCCTTGTCTGACCCTTCCTCCAAGAAGCTCAGGGTGGGTGTACATGGTTCTCTCATCCTCTCCATTTAACTTCACAACAACTTGGCAAGGTAGAGTGCCCCAAATTCAATAAGTGAACTTACCAGTCACCAAGGTTGAGAATGTTCTGGACAATGTGGAAAGCTAAGTTCATCTTCACACTTTTCCCTAGTGTGCAGGCAGGATATCTCTACAGATTTTCTCCCAAAACCCTGAACATCCATCCTCCCTTCCATTCTGTTCCCCAAATGCCAATAAAACTGCAATCATTTATTTTCCAGTTTGCTCTGGGGGCAGAATTCTCCATCCCTCAACTTTCTCCCACTCCAGTATCACTAATGGAATGACCACAAAATTCTCTTTCTAACCCCTGGATACATGAGGAATACATCAGGATGACAGAGGTTAATACTTGTCACAGAATATCAGTCAAAAAAATAAAAGAAAAGGAGGTGAAATGATTTGTGGGTATATACATACACATACATAGTATGAAAAATATATGCCCTCTTCCAATCCATCAATCAATTATTTATTTAGTAGGTTTATATTCCACCATTTCCCATAAATGGGCTCAGGGTGGATCACAACATAGACTAATAACAATAAAAACCTACAATTCAGAATTAAAACAATACAT
This sequence comes from Heteronotia binoei, assembly GCF_032191835.1. Lineage (NCBI taxonomy): Eukaryota > Metazoa > Chordata > Lepidosauria > Squamata > Gekkonidae > Heteronotia > Heteronotia binoei. The sequence goes on along the minus strand of NC_083232.1, from coordinate 38,912,374 downwards.
TAAAATTAAACAAGGCAGGAACAATAAAACAAGTTAATTGCATCACAGATGAGAACGGCACACTGCACAGGATAAACAATTATCAGCCCAAAATAAAATGATAGTAACAAATAAGATAACACCATAGTAAAACATGATGCCACCACAAGGAAGGCCAATTGATGGAATAATAGCTGAAATAGGATACCCGCTGCCTCAACCAAAAGCCTGGTGGAATAGCTCTGTCTTGCAGGCCCCTTGGAATGGTAGTAACTCATGTTTATATCACTTCTGAACACATACTTGGCATTGCACCTCAGTGGGACTGCCTCCAACTGGCAAGGAGCTGAGGCCACTCTGCCATTTCCTTCTGCTGTCTGAAAAACAACCTTTCCCTCTGCTGTCTGAAAAATCAGTGATCAATAAAGGCAATCTGCCCATGTTCTGAGGAGCTCACATGCAGCTTCCCAATGAGGCAAATAAGCTCTACCCCACTCCCACAGCTATTTCAGCTCCCCAAAACAGCACAGTTAGAAGGCCAGATTATATGCTTGTGATGACAAAATGCTATGGAAACAGCCCTGCCTGAAATTCTACCTACCTTCTGAAATGCCATGCTAGGCATTATATAATCCAAAAAGGAAATAACTCAAGTAAAAGACGAAGCCTTGAGTATACTGCTTGATGGTTACTGACATTTAATCCTTGCATTATAATGTTCTTCCCTAGCATTAAAGTTCGGAAAAACTGCACACGTTCGAAGACATGGAAAAGTCCACAGATTCCTGAAAACGTACCCAATTTCGCTTTACTTTAGCTCTTTCAAGTAATTTTTGCTGCAGCTCCTTTCCAATCCCATTTTCAAAAGCTTTTACTATGCTCTCAGTTCGCTGATATTCTTCTTGGTTTAGGAAGGACTTTACTGCAAAACAGGGGGGAAATATTTTTAAAAGAATCTGAATGTATTTACTTCAAGTTGCATTTATGCTCCAACAATGTATTAAAAAATTAAACTGCTACAACTCCCTTCAGAGAACTAATTCTTAAAAGACCATCTGAAAACATCTGAACAAGTACAGTGTAGGTTCATTTCAGATACAATGCAAAACAACAGTTTTTAAACTTTTTTTGCACTGTGAACCCAGGCTTTGGCTTGCAAATAATCACTCAAATCTTGCTTTGCTTCAAGAAATACTGGTAACATCACTTTTCATTCTGTACCCAGAAAATATCAAGGCAGCATCAAGGAATAAGGTCAGATATTCAGATTCATACAGCATCTGAAATCTAGTTAAGATTAACTGTGGTTAGTAAACCAACTTCAAACTATGGCTTCAGATCCTGGTACAAAGGATCCTAACTAGGAACTGTTAGTACAATCACACTACTCCTATGTAATTTATTTTTTTTTTGCTTTATACAGATGAAAAAAGTAAATTTAACTTTCTTATCTGAAAAAGAACCCAAAACAGAAAAAAAATAGTTTTACAACTGCTGTCAGATGCAACTAAAATCAAGATGTTTATTTTCACTGCCCAGTAAATACCTTGGGGTCATGTCTAGGCTCGGCGCTAGGGGTTCTGCCGCTCCCGCCAGACCCCTGTGGCGTGCCCCTCCCACCTCCCTTTCATTTTTTTTGCAGGCACATAGCCCACAGTGCAATAACATCACTAGTGATGTCATCATGCAGGGCAGTGTGGGAGGAGAGAGCAACAGATGGCGCACAAGAGTGCTGTTGCACTGCTGCTTTTCAAGCTGAAAGTGGCCAGTGCGCTCTTTGAAGGCTTCCTTGGAAGCCTTCAAATAGTGCTGTGTTTTAGTGGCACCCAGCTGCTTTCGGGTTGAAAGCGGTTGAGCGGTGCCTTCATGAGGAGGAGGAGAAGAAGTTTCGTGTAGTGGTTAAGTGTTCGGACTCTTATCTGGGAGAACTGGGTTTGATTCCCCACTCCTCCACTTGCACCTGCTAGAATGGCTGCTCCGCTGCTTTCAACCCAAAAGTGGCCGGGTGCCGCTAAAACACTGCACTCTTCAGAAACTTCCTTGGAAGCCTCCAAAATGGGCAATGGCCACTTTCGGCTTCAAAGCGACCAGGCAGCGCTTCTAAGGAAGCCTCCAAAGAGCACAGCGGCCAAGTGGCACCTTCCAGCCGGGGAAGGGGCAAGGGGGCGCCTGGTGACACCCCCAGGTGAGGTACTCCCACGCGCCAGCCCTGGTCATGTTCTTCTATGGGTTTTTGGCAATGATTTTGTCAAGACTATTTATTATCTACTTATTATTTATCTATTTATTATTTATTTATTATAATTCCCCAGCAGGATTTTTCTGTGTTGTAACCTGGGCTTTTTTTGAACAGGAACGCAGTTCCAGCTGGCTTGGCATTAGGGGGTATGGCCTAATATGCAAATTAGTTCTTGCTGGGCTTTTCCTATAAAACCCCCTGTGTGAAACGATGGTGATATCAGGGGGCGTGGTCTAATATACAAACGAGTTCCTCCTGGATCTTTTTCTACAAAAAAACCCAGGTTGTAACATTTATAAATTATTCCAAACAATTCACCTACCCTTTTGCTAAGTCCAAAGCAAGCCAAACATCATGAACAGCTTATTTTCCTGGCATAGTTTTAGACTATCTCATTTGGAAGGGGGGGGATGAGCTTGACTGAGCCAATGAACATGCTGTGATTTTAATTTCCATCCACTTTTGCAATAAATAAATAAATAAAATGTTGCCAATTCTACATACAGCTTTTCTGGCAGTAAAGTGGCTTTTTATTTTTCACAGAATTTCTTTCAAGTGTTATTATGTAGAGGGTTACAACCTTAGGTCATGCTCTGCAAACAGTTTACACAGGAGCATAGACTGGGTAACCTGTGAATTATCCTATTATAGCTCTTCAGTGCATCCCTAGAGAAATCCCAGCATGGACTGATTTAGGGTTCCATGTTAAACTGAAAGGACTGTAACTTAACACAAAGTTAAGCAATACATATTAAATTAGAAGCATTTTGATTCAGGATGGCTAAAAATAGCAGTAGTTATCAGATGACACTTACTAGCCAGAGACTGATGACTCAGCTGTAGTGCCAAGGAATGAGGGAAGCCCTTATATTGCACAATACCTTTCTTAGCAAGAGCAGAGGGAGCTTTCCCTCGTGCCATCCTAACCCACCAATATTTATTGGTTGCTGCATAGTCGTATGCTACTGTGCATCACTTCATGCACTCACAGCCACAGTGTGTTTTGCAGTTAAGCCACTTCGGTGAGACACTTCGGTGAGAAGGGCGGGATATAAGTTCAAATATAAATAAATAAATAAGCCATTAACCTTGTACATATGCCAGTATGTTGCCAGCAGTTGTACTTCCAGGCCTCATTTTGGACAGGAGCTCACAGGAGAAGAGCTCCAGAACCTCTAAATGGTATTGTGCTATTTTTTTCTTAACTCACCCCCTCCCCAATACTTGCTTCTGGGCTCCATTGTTCAACCCCCCTGTGAGAATTTTGCTGAATGCTAAGATTTGACAAACTTTCTAATACTTTCCCCCACAAAAAAGGGGAAAATAATTACAATATATAAAGCAGACAGGCAGAAATCTTTACTGTGGCCACACAGGAGAAAGTAATTTTAAAAGTATGGTGGGAGAAAGGTTTTATTATGACAATTATAATTCAAGAAGTATTTTAAGGTAGATGCTGAGATGATATAATTTAGTTCACCTTCCGGTGATGTCAGGGTTGTGTGGCACATGCAAAAGAGTTGTGCTAGGGAGCTCAGCACCTTTTTCTTTGAAATGACTACCAAAATACATCTGTCAAATGCAGATTATTAAGCAACTAAAAATTCTGCCTGCTCTAATGGAGAAAAAAATGGCTCTGTATCACTGCTGCTTCACAAATATCTGAAAGGTGATCGCTGAGTTGCAAGAATGCTTTCATTAACCACTTCAGAAAGCAGAGATATGCTTTGTCATCCTGTCACATGCCTTGATGTTTCCAAAGCAATGTCAGGCCTGGAACTACAGTTGCCAACTACCTGAAAGGGAGGAAAAAGTCTTTCTTGTGAACAAGGGCTTAATGGGATGTTATCTAACTCCCAAACACGAAAACTTCAGCTGCTCATTCTCACATATCAAGCCTCTATTAAAGGGAAATTTTTCTACAGTATGATTCAGTATGAGGCAATTTCATGCATTCATGTGTACAGGCCTGCTGGCAACTCTAACTAGAATTGAAGTTGAAACAAGAGAGGGGATCATCTGGAAGTCAATGTTAGTTGTTTTAGCACAGATATTTCATGGTTTCAAGCTACTCCCATTGTCTTGGGTAAGACTATCTGCAGTCCAAAAGCACATATTTTACTGCAACTTTATTTGGCTTAAATACAGAGGGAAGGTCAATGAGCGTTTCTTACTAGCTCTCTTCACAAATTATGTATTAGCATACTTCAAAGTTCCTAACGCCTTCAGATTTATAGAAGGCTATCAGATTAAGACAACCAACAAACCACCAAGTATTTTTCTAATAGCTTCCACCCAGAACAGCAGCTTGTTATGCAATTTTTAAAAATCAACATACCTGAATCAAGGTATTTCTTTAAAGATTCATCAAGAGAAGGCACTGGAAGTGAAGGAAGAGTTCTCTGATACTGAAATGTACGCTCTTCAGAAGTATCAGTCACTTGGTTTTCCATATTCATAATCTGCAGCAAAAAGGTAGGTTTCTATTTTACGGTCTACTATAACTGTATTTCCCATTCTACTATTTGCAAATTTCCTTTGGCTCTAGCAGACTCCACCCAAAAATTAATTACATAGGAAAGCCAATAAAAGAACAAAAAACTCCCTCTCTCTGATGCACAATAGTTAGGCCTGAATAATATTGACAAAAAGAATGCTGTTTGTTCTTCCTTCCATAGGCCCTTTAATTGTCCTTCACTGTTCACAACACAAGCAGTAACTAACATTAAAGTAACATTCTCCATGACTTTCACAGAAGCACATTCCACAAAGCAATGTTCAAGCTATCTGGGATAAAAATGTCATTCCCTCAGCCTCTCCAGACAACCATTTCATAGTGCAGTTAAAACACAGTTTGTATCTTCAACCCCTTCTTCAATGCAGGGTTCTATAGGTTGCACATCCCTCTGTCACGGCTTCCTGCAAAGAATACTGGGAACAGAGACTGATCATGAAGTCTGTTTAAGCTTGTAGGGCGGACATGCAATGCAGTGTTAACACTTCTGCTGTGGGATTACTACATCTTTATTCCTTTCTAATTACATTTCTGCTGTGTGATTGCCACATCTTTATTCCTTTTTAATTACATTTTTCCCACCCTTTCTGCAAGGAACTCAGAGCAGCATGCATAGCCCTGTCCCGTGCCCCCTCCCCCCATCTATCCTGTGAAGAATCCCATGAAGCAGGGTAGGCTGGAAAAAGAATGACAAACACGTGGTCAGTTTGTCAACCAGAACTTGAAGCTGGGTCTCTTACTCATATAGCCTGACTTTCTAGCTACTGTCCCACACTGACTGTTTTGCCATGCAGTCAAAACAACTTTAAAACCTCGCTCTTCCCAGGCTCGACTCCCAAACCCCCAGGAATGCTACTCTAGGCTCAAAGCCACAGCGATCGATGCCTATGCATTGACAATACGTTGTTTTCGCAATTCGCACGCGATCATGGTTGTTTTGTTTTTACCCACCTTAGCCATGCCACCACTTTAGATATATAAGACTATATATATAAGGTAGTTAAAAATTCAAGCATTTTCTGACCCATAAGCACCGAGAAGAAGTCTTCCATGTTTTTGAGCCCCGTTTCTGAATTCACACATAATCCTGCAGGGCGGTTGAGGTTCAACAAGCATTTCCACCTTCCTGCCTTCTACGCAATATGACTTAGATGCAGCCCAGAAAGTTAAAGGCAGCTGCAGGAACAACAACAACAACCCTGCCTACGCACTGACGATAAAGTTGTTTTCACGATGCAAATACGACCGCGGTTGTTTTGTTCTTCCAAGCGAACAATGAGGTCTTGCTTTTTGGAAAAAAGGCATCTCTTTTCGAAGCACCCGGGGAAAGCCAGACAGACCCTCGCACTGCGGACGGGGAAAGAAGAAAGGGCGGCCGCTGGGAGGGGCCGCGGCGTACTGAAGAGGCGACCCCCCCCCCTTTAAAGCTCAAACCACAGGCGGAGCCTCCCCCGCAAGCAGGTGAGCGAAGTTATAACCCCCCTCCCCGCTTCGAGCGCCTCACAACAACCTTGTCCGCTGCCCACCCCCGCCGGCTTGGCTTCACCTCACACGGCTCACCGTAACCCCGACTTGCTTAAGCTGCGGGCAATCCTGGCTGCAGTCTCACAACAATGGCCGGGAGTGGAGAGAGCAGCGGTGCTGACGGCTTTTCCGCCCTGACTGAGCTGCCTTCTCACCTTTGTCCCATATCCGCCCCCGCAGAAGGTGGGGAAAGCGCCTACACTCGGGCCTGGCCTCTCTGAGGCGGGGCCCCGCGGCTGTGTGGAGAGCGGGTAGGCCCGGCCTTAGCCTGACTGCTCCTGCTGCCTCTGCGAGGGTGGGCCGGTCCTGCGTGCGGCCTGTTGCTGCTGGTTCACTGCCCAAGGCCTCGGCCGCATTGTTCCCTCGGTTGGAACCCCTGAGGTCGAAGCAGCGGCGTGGGGAGCAGGCGTGGGCTCATTTGGTGCCCGCTCCCCTTTCACGCTCGGCTGCGTCCTAGTTTCGCTGCCTTCGTTCGTGACAATCCACCCACACTTCTGAGGTCCCAGATCGCCTTCTTGTTTACTGCTGGCAGGAGCCTCGCTGGGAGAGGAGGAAGATTGTTGTTGTTCAGGAAGGACAACACGGCAATTGCACGTCCTGCCTAACAAAGGACAGTATCGCACCTTCCAGTTTCATCAGCTGCCCGTTTCCTTCCCAGACTGTAATCATTTCTGCCCTTTTCATGGGTGAGGTTGGTCCGTATCCCTGGAAGTTAGTCTGGTGAAGTGGTTAAGTGTGCAGAGTCTTATCTGGGGAAACCCTGCTCCTCCCCATGCACTTGGTGATGTGACCTTGAGACAGTCTAAAGTTCTCCCAGAGCTGTTCCTCTCAAGAGCAGTTTCTGTCAGAGCTCTCTCAGCTACCTACCTCACTGGATGTCTGTTGTGAGGAGGTGAAGGGAAAGGAGATTGAAAGCTGCTCTGAGACTCCTTTGGGTAGTGAAGGGCAGAGTATAATTTTTCTTGGCATATATGTGATTCATACCAAAGATCACACCTTTTTTAACACCCAGAATCTCTGCCTTGCTCTCAGATGCTTTTTATTTACTTCTTTCCTATCCCACCATTCTCCCCAAAGCATCTTACAGCATTCAGCAACCCTATGAGGTAGGTTAGGCTGAGAATGTGACTGGCCCAAGGTCACTCAGAAGACTTCCATGGCAGAGTGAGGTTTCGACATCCCCCACGTTTTCTCCCAGGGCAAAATAAAGACAGTGATCTGCAAGGGAAGGGAACAAGGCAAAATGGTCAATAGGGTTGTTGGGACATTTCAAGAACAAGCTGGATCAGGAGAATGGTGCTAATTTTTCTTTAAAGAGTCATTACTGTAGTACCACCCTTGTTTGGCTTTTATTCTATTGCTGAGGTTGCCATGAGTTGATTGGGACTAGAGGGCATGTTCTCTTATCTGCTGTTGGCAGAGTAATTAACACAGCAAAGATGCACAACCTAATTAAAGAGTAAATAAAGCTTTATTTAGGAATTAACATACTTGACAGCAAAAGGCGAGATAGGGTTAGGTTCCTAACTACATCGCTAGCTGAGATAGGGAATAAGACTGTGGCACTTCCGAGAAGAAGGGGGAAATTGCCCTAAAAGCGATCTGGAGACAGACAGGGAATGACAGTTAATAGGAGAAAAGGCTGATCTGACTATCCTTTTTAATTGTCTTCTTGCTGCCCCGGGCAGGATCTTCTCTTCTTTGTACATCAAACACTGTCTTTTCCAACGTACCTACTGTGATATCTAATCTCAAATACTATTAATATAAGAGCTACTACCTTCCCCCTCTGCCTTTGGACTTTTAAAAGACTTGAACATTCTAATCAACAGGTTGTTTGGTATTTTTAGTAAGGGAGACATAGGATCAAAGTCTGTCATTGTTTTTTCTTCATCCTAGAAATCCAGAGGCGTAACTTCATACTAGCTCCACCCAGCGTTAGTTCATGTACCCACTGGGCATTCTACACAAGAGAGGCCTTAAGAAATATCTTTCCCACTCCCACCCTTTGTCGCTTTTGAACATTCAGCCTGATGAAAAGTTCTGGAGAACTTGAAAGCTTGCACATTGTTTTGTGCTATTTTAGTTTTTTTTTTAATTAAATGTATTACATATTTTTGTATTTTGATCTGGATCAACAAGGCCATCTGAAACCTCTGTCTAGAACTTTGAAGAATGCTTGTGTCAGTTAGAACAGTAGTTCATGTGTGATGTACAAATCAGTATTTGTTGGATTATGTTGTCAAATGTGTCTGTTACCTGTACATGAAATATTAAAATAAAATGGCCCAAAGAGAGAACAAAAATCTTTTAACAAATATGTTACATTCTTAACTTACGTTATTAATCACAAACAACATTATAATGTATACAAGTATAGAAAGTAATTAGAAAATAAATGGTGGATTTTTCCCCTCTTTGTCCTTTTACTTGAGAGGTTTTTTTAGTTGCTTTTAATCTTTTTAATACTTCATACTTATAGCATTTCCCCACATGACTCCATTTGAAATTTTTTTTGCAGAAACCTTCACTCCTCATGGTCTTTGGCGTTCAGTCTCCATGTAGATTTTCAGATTACAGGAACTGGCGTCTTTCTGAACCTGCATATATTAAAAACATGTTGTTATTGGCAGATTAATAGAGATCTACCAAAAATAATCACCACACCTAAGCTCCATTTCTGTAACCTTTCTATTAAAAATAGTTATTCACAGTACTAATTTCAGATTCGTTAGATAGGAAACTTCATAAAATGTCACTTCCAGCATTGCATCAGCAAGACCATCAGGAAGCCACAGCTTTCGTTTTGCAGGACCTGAGCAAGGCTGTTAACGAAAGGATATTTTGGAGGTAATTAGTTCATACAGTTGCCATAAGTCAGAAGTGACTTAATGGCAGTTGACATGCACAGACAACAGGCATGTGTAACACAACTAAAGATAACAGAATTAGGGCTGTTATATGTTATATGAGCCCTGATCTGGATAGCCCAGACGAGCCTGATCTCATCCGATCTTGCAGGGTTAGTATTTGGATGGGAGACTATCAAGGAGTAACCAGGGGTCACTACATAGAGGCAGGCAATAACAAAATCACCTCTGAACATCTCTTGCCTTGAAAATCCTACAGTCACTGTAATCGACTGCAGCCTGTTAGCTACCGTATACAGAGAGAGAGAGATAGAGTGCATTCACATACTAAATAATGCACAATGCAGTTGGATTTTTACTGTGCAAGAATAGCAAAATCCACCTGTAAGTTGCCGTGTGAAAGCACCCATGTTGTCAAGTTGCAGCCGGTTTACGAAACATGTCACCCCTGCAGATTACACCCCATTTTAGTTATTGTTTTGGGTGAGGTTGTAAAACATGTGAGCATATATTTGGGAAAGTAAGAAAACGTTATACAATCTTGTGTCAGTATGAAGCAGAATGTGAAATCTTCCTGCTCTCAGTGTACAGTGGCTTTGTAATGTCACCAGCATTCCCTCTAAGCTGAGTTAGTGTGAACTAGCTCACAATTTTTTGCCTCCAGCTTACACATTTTTTGTCTTAGCTCTGGAAAAATGGCCCCAGAGTAAAGTAATGTATACAGTAGCTCACAACTTTAATGCCAGTAGCTCGCAAAGTAGTTTTGTTGCTCACAAGGTTCCATAGCTTAGAGGTAGCATTGGATGTCACATAGTTGAATTTGATTTGCTGACATTATTACACTACATGATCTCTGATTGGGTGAGAACGGCTCTTTTAGGATGACTTCCCTGTCAGGAGGCATTGTTCTCCAGAATAAAACTCTCTTAAAAACAATATTTAACCAAAGATGCAGACCAGAGGATGGAGCAGCAGCGCAGCAAAACATTTTCATTACAGTTTTGCTCCCTCAAAAGCTTTCCTTTCTCCCTTAATTTTTTGTGGTGGGGGGGGATTTAGTACAGCCCTAAATGGAATATATGTCCATGTTCAACTCCACCTCTATAATTACATCATTTTAACAGATTGTTTTTCTCTACTATAATTGTATTATATGGAAAATCATGTTAAGAATTAGGGTTTGTAGAATCTTTCGGGATCAAGTGCCGTGTTCTACTGGAGAAAGTTTTCCTTCCAGACGTTTCATTCTCAGCTGCGGAGAACATCCTCAGTGGCGTTGCAGCCGGAGCAGGCGCTCAGACCTTCTTGGCTGCTGTGCATTGAGTGGGGCCAGGGCTGCTGGAGAGCTGCTATTTGTAGGCTGGAGGGGGTGTGATGAAAGGGCAATTGGTTTGTGGATGTGCCCATTGTTTGGTGGGGCTTCCTGGAAGGGTAGTGATAAGGAAACTGGCTGTTGAATGTGACCATTGTTCTGTGTTAATTGCTGGGAAGGTTGGAAGGGGTTTGAAGATAAGGAAGATGGTTGTTGACTGTGCTGATTGTTCTGTGGAATTTGCTGGTTGTTCTGAGACTTTCTGCAATTTACAGTCTGTAGGGTGTTTTGCAGAGCTGGGTACCAAGATTGGTGGATGAAAATGCCTTCTTCCTTTCTGTTAAAATTGTGCTGGTGTTTGTAAATCTCAATAGCTTCTCTGTTCAGGCGGGTATGATAATGTGAGACGGGTATGATAATGTGAGACCGTAGAAAGGACTTCTTTCAAAGTGGATGACGTTGTCTCCTTCTTGAAGTGCATGTTCAGCTACAGCTGATTTTTCTGACTGAAACAAGCGACAGTGTCTCTTGTGTTCGGTGAGACGGGTGTTGATACTGCGTTCGGTAGTGCCAATGTAGACTGCACCAGAGGAGCAGGGTATTTTGTAGACTCCAGGGGTTGAAAGTGGATCTCTCATATCTTTGGCCGAGCGCAGCATGTGGCGATGTCCCGAGCCACACACAAATGTGGGTACAGCCTTCCTGCCCTACATAAAATCTGTCACCGACTGCATTGGCAAAATTCTCAAACGCCATAATGTTGACACAGTCTTCAAGCCCACACAACAGATCCGCCACATGCTGCGCTCGGCCAAAGATATGAGAGATCCACTTTCAACCCCTGGAGTCTACAAAATACCCTGCTCCTGTGGTGCAGTCTACATTGGCACTACCCAATGCAGTATCAACACCCGTCTCACCGAACACAAGAGACACTGTCGCTTGTTTCAGTCAGAAAAATCAGCTGTAGCTGAACATGCACTTCAAGAAGGAGACCACGTCATCCACTTTGAAAGAACTGAAGTCCTTTCTACGGTCTCACATTATCATACCCGCCTGAACAGAGAAGCTATTGAGATTTACAAACACCAGCACAATTTTAACAGAAAGGAAGAAGGCATTTTCATCCACCAATCTTGGTACCCAGCTCTGCAAAACACCCTACAGACTGTAAATTGCAGAAAGTCTCAGCAAATTCCACAGAACAATCAGCACAGTCAACAACCATCTTCCTTATCTTCAAACCCCTTCCAACCCTCCCAGCAATTAACACAGAACAATGGTCACATTCAACAGCCAGTTTCCTTATCACTACCCTTCCAGGAAGCCCCACCAAACAATGGGCACATCCACAAACCAATTGCCCTTTCATCACACCCCCTCCAGCCTACAAATAGCAGCTCTCCAGCAGCCCTGGCCCCACTCAATGCACAGCAGCCAAGAAGGTCTGAGCACCTGCTCCGGCTGCAACACCACTGAGGATGTTCTCCGCAGCTGAGAACGAAACGTCTGGAAGGAAAACTTTCTCCAGTAGAACACGGCACTTGATCCCGAAAGATTCTACAAACCCTAATGATGTTACCAGCCGTGAAAACCTGACATCTTTCATGTTAAGAATAACTGGCATTAACCCTTTCCTCATGAAACTTTTACGTTTCAGCTTCAATGGAACCTATAATATTTCCCTCTTCTGTCCTTTCTCTCCTCTTTTTTTAATTAATGTCATGTTACAGGAGCATTAAGATGACCAGTTGTTCTATTAAGAAATCCTAAATATTATTAGATTAAAATTCAGTCTGATAAGTTGAGCTGAACAGAACTCATTTTTTAGTCTGGGAAATTTTCCTTTTGCTTGTTTACTTAGCTGAGGACATGGGCAGCTGTGTACTTGACTGTAAATAAATGCCCTACCCCATCCTCCTGCTGACTGATGTCATATCCCTTTCTTAACTCCCACACTTACCAGTAACTGAAATGCTGGTTCATTTCTTAGTCTTACTCCTTCATGCTTCAAGCAGGTTGTCTGCCTTAAACAAGATTAAGGTACCACTTCTATGTTTACTGTGTTAAATTCTGATTTATCACATTTTTAAAAAACCCACTTGCAAGGTCTCAAAACTTCTGAGAAAGTAGGGAGGAAGTGTGTTTGTTAGTTCACAGATGACAGCCAAAGTTATGCAAACTCACAACTGGTAGTGGACGTTCCTGCAAGTCTCTTTTCTCAGTTGTAATAGAATGTGTATTTTTTTCAGTGAGAGATGTGGAACTTGGAACTCTTAGGTTGGATCCAGCAGCTTTTCTTGTGGTGAAAAAGGAAGGAAGCCTCCTCTCAGACTACAAATAAATAAAAGCTGTGCTGAGAATTCTGGACCCTGCATATAGCCAGGTGAGATGGGTGCTGTAGAGTAAAGGGGAATTGGCTGAGATTGCACACAGAAGCTAGTTGGCCCTGTGGGACATGGTTCTAGTTGGGAAGACTCAAGCCTGCTTAGCCTGCTCAAGGAACAGCTTTAAGGATTTACACACAGCTAGGCCTGACTGAGAAGAAGAGAAGACAGAAGAGTCACTAACACCCCATCCAACTGGAGAGCCAGTTTGGTGTAGTGGTTAAGTGTGCGAACTCTTATCTGGGAGAACCGAGTTTGATTCTCCACTCCTCCACTTGCACCTGCTGGAATGGCCTTGGGTCAGCCATAGCTCTGGCAGGAGTTATCCTTGAAAGGGCAGCTGCTGTAAAAGCTCTCTCAGCCCCACCTACTTCATAGGGTGTCTGTTGTGGTGGGGGGGGAGGTAAAGGAGATTGTGACCGCTCTCAGACTTTGAGATTCAGAGTAAAGGGCGGGATATAAATCCAATTTCTTCTCCTCTTCCTCCTCCTCCTCTGTAGCAGACCCATCATTTTCACTTGTGGTTCTACTGTGCTTGAAGTAACAATAGAAAAGGCCCCAGCACTGGATTTATCTGGTCAAGGTGCGTGCAAAGTGGAATTTCTTTCGGTAACACAGATTCTGTCCAATGAGCTCTTGCCAACCTGGCAAGAGTGTATCAGTAGGCTGTAGTTGACTCTTGCGATGAAATTATGCTGGTTCTAACAGCCATTCAGTGCCGGATTAAGTCCTGTGGAGGCCCCTAGGCAGTCAAAACCTTGGGGTCAAAACCCACCCTGGCACCCATGGCCCCCACTGCAGCCTGCAGGCACCTTCTCAAAAGCCCCTTTGACAAAGCTTCAGGGGAGAGGCAGAGAGAGGCAAACTTGGCAACAATGCCAGCAGCAGCCGCACCAGGCAAATTGGGCAAACAGCGGCTCAGTCACTGGCTGCGTGTGCAGGCTCCTGAGAGCTGCAAGCAAGGGGGAAACTGGGGGAAAGCCAGCCCAGGGCCCCTAAAGGCGTGGGGGCCCAAAGGCCAGTTCCTACTTGGCCTAATTGTTAATCTGGCCCTGACAGCCAGTTAATGTGTATATGCTAACATGAGCCAACGTGTCATCAAGGCTATAGAAAGTATTGACAACCCTGAACTGGGTGGCAGCAGCTTGGTATTGCAGGCCTTGGCTCAGCTCTTGCTCCACAATCTATGGAAAATTTAGGTGCATGTATTTTATTGGGCAAAGGCATTCAGATTACAGCTCTGACTTCTTGGGTCACAATATTTCTAGTTTAAGACCTAAAATCCGCAACTATATGATATATAGGCTTGCCAATCCCCAGGTCCCAGCAGGAGTTGGACTTCCGCTTTTCCAGGCTGCTTCCCGCCCCCAGTCAGCTGGCCGGCGGGGAAAGCCCCGCCCCCAAAGCCACCATGTGACTATCCCCCTCCAGAGGCTTCAGTCTCCAATTGAAAGGCTTCCTCTTGGGATGGTGTGTCAGTGTTACTTGGAAGAGTTGGCTGCAACTCATGAGTAGAGAGGCCACTCCCTCGCTTCAGAGTCGCCAGAAAGGGGGGGCGGGGAGGAACGTCTGCTGAGCACTTCATTTTTCCCTATGTGGAGATCGATTCTCATAGGGTATAATGGGGAATTGATCTGGAGGTTTCGGGGGCTCTGGGGGAACTGTTCTTTGAGGCAGAGGCACCAAATTTTCAGTATAGTATCTAGTGCCTCTCCCCAAAGTACCCCCCAAGTTTCAAAACGATTGGACTAGGGGGTCCAATTCTATGACCCCCAAAAGAAGGTGCCCCTATCCTTCATTATCCTATGGAAGGAAGGCATTTAAAAAGGTGTGCTGTCCCTTTAAATGCGATGGCCAGAACTCCAAGAGTTTAGTTATGCTTGTCACACCCTTGTTCCTGGCTCTGCCCCCAAAGTCCCCAGCTATTTCTTGAATTGGACTTGGCAACCCTAATGATATGTAAGTTCTAGCAACTAAAAATGCAGACAGCCATGGCTGCTTCCATATGGATGTTTTACTTTGCCTTTATTTCCAAAGATGCACTGTTTGAGGGACTGACCAGATGCCATGATGCTTTAAATATTTAACTTTCCAAGTGTTTGCAAAGCTGATTTTGTTGTGGGGGGGGGGGCAGGAAACAGTCAAAATTTGTTACCATGCCTTCTGGACAAGATGCTGTACATTTTCAAAGGGCACCCACCTACCTACAAGGGCACCATTGTCTTTCCACCAGAATCTCATGGTCACCATTTGCCCACCACACCACCTGAAGACATTTTGAGAGATTTTTTTTTAAGATAATTGTTGCAACACTATAGTACAGGGGAGGGTGGGATACAAATGTAATAAAATAAAATAAGTATAACCAATTAAAAAAAAACTTCATTGGCTCAGCAATGATAAATTAAGGGGAAATGATGGCTGATAGAGGAAAGTATGCAGGAAACTCCCATGTGAATATTCGGCATTTGCAGTGGCCATGAACTCAGGCCAGCCTGTCACAAAATATCCACACAGAATAGTATCACACTATCTTTATTAGGACCAGCTAAAAACTGTAAAGGTAGCTTTCAAGCTTCACCAAATTCTTCTTTGGGCTTGATGTTAAACAAAGGAAAGGCGGCAGAAGAGGTGATGCCAGTAAAAGAAGGCACATTGGAAGCTCTCTTGGCCATATGTTCTTCAGTTGACAATTCAGGATTTTAGTTCAAGTAGCTAAATAAGACTGCAATTTCTGGAAAAGACACAATAAGACAACGTGTGCATGCTTTCGTCTTTGTTTTTCTGTAATAATTTATTACCTATCAATATATGCCTTTTTAAATTAAAAATTATGCTTCTTTTTTCCAGAACACTTAATTTTTCTCTTGTGTATTTTTCTTTGGAGGGCTTTGTTTTTGTTTTCCTGGCAGTTAGCACACTCCAAGGCTGCATAAGATTTCAAATTTGACTTCCTTGTTTAAATAGCAGCTGGTGCAGCTGCAGAGAACAACAGCCCATTAATGTGCTGGGTCAGCCTCAGCCACATTGTAATGTAATGTCCAGAAGATGGCAGTGTTTTCCACACTATTTCCCCACATCTGCTGAGTATCCAACTCTTTTGTCCTTCTCAAGGATTCAACAGAACATAAAGGCTAACCTTGGCTCTTCCTGGAAGGGGTTTTTTTTTTGGGGGGGGGGGGGGACACACCTCACTTTGGTAGTGCCATCACTAAAAAAGCTAATGGACATATTTATCTTATTTTTAAACCAAGCTTTCTTTTCTATTCTTATTTGTTTGCATTTTGTTTGCCCATCACCACCTTTTCTTGCATACAATTGATCTTAAAAGCCCAGTCCCATAGGTCAACTTTAGTTTAAGCCATACACATGACATGGTGATTTGCCCTACTACAGATTAAATAGAACCATCTTTTCCCCCAGTTAAATGGGACAAGCTGGTGTGGAGTTTCTACCAGCTGCCAACTCTGCCCCTCCCCGTTAGAAGAGGCCGATACAAAGTGGTAATTAAATCAAAGGAAACACTTGCTAGATTGGGGTACAGCAATAGACTCAAGGAGTTATCAGTGCTGACACATACAGCTCAAACACAACACCCACCCTAGGTTGTGAGTTAAAAGGGCTTGTTGTACTTTTGTAAATCAGAGTGCAGGCTACAGAAGGCATTGCAAACAGCATCTCTGCACTGCAGTTGTCCAGTTCACAAAACACAAAGGAAGTGAAGTGGTAGATTTTGATCAAGCAATTTATAGCCCAGATGCCAGAAAACACAAGCAGTGATGGTGTTCCTGGAACATGGTGTGCTCCATGGTGTTTAGACTCCATAGATGTCACAAATGGACCTATTCTCTTGTCATAGGTATGAAATTAACAGAGAGTGCAATTAACCTGCTTTGCAATCCACGTGGAGGAAAGCTGTGATAGTTCTTCAACTAGCTAAAACAACGCAACTGAATAGCAGGACACAACTGAAGAGTTCCTATTCTGCATTGCTGAAATTGTGCAGATCACAACAGATTCAGGTCTTCCCCACCCCCACCACCTGGAGGTGTTGCTTCATATGGGCCAGTTCCTATATGTGCCCCTGACTATACTGTGAACTTACACTCCAGGAGGCCTTTCTACAAATATGAACAGTGAGTGAGGTTTCCACAGTTTAGCTCTTTGCAACCACATCACCTACCCTGTGCTTTGGCTTAAAAGCAGACTTAATCAGATTTAAATGAGTAGATGGCTGCACATGTCAATTACCCCATTTGGCCCTCAACTAAAAGAGGTTCCCTCCAAATTGGGCACCTCATGACTGTTTTTAGAAAAATAAAATTAAGGCTGTTGAGGGATCCCAGAACCTCAGTTAAGAGTTCTGTCTTACATACAGATGATCTAGCCCTTGTTTTTCAGTTTATCTCTTGCAACTTCTCTAGTCGGTGAACATTTAATGATGAGACAGGCAAAGCCTCTGTATTTCCAGACATCCAAGCTGTAAAGTAGTATTTGAATTGTGGGTTGGGGGGGGCCATCACATTTAAAGGGACCACACTTCTTTTAAATGCCTTCCACTGGAAATAATGGAGAATGGGGGCACCTTTGGGGGCTCACAGAATTGGTCCAATCTTTTTGAAACCGGGGGAGGGAGTTAAGGAGAGGCACCAGATGCTATGCTAAATATTTGGTGCCTCTACCTCAAAAAACAGCCCCTCCCAGAGCCGCAGATACCCACAGATTTATTCTCCCTTATACCCTGCCTATGCCAATCAGTCTCCATGGGGAGTAATGGACTGCCCAGCAGACATTTCCTCCCTCCCCCAGTGGGGGGAGTGCAGGGCCGTAGCCAGGATTTTAAAAGTTGGGCTTTTTAAAAAGTCAGGGGCCACCCTTTTGCATCAACTGTGGGGTTTGCCACTTCTCAGAAGCTTTCTGGAGTAGGGGCAAAAGCTGGAGGCTCTGAAAGTGGCCAAGTCAAGGCAACCAGCCCTAAAACTTTGGAGTCAAGAAGGGACTGCACCCTGCATGCAAGCAGGGGGGTTTTCTTCCACCTCCCTCTACCCCACCCCGGCACTTTGCAGCCAGCAGCTGCATCTGTCCCCCCATCCCAGCCCATTCCATGCAGCTTCTTGTACATCCCTCCTCTCCACCTGGTGCTTGTGCTGCTGCAGTGCCCTGTGTCAGCTCTTCCAGCTCCGATTGCTGCTTCACAAATTCTGCCATGGCAAAAGACGGGGTGGGGGGAGGAAAAAAGTAAGGGGGCCCACCCTGGAAGTGGGGGGCAATGCCCCCACAGGCCTTCCTGTGGCTACAAGCCTGGGAGAGTGCCTCCAAACGAGGGGATCCTCTGCCCCCAACTGGGGATTCACACCCCTAGCAAGAGTGATGTTGAAGGGAAGGGGCAAAGCCTGGATCTTTGCCTGTTTTCCTCCCATCTGAGCATTGCTTCTATCCTGTCCCACTGTCATGGCCTGAATTTCTATCATCCCCTCAGTAAATTAGCTGAGCTGTGAATCAATTGTGGGGAGGCCAAGTCTCCCATTTAGCATAACCCTGCCTGCCTGTGGTACAAAGATACCTTTACCACCTGCCTAGCACACACAAGTCCAGATAAAGAAACAGTTAAGATCATCCTTAATTTATATAGAACTAGAAGTGCTCTCATTGAATAATGGCTAGTAGAAACGCTGCACAGTAAGGCCAACATGGAAACCCTGTTCAGTGGGAATATCAGCTAACTGCTCTTTTAGGATGACTACCCTGTCAGGCCCATATCTGCTCAGGAAAATGAAAATAGACAGTGAAGTACAAGAACAAGTCAAATCCAAAAATTTGTCCATTGTTATTGGAGGGTAGAAACTGTTACAGTTGGATTAGTTCTATTAACTGGCTCTGTGCCACAGTAACATTGAGACTAGACTACTGTAATGCACTACACATGGGTCTCCCATCAAAATCAATCTGGAAACTCCTGTTGGTGCAGAATGCTGTTGCTTAGCTATGGAGCATGCATATTATTCTCATCCTGCAGTCATTTCACTGGCTGCCTATCAGTTACCGGGCTCAATTTACGATATTATCTATCCCATACAAAGCCCTTCCTGGCTGCAGAGCCTCATATCTGTGAGACCGCCTCGGTTAGAAGAACAGACTGGCTGGCGATGTTCCTTGCTCAATCCTCCAAGACTACAAACACCATAGAGCAAGCTAGATTTGAATTAAGGTACAAAGTTTGCCAATTGGTTGGATAGAAAGATAGTGTGTGTGTGGGGTCTTTTTGAACAAATTGGCTAGGATGAGAAAAAGAATTTCTTAAGAAATTATAATTACTAGCAGTAGGAACAAGTTTTTCAATCAGGTCATAGGAATTATTAGTGGATAGAGCACTAGGTAGTGGGTGGGAAAAGCAGGATACCAACTGTGTGCGCTGCTGGTGATCTGAGATTCTGTGAAGACCATCAGTAAGAGATGATTGGCCAGGAGATTCCAGTGCTCCTGGGGAGGGGAAAGTATAGCAGTGGGAGCAGGCAAAATTGGAACGGAAGGAGACTGAGACACAAGAGGGCTCGCTCCCCTTCCAGCCTGTGTCCCATCCCAATGATAGCGGGTATGGGGGCCAAGTGGAAGTACTCGCCTCCGTCCCTGGTATTATGCAATGCCAGGTCCATAAATAATAAGACCTCAGTCCTGCTGGATTTTTTAATCGGGCAGGACATGGACCTGGCTTGCGTGACGGAAACCTGGGTGTACGGGGTGGGGAGACGGTTGCTCTCTCCCAAGTAGCCCCGCCTGGGTTCTTCGTCCTTCACCAGGCTCGGACTAGCAGGCGGGGGGGGGGGGGGAGGGGGGCATTTTTCATATGGGAGGATTGCTCCTTCAGGGCACTCCCTCCGCCAAAGATCATGGGTATGGAGTGTGCTGGCTGGATGTGGGATGTTGGGGAGAGGTTAGTAATCTGGCTGGTGTACTGTCCGCGTAATGCACCGGCCAGTGCCTTACCGTCCCTGATGGAGGCTGTAGCAGGCTGGGCAATGGAGTACCCTCGGCTTATAGTCCTAGGTGACTTCAATGTCCATGCTGAGGACGTGGCTTCCACTCGGGTGACGGACCTAGTGTCTTCCATGGCAGCACTGGGACTCTCCCAATATATAACAGCACCCACGCATTGGGCTAGACACACATTAGAACCGATCTTTGCGCCGGGAGTTGTATTGGATCAGATTTCTGCTGAGGCAGTGCCATGGTCTGACCATAATGCCCTGAGGGCTCATGTGGATACACTGCCCTTACCCCGTTTAGGCGGCGAGCAAGTTTTAGCTCGCCCGCGAAGGCAGATGGACCCCTTGCGGCTTCAAATGGCTTTGCGGGATCCCTGGCCCTCTAGTGACTCGTTAGATGAGCTAGTGGAGATCTGGAATAGCCAGCTTTCCACAGCCATTGACGAGATCGCTCCCCGACGTCCTCTCCATCCCCGTTCACGATCCGCTCCGTGGTATACCCCGGAGCTGCAATTGATGAAACGGCAATTGAGACAACTAGAGAGACAATGGCGACGTACTTGCGACGAAGCTTCAAGTACATCTTATAGGTCATTTATGCGGACCTATGAGATGGCAGTCTGGGCCACAAAGACGGTTTACTTCGCGTCCCGGATTGCGTCTGTGACCTCGTGCCCAGCACAATTGTTTAGTATAATTTGATCATTAACAGTTTTACCGCAAGGTAAACCAAACGTTAGAGAATTGGAAATTGGCTGTGAGGCCTTTGCGAGTTTTTTCGCAGATAAGGTCTCGTCGTTCCAATGTGACCTCCCCGCCATAATTGAAACAGTGAAAGAACTTGAGGCACCGAGTGCGTCTTCTGGTCCAATTCTGGACTCCTTCAACTCACTCAGCCTGCAGGAAGTCGATAGGATCCTTTTCGCTGTGCACCCTACGACCTGTAGGTTGGATCCATGCCCGTCCTGGCTTATAAAAGCTAGCCAGGCGTTGTTACGCGAGCCACTACAGGGTATTGTCAACAGATCCCTGGTAGAAGGGATCTTTCCCACACCTCTTAAAGAGGCGGTGGTCCGTCCCCTCTTGAAAAAACCATCTGCAGATCTGGCTGTATTGGCGAACTATCGGTTGGTATCAAACCTTCCCTTTCTGGGTAAGGTCATAGAGTGGGCGATGGCAACTCAGCTACAGGGATTCCTAGATGACACTTCCGCACTGGATCCATTCCAGTCCGGCTTTCCACCAGGTCGCGGGACGGAGACGGTTCTGGTTGTTCTCATAGATGACCTCATGCGACATCTGGATCGGGGCGGCTCAGCGGTGCTGGTATTATTAGATCTGTCGGCCGCATTTGATACGGTTGACCATCACCTACTGACTAGCCACCTTGCCGACGTGGGGATTCAGGGGTCTGCCTTACAGTGGTTGGCCTCTTTTCTTCAAGATCAGGGACAAAGGGTGGTGATAAGGGAAGAATCATCCCGAAGGCACCCACTTATATGTGGTGTGCCACAGGGTGCGGTTCTGTCCCCGATGTTATTTAACATCTATATGCAGCCCCTTGCCCAGATTGTCAGGAGGTATGGGCTGGGATGTCACCAATATGCAGATAACACCCAGCTCTATCTATTGATGGGTGGTCACTCCGACTGTACCCCGGAAAATCTAGACCTGGCTCTTCAAGCCATAGCATCTTGGCTCAGGCTGAGTCGGTTGAAGTTGAATCTGACGAAGACGGAAGTTCTCTATCTGAGTCGGGGTGGTCCGGGGGGGGAGATCCCTCTGCCGGCTCTTGATGGGGTGTCACTAATCCCGGCCCCCAAGGTCAAGAGCTTGGGTGTGCTCCTGGAGTCCTCTCTTACAATGGAGGTCCAGGTAGCAGCCACTACTAGATCCGCCTTTTTTCATCTTCGGTGGGTGCGGCAGTTGGCCCCCTTGCTGGAGCGCAACGACTTAACACTGGTGATCCATGCTACGGTCACCTCAAGAATAGATCACTGTAACGCTCCCTACATTGGGCTACCCTTGGCGCTGACCCGGAAACTACAGCTAGTGCAGAACGCTGCAGCGCTGCTGCTAATGGGGCTCCCCCTTTGGGAGCATATTTGGCCTGTGCTGAGAGAGCTGCACTGGCTACCTATTGTGTTCCAAGTTCATTTCAAGGTGTTGGTATTGACCTTTACAGCCCTCTATGGTCAGGGGCCTGTCTATCTGTGGGACCGCCTTTCCCCACACATTCCCCGGAGAGTACTGCGTTCAGGGACAAAAAATCTGTTGTCTATCCCTGGACAAAGGGAGGCTAGGTTGCGGCAGATGCAAGCTAGGGCCTTCTTGGTGGCAGCGCTAGAATTGTGGAATACTCTCCCAGAGGCCATAAGGGCCCTGCGGGATCTTTCCGCTTTCCGCAGGGCCTGTAAGACCGAACTGTTTCAACAGGCCTTTGAAATCTAACCTAATTTGGGAGAGAGCTGCCACTCTACACCATTAAAGAGTACCATGATCACCATTTACATTTATATTTATGTTAAATTATATCATAGTGATATAGCACCAAAAATGCAATGGAATGTTTTAATGTTTCAGTGTTTTAAATAATTTTAAATTGTAGTTTTATTGGTTAAATTGTAAAAATGTATGTTGTTAGACGCCCTGAGTCCGCTTGCGGTGAGGGCGGGATAGAAATTTAAAGAGATAGGTAGGTAGGTAGGTAGATAGATAGATAGATAGATAGATAGATAGATAGATAGATAGATAGATAGATAGATAGATAGATAGATAGATAGATAGATAGATAGATAGGACAGTATCAATTTCCTTCTTGTCTGCTTTGCTATCACTCACCCTCTCTAACCAGTAGAATATAATCGCAGGGGACTTCCTTCTTCCTGTTCTCCTCTTCTTTCCTCCTTCTTCCCTGCATGCATCAGGAGGAACAGCATGGTGTCTCTCCTCCTGCTCTGAACTAAGCAGATGACCTACTACAGTTCAAAGCCATCCAGTTATCTAGAATAGTCACTCTTTCTCTCCACTACACTTATTTGTTATGTTTTCTTTTGAATAAATCCACCAGTATTGGTTTCTTAACTTAAAGCAAAGGCTTTCTGTGCAATTTGTGAGAAAGTGTGGTAACCATTAGATTAGGTCATGCTGCTGAGCTGAAGCTCAGAAGGAGCACTCTGCTGAGTGAAGGTAAGGATGGCTGCCTGACCAGTCCAGCCATCCTAAAGCAGGCTTAGCAGCCTTTTTATTTTATTTTATTTATTTTTTATTTATTTACTTTACATTTTTATCCCGCCTTCTCCGCAAGCGGACTTTTCCCCTATGCTCCACAACAGCTTTGCTTATTGAGGCTGCAGGTGCCAGCCTGCAAAGGAAATCAAGAACTGCCTATACACGTGGCCTTCTCCATTGTGGCCCCCATCTTGTGGAACAGCCTGCCCGAGAAGGTCAGGAAGACTCCCATTCTCCTGACTCTCCACAAACGATGACAAGGTGAATTATTCATTAAGGCTTTTCTATGTAAGCAATAGAGTCGTTCTACTAAATATTATACAAAATTACTTGGATAATTTTTTAGGAACTGGGGTCTATAGCTTGCTGAAATTAGGATCTTGCTGTGTTCATTTTTGCGTTGTTTAATGTGTCATTCTTCATCACATGTGACTTTTGTCTGTGCAGGTCCCATGATGTCCAGCTCAGCAATAGAAAAGGTCAGTGGATCCATTCCAATTCTGGTTTCAAAAAATGCACCATTTAGAATCTGCACATCAAACAGATAATCTTTCATTGTATGTCCCCAACATTCACAAAACACCAGTTAGGATTGCTGGGTTGGGCCTTGTCCAGTTTGGCTGTACAGAGACTGGAATGGTGGAATCAAAGAAATTATTCGGTTACTGACTCCAGTAACTCCTTTATAATGCTGTAGCAGCACTGTAAAAAGCCTGCCATTGAATTTCTTTGGCAAGAGAAAGAGAATAATTGGCCATTAAATAGGGGCATTAGCATTAATATACAGTAGGCCCCTGAAATCTGAATGGTTCTATTGAATTTGTTGAGCAAGCCCCATCTAATTTCTATCCAGACTTCCACCAGCCCTACTGAAGGGAGAGGGTTGGAACAATTCAAGCCTTTGTTGATTAGATTTCAGAAAATATCCAGGAAACAGTTCCATATAATGTAGAATACTGTTAGCAGTGTTCTGGGGAATAACCAGGGTGTTAGAGGAAAGACTATAATACCTAAATTGGAATGTTATTAACTCTGCATATTTTACAATTACACTGCTTCTGAAACAAACCTAAACTCCCAAGAGGTTTCTCTAGGCAAGGCTTGCTTGTGTGGAATTGGGTTACCTATCGCCACAGGGTTCTCTTGCATCCTTTGTTCTTAGAAAAGAATACCCAGACTGCTACTTCATTTTGTTCTAATCCTCTCTGCTTGATGACAAAGCAAAAAGTTTATATACTGAGATTTCAAGAACTGCTTAATCCAGAAAAGATCATCTTTCATTCTGTTCACATCAGATAAAAGCTGGAAAGCTCCATTTAAAAATATATATTCTGTGCAGACATCACAATGTTTTTAATAGGCTTCCAGAACAAAATGTGTTGTAACTTGCTCTTAGCAACTGTGAAGAATTTAGAGTGGCATAGAAACTGGATCTGTGCCCTATCTGCCAGTCATTTTGGGCAATTGAAGTCAAACTGGAGCGGTGGGATGGGATAAACTTCACTACTTTAACATATAAAGTAGTGACATATAAAGTAACATATAATGCTTTATCCCCTTTAAGACTCTATCTGTAATGCAACTATGAAAAATTACTATGATCAGTTTTGACACACACCCTTCCTTCCCAGCTAAGCACCCCTTTCCACCAACAACTGTACAGGAGAAATGCATTGCAAATGACATCATCAACATACTCATCAAAGGAAATGCTTGGGAAAGCGAGACAGGACAGAAATGGGTGGAACGCTCATAAGTGGCCCTCTTTGGGATTTTATGGTTATGTGAGAATTTAATCATACCACAACAATATTGACCAGAGATTTTAATCAGCTGAATTCTTCAAAATGTTTAGAGTCCTGCTGGCTGTAAATTTTTAGATTTTTTTTCCTTTGTGTTTTGGATGGCTTTGTTTTATTGACTAGCTGTAATCTCTGTAGTTTCATAAATTGCCTCCAGAACCATAACTGCCAGAGAGGGCAGGAAATAAGCGTCAGAAGCAATCAGATAATAGTTACCCATCCAAAGCATATTGTATTAAAGATTTTGTAATACAATGACATGCAACCCATCAGTTAAAGGAAGGTATAAACCCCATCCAATGTCACATTGGAGTAAGCATCAAACGGCATTGCAAGTTCCCTGGGGCTGTAGGATTACTAAATTTCAAGGACTAAAGGGTCTAATTTCAAGATAGGTTAGAAGCCAGTGTGAGTTTTGTTCACACGAAGTTAAAATTTTGATTTATCAAGATCAATATTATACACCTCGATTAGTAGTAGTTCTAGGCAGTTCAGATGGAGTTCTTTCACATCAGTTGCTACTGGATCCTTTTGACCGGAGGTGCCAGGGACTGAATTTGAGACTTTCTGCATGCCAAGCAGATGCTCTATCACAACTCTTCTTGCACTCAATTTCATTTGTATTATATAGTCCTCTTTTAGCTATGGCCCTCAGTTTGCAAGACCTCAGCAAGGCAGTTAATGATAGAACATTTTGGAGGTCATTCATTCGTAGGGTTGCCATAAGTCAGAAATGACTTGCCAGAACTTAAAACATATACACACAGTAGAATAAAGTCCAGAAGCACCTTAAAGACTAAGGGCGTTTTCGCACTTACCTTAAGCCGGAGCGATGTCCCTCTTCACCGCGCAGCGTCTGCACAGTTTTCGCACTAATTGCTCCGGAGCACCTGGAAGAGCCGCAAAGTCCCACGGCTTTTGCGGCGCAAATGTAAACCGCCAAAAACCAGTTTACATTTGCGCCGCAAAAGCCGCGGGACTTTGCGGCTCTTCCAGGTGCTCCGGAGCAATTAGTGCGAAAACCATGCAGACGCTGCGCGGTGAAGAGGCACATCGCTCCGGCTTAAGGTAAGTGCGAAAACGCCCTAACAAAACTTGTAGTAGAGTGTGAGCTTCTGTGAGTCACTGCCCACTTTTTTAGATACTTGACCACAAATGTTGTTAGTCTTTAAGGTACTATTGGACTCTTACTCTATTGCTACAGAGTAACATGGCTACCCATCTTGACATATACACAGTCCTCTATTCAAGCTGTCTATGCTTGTGGCCATCACTACATCCTCTGACAGTGAATTCCACATTTTAATCGGTCATGGAATAAAGTACTACCTTTTGAACATCCTCCTGACTCCATTGCCAACTAACTTCCCTGTGTGCTCCTCTGTTTTGAAAGAGGAAGAAACTGTTTACCACCCTTTTCTGGCTCATGCAAAATTATATAACCCTTTTATCATGTCCTCCCAGTTGTCTTTCTCTAAACTGAAATGTCCGTCTTTACCTTTTCCTCATGGGAAAAGTAATCCAGCTGCTTAACCATCTTGGGTGCTATCGTCTGTATTTTTCCAGCTCCAGTCTCTTTTTGAGATACAAACACCGTATTCCAAATTAGGCTTCACTATAGATCTATATATGGGCAATATAATACTGGCTGCTTTGTTTTCAATTA
Source organism: Heteronotia binoei (assembly GCF_032191835.1). Classification (NCBI taxonomy): domain Eukaryota; kingdom Metazoa; phylum Chordata; class Lepidosauria; order Squamata; family Gekkonidae; genus Heteronotia; species Heteronotia binoei. The sequence goes on along the minus strand of NC_083232.1, from coordinate 38,885,866 downwards.
TTTTCCTAATAATCCCCAGCAGTTTGTTTTTTCCACCTCTGATGTACAATTTGTTGACATTTTGAGCTACCCACTATTATCCCAATAGCTTCCCCCCCCCCCCCCCCCACGTTCAGCTGCCTGTTCTCCCCGTTTGTGGAGATCATGCTAGAGCTTGTTAATCAACCTTGGTTTTCACCATCCTGAATAACTTTGTGTCATTGGCAGACATGGCCACCCTGCCTTCCCCAATGAACTAATTAAATAGTGCCAGCCCCAATACCGATCCTTTAGGACCTCTGCTCACTTTCCGCTGAAGAAACTGTTTATTCCTACTCTGCTTCCTGTTGTTTAACCAATCCATAAAATGACCGATCCTCTTATCACAACTGCTAAGCTTACTCAGGAGTCTTTGGTGAGGTATGTTGTCAAAAGTCCAAGTATATGTTTACCGAGTGACCATTATCTATTTGCTTGTCCACTGAAAAACTTAAAAAAACTGAAAAAGGTGAGGCAAGACTAATTTTCTCTCAGCAGACTTTGTTCCACTATGAACTTAAGAATTTTAGCCTTTATAACTTTAATAGGAGTTTCTGCTAATTAATTTGGGACAGACATTAGGCTGTAACCAGTCTGTAATTTCTGTATTCTACTCTGTATTGTTTTAAAAATTAAAACTTGTTTACTAACCTCCAGCTTAGTATAGAGATTAATGTTTTGACAAGCTACAATTAATGAAGTACTTCCTTTTGTCCATCCTGAATCTCTTGCCCAGCAACATCATTGGGTGCTCTTAGGAAAGGATCCAGTGCATGATTTCAAAACTTTTTATTCCTACATGTAGAAAAGAAGCTCAATGAAAAATAACCTTCTTTGACAACTCCATATATGGATTTGATGCATTCTCAGCAAGCAGGACATGTATACACATAGTCCCACAACTGCTGCCACCAAATGATGAAACCTTGCCAAACTTGTTCATGACTGATTCTTGGCTTGGCTTCAAGGATGTCAACCAAATCCAGCGGAAATAATTTCGTGCCTTTCTTCAGGCTCTCAGGAGGATGAAGTTGGCTAAGAATTTGTGCTTAAATGTGAAGGGGACATGCAAAATAACTGTCATTGTGCAATGAACACCATCAGTAGTGGGATGTGTACAGCTTAAGAAGACACCATTAATTAATATTCCATCCCAAGTCTTTTGTCATGCAATCAGTCCACACCTCTGCTGTTGCTACCTTTTTCTTTGCTGTTTGCCTCTCCTTCCTTATCACTGTTTATCTTGAATTCAGCAGCAGAACATGCCTTTTCTGTCTGTTCACACAGTGAGAGTCCCAGGTGCAGGGGGGTTGCGCAAGATTACTGGGAAATTGAAACCTGCTACTTCCCAGTTGATGAGCTTGTGGGAACATGCATGGCCACCCCAAAGATGAACCCCCCACTCAGGACTTCCCCAAAGAGGAACCCCTCACTCAAGACAACAACCATCCACTACCAGTTCTAGGGTTGCCAACAGGCCTGCAGAAAAATGGCCTGTCCTTTTCTAAGACACTTAATACATGGAAATAGGCAGGTGAGGTTTTTCATGGGCAAGAAGGTAACACCATTTGGTAAACAAAATATCATAATGCCTTCTTTAAAGGGACAGGACATTTTTTTCTCCAGGAAGTTGGCAACCCTACCTGGTATCCATGTATTCTTCCATCAATGATAGGACAAAATTCTAGACTAGAGCTATTGGGAGTATAGCACTGATAACCTTCTAGACACAATGTACTTTGAAAGGTTTGAATTGTGCTTAGTAGAACTGACGACAGACCAATAAGATATATCCTGATATGAAGCCTTATAAACTTGTGGCTCCAAGGGAAGAAGTGGGAGGGGTGACTAGCAGCCATTGTCTTGCTCTCTGGTTCCACGAGTGGTTCTTGTGACTTTACGCAGAAGACAGACATTGAGAGAACATTCCCCTATCCAGTGAGCTCAGAGATCTGTCTCCCGTTCTGCCTTTTATCTGTTGATTCCAAACTATGGCCCCTTCCAGCTTATGAATAGTCATAGTTTCTCAACAAAGATACCCCAGAATCCTTGTTGATAAAAACAGTTTCAAACATTCAGTTTTAGACCTGTAACCTGGCCTCGTGTATGCTCCTAGTCTACACAGAAAACCAAGAAGCTGTGAAAGAGTTGATGAAAAAATACAGTGACATTAGGAACAAAACATTACCAGCAGTCTTAAAGAATTGAATTATTTTATCACAGTGAAAAAAAAATTATGCAGATGCATTTTTCAAAACTGACAATTTTCAACTTTTAAGTGCCCTGAACTGTGAAATTTTATTAGAAATTGGATAGTTTACAGTCAAACCAGTAGTAAGTAAAAATTTATTTTAAACAAATACAGCCCAGATACAATTTATAGAGTTGAAATTCTGACAATAAAGTTCTACATCAACTGCAAAGTGAGTAATGCTCTTGCCTTAAAACTGTTAGTTAGCTACTGAAGAGTTAATATAATTGTGAGAACTCTACTTTCCATATTTCTGTATCAGCTCATTGGCTTTTGAAATGTAAGCCTTCATGGCATTTTCCTTTGACATACCTGTAAAGCAAGAAGAAGCAGCCTTTACCATTCTTTAGTCGCTTTGCATACAAAAATGATTTTAATCAGAATATGGTTTATATAATAATTCTAAGAAAAACACCTTTCTTTTGGTTCCAAGCTTCCCATTTGGCTTTGCCTTTCAAGTCTAGCATTCCCGGACATTCTGAAAAAAAGAAGATACTGGATTTATATCCTGCCCTCCGCTCCGAATATCAGAGCAGCTCACAATCTCCTTTATCTTCCTCCCCTTGTGAGGTGGGTGGGTCTGAGAGGACTCTCACAGCAGCTGCCCTTTCAAGGGCAACCTCTGCCAGAACTATGGCTGACCCAAGGCCATCCCAGCAGGTGCAAGTGGAGGAGTGGGGAATCAAACCTGGTTCTCCCAGATAAGAGTCTGCATACTTAACCACTACAACAAACTGGCTCTTTATGTTAATTAAACCTATCCTAGCTAACCTTTATGGATTACCTGAGGCGAAGTTAGTTTTCTTTCTATTATCTGACCAATGTTCCCATATTACAAGCCTAGTTGCAAAGTACCTTTTAGCTGCCATAACAATAAGGGAGCAAAAAATTAGCTCTCCTTGATTTTTGACTGGTTTTTATAACTGAAACATGTTTGCTGGAGAAGATGAAGACTTTGCAAAGTGCCTAGAGGAGTTGCCATTGACTCCACCGTGAAACCTTCATGGAGCCAGATAAGTAATACACAGAGCCAAGAGTGGTTGCACTGGCTGGTTTGCAAATGCACTGGGAAGAGGCTGAAGCTCCTTTACCCTGCCTGCTTTGGTCACAAATGGAGGTGGGGGAGGCACCCCCCACTTCTGATATAAAGTCCTCGTATTGTTCTCCAGTGAGCTCTCAAAAATACCATAATTTCAACAAAAGCCAAAGTGGAGTGCCTACAAACCTACCAATGTTAATGTCTCCCACAACAGACTGTTTGTAGAGTCCATAGAGCTCCCTCAGCTCATCATCACTCGGTCTGGTCTTTAATTTCTTGACGCTTTCTGCTGCACTCTCAAAGTCAGCCTGAAGAGAAAAAGAATGGAAACATCAACATTTCCCCCTCATACTTTCTTAAACATTTTGCTCATTCTTTCCAAATACCAAGCTTTTCTTAAATGCTTTCCAGGTTGCCCCTATTTGGGGAGGGACGGTGGCTCAGTGGCAGAGCATCTGCTTGGTAAGCAGAAGGTCCCAGGTTCAATCCCCGGCATCTCCAACTGAAAAGGGTCCAGGCACGTAGGCATGAAAAACCTCAGCTTGAGACCCTGGAGAGCCGCTGCCAGTCTGAGAAGACAATACTGACTTTGATGGACCGAGGGTCTGATTCAGTAGAAGGCAGCTTCATATGTCCATATTTCCACTCAACATTTGCATGGCATTGTAGATGACCACCAGCTTCTTTCTATATGGTCTGTGCAATTACCCAGACAGAATGGGACAGAAACTGAGCCATGGTCCAAAGCCTGGTTTCTGGACCAAGGGCTTCTAATTGCATTGTTTATTTTTGACTGCTAAAACAATTAAGTAATGGAGGCAACTGGAATCCAATTTGGAGTGGTTCAAATCTTATATTGGTGTACAGAAGGGATTCAGCTGCCTCAGTTACTTATATGGAGGTTCCCAGCGTTGAAGTCTTTAGCCCAGAATCCAAGCTTTGTACCAAGGTACACTCTGTGTTCTCTGACAGGGGCACAGTTCCCCAGAGTCAGAGAGTGTACAATTCAAGGTGGCTCAACACTGCCTCCAGTTTCTTATGGAACAGTTAGTATGAAAACCAAGCTCTGGAGTGGACCAGGGAACAGCACAAGATCCCTTGCAGGACACAGCTCCTTAGTCTGGAGATTATGGTTTAATCCAAAATTTATCGAGTTTTACAATAAAGGAACTGTCATGTGCCAGTCTCGGATGCAAACCTAATCCAACTGATCTTGGGATAAGACAAAATATTGTGTCTTGTTCTCCATATCAACCCAAACAGATTGCATTTAAAGAACCCTATGAACATATGAAGCTGCCTTTTACTGAATCAGAACCTCAGTCCATCAAAGTCAGTATTGTCTACTCAGACTGGCAGCGGCTCTCCAGGGTCCCAAGCTGAGGTTTTTCACGCCTATTTGCCTGGACCCTTTTCAGTTGGAGATGCCGGGGGCTGAACCTAGGACCTTCTGCTTACCAAGCAGATGCTCTACCACTGAGCCACCATCCCTCCCCTACCACTGAGTCACCCTACTAATAAATTATGTGGGGGGAAACTGATATATTATAAATGTAGAGCCTACTACAGTTGCAATCAACCCAACTGTAAGCTTCTAAATAGTTAAGTAAAAATGAAACAGAAAAAAGTGGAAATACTATCTTTTATTCAAAGAAAAGAACTCACGAAAGAACAAATTTGTCTTGTTTATTTAATACTGATTTCCTAGTGCTCAACAGAGAAACCAAGTTGCAAAGTCATAAATTATAATCTGAGGTAACAACACCAGAACATGAAAATACATGATTTACCAATTTAAAAGCATTCAGTTTTCCAAACACCCAAGATCAGGAAACTTACAGCTGAATCTGCTGGAAGAATTCACCTTCCACCACCAAATGCCCTCTGGAACTGGGCTGCCTTATTAACCTGGCAGGCACTGGCTGCTCCTTACAGTCAAGTTCTGGAATTGCAGGAATTTCTAAAAGCTCAGCCACTGCACTGCAGTGTCCACAAAGAATTTGGGCCTCTTTCCAACTTTGGTTCAGTAACTGATCATTCAGTGCAATATGTTCTAGCTGGAATTTGCATGGGTGTCAGTAAATTTTTGTTTGATATCCTATACTCTTCATGTTTACAAGGATTTATTATATTTTAGATTGTATTTGGTCACTTTTATTTTTATTGATCTATGCATAATTAATTTAAAAATTGCTGTGATAAAGGGAGGACTCCACGTTTGACTGAAGCAATGCGCCTGGGGTGCGAAAGGCAGCATTAAACCATCTTAATCCTCCAACCATGAGACGAAGTATGGGCGATGGGGCTTCCAGAAAGAAAGCAGATGACACAAGGGAACAGACACACATGCAAGGAGGAAAGTCTTCTCCAAAAAGTACCATAGTTTCAAATGAAAACTGGCACTTTCTTCTTTGTTGACATGTATCATAAGGCTGTTTTCCACATAGGCTTCTTGCTGTACGTCTGCTGCTGTTGGAAAGTGGTCCCCCCACACTTCCCCAAATCATCACGATACATTTGAGCATCTATAACAGTCAGTTTCTGATTTATTTATTATTTTAAAAACTGGAACCCTGAAAGGATCACTGCTGGAGAAGTGGGCCAGGGAAACCTACCACACAGAAGCCCTGTTGCTGCTTTCTCAGCACCCACAATAGCAGTGAGGAAACTCAGGGCTTTTTTTGAGCAGAAACATGGTTCTGGCTTGCTTGGTGTCAGGGGGTGTGGCCTCATATGCAAATAGGTCCATTCTGGGCTTTTTCTACCAAAAAAGTCCTGCGTAAACTACACGCTATCTTGTAAAACAAAACTGTGCAAGAGGGCATTTTTAAAAATAAAGCATATAAAAAAAGGGCTGTGTTATAACAGAATGATTCACGAAGACGTTTCAATAGAGAGAACAGGGCTGTGGACTATACTAGTATGTATTCATCTGTTGCTGTATGTTTTTATCTCACACTCACTGTCTACATCATTCCATTTCAGTTATCTGAAATCCTAGTCCTATAACATTGTTTATTGTATCTCCCCTCATCCTATTGGCAGATTGATTATGTATTCTGCCTTGAGTGCCAGTGAGAAAGGCAGACTGTAAATAAAACTAAATAGAAAACATCAACATTTTCTGCTTCATGTTTTTAGTTGTGCTTGATGAACAGCAGTAAAAAAAAGGCACTGATAAACTTTGATTGAGAAAGACAGAATCTTGCTTCATTACTGAATTACAACACAATGTTTAGCATCAAGAAATAATCCCCTTGGCTCAATATGAAGCTTTCCAAATTGACAGGGGAGCTGACACCCAGATCCAGATTTTGGCCAACTTGTTTTTGAATAACACAGAGACACCCAACTGTCAACCACTAGAAGGCCCCATAAGTTGCCTCCCCACAGACATACAGAGGATGAAACAAGTACAATACAGCTTTGAAACGAAACAATCAGGCACTGTTTCCCAGGACAAGATACAAACTTGTTCTAAAGTCTGGGACCTATTCTTTGCCTTTCCCAGTATGTGTGACCATGACGCCATGGCTCAATCATGCTATCACACGCCTCCCCCCATCTCTTGTTGACCCCACTGGTTATGAAACTAAGCTTGATTCTACTTCTCACCAAATACATTTTTTAGAAAGTTTATTCTTCCTTGTTGCTCAGTACATTTTCATTAATTTTTATGAAAAGTGTCATAAAAATCAATAATTTAACATATAGTAGAGACAGATAAAAAGGACCTCACCATAAGATTTCAGTTTATTCTTCCTGAGAAGGTAGCCATTTCCCCAAACCTGCTGGTATGCAATAATTAAAGCCTATTTTTAGAAAAGTTTATTACAAATATGCAATTTTCAGCTCTTGATTTCAAATAATAGCATTGACTCAGAGAGCTTCCCTAGGCACAGCCAAGGCTGCAGCAACGGCCAGTGGGTTTTGATGGTGTTGCTTTGAACAGGAGACTCTCATTTCCCTATTGGCAACTGCTTGTGTAAATTCCCTTGGTTTCAGAAGTGGTTCACTGCAGGATACAGGGTCTGTCTGAGATACCTAAGCCAACAGGTCGCTTGGGCATGCGGAGCTAGCTGGCTGCAATATTCTTTGGACCCTGGCCACTTCCTTGGGGCACTGCAGAAAACTCCATACAGTTACTATCCCCATTGGCTAAGAACCTCATACTTTCCAAGGTGATGTTTTGAGATCTAGAAAGTTGTGCCTTGGTTTGGAACTAATGGTTTGACTTCAGTTCTCCTACTTCCTAGGCACTAAAACAAAATCTATATCGCTGTAAGAAAACTATAAGGCAGAAACCCTCATAACTTTTAATTGCCACAATCAATTTTCAAAAACCCATGTCCTCATTACTATTAAACAGAAACACAATCCTGCACCATCATTGTAGAAGGTTGAAAGCATCAAGGATGCATAGAGAAGGGGGAGAGGTTGTAAGCCACTTTGAGTTCCCACTAGGGAGAAATGTGGAATATAAAGCATATAAAATAAACAAACTGATGTTTAACTTGCAAAAAAAAAAGATTGAGGGGAAACACCACTGTGCTTTTCAAATGTTTGAAGGGTTGAAGAGGGCAAAGACCTGATCTCCGTTGCTCCAGAGGGTATGACTTGATAAAATGGTCTTCAGTTGCAAAGAATTTGATTTTCAATTGTGTATTAGAAGCTGCTAGTGGTCCGAGTCATTTCAGAATGGACCCAGTTGCTTGGGACGGGGTGGGAGGCTCTCCTTTGCTGGAGGTCCTCCATGGAGAGGCTAATAGCCATCTGTTAGGAATGCTCAAGTTTGGATTTCCGACACCAAGCAAAGGGCTGTACTCAATGGTCATGAGCCCTTTAGACTCTAGTTGCTTGGATTTGTAGTCATTTATAGAGAAATTTAAGATGTTATTCTTTAAATAGTTGAAACGCAAGGCTTTTTTGTAGAAAAAACCCAGCAGGAACTCATTTGCATATTAAGCAACACTCCCTGGCTTCACCATTGTTTCACACAGGGGATTTGTAACAGAAAAAGCCCAGCAGGAACTCATTTGAATATTAGAACACATCCCCTGATGCCAAGCCAGCCGGAACTGCGTTCCTGCTTTTAAAAATTCCTGCTGAAACTCATAACCCTTCTGCCACCCAAAATGGTATACAGGGTATATTAAAAGGCAACAGCATCCATACCCTCCAAAGGTCGAAAAGCTACTCAAGCCAGAAGAAGGCTTCAAACTTTGCTGGCAGAATATACACAAAGATCTTCATAACTGATTATTGTACCATTTGGTGCACAATGCTTTTATTTTGGGGGCTTATTAGAAAATCTCAATCATACTCTTACATTTATGTTGCTGTATCCTTTTCAAAACAGACGAAGTGTTAGTGGCAATTCACAAAGAAATTCCAACTGAACTTGTATTTGACCAGCTCCCTGCCAGCCAGTGCACAAATATCTACAAAGCCTTGAGCAGATTACAAAACACTCTGTTCTCCAATTTCCCCTTTGGAGGATTCAACCACTGCAAGGGCAGCTGTTAAATCCAGATGCCAGGTTACCGGCGTCCTGAATGGACCCGAGGGATTAGGAGGATGCAGCTGCCTTCGGTACCCGCATCACTCTCTGGCTGGCAGCCTCATCTTACTCTTCTGCAGAAGCTGATGCCAACAGAAGCGGGAAAGGGTAAGGTTTGCAAGAAGCAGAGAATGAGGAACCTACAGACAATTGTCAGAGGCGACCTGGAGCCCTGCAGCTTAGGAAGAAGGCACCTGTTTCTCCAAAGACGTACCCCGAGTCCTTGCAGTTGTCACGCATCATGTGATCAAGCCAGCTCTGATCCACCAAGCTTTGGGCAGAGTAAGTTGTGTTGGAATTTAAGGCAGGCTGCCCGGGCTCCTACTTGAAAAGGCAAACGGCCAAGGGGCCAGGAGCAGGAGCTGAAGGCTATTGCACGTTCTGGGGCAAACATTAACTCCTTCCCCAAAATGCTATACACCATTTTCCTTTCTCACGTAGCTTATTTCCGCTCTTATTGAAAGGGCAGCCTGAGGCAAATAGTCGCGGGCCGCTCCTCTTCCCGCCACCTTCATGTTCACTTTTGAACTCCTTTTTCCAGTACGTGAATGCACGCCACTCGCCGCCGGGCACACGTGCACCCTGTTGGTGCAGAAAATCGGACTGCAGCGAAACCCTCCGGAGGAGTAGCTGCCTCTTGCCAGATCACGTTGCGCTCACGCACTCCGCTTTGGCTGGGGAGCTTACAAAACCGCAGCAGCGTTTTTCTGAGGCAACAACACGCGACAGCGTCTGAATGGGGCGACCCTCCGCACGGAGGTAGGAGCCAAAGCAGGCAAGGAAGGGTGGCCCTTCCAAGCCGAAACTTTAAAAGTCGATGCAGCTGCGGGGCAGGCCCAGAGCCGCGCGCCACCCGTCCCCACGCAGCTTCTTCCCGAATTAAATGCGCCGGCCCTCCCCTCTTGCAGCGGCTTCTCATCCCGGAGGAAAAATGTACGAATACCTGCAGCAGCCACTCGAAGGGCCCAAGACCTGCTGAGCTGAGTGGAGCTTCTGCTGAAGAAACCCGCCTAGGATCATACTGCGCAAGTTTTAAATGCGCGCGAAAAAACGCTGGCCGGCCCCATGAAGTTGGCATCAGAAAAAAATAAATAAAACCCCGTTAAAGTTCAAACACACACGCAGGGAGAGAATTACGACTGCCTGGGAAAGAACGAGACGACCAGGCTGGAGTCTAGGATCCACCCGATCTTCTAACCACCCTCCCCCCCGCAAATAAAATGACTCCCCCGAAATCCACCTCCCTCTCCTTGGCGTTCAAATCCTTTGACAGGTGCCGCAGTTAAGAAAAACTCGCAGCGCTAACTCTTCGGCAGCCGCGCAAAAGCACCGCCCTCCTGGATGCTAAAACCCTACCGCAGCCCAGATTCCCCCCGCCTTAAGTTTTCTCACCTGAAGAGACATTTTCCGCAGGGTTGCACCAGAAAGAAAAACGCGACCTCCTTGCAATCCGAGCGGTCCGGCGCCTCGTAGTCCTTTTTATATGCCCACGATGCACCAGGGCTCTAATTGGACCAAGGATGCTCTGACGTCACTCCCAGGGTTTCTCGAACACCCGAAAACAGCAGCGGCTCTTGCTAGCCTAGCAATGGCTGCCGGCGGCGAGCCGGTGCATCCTTGTGATTGACAGCAAGCGTTCTGCACTAGCAGCCGCTCATCTGGGACAACTGCGGCAGCGCCAAGCTCTTCGTTGGGCATGTTAGTCGCAGATTTGGATGCAATAGTTATTTGCAACTACTGGATGCAAGTGAACTGGCTCCAGTTTACGAGATCCGTTTTTTAAAAATAATGTAACTTTGTATCACGAGTGCATTCCTTCGGTATCGTCCTAGCCTTTTAACCAATGCTTCCTCTAAACTGTGGAGTCTTATGAGCATAAATTCTACTTTGTGAGCTGCTGCATAAATTAGCTTGCTCCGGGCCATCCTTCCTGAGCTAAAAATAATGTGAACTAGCTCACACTAACTCAACTTAGAAGGAACACTGCTCTTAACCCTTATTCATTCCTCCTCCCTCTGTCCCTCAAGATCGTAGCCCGATCTCCACGGAGGTTTGTTCAGAAATAAATCCACGTCCACCAGAATTCAACGGGACTTGTCACTTGCTAAATTCAGGCCGTTAGCCGTTTTGGTCTGAAACAACAGGAGAAAGTTTGAGCCCAGTGGCTCCAAACGTGCCACTGGACTCAGATTTTCGCTGTCACTTTATAAATTCACGATTTTAGTTTTGCAGCCGTTTTAAACATACTAGACTCTAGAGACTTAGGTACACGGCTCATTTAGCGCCACCTAGTGCCTATATCTAGTAGCGTGGGTATTTTAAAGAAGAGTGCTTGTTCTCTGGATGAATCAAGTTGGGTAGCCAAATTTGTCTATAGGAAAGAGTATGAGTCTAGTAGCACCTTAAAGATTAACACAGTTTGTGGTGCAGTATGAACTTTTGTGAGTCACTACTCACTTCTTCAGATACAACTAGAATGTGAGTCCATCTGTCCTATATATTGGAAAGTGGAGTGATTTCAGATGCCAAATGACATTAGCAGCAAATGACAATAGATTCTGTACCTTTTCTTGCTTACAGCCAGCCTGCTTACCTAAAACTTCTCACCTGTAATGATGAACTACTGACCAGTAACATGGACTCTGGTACCAAGGCCTACAACAAACCAAGATACCAACTTTATTCTCATAAAGATCCTAGCAACAACATCACTGAACCCAGCAACATCAGCCAGACCATCTCAGGTTCCTACTCCTGATCATTCTCTAATTTGATGTATGCCATCATGTATCAGCAATGCCATTCCACCCTCTACACTGGACAAACAGGCCAGTCCCTTTGACAAAAAAATAATAATGGACATAAGTCTGACATCAGAAACTATAACATTCAAAAATCAAGACATTCAGTTGCTGACCTAAAAGTAGCAGTTATCTTACAAAGAAGCTTCAAAGGGAAATTAGAGAGACTGCTGAAGTGCAACTGATAACGAAGCATCCACCGGGTCTGAATCAAGACCTAGGTTTTCTATCTCGTTTCTAATGCTGATTTCTCCATATCTACTACCTCTCTGCATATCACACCTAATCCAATGATACCTTCTATTGTCATTTGCCTGCTAATGTCATGTGGAATCTGAAATCACTCCACTTTCCAATAGGACAGATGGACTCACATTCTAGCTGTATCTAAAGAAGTGAGCAGTGACTCATGAAGGTTCATACCTAGAGATGTAAAATTTCTGAAAATTTTGAAGCTCAGAAAAAAACTGGAAATTTTTGGAAAAATTGAAAAAAATGCTATATTAGCACTTCTTTTCCAGATTGAGTCATTCTGTTACTTTAGGAACATAAAATATGACTATGGACAATTTTACTTGGCATGAAATGATCACAGCTAGCATACTGAAAATATAGTGCATCCAAACAATTATTATAAATAGAATTTACTTTTTAAATTTTATTTGTAATTGTAACAAATGGAGCAACAATTTCCTGAACTGTTTACTAGTTTATGTATCCTGAAAAGACATCAGAGGATAGACTGTAAGGGGATGGGGAGCAGAAAGCCAAGCCCCAGAAGTGTGGGTAGTTACCACAGCTCAAAGGATAATTGGCTCTTGACCAGCTTGTCTTTGTTGCAGAGGGAGGAGGGGGGTTGTTTGAAACTACTTTTGCCACAGCAGTAGAAAGGGAGGGGGCAGAGGGACCCTCACTACCACAAGTGAAAATAAGTATGTGAAGAGCTGGGAGAGGCAAGAAGAGAGAAGCTGTAACGTACCGAGACAGGAGACGTTGGTAGGGCAACATGCTTTAATGTAGGCACGTCACAAGAGAGGGAGCACGCGGGCCGGGTCCCGCTTATATACAATTCCCGGAACCTCCTTCCAGACAGGCCAGTCCAATCCTGGCCTGTTGAACTTCCCGCCACAGCTGGTGATTGGCGGGGTGTTCGCGCCCTGCGCTGAGCTGCCCGGGGACAGCCCGGTCGCTCCGCGCAGGGCCGCGCTGGCTAGCTTATGTCCTTGCGTTATTATGTTATATCGTTATCCCGATACACTACACCCCTCCCCCCCTAGTTTCTGCACATAGTCCCTTAGGTAGGCGGGAGGTCGGCGCTCCCGGATGGATCGTCTAGAGGCTGCTTGTGGTGTAGGTGCTGCTTCGGCGGCGGGAGTCTCTTCAGGGGGCGAGGCTGCTGTGGGTTGTTGGTCGATCTCTGTGGGTCGCTCGGCCTCTGCTGGTCCTGGGTGTTCGCTAGTAGGCAGGGTCGGTGCCGGCGCTGTGGTCTCCGGCAGACCTCTAGCTGGCTCTTCTCCGGGCAATGCCTCCTCGTCTGTTGGCACTTCCGGTAGGGTGCGGCGGCGGAGTTGGTCAATGTGCCGCCGAAGGACCTGGCCCCCCTCTGTGGATACCTTGTAGTGGCGGGACCCTATTACATGCAGTACCCGACCCACCAGCCACTCTGGTCCCCGAGCGTAGTTTCGGGCGAACACTGGATCCCCAGCGAAGAAACCCCTGGCTGCGTCCCTGATCTCGGGGGACCCCCTGATGTCAGAGGCTCGGTCGGGGTGTAGCCGGTCCAGCCTTGTGATGAGCTTGCGCCCCATGAGGAGCTCCGCCGGGCTAACCCCTGTGACTGGGTTGGGGGTCACCCTGTTGTCAAACAGGAAGGCGGCTAGTCTGTGGTCCCAGTCGCCCTGCACTATCCGGCCCAGGGCTTCTTTAGCAGTGCGGACCATGCGCTCTGCCTGGCCGTTGGTGGCCAGGTGGAACGGGGCTGACCTTATGTGCTTGATCAGGTACCTCTGTAGGAATGCCTGAAATTCCCCCGAGGTGAAGGCCACCCCGTTATCCGAGACAATCGTGTCTGGAATACCGTGGGTGCACAGGGCCCTGCGCAGCGCCCGGATTGCGGCTGCTGATGAAGTGGACGCCATTGGAATGACCTCCAGCCATTTGGTGTAGGCGTTCACTATGATCAGGAAGATCTGTCCCTGGAAGGGCCCCGCGAAGTCTAGGTGGAGCCTGGACCAAGGTTTCCTAGTGGTTTCCCATCATGTGACAGGGGCACTGGGTGGTTCGGGTCGCGACTCCTGACACACGCTGCACCTCCGAACCCAGTTCTCGATTTCCTCATCCATCCCCGGCCACCAGACGTAGCTCCTGGCTAAAGCCTTCATCCGGACCATGCCGGGGTGGGTCTCGTGGAGCGACTCCAGAACTCGCTTCTGTAGCGGGGGGGGAACCACCACCCTGCTTCCCCACAAGATGCACCCTTTGTGGGCTGCTAGCTCCTCTCTCCTCGTTTTGTAAGGCCTAAACTCTTCCCCCATGTTTCCTTCCGCCACCCCCTCACCACCCAGTCGAGAACCCTTGCCAGTGTTTTGTTCCTCCCGGTAGCCTTCGCAACCTCCGCGGCATGGAGGGGCTGCTCCGGGAGTGACTCGACCAACATGACCAGGTGTGCTGGGGCTGGATCTGTGTCAGGTAGTGGTAAACGGCTGAGCGCGTCCGCGTGGCTCATTGCCTTGCCGGCCCGGTGGAGCAGTGTGTACATGTAAGAGTTGAGGAATTGGTTCCACCTCAACATGCGCTGTGAGAGTATTTGGGGGGTTTGGCGGTCTGGGGCTAGCAGACCCAAGAGCGGCTTGTGGTCGGTGGCTATAGTGAACCTCCACCCATACAAATAGTCATTGAACTTGTGGACCCCCACCACGATGGCCAGGGCCTCCTTGTCAATCTGTGCGTAATTGCGCTCTGCCGGTGTGAGCGTGCTGGAGTAGTATGCTATGGGTACCTCCCTCCAGTCCGGTAGCTGGTGCCCCAAGACTGCGCCCACCCCGTAAGGTGACGCGTCGCAAGCTAGGATTACTGGAAGGTGCTCATCAAAATGGTGGAGCACCGCATTGGAAACCAGGACGTCCTTAACCGCCTGGAACGCGGCGGCTTGCCACCTGCCCCATACCCAAGGGGCTTGTTTGTCCAGCAGCCGGTGTAGAGGCTCTGCAATGGCCGCTTTATGGGGCAGGAAAGAATGGTAAAAATTGAGCAAACCCAAGAAGCTTTGTAGCTCCGCTTTGCAGGTGGGAGCCGGGGCATGCACGATGGCTCGGGTCTTTTCCTCCGTCGGGTGGATTCCCTCTGCGTCCACTGCGAACCCCAGGAACTCCACCTGCGGTACACCCAGCGAGCATTTCTCCCGCTTGACCTTGAGCCCTGCTGCTTGGAACCGGCGGAGCACTTCTCTTAGGCGGTTGCTGAACTCCTCGGAGTCTGGGGCGGCGATTAAAACGTCATCGAAAAACGGTTGGACTCCGGGGATCCCTTTAAGAAGAGCGTCCATTATACTTTGGAAAATCCCCGGAGCTACGCTGACCCCGAATTGTAGTCTCTTCACCCTGAAGGCCCCCTGTGGGTCACGATAGTCTGGGCCTCGGCCGTTTTAGTGTCCACTGGGAGCTGTTGGTAAGCCTGTGCCAGATCCAGCTTCCCAAAAATCTTTGATCCCGCTAGGGCTGCCAATACGTGGCTGACCACGGGTACGGGGTAGGGATTGTCCTGCAGTGCCTTGTTTATTGTGCACTTGTAGTCGGCACATATCCGCACCTCTCCGTTAGGCTTGACCAGGGTCACTATGGGGGTCTCCCACGTGGCGTAGTCCACCGGCTCCAGGACCCCTTGGGCCATGAGGCGGTCCAGTTCAGCCTTGATTTTGGGCTTTAAAGCGAACGGGACCCTCCTAGCCTTGAGCCGGATCGGCCTGACCGTCGGGTCTAGTGGTAGGGAGATGGCCAGCCCCTTGTAGCTTCCCAGGGACCCGTCAAACACGTCGGGGAAGTCGCGGCACACCTCCCCGAACCCTCTGGGAGTTAGGATTTGCCCCACCCCCTCCAGCCGGATTCCTAAGGGTTTGAACTACGCCAGACCTAGCAGGGTGGTAAGCTGGCGCTTTACCACCAGGATGTCCAGCGGGCCGCTGAAGGACCCCCTCTCTACTTGCACCTGGGCCCACCCCACGATTTGAACCGGGTTCTTCTGAAAGTCCCTTAAAATAAAGTCCGCTGGCCTCAGTGGAACCCGCTGGCGGGGACACAGTTTCTTCAGGGTCTCCTCCGCTATTATGGAAATGGAGGAGCCTGAGTCCACCTCCATTTGGCATGGGGCTCCTTCAATGAGGACCGCCATTTTGATCTTGTTGGGGGCATCGAGGGGCAAGTTCAGTACCTGTAGGGTTGTGGAGGCCGTGGAGTGGAACTCCGCCGACTCGTGGTGAGTGGTCAGCCTCCGGCGGTTGGACTTGGCACGGCAAGCCCTCGCAATGTGGCCGGTCTTCCCGCAGCTCCGGCAGTCCCAGGTCCGGTACTGGCAGTCCCTTCTGTCGTGGGGGTCGCCGCAGCTGGCGCACTTTGTGGCTGGTGGTCTCTCCGTCGCTGGAGGTCGTTCGGTCGCTCAGGGTCGCTGTGGCGCGCGGTTCGTTGCCCCTGCCGGGCGGCACAGCTAGAACACTTCTCCCTCATCTTGACGGTCGGGGTCCAGCTCCTCGTGGTGGACTGCGTCAATCCTCGCCTTGGGAAAGGTCCTCGAGGTTCTCTCGAACGCCACGGCTTCGCTGAAGGCGCTCTGGAGGGTGAGCTCTTCCTTCACGAAGAGCTTCTGCTGCAGCCTCTCGTCGCGAAGGCCCCACGTGAACCGATCGGCCAGGGTCTCCTCCAGGTGAGGGAAGCTGCAGTTGCCTGCGATCTGGCGTAGGGCTGCCAGGTAGTCGGCGGCCTATTCTCCTGTGGCTTGGTCCCTCCTGTGGAAGAGGAACCGGCGGGCTACCCGAGAAGGTTGGGGCAAGAAGTGGCCCATGAGGAGCCTGACGACCTCCTCGTAGGACTTCTCCGTGAGTCGGGCGGGGGCCGAGAGACCCTTGGCGATCTCGAATGTGGCCGCCCCGCAGACGCTCAGGAGAACGTCCCTCTTCATGCTGTCCTCTGTGATTCGGTTGGCCCTCAGGTAGCACTCAACCCGTTCCGAGTAGGACTCCCAGGCCTCGGGATTCGCGGGGTTGAATGTCTCGATGTGACCGGTGGTACCACTCTGGTGAGCCATGCTGATGGCGGCGGCGGTCGTGGCCTGTGGGTTGCCCTGTCTCCGATGTAGCCGACGTGGCTAGAATCCCATCCTCGTCGCCACTGTAACGTACCGAGACAGGAGACGTTGGTAGGGCAACATGCTTTAATGTAGGCACGTCACAAGAGAGGGAGCACGCGGGCCGGGTCCCGCTTATATAAAATTCCCGGAACCTCCTTCCAGACAGGCCAGTCCAATCCTGGCCTGTTGAACTTCCCGCCACAGCTGGTGACTGGCGGGGTGTTCGCGCCCTGCGCTGAGCCGCCCAGGGCCAGCCCGGTCGCTCCGCGCAGGGCCGCGCTGGCTAGCTTATGTCCTTGCGTTATTACGTTATATCGTTATCCCGATACACTACAGAAGCAAAGGATAATTTCTTCCCCCTGACCAGGAAAACCCACCCCACTCCCCTAGCACATGCTTCATACCAAATGCATCCCTCCCTCAAACTGCAGTCTGTTTTACACAGCCTATGAAGTTCCTAGCAAAGTTCCCTCTAAACCGTGGAGTCTTGTGAGCAAAAATTCTTTGTGAGCTACTGCATCAGTTAGCCAAGACAAAAATGTGTAAGCCAGAGGCTTAAAAATTGTGAGCTAGCTCACACTAACTCAGCTTAGTGGGAACACAGGTCCCTAGTACCAGCTTTAACAAGCTTCTCCCATCAGAGACCCTCAATTTCACAAAAATTTGCAGAATGACATCCAAGAGTTTATTAGTAAGCTTGGGTAATTGCAAAGTGTAGAATGCCTTCCAGGGACTACTCAGATCTTCCCCTGCATGTTTCATTTGATCAAAGCTTTATTTTAAAATGTGGATGGGCAAGGGACTGGGGGGGAAATCCAACACTCCCCTTCCTTCAAGTATAAGTTAATGTATATTTAAGCGGCAGGTTCCTTCCCACCCTACTGAACACACCCTTTGGGAGCCATTTGGGGGTGGTGTTTGCTACCCTTTCTCAAAATGCCAAAAGTGCCTGCAGACTCAGCTCCTGCCAATCACACAAGTCTCTGGAGGAATTAATCTCTTTGCTTCAGCTTGCTGCATAACACAAATGTGTGCTGATGGAAAGCCCTTTCGGCAAGACTGACTTATTTTTCTATCCTCCTTCACCCGCCTGTCTTGGCAGAATCTTTTCCTGTTGCTCAGGAGAGAGGGTGTTAATTGCAGCAAAGTTCAACATGTTTGTGCTGGAGAGTACAAGCAGCAGACAATGGAAGGCAACTGTCCTATAATCTCTGGCAGCCAACCCACACAAAACAGCAGGGGGCTATCCCTGCAGAGCTGTCTTGGCCACAATGGAAGATTTACTAGCTTGATACCTGTTATGTATGTCAGGGGTGGCCAATGGTAGCTCTCCAGATGTTTTTTGCCTACAACTCCCATCAGCCCCAGCCAGCATGGCCAATGGCTGGGGCTGATGGGAGTTATAGGCAAAAAACTTCTGGAGAGCTACCGTTGGCCACCCCTGATGTATGTGAAGGCATGCCTGGATATGTTGAGTGTTGTGTCCTGAGCTTGAGGTGGAACAATAGACTGAGAGGATCCAAAGATCCTGCTTAATTCAAACTGGCCAATCAGGAGGCAGTATCAGAGGATCCTAGGATCTGCCAATAAGAATGCATATTCTAATGAAGAATCCAAAAAGGGCACAATCACAGGAGGTTTTCTGCTTCTTGGTGGCTGGGCTTCCCTTCCACATATTCTGGTATTTAGTAGTAGTTTGTAGTCACTTAGTAGAGATGCTGAATCACTACGCAAGAGCCTCCTCATGCATTGAACCCAGTATTTAATAATAGCCTTCTGGAAATAATTGCTTCCTAATCCAACCTCCCAGGCTCCAACACAGGTGAGAGTAATTCATCTCCCTGCTTTATTTCCCATCTCCTTGCATTCATGGCAGTTCCTTCACTGCTTCAGATTTGTATGTTTCAGTGGAGATTGTGGATGGATTGAAATTAAGACTGAAGCAATAAAAGAAGCTGCTATATCTGGAGTTGCAGAAAAAGAATTCATTGGCTGTTCATAAACACCAGATAGTTTGTCTTCATTTTGATTCCAGAAAATAAATTCAGCACAGGTAAGGAGACCACTTTAGGAGAGTTTACTGATGTGGCAATATGACATTTCAGTGATTCAGGGCTCTTTGCTGAGTACACTGGAAGCTATCCTACCTCCATCCAACCCTTCTTCCAAGGAACTCAGAGCAGAGTAAATGTTTTCCCCTTCCTCTATGGTTAACTGGTCCTCGACTATGCCTCAACTACAAATTCATAGTCCTTTACGTTACCTTCACTAATGCAGATTCAAAAGTTTCTTTTCCTCATATACATGCAGTTCAAAAAAAATTTTTTTAAGAGGGAAGGCAGACATTCTAAGTGCAGTAACACCTGTCTGAGTCCACAGTCTTCAGTAGGCTTAGAAAGAAATCATCATAAGACCCTGCTGGAAGTGCTATGGAAGTCAATCCAGCATATGCCTTGAAAACTCATGCCATGCAATGCTTTGCCAAGCATACAGCCAAACACAAGTATTCATATTAATTAAAAAAATAAAATAAATAAGAGTTCCAGGAGAGAAAAAAGTCTAGTTTCAAAAGAATGTTTGTGCAGTTGAATAATTTCAGTCATGTAAAATTGCATTATGCTAGCTGATACAAAAAGTGATGTGAAAAGTGAGTAGCCCAGCCGCCTGTAAAACTCCAGCCCAGTCCCCCACCCCATCAAATGTCTTGTCGCAGGGTGCACATGACGAACACAGTGTACTCTGCATTCTCAAGTTTTCTTTCTGAAAAAGCCCTGGTGCTTTGGGATGCAGCGAAGATGTATTGAAACTACTACTTCTGTCCTCCAAAATGTCTGTCTTTATCTTAACATTACACAGACATGGACACTTTGCTTCAGTCCGTGCCCTGTGCCAGGGTCACCACCCCTTTCAAACTCACTCTCTGTGGAACTATGTGCCTTGGAATTACAGGCAGAAATGCAACAGGGGAAGCTTTCCCAGGCATGAAGAAAAAAGCTGCATCCTCTGCAAAAAATGGTGCAAAAACATACTTGCCTTCACTCCGGCTGTTCATCTTGATTGGGGTGGCCAAACTGTGGCTCTTTCACACATATTGTGTGGCTCTTGAAGCCCCCGGCCCCACCTCATTGGTGGCTTGGAGAATTCATTTGTCTCTAAATCACGTCTCCACGCCAAACCAGCTGGTGCCTTGGAAAATGAATTTAAAGTTGCTTCCCTTCCACCTCTTCCCTCCCCATCTATTTTTTTCCTTCCTCGCGGCTTTCAGACATCTAATGTTTATTTTATGTGGCTCTTACGTTTAAAGCAAGTTTGGCCACCCCTGGTCTAGATTATGTTTATGAACCCCCCCCACCCCCCAAAAAACCCTGTTATATTTTGAGCGCTCAACTGGCAACCCGCCTGGCGAACAGCAACGACTGCGCTTGCAGCGCCCTCTGGAGGACAAACAGGAGTTTCCCTCTAACCCGGCTGGCGTTTGCCTGAGCGGAGCCTCGCGTGGGCCGGCCTCTTCCGCTTTCATGGAGTCTGGAGTGGCGGAGGACGCCTCAGCTGCAGCGGCCCCGGGAAAGCGGGCGTAAGTAGTAACTCGGGGGGCCCGCCCGGGCTCTCTTGGCTAGGCTTGTCTGGCGGGGGATGCGATGCGCGAAAAGCCTCTCAGTGGGGTGGAGAAGGAGGCCTGCTCTGGAGGGGCGGCAGTGAACGAACCAGACTCACGTGGGCTGCCCGGGGACAGAAGGGGGGGGGCAGAGTGGACTCGACCACTGCAAAGCGAGGGGTTGGGCTTGGCAGTCTGGAATGCTTTGCCTGCGGGGGAATCACTTCTAGCAGAAAACCAGGACATGGGAGAAACAGGAGCGTCTTCCTGGCTGCGTGGCGTCATTGTGCTACTTTTTTTCCCGGCGTGGTGTTGCTTGTAAGCCGAAGGAATCTTCCCGTGTGGCATTCTGCCCTCCTCCGGCAACCTGAGGTAGCGCAGCCCTCCTTCCCTCCCTTTTTCGTTTCCCGCCGTGTCTCGTTTGGGAGGAGGTTGAAGTGAGCTGCCCTGCGTGGCTTTGCACGGGGCTGGTGCGTCGTGTCAACCGTGGCCCCAGAGAAAGGGAAGGGGTGTGTGCTGCAGATTCTGGAGGAGGCACTGCCCCTGTGTCCCCGTCCCCCCCCCCCCCCCCCGCGCCTGGCTGGCTACGGCCCTGCTAGTGGGTATGGGGCTGACTTGCCCTGTAAGTCCGCGTTGGTACTGGCATGGATTTAAGTTTAAATGAGCTCGTGCAAAGTTATACAGATACTTTGGTTGCCAGCATCGTGTTTAAAATCGAACCTTAGGCAAAACTTTCCTGGTTTCGCATTACCGAGTGTTGTGTTTAAAAGCGCGTTTCTACCCCTCAGGCAGGTACTTGACCTTAAGTGCGAGAGACACACTGGTTGGCAGCACACGGATAACTGCTTTGTATGCGTAACAGCCAATTTAGACAAGATGCTAGGTAGACACAACGTTGAACAAAAATATGCTCCCCGTAATAGGGCCTCAAACCTGCCTGTGAGACAGAAAAATCTAAAGGTGCATTTAATATATTCTTAAACTGTGTCACTTAAACTGTGCCTTCGGCCACTGTGCCTTCATTGTGAGTACACACAGGTGGGCAATATTCTGGTATGTTAATTGTGTGCATGTAGCTGGACTCTCTGCATGCAGTGGACTATTGTGGGCAGAAAAGCTGTGCAAAAGTTAAGTTTTAAAGACGCAAATACTTAGGATGTGTGAATTCCAGGGGTCTGCACAAGATTTTCAGTAACTGTTTATGTGTGAATGAAGAATTTTGAGAAAATCCTGTACAGAGATCCAATGTTGATTCCATTGCTCAGTAGTGTGGCATCATTAAAATTTTTTGAGGCAGGGTTCACCAATGAGCTATGATAAAGTCAGAAAGTTTGATTTATGGACTTTAGGGGGGGAAAAAGACAGTTAAACAATACAATTTAAGAATAGTGCTTTTCCACATCTCCCATTCATTTCAACAGGCTTTTGCCGAAGCAATTCTTAGCTAGTTGTACCTGATGTGGGAGACACTCCATGAAACACTAAAACTGATTTAATTTTACTGATGGTTAAAGGTAAAAAGTAGTCCCCTGTGCGTAAAAAGTAGTCCCCTGTGCAAGCACCAGTCGTTTCTGACTCTGGGGTGATGTTGCTTTCACGTTTTCACAGCAGACTTTTTACGGGGTGGTTTGCTATTGCCTTCCCCAGTCATCTACACTTTCCCCCCAGCAAGCTGGGTACTCATTTTACCTACCTCGGAAGCATGAAGGCTGAGTCAACCTGGAGCCGGCTACCTGAACCAGCTTCTGCTGGGATCAAACTCAGGTCGTGTGCAGAGGGCTCCGACTGCAGTAGTACAGCTTTACCACTCTGCACCACGGGGCTCTTTCAAATGCATAACAGGACATGTATGACTGTTAGGGGAAACACAGGCTTGTGTAGTCATAGATACTTCATTAGGATATCCAGGCTCTTACCAGGAAGGGTCCAAAACCACCTTTAGGTTGTGTTAGTGTTTACTACGTTTTCCCTGTTCAGTTTTGCAAGGTTACTAAAACATTACTTGAGCCAGAAGGATGAGAATAGCCTTAAAATAGAACCTTTTCCTTTGTGTGAAAAGCAAAAATTCAGCCACCATTAGAATGAGATCATGTTGTTTGCAGACTCACAAGTCTAAACAAAGTGTAATATCATACATCTCTTTCCTCCCCTTGCCCCCTCTGTTGTACATTTGATTGGAAAGAAATAGTATTTCTAAAATGTCAGGAACCAAATATTAATATTTATTAATATTATGGTTTTATCTGTTTTAAATGTTTATTCCCTTATATGTTTATATATTGCTTAATTTTATGCTGGATCTATTGTTGGAAGCCGCCCTGAGCCACCCGTGGGAAGGGCGGGATATAAATTCTAAATAAATGTACAATGTTGACACATTCCCATCAAAGTGCCTACCCTGCCACAAATTTTGTTAGTCTTTAAGGTGCTACTGACAGCCCTTTCTACTGCTATAAACATGGCTACCCATCTTGATCAATCTTTTCCCCTAAGTTGCAGCCACTCATCTAGTTTTGGTAATCATAGCTATGAAAAGCTTAAGAGCCCATCCTTTGTTAATTTGCAGCTTTGTATACCTTGCCTTTCTCCCCAATGGGGGCTCAAGGAGGCTTATATTTTCTTTTCCATTTTATCATCACAACAACTCTGTGAGGTAGGTTAGGCTGAGGGAGTGTGACTGGCCCATTGTCACCCAGCAAGCTTCCATGGCATGTGGGGATGTAAAACTGGGTCTCCCAGGTTCTAGTCCAACATGCTACTCTGGCTTTACAGATGTTTCAGATATAAATCTAATAAATGTTTCTGTTAGAAAAACAAGTTCAAGAAACAAAAATGCGTGAGGTGGTAGGGAGCCAATTGTACATGTCTAGGTGGTTCTAGTTCTTGGATTGGGACTTGTAGTATTGATTGCCCTTTCTTATTTGCAGCACAACTGTCAAATAGAACATGCCTGCTACTCAAGGAGGGAAAGGATCAGGCCGGAAGTCAAAGCAAATTGTTGCAAAGACATCTTTAAATAACCCCTATGCCCTCCAGTGGAGCACCTTGGATGGAACAGACATGCACTTCATATTGGAGGCCTTGGAAGATGCAATGAAACAGGTTGGACTTAAAAAGATAGAGTGTCGGAGGAAGAAAAAACCCTTTTTATCAAAAAAGCAAGATAATGAGCAATGGCAGGATGATTCCAGCAAAGTTCCAGAGAGAAATGACAGTGAGGTCTCCAAAGCACACGGGTGGACTGATTTGAGCATCAGAGGCCAACTTGCTATTGGAATCAATGAAGTAACCAGAGCTCTGGAAAAAAATGAACTCCTTCTAGTGCTGGTATGTAAGTCTGCCAAACCTACCATGATCACATCACACCTTATTCTGCTCAGTGCAAGTCGTGCCATCCCCGCCTGTCAGGTTCCCCGTCTCAGTGAGAGACTAGCACCAGTTCTTGGGTTAATGTCAGTCCTAGCTCTAGGATTTAAACGGAGCACCGATGCCTTTGCAGAAGTGGCTAAAGCCATCATTCCACGAATCCCTAGCTTGGATGTGCCATGGATTCAGCACGGAACTGAACCACCTCCTGCGAGTGAAGTTATTCACCAAATGGATTTGCAGGCTGGTGAGCTGACCCATTCGGAACCTGGAGAGTGTGCTTCAAGCCATAAGAAGAGGAGAACTGATAGCAGCCAGCTTCTCTCCCCCACTATGACACTGCAAGCTCTCAAAGTTAAAAAAATAGTTCCTAACCCAAGTAAGAGAAGAAAACTCCCCAAAACTAAAAAACGGATTTCAAAATAACTGACTAGTCTGACTAAGCTCCTAGAGAGCGTGCATATATGCCTAGATATGTCTGCATAAATTAAAACCAACATTTGGATCACCTTGCAAACAAAGTTTTTACCAGCTCCCCTTTTATGCTACTGCC
Source organism: Heteronotia binoei (assembly GCF_032191835.1). Classification (NCBI taxonomy): domain Eukaryota; kingdom Metazoa; phylum Chordata; class Lepidosauria; order Squamata; family Gekkonidae; genus Heteronotia; species Heteronotia binoei. The sequence goes on along the minus strand of NC_083232.1, from coordinate 38,861,346 downwards.
TCCTATCCCCATTTGAATGGTACAGGGAGCTGAAGGAGGAAATCTGGAAATTTTAAACCTCTTTCCTCCTTGTCTAAGCAGAAGCTAAGTGTTTCGGTATCACCATAAGTAAGGGAGATCTTTCTGGCTTACCATTGTTATAAATACTTAGCAGGCTCACTCATTTTTTTTTAGAAGTTCTTTGATTTCTGTTAATCTTTCAATTAGTGAACAGGTGCTTTAGGAAAGTACACATTTTGGAGGAGAATCTAGTTTTTGGAATAAAGCCACTTAAAGTAAATGAAATTATTAAAAACAATAGTACAAAAATGATACATTTATTCAAACATCCATTTGTGCCGATATAGACTCCATAGGCATCCGTTAATGTGGGAATCACAAACATCTGCAAATCAGATAGCATATAATGTTTTCCCTTTTAATATTCTATTGGACAATTGTGTCAGTGGTCAGATAATGCATGCACAATTGAGTCTTGGGTGCATTTTTTTAAAAGTTTTCTTTAGCATATCAGCCAGTCCAAATACTTGCAAGAAATAAGTATTTAAGATGCGGACCTTTAGATGCGTGATGTTCACAGATCCCATGCTAGAGAAAGATTCCCTCAACAGACTGAAAGGCCCCTGAGGTCAGAGCAACAATAAGCTGTTGAAATCTAAGAACTTAAAACTTGCTCATCAGCAGCCAAAATGGTAGCAACTTGAGTAGCTGTTCAGAATAAATGTAGTTCAATGAACTGTTGTACTATAACTAAACAGGCTGTAGGGAGAGGTCCATGAACAGAACAATTTACAGTAGTTATAATTAAATACTACAGATGTAAGCAGATGAAGGACAGTCTGTATATACACTGACTGAAATTGGTGCTTACAGTGTTGTTTGCTTTAAGGGTTCTGGAAAAGTCAGATATTTCCATCTATAACCATGCTTTTTTATTCTGACCTTTCTGGATCAGGGACAAATTAAGGACACTATAGATCAGTGCACATAGGCATCAGCTGGCAGCTTCCTACCATTCAGATGTGGTCTCAGCTCTAGTGGGAACCAAGCAGATAATGGCTAATAATTGAGAAGTCTAGCATGGAGCTCCGCATCTTCTCTCAACAGTCTGCCCCCCCCCAAACAAGCCTTAGTTGTTGCTTTTTAATTCACAATAACCATTTTTCTTCTATTTCTTCACTTCTTTGAGTGAATTTCACATGCCTGGTTTGCAACTAAACATCTTTTAAAAACCAGTTGAATCAGGCTGATGTTACAGTTAAGAGTATGGGGATTCATTCACAAAAACTATTTAATCTGTACAAACCCACAGAACCCCTTCGCCGCCAAACAAACAAAAGCGATGGAAAGGAAGTGTTGGACCTTTAAAGCAGTGGTGCCTCCACGCAGTCTGTTCTTTTAGAGTCAGCTGATGTTGCAGATTGCAGATAAAACGCCGCTTCTTAGTCTAATTTGGGCTGTACTGATGAGATTGGGATGGAGTTGTGAGAGAAAGACATTGCATATTGATAAAGACCAGCATAACCCAAAGAGGGCATTTGGAAGAATTTGTATACAGATGTGCATTTTTCCTGGCTCGGACACTTAAGCCCCCACAACTCTAAAATCTCAGGATCTTACAGCTACTAGCGACACTTTTCTTATTTACACAACATACTCAGTTTAAAATTATGGACATTGTTTTTAAAAAAGCAAGTAGACAAAAGGAATGTGCAATTTTGCAAAAGCCTTGGAAAACATTCAATCTTAACATCCTGATAGTATTAAAATTATTTGTTTTATGTACAGGCTGTTCTTAATCTACTACCAAAGAGGTTAAAGGAGTTTCTTCCCTCAGATTGCAAGATGATCACCCAGGCAGCATAACACCTACAATGCTATTGAATCAAGTCAGTGATCTACTGAAGATCAAAGTACAAATCTGTATTTTTTATTGATTTGGCAGCTTTGCTGATGGAGAAACCGATGTACCAGTCAAACCAGCACATTTCTGTATCACTCCACGGTTACAAAAGACATTCAAGACTCCCATGTCTCCTTAACAAACAGTCATACTTTCCCAGGTTTTTCTCCCTTCAACTATGACATCCATGTGATGAAAATAAGCAGAAATACTTAAATTGGCTCCTTCATTTTTGTTACATTGACAAACGTACACTACCACTTAATAAATAGAAATGCAGCAGTTCAGTCACATAAACAGTAAAGATTTTTGTACTCTGTTCCACCCACTGTAGCTGAGAGTTTTGTACAACCCCGCCCCCGACAGTCTTATATGTGGGGGAGAGGGGGAAGAAGAAGAAGAGAACCCCTTTCATCAAGATGCGAGCTGAGCATTGAAAATTAAACAAATGTGCTTTATTTCTTTTCATTGACAAACAATAAAAGGTTTGTGAGCTTTTCCGGTCAGAGCTGAAGGTGCGCAGGTTTAGCCACGCATGGATTTCTTCTTTCCCTTGTGTACAGCCCCAAGGTTCAGTGGATTTTTTGAGTTTATTAGGCATTGTGCTTTTGCTCCCATTGAACAGCACTGATCAAAAAGCTTCCATTCCACGTAGCTTCCAGCAGCTCAGGTGGGTACTTCCCAGTACTATAAATATAAATGTCCTTCCTCCTCATTGTAATACAAGACCAACCTAGAAAAGGTAACAACATGCTTGTTAGTTCAAATAAGTTTTATAAAGAAGCTGAATACAAGCTTCTAACCTTTGCTAGGTTTTGCTTCTGCTACAAATGGTTGATGGGCTTTAAAAAAAAAAAAGCTGGCAGAATTATGTAACAGGGAAATCTTTAACTACAACAGACTGCAAAGAACCGTGTGACAATCATTGTATTACCTTTTCAGACTCCATGCCAGGACACCTCCAGTTGTACAAATAATACTGCAAGTTGCCATCTCCAATACCAAATTTCAGTTTTTCCAGGAATGCTTTGTTTTCCATCAAGTCTAGTGCATTGAACACATCAAATCCTTTCTGGCAATATTAAAAAAATTGGGGGAAAAAAGGTTTCTTTCAAATGAGGTTTCAGTGAAGAAACACACCCATCATGTACATAGATCCAGATGGGCAGCCGTGTTGGTCTGAAGCAGCAGAAAAAAGGAATCCAGTAGCACCTTTAAGACCAACAAAGTTTTATTTATATAAAAGCTTACATTCTGAATAAAACTGTTGGCATTAAAGGTGCTGCTGGACTCCTACTTCGTTCTACCCATCACGTACCTGCAGCAGCATCCTGCCATCCTATAAGCATTCTGTTTGGAAAGTGCATTCATGACCCCTTTCACCTACTATACCACAAATCAACTGGCATGCATTGGTAGCTCCTCAATAGTTCTTTTCCACCTTGACATAAAAGGATCCAAGTCAGGGATGAAGACTGCATGGTTTGGACCTACCCATGTTGGACTGTACAGAGCAGTGTATCCACCACCAGTTGGGAGGTGTATGCAGGGTAGGGACAATCTTTTTATCTCGAGCTGTAGACATTATTTACATGTGTCAATAGTGCTAGAGAGAAAGTCAACATTGCTAATGCAGACTCAGGTTTTTAGTGTAACGCTAATTGTTCTACATTTAAGCACTTAAAAGATTTTGAACACAGGTCCTATGTCCTCTTGATAATGTATTTTCCCCCCTACTTGAGCCCATGCTGAGCTATTCACTTGCTCTATTTAGCATCTACCATATCAACCACAATTAAGATGCAACTGATGGTTTATTATACATAGCCTTGGGAAACCCAATCCAACCTCATACTGCAACTTTTCACATAAAAATAAGTTGAAAACAAACAGCAAGGAAAACAAGTTTTGGGTTGAGGATACTTAAGCTTGTATATGCCAGGATAACCAGATCGGTTTTAGTGGACAATAGTGAGACATGTTCTTAGTTAAATATTAGTCACAGGGTATAACCAACCCATCATTGAAAGTTGCTAAAGTCTAGAGTTCAAATTCCAGGGAGTGTAAAACAAGAGTCACTGTACAGAGACAGATCAAGTATCTAATTAGTACAGGTGAATAGGCTTCCATTTAACTGAAATTAAATCCACATTGGGGGGAAAGCATAGTACAAATTTGGAATTTCACACATGCCAAATTAGGAAGAAACAACTGAAGCTGAATACTTGGAAAGACCTTCTGTTCTTATGAGCCTACCAATTCACTGAGCTCTAATCAACAACTAGATGTGTAACAGAATAGCCCTGTCTCATCAGATCTCAAAAGGTGAGCAGAGTTGCTATTTGGTCAGGAGACCACCAAAGGAAGACTCTATACAGTAAGTCAATGGCAAACCATCTCTGCTTATCGCTTGTCTTGAAAGCCTCTTTAAGACATCACAACTTTTATTTGTTTTTATTCCTAAAGAAACTGTCAAGTTTTAAAACAGGCAGTTTACTTGATATGCAGCTAGTTTTTCCACTACATATTCTACACAGCCACTGCTTTTGGCACATCTCTAATTCTACTGTGAGTTGACAACTAGGGAGCAAATTAGCAACACAGTGGAAATCAGACTAGACACAAGAAGAACAACTGGTTTTGATACCCCACTTTTGTCTACCTTAGTCTCAAAGCGGCTTATCATTGCCTTCCCTTCCTCTCCCCACAACAGGGCATCTTTTGAGGTAGGTGGAGCTGAGATAGTTCTGAGAGAACTGTGATTGATCCAAGGTCACCCAGCAAGCTTCATGTAGAGGAGCTCTCCAGATTAGAGTCCACTGCTCTTAACCACTACATCACACTGACTCTTTCACAGGAGGTGGCTGGCCCTTACTTTTTGAGACAGAGCACAGATTTACCTACATGGTGTGTTTTTTAAAACCAGGCATTAGCATGCATGTCTCATGCACAGCATTTTAAAATGCTTTTTAAACAGAGAATACCATCACTCAGAAATTGCTCTCACTCCCCCCCCCCGCCAATGTTAGAGACAAAAAAGGAGTGAATATTTATATCTTCTGCATCGCCACTGTAGTCTAAAAAGTCATCAGAAGCCAAAGTAGTTTTTGCAAAACTTGCCTATCAATGAGCCAGTCTTATTTTATGTTAAGTTTGGTCACCCTGGACTGCCAAGAAGGTTTTATTAAACTATGACACTGAAAGCCAGCTTCAGCAGTTTTCCACACTGCCTTATTTTGCTACTTCCTCAGGAGGGAAAAAACAACCAAACTCACAGCTGTATACCTTTGGTTCATGGCTAGCTGAAACTCCCATTAGGTTCAGATGTGAACATGGAACTCTGTAGCCAGCAGAAGCTGACCTGTTCTTTCTCTTCAGGGTTAACAGCTGAGTTGTATAGGAAGACCAAAAATGCAAAAAGGATAATTCTGCTTGAACCAAGCTCCATTTTTCTTTGTCACAGGAAGCAGCACAGTACCCAAAGGACAGAGCTACTTACCATTTTTGCTATAATGAGTGCATCATTCATTAGATCCAAAAGAGGGGTCTCTGTATGAACGTTGTAGAAGGAGTAGGCGGCTTTGAGGCTTTTATGAACAGGATGGTGCATGACTGTCGACGGTAATGTATAGAAGCTCAGAAAGTCAGTTAAAACACCATTTGAACTCTGGGGAAGAAAAGAAATATTCATGAGGAATAAGCAGAACACAAAAGCACTCTGCAGTACAGCAAAAAGCTTTATTATCCTGCAAGATTATCCAGAATGATCCATTAACTGTCACTGGTTGGAAGGCAAGTTTCTCCCCTCTTCAACCACCACACTCCTGCCTCCCCAAGCAGCCAGCTTGATACCTCTGGCCACTGCTAGACAGCTGGTGTTACAAACTGACACCATCCTCAGGTAACTCCTGCCCTCTCCAACTGTCAGGACCCAGCTGTAACAGAGGACTCCAAAGCAGATGGCTCTCTCATCTGTGTGCTGTGTAGCATGACTCTGTAGTTGGGGGTGGGGGACAACATGTCTTACCAGACATGGGGGGGGGGGTTGGTTGCTGCAGATGTTTCTGGTTAGGGAATGGGGCAGAGCGATAAGCTTGAGCATCTGGCAGATCTTACTTAAACAGCAGCCCACATGAGTGTTGGATAACAAAGCTTTTACTGAATGTGGTCTTCAGCAACTGAATTGGCCAGCAGGGATAGGGGTGGGGAAATGACCAACGTATTTGACTTGCACAATTTGTACCTAGTCAAAGAATGCCAACAACTATAATAAGTGGTCATAGACCCAGAAGAGTTAGCTATGTTAGTCTGTTGCTGCAAAATAGTAAAGAGTCCAGTAGCAACTTTAAGACTAACCAGAGCAAGTTTATTAAGCTTAACAGCCATAGACTAATTAAAAAGAGCTAAGAATCACAATAAAACAGAAATTTGCTGCATCGACAATACAATTTTTGCAGAGGCAGTATCTTCTAAAAATGTTCTCCGCTCAGATAATGACCTTTTAGAAAAAGAGGTGTTGGATTCTTTTATGGATCTATCAACTGCTGAACAAATAATGGAGGCGGTCAGAGTAAGCTTACTTAAAAACATCCCAGAACCTCCTCAGCCAAAAATCCCTTTGTCAAAGGAGGAACTGACTATCATAATTGATTCCTCGCAGGAACCTGGAACATCAGTGTTGAAAAGATGATTCTGCACCAGATTGGGGTGACAAACAAGAAGTTAATTCTGTCTGAAGAAATAAAGGACAAACCAAGGAGAGAAGCTATGACATACAATCAACTCAGCCTATGGAGCCTGTGTGAGAAATGCCCCCCCCCTTGAAGACTAACAAGTTTTATTGTAGCATAAGCTTTTGAGAAACACAGCTCTCTTTGTCAGATGCATGGCTACATATCTCTATATAGCACTGGCTACAACGGTTTAGCTCTACAGTGCTCAACTTAGAATGGTAAAAAAAAAATTAAAAATCCAAGGATGATCGGGGGAAGAGCGGGGGGGGAAGCAGCACTGTAGCACACCACAGCCATTCAGAAGCACAAAGAAAAGGTTGAAAATGGGGGGAAAAGCCATTTCCTTCAAAAACAGTTCAGCTATACTTTGCTAACTCAACTCAAGCAGGTTTGTATGAACAGGCAATTAAATTTTGCTAGCAGCATTTTACTAAAACAGGTTTGTCTGAAATGACAGAAACCCATTAGTGACCAGTTACTAAAACAGAATAGGAAGGCAGTTTGAAAAGGGTGAGAGAGAGAACAATGTAGGCTTTCTGGAACAGAGGCAACAATGGAGAACATGGTAAGTACCTCTCTTACCTCTACAACAAATGTGTCAATAATATGATCCTGAGGCAGGAACCAATGGGCCACCTCTTCTTCATCCATAACAGGAGCAAGATTAAATTGCTTCAAGTAATTGTTAATTAATTCTTGTACTGCTTTAATATCTTTTCGTTCCATAGATCTCAGACCTGACGTTTTTGTAGCCTTGTAAAAGAATGTCAGGAATTAAAGCAAGAATTAAAACACCACATAGATTTTAAAATAATAGAGTAGATTTCAAAATATGTACAACATTCCAGTTAAGCTGTTAAGTCCAACTTTGCATATACCCCTCCCCCTGCAACTACATATGCAGAGGCACAATCAGCCACCAAACTGCCACTAACGTATACTAGTCGAGATCAGTAGCAAAACTCCACATACCCCACTTTCTGAAGTGAATGACAGCCAGTTACAGGTTCTTTTTTGTAGCTGTACCTTGACTATGGAATGTAGTTTTTAATCTTCAGCTGAACTGTTTTCATTATTTCCCCCCCCCCCCCGCTTTTTGGTAACTTTTTAAAATTTTACTGTTCAGTTTTATTGTTCAGTTTCATATATCTTTATATTTTTAGTTACTTTCTGATTCAAGCATTCCTGGAGAATGGGGCAAAGAAATACCTTTTAAAAACAGATCTGCATGTTTATATGTGCAGCTAAGGAATTCTTTACAGATTCTGTGAATCATGAAGTTTTATCAGTTCAAGACAACAACGAATGACCCCAACCAAATCTCTCACACTCAATATTCTTAAGGCGTTACAGAAATAACAGATCTTCCTGTGAAACAGAACAGCCATCATTTTTTTGGTATAACATTTGAAGAGGGGAAAGATGAGTCTTGCCTTAAGAGCAATGCAGTAAAGATTACTACGTTATGAAGAAAACCCATCTTTTCTCTAATGTCAAAGAAGCCTTAAGAGCCTCATGGACGAGGTAAAAATTGAATTCATCCTTCATTGGTCCTGTTCTACAGAGTCTCAAATACCCTGAAGGATCCCCTCATTACTCAAAACTGAATGGGGAAAAAACAAGTGGTTAAATATTATATGAAGATGTGGTTCAAGCAGGTCTCTGGAGAGGTGGCATATAAATGCCCTACATTAAAAAAATGCTGTGGAGAACAAGGGACCCTTCTTTCTGTACAGGGGAGTGACCCACATACCTAGGGCCATTTCCCACACTGAGGAAAGGTCTGAAATGTCAGCTCTGCCCCCTTACTCCTTCACTTTTTAACTTTCCTCTCATTCCTCTTCTATCGTAATTAGTAGGTCGGAGCTTTCCTTCTGCTCCCTTTGCCATAACAAATTATTTCAGGAGCTGTCCTGATTTTCCACAGCAGCTTTTTTGTTTCTTCTTAATTCAATGCTGTGATTTGGGTCCCTCAGTATCTTAAGATTTGTTTAAAATCAGGTGACTCAAACAGCAATGGCAAACAAACAAAAAACCCACAGCCTACATTGTTCCATGGGAATGCATTTTTTTAAAACGATTTTTATTTTAACATTGAAATGGAAATGCATTTTTAAAAAGTTCAATCATAACACACTTATCAGCATTAGAATCAATCTTTAAAATACCCAGTGATTCCAGCAGTATCGACAGAGTTTGCATATGCAACTCTATTGCAAGTTCAAGGTTTCATGGTAGAACAATTTGTTCAAGAAAAATGGTTATTTTCCTAGATAAACTAGAGCACTTTAAAATATTGTTCTTTGTTGCCTCAAAATAACTTGTCTTCTCTTGCCATCCATATTTTTGGATAGTTCTTTAATATCACACATAAAGCTACCTTAGACTGAGTCAGTCCACTGGTCTACTGACATCAGTATGGTTTACTTTGATTGGCAGCAACTCTTCAGGGTCTCAGGTAAAAGTCTCCCACTTCATTTACCCAATGTTTTTCAACTGGAAACAGCAGGGGCTGAAGCCAGGACCTTTCACAAGCAAAACAGACGCTCTGCTTCCAAATCACACAACTCCTCCTTATAAAAGCACCTTCTCAAACTGGAGTTATATTATCTCTTGAATAGTATTGACATCCCAAAGTGAAACGCTTGGCTTGTCAGAGACTGACAAAAGGCTATTATGGGCCCCATGGTGGCCGCAAGGGTCCTCTGAGCAGATGCAATGCTTACATCAGGAAGTCTGTAAAGCTTCATCGTTCTCTGTAAAGTCATATTTCTACTCAAATGAGAAAATTTCACTTCTACCAACTTTCTGGGATTCAGTGAGCGATGCCAGTACCTGGAAATACAATTTTAAAATATTAAATCTGTGGTGAATAGCAATTTCTCCACTTATTCTTAAATTAAAATTAAGCCAGTCCCTTTAAGACAAAATACTGCTCTACTACCTGCAAGGGACACAGATAATGTGAGTAGATTTTTTAAAATATGCCAATGGTAAATCTTGGATTGCTCTTTTTGCAGTGTATTTCTACATAAAGCCCGCAATAAGCTCCAGCGGCTACTAAGATAAACTTTGATCAAAGAGCACAACTGAAAAGAGTGGAAGTTAAACAGAGGTGGATGATGCTGTGTAGCTTGTGTATTTCACAAGCAGATGATGCTGACATATCTTCCCATGCATTTAGTCATGCTACACATTCTAGATAAATTAGGAAAAGTGGACTGCAGCCAGAAATGGGGCTCTCTCTACAATGATGCCTCAATGTTGGAATCCCCTCCCTGTTTTGGTTCATCTAAAACACTGACAACAGTTCTTTAGCCACATGTTGTCAACCTAACCTACCTTACTGGGTTGCTGTGAGGGTAAAATGGAAAATCACGTAAGTCATTTTGGGTCCCCACTGGGGAGAAAGGGAGGGGATACATGAATTAAATAAATTTTATGAAGTGTGCAGTATAACACATATCACAATCTCTCTCCATATCGACAGTGAACCAGACTGTTGGTTTTACTTTACATTTTCCCCTAGTATCTCCTCTCCCTCAAAAGACTTCTGATACCCTGCCACTCCAAGTTACCCGCAGTCTCACAAATCCTTGCAAAGTTTTATTATGCTACAGATGAAGTTAAAAAACCTATTTAGCTGACATAAACAAGATTTTAGAGGTTGGTACACATGAGACATTATTAACATGGCAGCTAGCAACAGCGTCCCCTAGTCAAGATTCCTCTATCTGAAATACTACCAAGTATAATTTGCTATGCCTCGTGCAGAAGACAGAGTGGATGCTGACACTGTGGTATTGAACTACTTCTTTCACAGGCTGGCTTTAGAAGCACAACTCAGATTAAAGACCAAGGCAGAATAGAATAGCCACCCAGCTGTGCCTAAAGTACACTTCTATAAATTATTTCAACAGTATAAAGTAGTAAAAAAAACCCCTGATACACAGTTGACAGAACAGTGCATTCTAAGATTGGCCATCTTCTACAAGGGCAGATGACATCTAGCTTTTAGGGCCCGCTAGGCTTTCCCTGTTCGCACCTCCTCTTCACTGCCATTATGCCATCTCTGGTGAGCTGAGAGAAAATAAAGGGCAGAGAAAGAGAATGTGCCAGGGGGTTCTTAATCTTGTTGAATCTGAGGACTCTTCCAAAATTCTGAGAAAGGTCAGTGGGTGCCACCACAATCTTGCTGTCATCGGGGAGGGTGGCAATTACAAGATGCTGGGAAGTTTCAGTAATTTTCCTGTGCTGGGATCAGCTCTTTGCTTTGAACGTAAGAGAAGCCATGTTGGATCAGGCCAATGGCCCATCCAGTCCAACACTCTGTGTCACACAGTGGCCAAAAAACCCAGGTGCCATCAGGAGGTCCATCAGTGAGGTCAGGACACTAGAAGCCCTCTCACTGTGCCCCCTTCCCCACAGTACCAAGAATACAGAGCATCACTGCCCCAGAGTCTCTTTGGAAGTGTTTCAAGTTAGGCACCAGGAAACACAGTGCCAAGCATGATGTCGGGGGTGGGGGGTGCATGTGCACCATATTACTGGAATGTGCTAAACAGTTCAGTCTCCAGCTTCCAAACACCCTGACCTACAAATGGCTTCTACTTACAAAGGCAGCAGAGACCAGGAGCTGACTCAGATGCTTCAGAACTGGCCATGACAGTATGAAGGGATGGCTGATGAATGGCTGAGGGACAATGTAGGCACTTTGGAGAGTTAGAGTGAAGGAAGGAAGGAGATCAAGAAGGAAGGATGGAAAATAGGCAAGCAGGAGGGGAGACAGGCGAGGCTTTGATTGGCCATCTTAATTGGCCATCTTTCCCCTTTTAAGTGTTGAGGTTTTTTTGTTAGCTGTTCCTGAAAGAATAAAAAACTTGAAGCATTTTTGCTTCAGACATATTAAAAGAACTAATTTCCCAAAACATGATCTGTGATTAGCCTGCTCTACTGAAGCCTACTTCCTGTGAGTAGGGCAGCACCAGCACTCAAAAGAATTATATTTTAAAAGCTCCGTCTACACTTAGACAATAACATTTCTTGGTTAATTACTGCACAGTATTATAGCCAATATTGTTTTCCTAAGTTTTTACTGCAAATCCACAGTAACACTGTGAGCTAAACAGGCTTCTGTGGGCTAACCCGAGAACCTGACCACCACCTACTACATATATCACTATGGGGAGATACACTCAAGTTCCAAACACCTGATTTACAATGAGCTTCTGGAATGCAATCTGATAGTAAGTTGGGGATTTACTGTAATTATAAATGAACCTTTCAGGCAAAATGAAGGGTATAATCTTGGGGTACAACATGCCTACCCCAAAAAACCCTCACCCACCAGCTGCCACTTTTATTTTTGCCTTCTTACTGCCAACGTGATCCCAGCCAATCAGAGATCACATTGTTATTGTAATGACAACCAGATCAGGTAAGCCTATGGGGCACTAGGATATATGCGGATGTCCAAGTCAATCCAGTCATGGCAATGTGCCTCGTCCTCACTCTGAACAGGAGTCAGATAAGAAAAGAATTTTTTAAATTTTTATTTACAATATTCATATCCTGCCTTTTTGCCCAGTCAGAGCCTCAGAGGCATCTAAATACTGTAACATGAATTAATACCCAACAGACATTAAGAGAGGGGGGAAACTGTTCACCAAAAAGCAAGTATATGAAGCCTAATGGATTAAAAAGGGACCATGAAGACAATTTAAAACCTCTTCTTTTCCATGTCTTCAGGATTCTTGTGGAAGAAACAAAAACAAGTACTCCAGCATCTTCTCTGTGGCAAGAGCTGCTTTCAAATGCCAAGACAGGCCTTCATGGGAGTACACCATAAAACTGCCTCATCTTCCCTTCTTCCTCATAATGTCAAAATTCAACTTAAAATGTGTGTTATTTAGGCTACATGTAAACAATGACACAGGAAAGCCTTTGGAAAGAGATGTGCAACTTCAAAAGAACACACACTTTTACTTACCTGCAAGTTGCTACAGGTTTCGGGAGTACCACTCCTGCAGTATAAACTGCCTGAAAAATGCCTTCCAAGTTCACTCTCCTGGTTATCTCCCGAATCAAGACCGGTGCTACTCGCTTAGATCGCAGTTTTTTATGGACACATAGAAAATTAATTTCTACCATTTTCTTCTCACTAAGAGTAATAAAGTTATAAATCACCTCTTAAAAAAACACAAAAGGTTGCATAGTGAAAGAGCTTAGTTTATACTCTTCATGCAGTTTTCAGGCCAAAAAACCCCAAATCTAAAGAAATTTCTAAAAATTGTGCTGCATACAAATACAAATAATACTTTCATTATTTAAAAAGCACTTCCATATTTTATCCTGATTTTCTGTCTCAGAGATTATGGCCTGGATTAATCCCTAGGCTACTTTGCTCCTAGAGGCAAGCTTGATGACAACTATAAGCAGTACAGTGAAATCAGAGCATCAAAATAGGGGTTTGGGAAAACTTGAGGAAAATTCTGTCTCTCTGTCCCAACAATTCCTTCATGAATATCTTGTTCCCATTATCTTGTCACATGATTATCACCGTGTCTTCAGTACAACAATTCTCCAACAACCAGAAACAGCTTTAAAATGTATATTTACTCCTACGAGAGACAAGAAAATAAATGTCAGGACCTACCTCTCATAAATCCTGATATGAGCAGGAATAGCGCTTATGAACCCTACCAGTTTTCTATTGGATGATACTCTGACTCCACAATGCCATTGTGGAAGCCAGCCTGGAGGCCTTAATGCCCTGGAATTAAATACAAAGGAGGAAATGTAAAGGATTGCCGTAAGATACAGAAGAGAACAGTAATGGTCTATGGAATGTGTTACTCACCACAAGAGAAAGTCTGGTGAATAGTCAAATCTAAACATATTATCATCATCTTCTACATAATTCTCGTTTAGCAACATGTATAACTCCTTTAGCTGAAAAGCATTAAGAGGAAAAGCACTAAGCACAGTATACTGAACAGAAATCTTTCCCATTATTCTCCACAGTACAGCAATTTTGGGGCATGCATCTGAAGCTCCAAAGCTCATATACAGCTTCTTCTGAATAGAATTGTCCCATTTTCTCAGCACTTTATGGAAACAGGTAATGTGTCCAAGTTTGACTGAACATAAGTCACAATTCTTAAGAAGCAAGGAAAACATTCCTTGTTGCATTTAAAGGATTATAAGCAGCCCTACTTACAACTTCAGCATTGCTCAGATCCAAAGTGTCCCATGTAAAACCCTGTGGTAAAGAATATGGCTCTAGACGGATGTTGTCCTTATCAGGTTCAATTGCACCATGAGACGTTATGACTTCACCTGATGCCGAAAGAGACAGAGGGACAAAAGAAAAGAGTGCAAAGTGAGAATTGCACAAAGGCTAGAAAGTGTTCTGAAAACTCATTGTTTCTCACATTTATGCGAAGATTTATTACACACATGTGAAGAGAAAGCATTAAAAACTAAGCTAAAGAGAAAGCATTAAAAACTAAGCTAAAGAGAAAGCATTAAAATAAAGCTCAAGTAAACTTTAGGTTGCTTGCATTATTTCCGTTTCCCCACTTCTTACCGACCTCACCCCCAAAATTGTTGAAGGTTGATTGTTGCATGAGTATAACACTGCAGAATTTGACTAGCCTGAAACCCAGTGGGTATTTACATTCAATACCCCCCATTCCTGATTTCTACTAGAGGAAGGTTTCCTGCTGAACATATCAACTGTCATTCTGAGCAGTCCCCTCATTAGCCTCCTATTAACTTATTTATGGATCCAAATTAAACTGGCAATTTCCAGTAATTCCCACCCCCCTGCAATTACAGACCCTCCTCCCATGTCATTCCTCAGGATATTATTTAGTTAGTTAATTTCTATTCTGGCCTATCTCACAAGTAGGCTCAGGGCAGAGTACAACAAATTTAATCAGATAACAGTAACAATAGGTAATTAACACATTTAGCAATTAAAACAATAAAAGCAATAAAACAATTTATATTCCAACACCCCCCCCCCCAAAAAAAAGTAGGACCTCATGGAGATCAGTAAGCTGAAATTGGAGTGGGGAGGCCAGAAAAGTTATCTCCTGCTGATGAAAAATTTATCCAGGATCCAGCACTTCATTTTAAAAATACACTGTTAATAACAGAGACATATTACTTCTCAGTGTTATTTTTATTTTACAGTTCAAAGATCTAACTTCTTTCATTTGCTTTTCCATTATGAAACATACCAGCTGTACTCAAGCAAAGAAAAAAGAAAGGGAGAAAATCTGAAATGGACTACTTCAGGTAATTCTATGTATATTTCTAAATGTTTTGCCCACATTTACATTAACTCAGTAAAATACTTCAGGCATAAGTTCCATGCTATTCCAACCCTTTTTACATGTCAAATAACACTAACAGGAACAATGATTTCTTGCAAAATGTCAATTGTTATAGCATAAATTGTAAACTTCTTGGGATGTGGAGTTGTCATGCTTGTTTATTTTTCTCTTTAAAGTGCAATGTACATCAATAACATTCTAATTCTATTAAATGACTTCTAGTCTACTATTTAATTCAGTCATTCTAAAAGCTTATGAAAACTACCTAGAAATGTTCACTGTTTCAAATGAAGTATATTAATTTGAAACAGTTAGTGAACAATTCTAGGTAGTTTCCCCTAGCTTTCTCTTTAAAACAGCTTTCATATCTGGGCCCAGTTATTATGAACTTACTAAGCTTGGGTACTGGCTGTGTATCCCAAAACTGGTATTTACGTTTGGTCGCCTCATCAATGTTCTTTGCTGGCCCTTGGCATGCAGACAGTAACTCCATGGCTCTCTGAATATCTTGCAGCTTCTGCATTGGAATGGCCGGGTTCTGCAGAGATAGATGGGATGATAAAGAGAAACATATTGGTTATGAACATAAGTATGCTTCTCCTGTTTCAACCATGTCTTATTTTTTGCGGTCACACATTTACCAGACCTGAACATTAAAGGTACCATTTAGGAGTCCGTTATATTTCTATCCATTATCAGCCCCAAGAATTACCACCCCACCCCACTGACAAAATTAGCTTTAAAAAGAGAGAGTTAAGGGCAATATTTTTGCTTTACGTTTCAAACAGATCATTAGAAATTTATTTCTGACAACAGAAGGAAGGCAGCTGCTAAGTACTGGCCATCTTATTTCAAATTAATATTTATTATATATTTCATTTAACTTCTATGCCACCCTTCCCCACAGAACAAGCTCAGGGCTGTGTGTTATCAAGAAACATGAAAAGAATAAAACATTAAAACAATCTAAAATACCAAACTATAAAATCCTGATATCTACATGGTGCCACAATACAGAATCTATGATCCCCAATTAACATTATGGGGGGTGAGGAAGCAGCAAAAGCAACTAATAGACTGTTTACTGTTAGGAACCATTGCTATCCTCAACCATATGCTTGGCATAATATGTCTCTCTACCTTGCAGAATTGTAACAAGTCCCACAGGGTCCTGATGTTAATATGTAGAAAGTTCCATCAAGATGGAGACAGGACTGAAAAGGCCCTGGCTCTGGTTGAAGACAGCCGGATGCTCTTTGGGCTAGGAACTTCCAGTAGGTGTTGGTCTCCTGAGCACAATGCTCTCCGGGGAACATACTGAGAGATGCGGTCCTGCAAGTACGTTGGTCCTGACCATTTAGGGCTTTGAAGGTCAGAACCAAAACTTTGAACCTGACCCGGTACTCAACCTAGAGCCAGTGCAGTTGGCGAAGCACAGGTTGTATGTGTCCTCATAAGAACCCAAACTGCTGTGTTCTGGACAAGCTGTAACTTCCGAATCAACCTCAAGGGCAGCCCTGTGTGACAGTAAGCACGCCTAGTGGTGACCATTGTATAGGTTACTGTGGCTAGGTTGGGGTGAGACAAGTAGGGAGCCAGTTGCCTGACCTGGCACAATTGGAAAAATGGTCTGGCAATGTTAATGACCTAGGCTGCCATTGATAAAGAGGCATCCAGAAACACATCCAGGTTCTTGACTGCCTGCCCTGGTGTTAAAGGCGCGCATGTCAGGAGTTGGGAGCTGGCACCTCAAACCTGTACTTCTCCCACCCAGCCAAAGAACCAAATATTATGGATAGATTTCCTCCTCCCCTATCATACCTTTTTTATTTAAAAAACCCTGCTTTTATCAAGTGTCTATTTTTTTAAAGCTCAAAACCAGTTTTTTTGCATCTAAACCTGCCCTGAATGCAATATTTGCAATACAAATTTCACAGTACAGAGTATAATGTACATATACAGGAACAGAGAGAGCCTTTTCTCCTCCAGCTACTTAAACTGAATAAAGTTCAAATGGCAAACAGAGCAAGTGTGAAAACAAACTCTGTTAAAGTGACTGAATCTGCAGTCTTACACTGCATGTAGTAATGTTGAGCCATATGCGAAAACACAGCTTGGTTAAACTGGATTTATTCTATAAAAGGCTTTGAGGCAGGACAAAAACATTATCATATTCAGCAGCATCCAGGCACTGAGGGGAGAGGTGTTTTACCACCCCCCCTAAAAAAAACCAACCCAACCCTATACCAGACTGGTTATGCAAGTGGATAGGAGAGGGACACTTATTAGGAAGGAACAAAGTGAAATTATAGCTCAATTTAGCCTATGAGTTTAACAGGGGACCAGAGCTGAGAATGATTTCAGAGTGAAGCCCACAGAGCATTAATCTGCAGGTGGCAGAAATGGGGCCTAAGGTTTATTCAGGTCTTTATTTATGATTACTCCCAGGAAAATGTCCTTGCACCACCACTCTCCAGTCTCAAATGCAGGTGAAAACGGTATAGCTGGGCACACAATATTCCACACTGTTTGTATTTCTTTGGACAAGCTTACCACATCACTAGTACTTTATAGAACTACAATCATGACCCCTTTCTCTCGGGCAACAATCTGGATGACTGGAACAATTGGGCCTACCACCTGGTATCCAAGTAGCTGAAGAGTTCTGGAACCTCCTTCTGTGTTCTTGAAAATATCAAGTAGCAGTGAGACAACGAGAGGACTGCAGCTGGCAGTCTTTCATAAGAGAAAGGATGGTCAAGTCTGGCGCTATCACTCAGGCAGACATGAGTGCTGCCATCTCTCCATTAAACACTTTTTGGGGAAACAATAATATGACTAAGTCTAGAAGAAATATAGTGGCTATTCTATTACTAGCAGTTAAAATTGTGATAGCTCAATGCTGGGGGGTGGGGGGAATTGTTCCTACGGTTTGGAAATGGTTCTTTAAAGTTTGGGATCTTCTTGTGTCAGATAAAATAGTGACCCAGATATTAATAGCTGATAATCCATTGTAAATAAATCTGATTTTGAGGAGAAATGGTTTCCCTTTTTCCAATACATTGCCTCTCATAATACAGTATTTAGACTTTATTTTCTATTGATTTGCATTTTCTGGACTGAATTGGTATACTATTATTTAATTCTATCTATGATTTGTTTCTAATTCTGTAATTCTGCTCCATAAAATTCTATAATTCTAATTCTGCTCCATTCTTGCTTATTTTGTTATTTTGTATATGTGCTGTTTATTTGTATTGTTTTGAAATTTTGATTAAAATTTTTGAATGAAAAAAAAAAACCACTTGGAAAACACAGGTAGAGTGGGATCAGATCACACCAATGACGAAATCACTAATACATTAAGTTCTCCATCACTCCCCCGCCCCCCCAAGCTGGCTCATAAATTTTGGAAAAGGAAGCCACATCCTGTACAACTCAACTGTATTTCAAAAGAAGCCAACAGAGAAGGAAACAACATATCTTACTCCTGAAATTTCCCCTCCAACTGGATTGCTTCTTTGAAGTGCATGTGAACACAGCATGCAGAGCAAAATTTAATTTCATGGGCCATATACAAGGAACAGGTTGGCACAGAGCAAAACAAACGTTTCTGGTAAGGGGCACAATGACCTTGGATTAGTTGCCATCAAGTCTCTGAGAGAATGAGTGGGCTGTGCTTTTTATACTCCTGAATATAATACATCATTGTAGTATTTAAAAACAGTGTTCTGGGGAAATATAACCTTGCTTCCACAGTTGCAATACATTCCCATGTAAGGCCACCGTATTTCTGTATCACAGCAATAACCAGCAAGGTGGGGTTAGAAAATACCAGATGCAGCATCACATAGAGGAACCTGATGCTGGTGCCCAGTGTTACAGGAATAAGGACTAGTCTGCTTAGATGACTGCTCTACTCTCCCCAACCTATGCTTGTATCAGGAGCTCAAACACCAGTTTCTAAGTAGTACACCTGCAACATTAAGGACAGGTACCGATCCAATCAAACTCAGCAACAGCTCCTACCTGAGCAAGACAGAGCCTGTGGCTCCATTCTAACACAAGACTGAAGCAGTTATTTACAGAGATGACTTGGGATGCACTGCCAGCTGCCTTCCCACTGAGCCACCTACACGGATGGCTCACTGAATTTGCAACCCGCTCTCCCTTTCAGTGTGACGAAGAGCTAAAATCAAAACTGTCTAGCTGGCTGACTTATCCTTACTTTATTTTAAACTTTTTTGTCAAAAAGTGTTTCACTTTTTTAAAAATAGCCCAGCAAAGTAAAAGTTAAATAGCACAGAACAGCAACACAGAATTATCCAAAATGATAGTAATAAAAATACTGCCTCCTTCAGCAACAGAAACTGTAATGTTTAAGTGGTTTGCTGGGGACCACCTTTCTTTCTCACCTTGTATCAAACTTTAAGAAAGAGTACACAACTGGCATAGGATGGGTTTTGTATGTACTGTTGTCATTTTAACACAGCCCAAGACCAGGCTCACATTTGAATGACTGCTACTCAGTCTATCATACTAAGGGCCAGGAATCTGACCTGCTATGTGTTCAGACACAGAAGTCTTTTCCCGTAATAACTCATGTGAATGTGGGAACCAGAAACTACACACATTACAACTGCTGCAAGTGGTGATTGTAAACGGAAGGGGAAGATTATTCTTGGCTGGCCAGTCATGCACATGTACGGTTCTAAAGGATCCAGGCACAACTCGCAGCAGTTTATGCAAGTTATGAAAATCCCCTTCCTGAATGGGAAGAGAACCTGGTGAATCCCTTGTCCCTCCACCACCTTAGGTGAATGATCTGGTAAGCACATGAGGGGGACAACTACAGCAAGTCAGACAAAGAGATCCAATTTTCAAAGGTTTATTGCTAAACACACACACACAAGCATATGCGGACATAAGAAAAAAAACACCAAAGGACACGAAAACAAAAATATCATTTCTGGCTAACTCAGACTTCTAAGGATTCTCTGGTAGCTACAGGCTGGGGTTAAAGCTTTTATAGCTGGATGCTGACAATCTTGGCCCTTACTGAACCATATCTCAGAAAGTTGAAGGCTTATATGAATGTTCCCTCTGAAAAGGCGAATTATTTTCCTATGATCACATGGATTTTGCACACAGAGCTTTCAGGGTAGTGTGGACGGGAGAATGTTTCACCACTGTGAAACTGGGCAGGAGGACACTTCACCTTCCTCGGGGGCAGATATGAAGTGCTATGTGTCGTATTAGATCGGGGTAGTCAAACTGGCTTGGAGCCATATGTGGCTTTCACACATATTGTATGGCTCTCAAAGCCCCAACCACCCTATTGGCTGGCTTGGAGAAGGCATTTGCCTCTTTAAATAATTTCTTCAAGCCAAGACAGTCAGTGGCTTGGAGAATGCATTTAAAGTTGTTTTCTTTCCATCTCTCCCTCCCTCCCACCATCTATTTGCCTTCCTTCTGGCTCTCAAATATCTGATGTTTGTGTCTCGCAGCTCTCAAACATCTGACATTTATTCTATGTGGCTCTTATGTTAAGCAAGTTTGTCCAACCCTGTCCTAGATGCTTATGTGACCACCTGAATTACGGACATTTTTGACTGAGCTTGGACCCCACATAAAACCTGACCTCGTTTCCTCTAAACAGGGGTGTATTTATGGCATTGTCAACACTGAGGTTGTGCCAAAACAGACTTCACTTCTTTCACATGGCTACTTAGCCATGAAAGTAAATAATATTATTTGCCCAACTCCATGGTCATCTGAAGGAGTATGGTCCCCAAAATTTTTTCCTCTGACTCTCAACAAAGGATAAGGAAGGGTTGAGAGTAACTTGTAACATCTGGATCAGCTGTTGAAAGTCAGGGAAGAAAATTCTGAGGACCATGCTCCTTTGGGTGACCATGGAGTCAGATTAGTAATGTGATTTAATTTCATGAGATGTTTGAGTCTAGATGGTGCAAAGGAGGTCCAGAGGAAATTATTGTCTAAGGACCCATAGTGAATTTTGGCAGTCTTAAAACAGAATGAGTGTTAGGTCTGATTCTAAAAAGCCATCAGCTGAGAATGCATACAAATATGAGGAACAATCATTGCAACACATCAAATAGGTCTGAACGAGTTTACTGCATCCACAGAAGGGTAATGATAAGGATTAGGCTGCATCAGAGATGAGGTTTCACTGACACTAGTATGAAAAGCATAGGGCAGCAGCCACCAAGGGAACGAAAAGGGAAACTGTACACTGGCAACCTAAACCCCTTTGCTCAGAAGCAGGGCTCAGAGATTTCAGTGGAACTTTCCAAAATAAATGAGTGTAGGATTACCGCCTTTAGTATAAAACTGGGGCAAGAGGAGAGGTTGATGTATACAATTTACTTCAATATATCAAAATTTATGAAAAGCTGCAACTGCTTGTAAAAAGGAATAAAAATAACTTCCAGGTGCTATATAAAACACAATGGGTCACAAGCAGACTAGAGTTTTGCTGACATGCAAAGTAGGGCTTGGGCTTCGTGATGAACAGAAAGCCAACAAGTCCTTTCTGTGTAGGCAGGCCTGCAACGTATAATTATTTCTATAGCATTGCTGCAAAGAGCTTGAACAATCCATATTTGTCATCCTCACAACAGTCTTGTGGGGGGTAAGCCAAAAGGAAATACAATGGAAGAGCTCTGCAAAGTGCTCACAGCACAGCTTAGAAATAAAGGTAGCTTTGGCCTTTGCCAGATATATCACAGCACACTTAGTAAAGCCCACAGGACAGAATGATGGCTTATGTTCTGCTGCTTCTAAAAAGGTAAAGGTAGTCCCCTGTGCAAGCACCAGTAGTTTCTGACTCTGGGGTGACATCGCATCATGATGTTTTCACAGCAGACTTTTTTTACAGGGTGGTTTGCCATTGCCTTCCTCAGTCATCTACCCTTTCCCCCCAGCAGGCTGGGTACTCATTTTACCGACCTTGGAAGGATAGAAGGCTGAGTCAACCTTGAGCCGGCTACGGCTACCTGAACCCAGCTTCTGCTGGGATTGAACTCAGGTCATGAGCAGAGAGCTCAGACTGCAGTACTGCAGCTTTACCACTCTGCGCCATGGGGCTGCTTCTGCTCAGGTTCTTATCTTGAAGGTTCTTGTCCTGCATTGTATTTCGTTTTCCAAAGGTCCATTAAACTGGACCTTGAAAAGCAGAAACAAGAGACAACCGTCACAGCTTGGCATTCTTCAGGGATGAGCCACCAGTTGCCATTTTAAAAACTTAATGAAGAAAACCCAAATTTTCTTAAGAGGAACTGGAACAGTAAGATGAACTGACAGATTTAAGAGACTTCCATGGTACACAGATATTTTCCCCCATAGGCCAACTTCTCCCTCAGCATTATGACAGTACTAGCCCACACTGACAAAACTTGAGGGGTGGGTGACCTTGAGCCCATCACACTCACTCAGTCTAACCTACCTTAAAAAGATTATGTGGATATAATGGAGGAAAGAAGAACCACATATACCACTTGAGTTCCTCTGTGGAAGGGTGAGATATAAACGGGAAAGCCTTCATTCAGTACTACTAAGCCTGGAAATTGTACAGACTTAATAGGAGACTCCTGGCAGCAGAAGGGCTATTGTTTTCATAATCCCTAATTTCATTTCTGTTAGTTGCAAAGGTATGAAAACCAGTGGGTGTTCATCACCAAAATGGAAAGACTGCTGCTGCTGCAGTGCTAACCTCATACCTAAGGACCAGCTTCGGCTTTTATAGGACACAGCTTAAAGTGCTATAAAACAAGTGGTGAAAGCTTATTTTGCAGCATGTATTGCAAAAAATCAATGTGCACATTGTAAGCCAAAAAGGGGCCTAGAACACTATGATGCCAGTGAGACCCTCACCCCAGAGAACTCCCCTTTGTTCTGTGGTTTGATCCCCTTCTGCATATGTGTATACTTGAGAGTGGACCAGAAAGGATAGAAGTTTGAATTCAAGTGATATCAAGAAGTAGGAGTCAAGCCAAGGAGGAAAGGAATGCAGGGCTGCTCCTATCAGTCTTATGCATAAAGCCTAGGAGGGAGTCAATTGAGGGCCATGTTCCCTTAGGACCCCAGAGCTTCCTCTAATCTGATCAAAACCAGTGACTTAGATTTCCACAACAATAAGAAATGGGCCAATCTCAGCAATCCATTTCTTACATACATGACCGGGCAGGAAGATTCCAGCCCTTTCCCAATGATGGCAAGTACCGGCCCATAGATGCAAACATTTCTGACATACAGATCTCCCCAAGGGAACAGTTTTGACACTCCGAATTCAAAAAGGGAAAACTCCCTTCCACAACAGGCAAAGGTTTCACATACCTATACCGCCCCCCCCCCCCAGATTACAGGGGGACACTTGTGCACATTCCCGCCCTGACACGTATATTCTGATTAGAGCAACTCCTTCTAAGTTTCTAAAAAGCTACCATAGCTTTACAGCCTTAATTTACCAGCAGCTTACAACACTCTTAGTAACAAACTGGAGTCTGTACACTTGCCCATTAAATGAGCAAGCTGTGGCCCTTTTCAAACTGCTTTCATGTTCTGTTTTCGTAACTGGTTGCTAATGGATTTTTTCTGTCATTTCAGACATTCAGTCATTTTAGTAACTGGCTGCTAGCAGAATTTATTTACCTGTTTATACAAACCTGCTTGCATCAGGTTAGCAAAGTGTGGTTTGAGAGAAACTTTTTTTTACTATTTTCATCCCCTTTGAATTGCTGAATGTCCATAGTGCTTCCTACAATGCCACTTTTTTCATGCCCCTTTTCACCATACGATCTTCCTCAGACTTTTTTTAACATTCTAAGGTGAGTGCTACAGTAAGCCACTATAGCACTGAAGTGCTCATCTTAGAACATTAAACAAGTCCAAGAAAGATCACACACCAAAAAAAAAGGTCAGTGGGGAGCAGCACTGTTTGAAACGACCACAGTGCTTCAGAGACAGCTCATTAATGGAAGGAAATTTGCTGTATGAAGCCCCCGTCCCTGTACTGCTTTACTTGAAATCAGGCCAACAACAAATAACATCCGGTTTAGAACAGTAATGTGAAAAGAGCATGCATCAATAACATTAGAATTTGTGACTAGAAACAAACAACAGCAGCCATTAGCTGTCACCAAGTAACTAGTCTAACTTGCTAATAGAAGGTTGGATCCCATGATTGTGGATGCAAGACTGCAAATAATTCATGTGCTCCCTTTCTCCAGCAGTCCTTTCCAATCCCAAGAAAATCCATTCCCAGTGTTAAAGGATCCATGCAGTGTAATAGCCATGTAGGTCAGCAGAGTGTAGCAGGCCAGGGAAAAGGGCAAAATTGTCCTCTCTTTCTTTGGCAGCCCCACATTAACAGAAGATACAGAAAGGGTAACTTTGTCCCTGTCTCCTCCCCCTAGTTCCACTTCAACCTTCCAATTCACAAGGCAACTAAACCACAAACGAGTAGCCCCATGGCGCAGAGTGGTAAGCTGAAGTACTGCTCATGACCAGCGGAAGCTGGGTTCAGGTAGCCGGCTCAAGGTTAACTCAGCCTTCCATGGTTGGTAAAATGAGTACCCAGCTTGCTGGGGGGTAAAGCATAGATGACTGGGGAAGGCAATGGCAAACCACCTTGTAAAAAAGTTTGCCATGAAAACGTTGTGATGTGACATCACCCCAGAGTCAGAAGCGACTGGTGCTTGCACAGGGGACTACCTTTTTTTTTTTATTAAACCCCATGGGATCCACAACCCTAGGAAGAAACTTTTCTTCATCAGGAAAGGACTGCGGGGTGGGAGGAGGAACGGGAAAAATCCACAGCTGTCAGTGCCTTCTGTTGACAAGATTGTGATATCTATCCTGAAGACCTAATGTTGACAGGTAAATCAAATTAAGAGTATCAGTATTCCACATGGATTTGCCACATGGAAATGGACAGCTGCCCCCATGTCCAAGCCAGACAAGGGTATGACATTCACATACCTGCATACATACTAGGTTAAATCTGGATGCAGCTACTCAAACTACAAACCCAGTACAAAATGCATATTTATTTCAAGGCCTTGAAATACAATTTTTATCATTCTGATATAATCTTACTAGTTTCTTTTTCCAACAAAGGAAATAATTACTGAGGTTTATTACAAAACCACATTTAAAAACCTATCCACATGGATATAATTCTGAACAAAATGGGACAATATATATTAAATATTATTAAGACAGTTTACAGAATAACAACAAAAGCAGTTAAAAACATTTTGAACTATCCCAAAAGTATCATAAGATTTAATGCACTGCTATTGAGCAGTTCAACAAAACGAGAATACACCAGATCTATAAAGTTAATTTGGTGATGCAACTAGGCAAGAGAAACTCTTTAGGGAGGGGAGTTTATCAAAGCAGGCACAACCAGCAAAACCACCAAACACCGGAATAGCACAGTCAGACTTTTCTACCTTAAACAGTATATAACACCAGTTTTTTTCCTTGTCTGCAATTGTGACAGCAGGTATATCACACCTGACTTAGTATCATCTACCATGAATGCAGCAGTAAGCTACTACGGTTGAAGAATGACAGGCTCTCACTTTTGATGGTTGCTGAATTTTAATCTCCTGGGAGTCAGATGCAGAGTCTGATTTGGTTCCTCCAGAGTTTGGCTTTTCTTTTTTCCGCTTCTGTTTCTTTTTCTTCTTCTTAGCTCCCAAGTCTCCTCCTGGACTTCTGTTAAAAAAGACAGATAAAATGTGACCAATAAAAAAAAATTAAAAACATTATAAAACTTGACATACATGTACACTAAGAGCTGTATGGCTTTCAAATGATTCCCTGCTTCCACTACAGATCTTTGACTCACCCTTGGGGACTTGTTAGATGTGTCCATCTCTGAAAATGAAAGCCCTGCTGCTGTCAGGGAGCATGTGGGCCAAGGGGAAACAAGGCTCCATGCTGATGAAAAAGAGGAATGTTCCCTCAGAAGGGACCCCTTCTACAGTTGGGGAGCCCCCCTGTCAAGAATGCTATAAGATCCCCTCTCCCCTTAAATACCTCCTTCTTAAGTCCTTGTATATTGTACTATAATACTCTCATTGGCCGTGCACTTTCTGTATTTTATGTAAATTAGTTTGTTTTGATCTATGCTGGCCATGGGCCGTAATAATAATAAACTGAAACAGTTGGTGAGCAGGTTTCCTTTTGCAGCAAGGAACCATCCCTGGGCAGGGAGAAGAGGGCTTCTGATATTTGGTGATTTGATCCTTAGGCACACATAGATGGGTGGTGAACCCGCATACTGACCATATGGTGACTTGCCTGCCTGGCATGAAGGTAGCAGATATCATGAGTGGTCTAGCTAGACTGGTAGACAATGCTGGGGAGAAGCCAGTGGTTGTAGTACATGTTGGCACCAACAACGTGGGTAAATGTAGTTGTGTGGTCCTGGATGAAGAATTTAGGCTGCTAGGCAGGAGACACAAGGCCAGGACCTCCAAGGTGGCCTTCTGAGAAGTGCTGCCTATTCCACCCAATGAGACAGCTAGACAAGCACAAATGAAGAGTCTCAATGAGTGGATGAGATTAAGGTGTAGGGAGGAAGGGTTTAAGTTCATTAGATTCTGGGGTGCTTTTTGGAACAAGCAGGACCTGTACAAAAAAGACAGCCTCCACTTGTCTCAAAAAAGAACCAAACTGCTAGCACTTAAAATCAAAAAGGTGGCAGAGCAGTTTTTAAACTAAATCTTGGAGGAAAGCCAACAGGAGATGAAATGTCTTTGGTTCAAGATGCCTCATCTCAAAGAGATGTTGTTACTGCTCTACAGGGAAATGGATTACAGCTGGCCACTGAGAGGGTGACAAACTGCCTGACAAGGTCTAGAGGCCACAGGAGGAAGTCTGCACGTCCAACGTGTCTGGGAAATTATAGATGTTTATATGCAAATGCTAGAAGTGTCTGAGGTAAAATGGAAGAGCTGGAATGCTTAGCGTTAAGAGGAGAACATAGACACTGTGGACATTGTGGGCTGAGGATAGCGACGGTTGTCAGGCTGGCATCCCTCCCCTCCACCCCTTGAGGAGGATCTCCTGCCCCCGATGCAGCGTCCTGAAAGCAGGAATAGTAGCACTTTAATATGACACACTTTAATATGATGCCGTCGGGGTGTGCAATCTGTTTTTGAATTAATTGGTTTTATTGATTGATTGATGTATTTTTATCCATTGTTGTACATCGCCTAAAGCCTGGCTTCGGCCAGGATGGGGTGATTAATAAAGCCTAATAAATAATAATAGGAACTTGGTGGGATGAGGAAAACAAGTGGGATACAATGATTTGTGGATATAAATTATATCAGAAGGATAGGGAGGGAAGGCTCAGAGATGAAGTGGCTCTGTATCTTAGAGAGGGTATACAGTCCAGTAAGATTGAGAATATAAGAGAAATAGATACGCTTACAGAAACACTATGGGTGGAAATAGCGTGCCCCAAAAGAAGTTTAACTCAGGGAGTTTGTTATCGCCCACTAGATCAAAGGTTAGAGGATATTTAAAAATAGAGGGAAAATTACGGAAAGCAGCTAGATGAAATAACTGTTGTGGCAGGTGATTTTAAGTACCCAGATATTGATTGGGTCAATAGGTGGTCAAGTCAGGAGAAAGAGATTGGGTTTCTAGATATTCTCAATGGTTGTGCCATGGAGCAGATGGTCACAGAACGTACCAAGGGAGAGGCAATTCTGGACTTGGTCCTAAG